>NC_137207.1:20938469-21273469 GCF_960531495.2 Zeus faber
CAACGACGACAAGTACAACATCCTCAACTACTACAAGTACAACATCCGCAGCTACGATAAGTAAGGCATCCCCAACCACGACTAGTACGGCATCCCCAACCACGACAAGTACGGCATCCCCAACCACGACAAGTACGGCATCCCCAACCACGACTGGTACGGCATCCCCAACCACGACTAGCACGGCATCCCCAACCACGACTAGCACGGCATCCCCAACCACGACTGGTACGGCATCCCCAACCACGACTAGTACGGCATCCCCAACCACGACAAGTACGGCATCCCCAACCACGACTGGTGCAGCATCCCCAACCACGACTGGTACGGCATCCCCAACCACGACAAGGACTGCATCCCCAACCACGACTGGTACGGCATCCCCAACCACGACTGGTACGGCATCCCCAACCACGACAGGTACCGCATCCCCAACCACGACTAGTACGGCATCCCCAACCACGACAGGTACGGCATCCCAAACCACGACTAGTACGGCATCCCCAACCACGACTGGTACGGCATCCCCAACCACGACAAGTACGGCATCCCCAACCACGACTGGTACGGCATCCCCAACCACGACAAGTACGGCATCCCCAACCACGACTGGTACAGCATCCCCAACCACGACTGGTACGGCATCCCCAACCACGACAAGGACTGCATCCCCAACCACGGCTAGTACGGCATCCCCAACCACGACTGGTACGGCATCCCCAACCACGACTGGTACGGCATCCCCAACCACGACAAGGACTGCATCCCCAACCACGACAGGTACGGCATCCCCAACCACGACTGCTACGGCATCCCCAACCACGACTGCTACGGCATCCCCAACCACGACAGGTACCGCATCCCCAACCACGACTAGTACGGCATCCCCAACCACGACTAGTACGGCATCCCCAACCACGACGGGTACGGCATCCCAAACCACGACTAGTACGGCATCCCCAACCACGACTAGTACGGCATCCCCAACCACGACTGGTACGGCATCCCCAACCACGACTGGTACGGCATCCCCAACCACGACTAGTACAGCATCCCCAACCACGACTGGTACGGTATCCCCAACCACGACTGGTACGGCATCCCCAACCATGACTAGCACAGCATCCCCAACCACGACAGGTACGGCATCCCCAACCACGACTAGTACGGCATCCCCAACCACGACTGGTACGGCATCCCCAACCACGACTAGTACAGCATCCCCAACCACGACTGGTACGGCATCCCCAACCACGACAAGTACGGGATCCCCAACCATGACTAGCACAGCATCCCCAACCAC
This sequence comes from Zeus faber, assembly GCF_960531495.2. Taxonomy (NCBI): domain Eukaryota; kingdom Metazoa; phylum Chordata; class Actinopteri; order Zeiformes; family Zeidae; genus Zeus; species Zeus faber. The sequence goes on from NC_137207.1 coordinate 20,939,773, forward strand.
GACAGGTATGGCATCCCCAACCACGACTGGTACGGCATCCCCAACCACGACTAGTACGGCATCCCCAACCACGACTGGTACAGCATCCCCAACCACGACTGGTACGGCATCCCCAACCACGACAAGGACTGCATCCCCAACCACGACAGGTACGGCATCCCCAACCACGACTGGTACGGCATCCCCAACCACGACTGGTACGGCATCCCCAACCACGACTAGTACGGCATCCCCAACCACGACTGGTACGGCATCCCCAACCACGACTAGTACGGCATCCCCAACCACGACTGGTACGGCATCCCCAACCACGACTGGTACGGCATCCCCAACCACGACAGGTACGGCATCCCCAACCACGACTAGTACGGCATCCCCAACCACGACAAGTACGGCATCCCCAACCACGACAGGTACCGCATCCCCAACCACGACTAGTACGGCATCCCCAACCACGACTGGTACGGCATCCCCAACCACGACTGGTACGGCATCCCCAACCACGACTGGTACGGCATCCCCAACCACGACAAGGACTGCCTCCCCAACCACGACAGGTACGGCATCCCCAACCACGACAGGTACGGCATCCCCAACCACGACTGGTACGGCATCCCCAACCACGACTAGTACGGCATCCCCAACCATGACTAGTACAGCATCCCCAACCACGACAGGTACGGCATCCCCAACCACGACTGGTACGGCATCCCCAACCACGACAAGTACGGCATCCCCAACCACAACAGGTACGGCATCCCCAACCACGACTGGTACGGCATCCCCAACCACGACAGGTACGGCATCCCCAACCACGACTGGTACGGCATCCCCAACCACGACAGGTACCGCATCCCCAACCACGACTAGTACGGCATCCCCAACCACGACTAGTACGGCATCCCCAACCACGACAGGTACGGCATCCCAAACCACGACTAGTACGGCATCCCCAACCACGACTAGTACGGCATCCCCAACCACGACTAGTACGGCATCCCCAACCACGACTAGTACGGCATCCCCAACCACGACTGGTACGGCATCCCCAACCACGACTGGTACGGCATCCCCAACCACGACTAGTACAGCATCCCCAACCACGACTGGTACGGTATCCCCAACCACGACTGGTACGGCATCCCCAACCATGACTAGCACAGCATCCCCAACCACGACAGGTACGGCATCCCCAACCACGACTGGTACGGCATCCCCAACCACGACTAGTACGGCATCCCCAACCACGACAAGTACGGCATCCCCAACCACGACTAGTACGGCATCCCCAACCACGACTAGTACGGCATCCCCAACCACGACAGGTACGGCATCCCCAACCACGACTGGTACGGCATCCCCAACCACGACTAGTACGGCATCCCCAACCACGACAAGGACTGCCTCCCCAACCACGACAGGTACGGCATCCCCAACCACGACTGGTACGGCATCCCCAACCACGACTGGTACGGCATCCCCAACCACGACTAGTACGGCATCCCCAACCACGACTGGTACGGCATCCCCAACCACGACAGGTACGGCATCCCCAACCACGACTGGTACGGCATCCCCAACCACGACAGGTACGGCATCCCCAACCACGACAGGTACGGCATCCCCAACCACGACTGGTACGGCATCCCCAACCACGACTGGTACGGCATCCCCAACCACGACTAGTACGGCATCCCCAACCACGACTGGTACGGCATCCCCAACCACGACAAGGACTGCCTCCCCAACCACGACAGGTACGGCATCCCCAACCACGACAGGTACGGCATCCCCAACCACGACTAGTACGGCATCCCCAACCACGACTGGTACGGCATCCCCAACCACGACTAGTACGGCATCCCCAACCACGACTGGTACGGCATCCCCAACCACGACAAGGACTGCCTCCCCAACCACGACAGGTACGGCATCCCCAACCACGACAGGTACGGCATCCCCAACCACGACTGGTACGGCATCCCCAACCACGACTAGTACGGCATCCCCAACCATGACTAGTACAGCATCCCCAACCACGACTGGTACGGCATCCCCAACCACGACAGGTACGGCATCCCCAACCACGACAGGTACGGCATCCCCAACCACGACTGGTACGGCATCCCCAACCACGACTAGTACGGCATCCCCAACCATGACTAGTACAGCATCCCCAACCACGACTGGTACGGCATCCCCAACCACGACAAGGACTGCCTCCCCAACCACGACAGGTACGGCATCCCCAACCACGACAGGTACGGCATCCCCAACCACGACTAGTACGGCATCCCCAACCACGACTGGTACGGCATCCCCAACCACGACTAGTACTGCATCCCCAACCACGACTGGTACGGCATCCCCAACCACGACAAGGACTGCCTCCCCAACCACGACAGGTACGGCATCCCCAACCACGACAGGTACGGCATCCCCAACCACGACTGGTACGGCATCCCCAACCACGACTAGTACGGCATCCCCAACCATGACTAGTACAGCATCCCCAACCATGACAGGTACGGCATCCCCAACCACGACTGGTACGGTATCCCCAACCACGACAAGTACGGCATCCCCAACCACGACTGGTACGGCATCCCCAACCACGACAGGTACGGCATCCCCAACCACGACAGGTACGGCATCCCCAACCACGACTGGTACGGCATCCCCAACCACGACTGGTACGGCATCCCCAACCACGACAAGTACGGCATCCACAACCACGACAAGTACGGCATCCCCAACCACGACAAGTACGGCATCCCCAACCACGACTGGTACGGCATCCCCAACCACGACTGGTACGGCATCCCCAACCACGACAGGTACGGCATCCCCAACCACGACTGGTACTGCATCCCCAACCACGACTGGTACGGCATCCCCAACCACGACTAGTACGGCATCCCCAACCACGACAAGTATGGCATCCCCAACCACGATAAGTGCCGCACCTTCAACATCAACGGGTCCAGCTCCTACAACCCCAGTTCCAGGTCCTATAACACTTACACAACACTCACACTACCTATTTTACTTTGATTCACTTTTGTGCCTTTCTAATGTCAGTGAAACCATCATTGGAGATGTGTTATTCATTGTCTTATTGAAAAATATTTTTCTTTTGTTAATGCTTTGCTTCTGTAGGTCCTTGTGATGGAAGCCCTTGTGGCGGTGGGAGCACATGTCAGGCTCAGTTCAATGGAACCTTCGTCTGCCTGTGCTCTCCTGGCCAAAATTATGACGAAGAGCGGGGACATTGTGAGGATGGTGAGTATCTTTTGTTTCCAAGGGTTTGGGGGAATTCTACTCATGTAGAAATTCAAATATTGTTTCCGATTACAAGTAAAACGCTTTGGTGTAATTAATTCCCCAAGTAAGCTAATAACATACCGTACTCAACCAAACAAAGGTGGTCATTTTGACTGCGTCAGTACGAAAAAAGTATAAAATAAATTACGTTTAGACACTAGAAACAGCACGTTGTGTTGCTTCCTCCTCGCGACCTGCTCTCGCCAATGGTACACTCTGGATCTACTCTGGCAATATATATATATATATATATATATATATATATATATATATATATATATCGCGTTGGACTGCATCTAAGCAGAGTGCGAAAAGATATAAACGATGGAAACCAAACATTTGATAAAAAGGGGTAAAGACCCTCAAGTTGTATTGTTTAGGTGGTGGATAGTGCTTGCTCATCACAAAACCAACATATTTTCCACCCACAGCCAAGGTCTTCCCCGGACTTCTCACTGTACCAAGGGATTGTAAACCAACGATACAGGACAAAGATAAAGAAGAATTCAGAATCGTGTCCCAACAGATTATTTCAGAGGTGAGCCTTTGTGTGTCAATATTACCTTCCTTGCAGATGCCAGGTTGATAATGGATTCAATTAACAATAACATAGTAATAACTTATACCTACCCATTGTTATCCATATCTGTCGTGTCCTATTCATATTTATCTAGCTGTATAGTACACCCACCTATATTTAAATGTTATAGTTTCATTTCCTAATACCCATAACAATACAAGCAGCTTAGTCCCAGCTACTGCTTTTTAACTTGACTTATCCTGTGCATAGTATCACTTTTATTTTGCATTTTGTATGTTTGTATTTTTGTTTTTTTAATTTGCCTATTTTTTCTTCTGAAATTTGCCTATTTTTGTACGTTGGGCTATTCTTGTTTTATTTTTTCAAGCTGCCCTTTTCTTTCTTATGCAAGTAGTCAGTTCAGCAATGCACTGACTCTCAATGCAACAAATTCCCCAGTATGTGAATATGTATGAAATGACAAAATAAACAGATTCTGAACCAAACATGTTATTTTACTTTGTAAATATAGCTGAATGGAGCGTTCGTCAACACAACTGGATACATCAACTCGAGCGTGCGGGCGCTCCAGTAAGTGACAGAGTATTTGTCTGCCTGTCCATCTATCCGTCTGTCTGTCTGTCTTTCTGTCTAACCATCACATTTCATCCCAGGTGTATTATTCCAAATGAGGCCCGCAGCCTCTGGTCCCTGAGGAATGGTCCCTCCGTTAATGCCGAAGTTGAAAACTTCTTTACATTAAATGCCCCCGTCTCGACGGAGGTGATCGACCAAGTCATCCAAAGTGCAGCCACTGACAGCGACTCCCCCAACTGTCTGCTCTGTGGGGCGGTGTTCAAAGGTATGTAAGACACACACTGATGGAGGAAAAGGGACCTTCATGCTCTCGTTAATATAATACATTATCTATCTATCTATTCATCCATCCATCCATCCATTGTGCCAGCTTTGCCTACCACACGCCACCCAAGTGGTGTTTTAAGGGTCTCTCGCCACAAGGACACAAAATACGGGGTTTCAGACATAGTTTATTGTAGAGAGTGGGCTGAGTGGAATAATTCGCGGAGCAGATGGACACGTGTTATGACAAGGGCTCATCTCCTGGATGTGTGGGGACGGGGGTTTTACCTGTTGCTCGTTAGACCCACCAACGAGCAACAGCTATGCAGCCACACTGATCCTGGGCCCCAGTTACCTGGACCCAGGACAGGTGTGGCTGCTCAAACCATACCATCCCCACACCGCACCATCTATCTACCCAAATAGTTTTTTTTAGGTTCTTAAATATGAAAAAAACATTTAAGCAGGGATACAGGCAATATCATTCGGCAACGCCAACTGTTTCATTTCAACAGGCAGTCCACAAACAAATGAGTCGGCCTAATTTGAGATGTGTTTTACATTTATTGACTATTTTCAATGTATTCTACCTAACCCGATGTGTGCGTCTATAAATACCAAATGGAATAATAAGAAGGCAAGGTCAAGTCCTTGAAGAGTTGTAAATAGAGCATTTTTTTAAACATCAGATATCAAACTTAATTCAGATGGAAATGCACTCAAATCCATGTGTTCTTAGCCAAAATTTCAAGATGTTTATTTGTCACATACAAATACATACAAGCATACATACATGTAGTGAAATTACATCCTCGTTAACAGTTTGGGAACCCCTGAGCAAACATAATGCTTGTTGTAGCTTAGATCACAAAACGTGTTTTGGCTTTTCTTTGTTTTTACTGTAATTGCATTTCATTGCTTCCTTTCTCCGCAGACACTCCAGTGTGCAATAGAAATCCCTGTTCTGTAGAAACAACTATGTGCAAAAACACAAACAATGGCATCGCCTTCTGTGAATGTCAAACCGGTTACATCATGCAGATTGTCAGCAACAAAATATGCGGAGGTGATATTTCTTTAAATACTTGATAATGTTAATTTACAGATGAATGTATGTGTGTGTTTGGATGTGTGTAGCAGCCATAACTATGATCTCAATGTTCACACGTTTAAAGTTAAAATCTTTGAACAAGCAGACATTATTTGTGTTTAAATGAAAATTTTCTTCTTATTTCAGCTTGTCCCAGCGGTCAAATGGCAATAGGAAACAGCAGTTGTGATGAGTATGTGCTTAAAAGTCATTCTTAGTTTTACAATTTTCATTCAGCCAAAAAAAAACAAAAAAAAACTTTCAAACTACAATATTTACACACTTGATTTACACATTCTGATGTGACCTGAGCGGACAGGATCGCTCAGAAAGTAAACAGAATAAAACGGGATTTGCTGAGATTTTCGATCCGGTATTAAATTGTGATCCAGTTCTGCTGTCGTAAAATTAAGCTGAATTTAAACACATTCAGGTTTGGTAAATGCCACGCAAAATACCTTTCCATGTCGCACTGTAGTCGCCAACAATGTAGAGCTGAATTTACACTGAATGTGAAAATGTATTTGACAGTTGGATCCTACCGAATATGGTGACGTCCAATGTTAACGTTAATAACGTTGTTATTTTATATACGTAACCTATTTACTTCGTTTTAGGCCAGTTCCAATTTAAAGAAAAAAACTACTTCCAGGAGCACCACCTCAGTGCGTCGTAGCTTTTTGCTTGTGTAATCAAACTCTTCATGGGAATAAATGGACTTTGTTGTTGTCATTTGTCGGATTCAGTGTAAAGCCGGCTTAAAAGTAAACCAAGAGATGGGAAACAGAGAAATTGGCCACCGGGGGCAGTGGAAGTACAAAATTAATCCGCCTTTGGACCTGGATGCTGAGAAAAAGCGTTGCAGTAGTTCTAGCGTAATCCACCCAACACGGACGATCTTATGGTTTGCCACTTTAAAATGATGTAGCGTGTGGGGAAAACGCAAATTAAAACCAGATTTCATCTAAGAGCATAAATTAAATGCACACTGACTTGTGCATGCACGCATGCGAGTATTGAGCCGCATATGTTGAAATGCGAGTTTCACGGCATCTGTCTTGTGTCTGTGTTTTTTCTCTTTTTCAGTTGTTCATTTGGTCGATCTGGATTTAACTGCAACGAATGTGAGTACCGACTGACACTAGACAAAAAAAAAATGCTTTGCTTATTTAAATGATAACAGTACATCTCAATTTAAAGTGGTCATCCCAGCCACCTCCAGAATCTCAAATCTTTCATTTCAGTTCATTGGAGAGTAAATGAATCCTCCATCCAAATGAGAGTCTTCGTAAGAGTTGTTTGATGGTTGTAGCCCCGTAGCTGAGGCTCATTTGTCCGTTTGCGTCCTCCCTGATCATGTCTTTTTTTTGTTTTGTTTGTTTTTAGCCTGGGAGCTGCTGTTGGTGGTGATTGGCTCAGCGTTTGGAGGACTGCTGCTCATCGTGACCGTCGTCCTGGCCGTGGTGTCCAGCAGGTGAGCCTACCTGGTTGCCATGGCGATCACCACACGCACGCTTTGCGTTGCCTGTCACTAATAACTATTCTGTTCACGTAACCATTTGCATAATCAGTGTGTTTCAATTAAAGTGGTAATCCGTGAGATTCTTTTGGTCAAAAATCCCATATTCGATCCTATTTCATCCCATGGTTAGATATGTCCCCCTTTCTATTCATTTTTATTTGAATTATTGTTATCTTATTATTATTATCTATTAAACTAGGACTATAAGAAACAGCCGTTCAATGTATTTGTGTTACGGATGTGCTCCCTTTTATGCTGTTTCCATTGTTGCATTGCAAAAATCAGGCACGGTGAATTTGTCAAACCAATTGTACCATTTGACAACCAAGAAGAGAGTAAACCAGATTTTGGAGGCCGGACGGAAGTGGGCCGGGCCGGGCCAGCTCGTCTCTTCCTGTAGGCAAGATAGGCGGGGTGCGGAGAGGGAGCGATTGGGGTGCATTTTGCACACCTGCCTCCCTCCCCGACGGTACAGATGTGAGCGCTAGCGACGGGATGCCCTTGATCGGCGCGCCAAAACAGTGTGGTTTTTTTATGTCTGCTTATGGAACTTATGTCTGCTTACCGTGCGTAATAGGAACACTTTCTCCGCGACTTTCTCCCTGATAGCCGCAAAAAATGATCTTCAGGAGTCTACGAGTCATGCCCCGTTCCTCCGAGCTGTGTTTGATTGACACATATAAATCTACTGTATATTTATAATTCCCTTTTATTAATAATTCCTCATTACAATGTTATCCCTGTGCATGTTGTAAGCTTCTATCTGTTTTATCCTGTTATTGTAATGCACACTGACTCAAACACACCCCCCCCCCCAAAAAAAAAAGACTGCTCAACTTGAAGAATCTCAGTCGACTGACGGGTTTCTGACTGATGATTCGACTCGTCGACTGCCTTACTAGTAAATTTCCTCCAACATGAAAGCGTACTTGGCCAAAATAAAGCAGATTCTGATTCTGCTGATCTAAATACCCCGATGTTCAACTGGAGCATGTGTCCATTGGAACGAAACGTGACAATGGACATGTGACTCTTTCTCTTCAGACACCCAAAGAAATCCAGGGCAGGGCGAACGGACACTGAAACTCAGGCTCAGCCCTACATCAGCCACCCTCCGTCTGCCGATGCCACAGTGATGAGCCATGCGTCGGGCAACGGCAATGGCTCCTTCCCCGCCGCCGGGTTCCCCAGGATCCCGAGGGCCACGACCGCCAGCAGCTGGGAGCGCGGCACCAACTTGGAGATGATCCCGAGCGACAGCCGGCAGAACCTGACGCCCAGGGTCAGCAACTCGGTGAGTAGGACCTGGCGGGTGCGTTTTAACCGATACTTACTGTTTTTTAAGCAGGATTTGAGAGGAAAGAAATCACCAACCTTTTTTTTTTAATTTACCCGTGGACTGCATAGCGGTTGCTACGCGTAGACAGACAACCCGAGCCAATTCTGTGTTTAAGGGAAACTCGGAAAACTGTAACTCGGGGCTGCGTTTCACTGAAGCCCGAAAACTATAATAAATCACAGCACGATCATGATTAGGGATGTACCTGTATACCGTTTTAAGGTATACCTCGGTATCAAGCAACCATGGTTCTGAACCGTAAGCCTTTCCCCGTACTACCTTGCCCACGGTATAAATTTATGTTGCAAAATTGAAGACGTAAACTTTTTTTCGCCTCACCTTATGTTGCCACAGCGCTGTGTTCCGCCAGAGCTGCTTCCACCAATATTTGACGACACAGTGCTTTACATTACTTGGGGGAGCAAGTGTAAACAAAGATGGCAGGATGCGGTGCTCGGCGAAATTGCTCAGTGGATGGATTATTACAACATTTGGCATAAAGTTTATACTACACCCGGTAAAGACGCCCGTTTGTCGTTCATATTTGAGCCCGAGGCTGCAAATTTGTCGGCCACAACAAACTCGGGTCAAAATTTTGGGCTCCAGCTAAATTTGTGTCGAAATTTTTTCGGAAATCTTGGGAAAACTGTAATACATCACAACACTGGACCCTGTATATTGCTGCCTGCAGCTATATTTTTTATTTTATTATTATTATTACAAAACTGGAGCAAATCTCTAACCGGTGTCTTGCCCTGCAATGCATTGTGGGATAGGTTTGCCAGAATATTGTGCTGTTTTTGCGTATGAAGATATTTCAGCAGGTGTAGTAGTGCATCATCCTAGTACTTTTCACATACTATTTGCTGCATACTATGGTTTCAGTCATACTAAACACTAATGTGGCTCGGTACTCATGACAATACTAGGATGACATTCACCGTGAAAATAGAGTAAAGAAATAAGTTGATGTCATGTAACTTTATCTTGATATCAATATAAATGCACAACTGATGTTTCCCCTTTTTACTTTCCAGCATTCGTACGACAACGCCGAGGGCGTGAGGAGGGCGAACCCGCTCGCTCCGAACCAAGCGGAGGTCAACCCCCACGTGCAGAGCCGGGCCCAGGACAATCCGTACGGGCAGAGCCGCGCCCAGATCAACCCCTACGCCATCAATCGTCCCCAGACCAACCCCAACGCTCAGAGCCGAGGCCTGAGCAACCCCTACTACATGCACGACGACGGGAGGCATTACACCTGATTCAGAGCGTTTCAGTGATACTCCCGCATTTTATGATTTGATGCAAGGTTGCACCTTCTTTCTCCACCAGCACTGGAACACATAATGAACAAAAGAAGTGTTTTTTTTCATGTTGGTTAATTTTCGTTCCAAGTTTGCACTTGTGCTGTAAGTAGTAGTTAATTTATGATATAATATAATAATATATTTTATTCGTCAATATCAGTCATAAATAATTGATCTGAAACTATTACTAAGTGATGTAACAAATGAGGTATGGATTTAGCCTCAGTTGAATGTCCCTTATTTAGGAATGTGTGGTTGTACAGTATAAGGATATTTCAACCCCCGCTGCCAAACACACACACACACACACACACACACACACACACACACACACACACACGCACTCTCTCTCTCAGCCTTGTAGCGAGCCCACATGGCATGAACTGCTGTCTGTTGCTTTTGGATCAAGACCCGTTTTGAAAACAAAGAAAGAACGTATATTATAACTACCCCGGGGTTGAGGTGTCCCTTTTTACTGCAAACTTCTCTTCAGACACTCTCTCTTTTGCTTCCCACGCACAAGTGTTGGGTCGATCCGGTTCTTTTGAACGGCTCGATTTTGGGAACGAGGGGAAACCAAGTCTCGCCCACCCCCCCACAGTCAGTCACACAGAGCGTTACACTATTTATTTATTACAGACTACTATTAAATCTTCTTTTAAATTTTTTTAACAAACAAAAAAATATTTTATATATATTATTATTATTATTTTAAATATAAAGATACCGTAGCCCAAAAACCACGATACATACTGAACCGTGGGCCCACTGCACCGTTGCATCCTGAGTAAAAACGTTTGATTATTTATCATTATTTATCTCTCTCGCTATGCGTGTTCATGGCCTACCTTATGCATGAAGTTGTGTCCTCTGGTTGGTTCTGTTTGGGTCCCTGAGTAAAACTTGTGTGTTTGTCCGCTGTACTTGAGCTGTAGGCCGCACACCCCTGTCAGGGAACACGGTTTCTACTGTTTCATTAAATTACTGCCTTTGTTTAATTTCTTTCAATCAGTCAGTACCTTTGTTTCAATCGATGTTTAATTGAAATGGTCTTGAACCAAAACTGTGATTCGTTAGACTTTATATTGGAACACAAAACTGAAATGACCTGGGGGCCACTGGCAAGGTTGTCTTGTCCTGGGGGGGCCACGTCGACCATCAAGGGAATCAACTGTCCCGTGTTTTTTACTTTTATTTATTTTTTATTATTATAGTTAATTGCCTGATAATATGTCTGTTAGAAATAGACATCAGAAAAAAAAAATTGTGTTTTATTTTATTCTGTTTTATATCCTGAACACATTAAGTGAGATTGCTTGGAATAATCAGGCATTGTTTGAAAATGAATTAATAATACATTATAAACATGGCCGGTAGAGGGAGACCCCTGATCTAAGGTGACCTTTATCAGCAAGGTGCCCCGCCTGAATTTCAGTGCAACAAATTATAAAATTTGATTTGCACATCTTTTTCAATGGAAAAAAAACCTAATCTATATATATATACAGTATATAATATATATATATTTTATTCAAAAAAATATTAGAATAACATTAATAGACAGGAAATATCTGATTATTATGTTTTTAATATATTATTATAAGAAAAATGATGGTATATTGGATGTTATAAGGATTGTGTAGTGATGCTGTAGCGGCTGCCAGTCTCCCATTGCAAAATAAAAAAAAGCAAACTTTTATTAATTAAATAAAACATAAAAAAGCAAACTTTTATTAATTAAAATAAAAAAGAAATATATAAAAAATAAAAAAACAACTTTAATTAAAATACAAAAAAAAAAATAAAAAATAAAGAAAACTTGTGAATTAAAATGAAACATAACAAAATAAAGAAAACTTTTATCAGATTTAAAAAAAAAAAAGAATAAAGAAAGCAAACGTTTTAATGAATAAAATATTTAACAAAGAAAGAAAACTTTTATTATTAAAGAAAATGATAATAATAAAAAAAATGGATAAATCAATGTGATAAAGTACGTTTTTTCGTGCCAGTCTGCTGGCAACTGCTCCCCAGGGAGCGTGGAGAGGGTGTTAAACGGTCACGACACACGGGCAGACGGGGGCTCCCGTCCGGACCCAGTGGTGAGTGGAACCTGCCATGATACGAGGTGATGGATCGGTTATTTCAAGCGTCATTCTTTGCCAACTCTGTGTCATGATATGAAGATTATGAATCATTATTATTATTATTATTATGGTTATGATTATTAATTATCATTATTAACATGCTAGCTAGCGCGTTGTAGCAAGCGATGTGGCTACAACGTTTACATCCTTTATTTCCAGGTGGCTGGAAGTAGCTCACTCACAACAAGATAATATCTGGACTACTGCAGGAGTCTGATGGATTGTTATAGAGGTGCCGTGTGTACTTTTTATTTATATTTTTTATTAAAATGGTGTAGTTGTTTGTGTACAAATAAAAGTAAATAAAAGCAAAATTATTTAGTGCTTGAACAACTTAGGTAACTAGTCCGTCAATCCGTCCCTTCAAATAAATAATTTTCCGTATTGGAGAAACGTAAAATGACGTGTTCCTTTTTTTTATCGATAGTTCAACTGATGTTTTTAATTTAAAAAAAAGTACGCAAGGTATCGATTGAATTAACCCAATACCAAGTAGTATCCAAACTTCTTCAGTCAAACAATACCTGCATTTGGTCCTTTTTGTACACAGACCTAGAAAAAGAAATACTATTTGTATGGTTTTGCTCACAGCCAATCACCGTAAACGTTCTTGGATTTAATGCGACGTGCGATTGGCTCACTACCGCAGCCGCTACAAGCCGGCCAATCACCGCAAGCCTTCTTCGATTGAATGAGACGTGTGATTGGCTCGCTGACGCAGCCGCTACAAGCGAGCCAATCACCGCAAGTGTTCTTCCACTTAATACGACGTGTGATTCGCTCACTACCGTAGCAGCTACAAGCGAGCCAATCACCACAAGCGTTCTTCCATTGAATACGACGCGTGATTGGCTCGCTACCGCAGCCACTATAAGCCGGCCAATCACCGCAAGTGTTCTTCCATTTGATGCTTGTGTGATTGGCTCACTACCGCAGCCGCTACAAGCCAGCCAATTACCGCAAGCATCCTTCCATTTAATGCGACGTGTGATTGGTTCACCTCGGCAGCAGCAGCGACAACCAAACAGCAGTCAGGCGTCCGTATGAACAGTGAAAGAGGTTTTCCTCGCTTTAATCATTCCTCCTGTACAGACTATTTCTTCAAAATCAGAATCGTCCTTATTCCCAAGTAAGTTTACACGTGCAAGGAATTTGTCTTGGTGTACGGTGGTGCACATGAAACATTGATGTAAAATATATAAGAGTATGTCAAATAAGGCTGTTTATTTTTTTATTTATTATTTTTTTTTAAATAAAGCTGTACAGTTTGTGCATAAATGTGCAAATGTTTTGAAGGGAGGGCCGGATTTGAAAATGTGAAGATGCCCGGAGGCCAGTGGTCCCTACTGACATTCTTTTAACAATAAAAGTTACATACAAATGCACTGTTCTATAACAATTTTATTTTCATTGTCACAATCATATTTTTTTTTAAATGGCAATGTAAGCAAATCTAAGCCAATCAGGCGTGAACAAATCTAAAAAACAATTCTGCCTGTCTTTCACATCTGGAGTCAGATAACACAGGACAAACTGTATGGAATACCTTAAACTTCCATGAAGTTGATAAATATCTTAACCTCATGTTAATTTTAAACATGACTTATTATGAGTAATGCAATGTCTGTTAACATTAATTTAAGTCCAGGTGCATATATTTATAACTGTGCTTTTGGCTTTTCACTGTTAATTGTGACAGATGTTACCATTCAAAACACTCAGAATTTCAGATTGACCAAGAAACAGGTAACTTACTGACACTAATGTGAAGGGTGATCTGGATTTCAGTTGACAGGCCAGGTCTGGTTTGATGGCAGTGGTTGAGATGCGTAACATGTCACGTAGGTGGACGTCACTTAGTCTTGACCTCAAGCAGTTTTTGTTTAAGTTAATGACAGAGAATGTCTGCTCACACAAATATGTGGAGGCGAACAAGCTCAGCATTTTCTCCTGGCACGGCCATCAACAAGGCCAGGTCCCGGGCCTTGGTGATAAGGCCAGTTGCAGACGGGAAGAAACTGTTCTTGTGGCGAGAGGTTTTGGCCTTGTTGGACCGCAGCCTCCTGCCAGAGGGAAGTGTTTCAAACCTTTTGTGTCCGGGGTGGGAGGGGTCAGCCACAATCTTTGCTGCACGCCTCAGGGTCCTGGAGGCGTACAGGTCCTGGAGAGATGGTAGATTGCAGCCAATCACCTTCTCAGCGGAGCAAATGACACGCTGCAGTCTGCCCTTGTCCTTGGTGGTTGCGGCAGCGTACCAGATGGTGACGGAGGAGGTGAGAATGGACTCAATGGCTGAGGTGTAGAAGTGCACCATCATCGTCTCAGGCAGGTTGAACTTCCTCAGCTGCCGCAGGAAGTACGTCCTCTGCTGGGCTTCCTTGACGATGGAGCTGATGTTCAGCTCCCGCTTGAGGTCCTGGGAGATGATGGTTCCCAGGAAGTGGCAGGACTCCACAGAGTCGACTGGGGAGTCACACAGGGCGATGGGGGTGAGTGGGGCTAGTGTGCACAACCATCTCCACTGTCTTCACAGCGGTGAGCTCCAGGTTGTTCTGGCTGCACCAAGTCACCAGATGGTCAACCTCCCAATTGTAGGCAGACTCATCCCCACCAGAGATGAGCCCAATGAGGGTGGTGTCGTCCGCAAATTTCAGGAGCTTGACAGACTGGTGGCTGGAGGTGCAGCTGTTGGTGTACAGCGTGAAGAGCAGAGGAGAAAGAACACAGCCTTGAGGGGAACTGGTGCTGATGGGCCGGGAGTCAGAGAAGTGTTTAGGCTAAGTATGCTGAGCTCACCAGTGAGTGCCGGAGCAACGGCTGGAAAGCCCGCTGTGAGCCTGTCGAGATCGGGTGCAGAGGTTTCGCAGGTCATTCACTCCAGAGAGTGTTCAAACTCCTTGGTATTAGAGGACTGCAGTTGAGGAGAGCCACTAAGAACATTCTTGAGGCCGCAGAAAAGGCCTCGTGGTGGCTGTGGATCCGTAGGGGGGATCCGCGGTGCGCGCTACTTGTACACAAGCCGGGGGGTTGATCGCCCCTGGTTGGGTCGCCTGGTGGAGGGTGTCCGATGATTAAAGACCCGAAACACCCTGAGAACCCAGGTCTATCGCTGAAGATGTGTGTCCAAGTATCACTGTAAGGTATATTAAAGTTCTACCCAGCTTCACGTGCTGCTTCCTGTCAGACAGGAAATCTGTGATACACCTGCAGGTGGAGTCAGGCACGCTCAGCTGGGAGAGCTTGTCCTGCGGAAGAGCCGGGATGATTGTGTTGAAGGCGGAGCTGAAATCCACAAACAGGATCCTGGCGTAGGTTCCTGAGGAGTCCAGGTGCTGGAGGATGAAGTGGAGGGCCAACTTTACTGCATCGTCTACAGACCTGTTGGCTCCGTAGGCCACTGCAGGGACCAGGAGAGGGTCTGTGATGGATTTGAGGTGGGACAGCACAAGGCGTTCAAAAGACTTCTTCACCACAGGGGTGATGAAGTCTTAATGATGGTGATGGTGGAGGATTTAAAGCAGGCTGGTACATGGCTCATCTCCAGTGAGGTGTTGAAAATGTCGCTAAAATGACACGGCCCAAATACTTCATTGTACACCTTTGTCAGTTATTTAATACATTTTTCAAGAATAAAACTTTCAAAATATATGTGTGGAAAAATCATTTGGATTGAGAGGGGAGGAGTGGTGGCATTTTAGGCAACTGAATGTTTCCATTCACATGATGGGTATAGCAGAAAAAAAAAAGGTCTCGAGTGAAGTACTCTTGGTATCAGTATAATTTTAAGGATACTGGTATTGGGACTGGTATCGTCATTTTATTAACGATACCAAGCCCTACTAATCATGAACACTTACGCAGTCCACAGAGTCCATTTTTCAAGGATCAGCGCCGTTGAGGGCATACCAAAAGTTGTTTCGTCTGATATGCCATTTACTTCATTGCTTTGCCAACCAATGAAGTTGATCATGATTGGATTTACACGATTGGATTTTTTTCATCATGAAATAAATGTTTAGATTTTCAACTCAAAGTGCACCAGATTTTGATGCGTTTAGCTGTTAGCTGTTACAAGGGTTTCAAACTACAGGCCCGGGGACCACATCAGGGCCCCTGAGTCAATTTAATGCAACCTGGTACTGATAATGCCCAAATGTTTATAAGTGTACAGTATATATGTATAAAGGGGGTCTTTAAGGGGTTTAACTGAGCAGGAAGTGTTGATGTGGCCTCCCACTTGAGGAGTGGTTACCGTCAGTTACCGATACTGAAGCTCAATGGTGTGAATAGTAACTGTCTCCGGTATGTCCGATCAGTAACTGTCCAACGAGTGATGAAGCAAAATCAGACAGAGAGACGTTCGATAATGTCCAAATGTATATAAGTGTGTATATATATATATATATTGTGTATATACATACTGTATATACATACATGTACAGGTGTGTTGACGTGGCCTCCCACTTGAGGAGTGGCTCCAGTGAATAAAACTCCCAGTGGGCGACACCTGAGTCCACATCACATCAGGGCAACGCACTGAGCGCTCAGCTCTGCTTCTCACTCTGGGGGAAAAACATTTTTTGGGTTAATTTCAGTGCAAATGCCTAAAATTATGAGGTATTTGATTTTGTTGGGGCTTGCAGTGGCAGTCCTCGGATCAGGTGAGACCCACCTTTTTATTTATTAACTTTACTTTTGATGTTCACTCTCTCTGTTTATTTTTTAATTTTTTTAAGATCTACTTACTAACTTTCTTAACTTAAATGCTTATCTTTTCTTAACCAAATACTAAACTTCAAATAACAGATATGTATAACAAAGGAGTAAAACAGATATGTTGATGGAGTATTTAGTCTGTGTTTATACCTCTTTAGCTGTTGGGTTCAGAGGTAATACCTGGTATCCAGTGCAAGTAGTTGTCTGAGTTTTTACTTCTACCGTGACACAAAATGACTCTAGTAGAAGTAAAAGCATCACTTTGACATATATATATATATATATATATATATATATATATATATATATATATATATATACAGTATATGAGTGGCTGTTAGAATTATACGAAAGTGAAAAAGCTGAAGTGTTTCTTTCGGGATAACAAAAAGAGTCCCATGTTGTAATCCCGCGCGCTGTTTAATGTGCATTAAACTCAGTCGTTTTCAAGGTCGTCAGAGGTAATAAAAGGCTGTGTGGCCACACTGAGGGCAACGTCCACCTCTGTTGATATGAGCTGTTGCTATGTTCCAATAATCTACAAATAATCTCACCTCAGGAAGATACGTTTGTGATGATCCTGATAACAAGTATTGATCATAGCGTGTGTTTTAAACCTTGATACAAAACACTGATATCGCCTTCAACTAAATTAAGGCTTCGTAAGCGCAGGGTTTTTTTTACGTGGTTTAAGAGTAGAGGTACAAGAAGGTAGAGTAGATGTAGATTAGAGGAAAAGTAGAGTAGAGAAGAGGGACATGGAGTAGCGTAGAGTGTAGAGTACAGGGGCGTAGAGGTTAGAATAGAGGATAGGTAGGTAGAGGAAGAGAGCAGAGGTAGAGGAAGGTAGATTAGAGGTCCAGTAGACCTCAACAATAAAAGCAGTCACAATAATAGCAAAACAAACAAGCAAAAAAAGAAAGAAATGATCATGATAATTCTTTTTTCAATTGATTTATGCGCAATTTATTCTCCATATTAATTTATTTTTACAGTGGATAATATTACACTCATATTACGGACATGTTCTTTGATTTGGTTTATTCATTTCAAAATAACCTCAATAAAAGTCTGAATTAAAGAAGGTTTTTGTTTTTTTTATCGACCTACTACAGTTTCCATGGCCTCAACTACTCCAATCGCCACATCCCGACCTACTACAGTTTCCATAGCCTCAACTACTCCAATCGCCACATCCCGACCTACTACAGTTTCCATAGCCTCAACTACTCCAATCGCCACATCCCGACCTACTACAGTTTCCATAGCCTCAACTACTCCAATCGCCACATCCCGACCTACTACAGTTTCCATAGCCTCAACTACTCCAATCGCCACATCCCGACCTACTACAGTTTCCATAGCCTCAACTACTCCAATCGCCACATCCCGACCTACTACAGTTTCCATAGCCTCAACTACTCCAATCGCCACATCCCGACCTACTACAGTTTCCATAGCCTCAACTACTCCAATCGTCACATCCCGACCTACTACAGTTTCCATAGCCTCAACTACTCCAATCGCCACATCCCGACCTACTACAGTTTCCATAGCCTCAACTACTCCAATCGCCACATCCCGACCTACTACAGTTTCCATAGCCTCAACTACTCCAATCGCCACATCCCGACCTACTACAGTTTCCATAGCCTCAACTACTCCAATCGTCACATCCCCACCTGCTACAGTTTCCACAGCCCTAACTACTCCAATCGTCACATCCCCACCTGCTACAGTTTCCATAGCCTCAACTACTCCAATCGTCACATCCCCACCTGCTACAGTTTCCATAGCCTCAACTACTCCAATCGTCACATCCCCACCTGCTACAGATTCCACAGCCTCAGCTACTACAAGTGCCGCACCTTCAACCACAAATGATCCAGCTCCTACAACCCCAGTTCCAGGTCCTATAACACTTACACAACACTCACACTACCTATTTTACTTTGATTCACTTTTGTGCCTTTCTAATGTCAGTGAAACCATCATTGGAGATGTGTTATTCATTGTCTTATTGAAAAATATTTTTCTTTTGTTAATGCTTTGCTTCTGTAGGTCCTTGTGATGGAAGCCCTTGTGGCGGTGGGAGCACATGTCAGGCTCAGTTCAATGGAACCTTCGTCTGCCTGTGCTCTCCTGGCCAAAATTATGACGAAGAGCGGGGACATTGTGAGGATGGTGAGTATCTTTTGTTTCCAAGGGTTTGGGGGAATTCTACTCATATAGAAATACAAATATTGTTTCCGATTACATGTAAAACGCATTGGTCACATGAATTACCCAAGTAGTCCCATGACTAAAAAAGAACTATACACTAACAAACCCCTTTAGACCTGCTATTAATGTGTCTGTAGGGCCGCTGTAGCGCCCCTGTAGCGCCGCTGTAGGGCCGCTGTAGCGCCCCTGTAGCGCCGCTGTAGTGCCGCTGTAGCGCCGCTGCAGCAGCACTGCTGCAGCGCCGTGACGTCCACCCTCTGGCTGGGAGAGAGATGTTCACTTACAAGGGCCGTGGTGCAATTGGCTGATTTTGGAACCTCCAGCCCCAATTCATCCCTCTCAATTACCGCTGTAGCCAGTGCTGCGGGCACACCTTCCCTCCAATCTTTTAGAAGATTTAGGTGGTAAACTTGGGCGGACCCAATGGTGCTCTGGGAATTGCTGCTGGATTTCCCAGATGACACCCAGGACAGGCAGTATAGCGCGATGCATGTCCGCCCAGATGCCTGGCCAATAAAAATGAGCCATTATTCGCTCAAGTGTTTTTTCGTGTTTTTGTAGTTTTTTCTTAAGTGACTGGCCATCGGGTTATAAAGAGCTGCCTGGAAGGCTAAACGCAGACGACTTTTGGGAACCAACAATTGGGCTATCTCTTCTCCTAACAGAGCATCACGGTTTACTCTATAAAATTTATCCCTAATCACCACAAAATACGCAGTGCAGCGTCTGGGCTCACCAACACGCCATCGATTTTATCTACCAGCTCAAAGGCCCCGCAAAGTGTATTGTCCCGCGACTGTTCCAGAGGAAGGTCCTCGATAGGATGGACTAGGGGGTCCGGGGAAGTTCCCATCAGCCGCTGAGCCACGTCGAGGAGCTGCTGGGCGTGCAGGAACGGCCGGCCGGCGGCCTCATAGGGGAGGGACCGGAGGTGCAGGCGGTGGCCTTGTGGCGCTCCCCCGACCGGTTCCATCATCCCCTCCGGACGACAGCGTAGCTCGTCCATTGCTCCAGGGGTAGGGCATGCGCAGCCAGCTGGGCTTCGCCCGAGTGGTGGGGGACTAGCCGCCACGTCTGCTCGCGGTCAGACCAGCCGGCCGCCTGGGCCGTTTGTTCAAAGTTGGCGATGAACGGCACTTGGACCGTCTTTCCTCATCATCTTCTGTAGCGGGGAGACAGGCGGGCCCGGCGATCGTTCCTCGCTCTGTCCGGTGCGTTCCCGGAGTATGACCTGGATGGCCTGCCGGCTCTCTCCTGGTCCTGCTTGCGGATGCTCACTATTTCCTGGAACTGCAGGGCTTGCTGCTCCTGCATTGTGGCGAGGGCCGCCACCATCTTTTCCAGGGGGGGAAGGCATCTGCCACTCTGCCCCCCTTGGCCCGCCACAATGCTTCTTAAGGCTTAAACGTTGGACTGCATCTAAGCCACTGAGAAGCTGCAGCAGATTGGTACGTTTCTCATCAGTAAAGCGTTCAGCGAGGTTGTTGTATGAAAAGTTATTAACGATGGAAACCAACAATTTGATAAAAAGGGGTTGAAAATGAAAAATGTCAAAGTTGTATTGTTTAGGTGGTGGATAGTGCTTGCTCATCACAAAACCAACATATTTTCCACCCACAGCCAAGGTCTTCCCCGGACTTCTCACTGTACCAAGGGATTGTAAACCAACGATACAGGACAAAGATAAAGAAGAATTCAGAACCGTGTCCCAACAGATTATTTCAGAGGTGAGCCTTTGTGTGTCAATATTACCTTCCTTGCAGATGCCAGGTTGATAATGGATTCAATTAACAATAACATAGTAATAACTTATACCTACCCATTGTTATCCATATTCGTTGTGTCCTATTCATATTTATCTAGCTGTACAGTACACCCACCTATATTTAAATGTTATATTTTAATTTCGTAATACCCATAACAATACAAGCAACCACACTGCAGCTTAGTCCCAGCTACTGCTTTTTAACTTGACTTATCCTGTGCATAGTATCACCTTTATTTATTTATTTATTTATTTATGTGTATTTGGTTTTTGCTTTTTTGTTTTCTGAAATTTGCCTATTTCTGTACGTTGGGCTGTTCTTGTTTTATTTTTTTCAGACTGCACATTATTTTTTTGCAAATTGTCACTTCAGCAATGCGACAAATTCCTCGTATGTGAAATTGTACGAAATGGCGAAAAAACAGATTGTGATTCTGAACCAAACATGTTATTTGACTTTGTAAATATAGCTGAATGGAGCGTTCGTCAACACAACTGGACACATCAACTCGAGTGTGCGGGCGCTCCAGTAAGTGACAGAGTATCTGTCCTTCTGTCCATCTTTACGTCTGTCTGTCTGTCTGTCTAACCATCACATTTCATCCCAGGTGTATTATTCCGAGTGAGGCCCGCAGCCTCCGGTCCCTGAGGAATGGTCCCTCCATTAATGCCGAAGTTGAAATCATCTTTACATTAAACGCCCCCGTCTCGACGAAGGTGATCAACCAAGTCATCCAAAGCGCAGCCACTGACAGCGACTCCCCCAACTGTCTGCTCTGTGGGGCGGTGTTCAAAGGTATGTAAGACACACACTGATGGAGGAAAAGGGACCTTCACGCTTCATGCTTCATGCTCTTGTTAATGTAGTTAATTAATGTAGAAGCTCTATCTATCTATCCATACACCCATCCATCCATCCTTCTATCCCAAATAGTATTTCTTAGCTTCATAAATATGAAAAAACGTTTAAGCAGGGATACAGGCAATATCATTCGGCAACGCCAACTGTTTGTTTCAACAGGCAGTCAACAAACAAACGAGTCGGCCTAATTTGAGATGTGTTTTACATTTATTGACTATTTTCAATGTATTCTACCTAGTCCTTGAAGAGTTGTAAATAGAGCATTTTTTTAAATATCAGATTATTAGATATCAAACTTTATTCAGATGGAAATGCACGCAAATGCATGTGTTCTTAGCCAAGATTTCAAGATGTTTATTTGTCACATACATATACATACAAGCATACATACATGTAGTGAAATGACATCCTCGTAAACAGTTTGGGAACCCATGAGCTAACATAATGCTTGTTGTAGCTTAGATCACAAAACGTGTTTTGGCTTTTCTTTGTTTTTACTGTAATTGCATTTCATTGCTTCCTTTCTCCGCAGACACTCCTGTGTGCAATAGAAATCCCTGTTCTGTAGAAACAACTATGTGCAAAAACACAAACAATGGCATCGCCTTCTGTGAATGTCAAGCCGGTTACATCATGCAGATTGTCAGCAACAAAATATGCGGAGGTGATATTTCTTTAAATACTTGATAATGTTAATTTACAGATGAATGTATGTGTGTGTTTGGATGTGTGTAGCAGCCATAACTATGATCTCAATGTTCACACGTTTAAAGTTAAAATCTTTGAACAAGCAGACATTATTTGTGTTTAAATAAAAATTTTCTTCTTATTTCAGCTTGTCCCAGCGGTCAAATGGCAATAGGAAACAGCAGTTGTGATGAGTATGTGCTTAAAAGTCATTCTTAGTTTTACAATTTTCATTCAGCCAAAAAAAAACAAAAAAAAAACTTTCAAACTACAATATTTACACACTTGATTTACACATTCTGATGTGACCTGAGCGGACAGGATCGCTCAGAAAGTAAACAGAATAAAACGGGATTTGCTGAGATTTTCGATCCGGTATTAAATTGTGATCCAGTTCTGCTGTCGTAAATTCAAGCTGAATTTAAACACATTCAGGTTTGGTAAGTGCCACGCAAAATACCTTTCCATGTCGCACTGTAGTCGCCAACAATGTAGAGCTGAATTTACACTGAATGTGAAAATGTATTTGACAGTTGGATCCTACCGAATATGGTGACGTCCAATGTTAACGTTAATAACGTTGTTATTTTATATACGTAACCTATTTACTTCGTTTTAGCCCAGTTCCAATTTAAAGAAAAAACTTCCAGGTGCACCACCTCAGTGCGTCGTAGCTTTTTGCATCCTTTTTCTTTCCTCCCTCATTTACTGCCATAACTATGACAGGAAGAGGCCATGTGCCCAGTCGCTGTTCCAGCTTTCCTGGACCTAATTAACTCTGTTTTTTTGATACATGTTGTCGACTGATGTTTATGTTTTGGCGTGTACATGTTGTTTATTCCATGTTTATGTTTTTCAACGTCCATGTTGTTGTTTGTTTCCAATTATGTATGTTTTTCCGTGTACATGTTTGTGGCAGTTCCGCTTGCCACACGCCAACCAAGTGGAGTTTTCATGGCCCTCCAGCACAGAGACACAGAAGACGATGGGTTGTAGACATGAGTTTATTGTAGAGAGGAGGCTAGGTGGAATAAGCCAGGAGCAGATAGAACATGTCATGACAGGGCGCCTATCCTGAGTGAGTGTGAGGATAGGGGTTTTAACCTGTTACTCCCCAGCCATACCAACGAGCAACAGGTATGCAGCCACTCTGATCCCAATCACCCAGATCCAGGCCGGGTGTGGCTGCTCAAACCATCCCATCCCCACACCACAATGTTGTTGTTTGTTTCTCTGTTTATATTTTTCCGTGTACATGTTGTTTGGTTCTATGTTTATTTGTCTCACCCGTGGTGATTCTCCCCTCTTGGAGTAGTGATCAGTTGTTTATAAACCCAAACATGGTAAAATAGTTCACCAAAGAGGGGGGTTGGGTGCGGGTCAGTGTAACAGAAAACTGTGCTCTTGTCATCCTCCAGGTCGTCCACAGGACAGAGTTATTGCACCAGTTCTTGATGATTTAATAATTAATAAAGCGTTGCATTGAAGGTTGAGAACTTGAACTCCACTTGCAGACTAACACATGTCCTAGATGCAAGAGCACAAATACTCCGTGTTGTATGTCCAAAAAAAAAAAAGGAAAAAAAAGTTACTTACGGTCGTCGTGTCGAAACTGAATTTGTCGCAAGAGTTGAACATTTTTAATACATCCCGGAGCACCACCTCAGTGCGTCGTAGCTTTTTGCTTGTGTAATCAAACTCTTCATGGGAATAAATGGACTTTGTTGTTGTCATTTGTCGGATTCAGTGTAAAGCCGGCTTAAAAGTAAACCAAGAGATGGGAAACAGAGAAATTGGCCACCGGGGGCAGTGGAAGTGCAAAATGAATCCGCCTTTGGACCTGGATGCTGAGAAAAAGCGTTGCAGTAGTTCTAGCGTAATCCACCCAACAGGGACGATCTTATGGATTGCCACTTTAAAATGATGTAGCGTGTGGGGAAAACGCAAATTAAAACCAGATTTCATCTAAGAGCATAAATTAAATGCACACTGACTTGTGCATGCACGCATGCGAGTATTGAGCCGCATATGTTGAAATGCGAGTTTCACGGCATCTGCCTTGTGTCTGTGTTTTTTCTCTTTTTCAGTTGTTCATTTGGTCGATCTGGATTTAACTGCAACGAATGTGAGTACCGACTGACACTAGACAAAAAAAAAATGCTTTGCTTATTTAAATGATTACAGTACATCTCAATTTAAAGTGGTCATCCCAGCCACCTCCAGAATCTCAAATCTTTCATTTCAGTTCATTGGAGAGTAAATGAATCCTCCATCCAAATGAGAGTCTTCGTAAGAGTTGCTTGATGATTGTAGCCCCGTAGCTGAGGCTCATTTGTCCGTTTGCGTCCTCCCTGATCATGTCTTTTTTTTATTTTGTTTGTTTTTAGCCTGGGAGCTGCTGTTGGTGGTGATTGGCTCAGTGTTTGGAGGACTGCTGCTCATCGTGACCGTTGTCCTGGCCGTGATGTCCAGTCGGTGAGTCTACCTGGTTACCATGGCGATCACCACACACACTCTTTGCGTTGCGTCATCCATTTACCCGGTACTTTAAAAGAAACAGCCATTCAATGTGTTTGTGTTCTGTATGTGCTTCTTTATATGCTGTCTCCGTTGTTGGTGGCGGGGTCCACCTTTTCTGGCACAAATGCAAAGATCCGGCACGGTAAATTTTACAAACCAATTGTACCATTTTAAAGCCAAGACGAGGGTAAACCAGATGTTGGGGAAAATAAACCTCAAATGATTTTGAGTGGAGTTCTTCGACCTGTAGTGTGATCCACCCAACAAAGACGATCTGATGGATTACCACTTTAAGCTGTTCATGACTTTCAGTGCTCACTGTCTTTCTCCATTACTTATGTCTTTCTTTATTTCTTATTCTTTATTCCTTATGAAATGCCCTGCAATAACTGCAATACATTGTCAATAATTTGGACCTTTCATCCAGATTTATATATCCAACTAGGTTTACACTCAGTACTAGTAACTTGCTGCCACTTAGCGCCTGCCATAGCCACTTCATTTATCTTGTGCATGGATCACATTCTGAAAGTGATCCATGCACATCCATCTCCAACATGAAAGCGTACTTGGCCAAAATAAAGCAGATTCTGATTCTGCTGATCTAAATATCCCGATGTTCAACCGGATCCTGTGTCCATTGGAACTAAAACGTGACAATGAAAATGTGACTTTCTCTTCAGACACTTAAAGTACTCCAGGGCAGGGCAAACGGACACTAAAACTCAGGCTCAGCCCTACGTCAGCCACCCTCCGTCTGCCAATGCTGCGGCGATGAGCCATGCGTCGGGCAACGGCAATGCTGCCTTCCCCGCCGCTGGGGTCCCCAGGATCCCGAGGGCTACGTCCACCAACAGCTGGGAGCGTGGCACCAACTTGGAGATGATCCCGAGCGACAGCCGGCAGAACCTGTTGCCCATGGTCAGCAACTCGGTGAGTAGAACCAGGCGGGGTTATTATTATTATTATTATTATTATTATTATTATTATTATTATCGTTTTATTATTATTACACTACTGGAGGCAATCTTTTTGCCCTCACAATGAATTGTGGCATACGTTTGCCAAAATATTATGCTGTGTTTGTGTATTAAGATATTTTGGCGGATGCAGTAGTAGTGTGTCATGCGGTACTTTTCACATACTATTTGCTGCATACTATGGTTTTCAGTCATACCAAACACTGTATTGGCTCAGTACTAAACACTACACTAGGATGACATTTGGATGCAGCGTTTGTGTTTGACTGGAAATGTTAAAAAGGGTAAAGAAAGAAAGAAATATAGTGTTGATATCGTATACCTTTATATTGATATCAAATCAATAAAGGTATTCAGGTGCATTTGGTATAAATGGGCGAACAGGGCTAAGCCCTCCCCATAGTTTTTTGAGGAAAAAGATGAGAAAATAAGTTTAAACTAAAATACCCTTGTAGAGCACATGTCCTCATATTCCATGTGGTGAAAAAGAATAAAAACACAGGGTCTGAGTAATGTCAGGTTGGGGCTGGAGGGTCTAATTCCTCACTAGCCCCAAATTCTGCAGCATATTATTCTGCATATAATCTGTCGCGTGTTGCAAAAACAACATAAATGACACAGTGACACCCCCCCGCCCTAAATTTTGATAAACTTTAGCCCATTTATTTGAATACTTTCATTCCATCGGTTGAAACAACGCGATGGAAGGTTTGGCTCTGGATCGGTGAGTCGAGGGTTTAGCATTAGCATCGATATGAACGCTGTTGGCTGCTTCATCAAAAATCCAGTTTCCTGTTTTATAAAACATACAAAACATTTTATCAGCGAAAATATAAAAGCAGCGATGCAGTCGAACTGTCCGCTCGATGAAGGTTCCAGCTCTATGAAGACACAACAAACGGTAGGGAAGGTGTATAGGCTGTGGATGGTTTTATTATATAGTGATATTAATGGAGTGACATTTTCACACCGCGTTCCAAATTATTATGCAAATGAAATTTTTCTCTGAATTTTCTAAATAGCCGATGCAAATGACAGTCAGTATAATTTTCAAGTCATCAACCGTTATGGTTTAATTCCAGTGTTATTGAACAAACCTCCCAATGATAACAGTATTTTCAAAAATTAAAAACTCAAAAAGTACTGTTCCAAATTATGCACAACAGAGTTTCAAAACATTTTATAGGTTGTCAAGAGCTGAAAATGGTCATTTGTTGAATTTGCAGCATTAGGAGGTCATATTGACTGAAATCAAAAGCTATTTCAATCAAAAACTTCTTAACAGGCCAAGTTACATGTTAACATAGGAGCCCTTCTTTGATATCACCTTGAATTTCTTTGCAGGACGTCAGAATAGCCTCCCAGAGCTGCTGTTTTAATGCAAACTGCCTCCCACCCTCATAGATCTTTTGCTTGAGGATGCTCCAAAGGTTCTCAATAGGGTTGAGGTCAGGGGAGGATGGGGGCCACACCATGAGTTTCTCTCCTTTTATGACCATAGCAGCCAATGACACAGAGGTATTCTTTGCAGCATGAGATGGTGCATTGTCAGGCATGAAGATGATTTTGCTACGGAAGGCACGGTTCTTCCTGCCGAGGTCATATTCACACCTTCAGGGACCCTAAAGGGGCCCACCAGCTCTCTCCCCATGTTTCCGGCCCAAAACATGACTCCGCCTCCTCCTTGCTGACGTTGCAGCCTTGTTGGGACGTGGTGGCCATCCACCAACTATCCACTACTCCATCCATCTGCACCATCCAGGGTTGCACGGCACTCATCAGTAAACAAGACTGCTTGAAAATGAGTCTTCATGTATTTCTGGGCCCAATGCAACCGTTTCTGCTTGTGAGCATTGGTTAGGAGGGGCTTAATAGTAGGTTTATGCACAACTTCAAGCCTCTGGAGGATCCTACACCTTGAGGTTGGCGGGACTCGAGGCACCAGCAGCTTCAAATACCTGTTTGCTGCTTTGTAATGGCATTTTAGCAGCTGCTCTCTGAATCCCATGAATTTGTCCGGCAGAAACCTTCCTCATTCTGCCTTTATCTGCACCAACCCATCTGTGCTCTGAATCAGCCACAAATCTCTTCACAGTACCATGATCACTCTTAAGTTTTTGTGAAATATCTAATGTTTTCATACCTTGTCCAAGGAATTGCACTATTTGATGCTTTTTGGCAGCAGAGAGATCCTATTTCTTTCCCATGTTGCTTGAAACCTGTGGCTGCTTAATAATATGGAACGTCCTTCTTAAGTAGTTTTCCTTTAATGGGTCTCACCTGGCAAACTAATTATCACAGGTGTCTGAGATTGATTTCAGTGATCCAAAGAGCCCTGAGACACAACACCATCCATGAGTTTAATTGAAAAACAAAAAATGTAATGTTTATGACACTTAAATCCAATTTGCATAATAATTTGGAATGCGGTGTAGCATTAAATGTTGTGGACACATGGTCATTACTTGGAGGTGTACTTCGCCACTTAGTTGAGCAGTTATTTTTCGCAGCTGATGCTCAGTTCACATCAATCGCCATTTTGTACCAAAACCAAAGTGCAGCGTCGCCCCCCTGGAGGTGTTCCCTTCAAGCACAATTAACCATTCGTCAGCCGCACAACTGATGTTCCCCCTTTTTACTTTCCAGCGTTCGTCCGATGACGCCAAGGGCGAACCAAGGAGGGCGAACCCGCTCGCTCCGAACCGAGCGGAGTTCAACCCCTACGTGCAGAGCCGGGCCCAGGGCAATCCTTACGGGCAGAGCCGCGCCCAGATCAACCCCTACGCCATCAATCGCCCCCAGATCAACCCCAACGCTCAGAGCCGAGGCCTGAGCAACCCCTACTACATGCACGACGACGGGAGGCATTACATCTGAGTCACAGCGTTTAGCCACGGAGTGACACTCCCGCATTTTATGATTTGATGCAACTTCGCACCTTCTTCCTGGACCTGCACTGGAACGCATACTAAACACAGGGAGTGGTTTTCCCCTTCTGTCATGTTGGTTGTTTTGGTTCCCGGCTGGCATCTGTGCTGTAAATCACCATGTGTATTAATGACACGCGACATCAGTCGTCACCATGGAAGACCATCGGCAATTTTCGTGAGTCATAAATAATTGATCGGAAACCGTAACCACCACGATGTCACACATGCTGTTTGGATTTAGCCTAATTTGAACGCCCCTCATTTAGGAATGTGTGCCTTTTTTAATTATTGATTCCTAATTTCCCTCTCTCATGTGATCCTGGCATTACATTTGCTGTGTGACGATTTTTGGACGTCTCGTAATGATCAGTATGATTTTTAGCCCGAGCTGAGGATACAGCAATAATTTGACTTGTTTACTGTGGATGTCCCCAATGAGGACTGGAAGTCCGTAACATTATCTGGTTGTTATTCTCTTTTTTTTTTAAGCCATAATTATTATATCAATGTTTTGGCTGGCACTTTATGAGAAAACAACCGTTCAATGTATTTATGTCATGCATGGGATCATCTATTGCTGTTTCCATCGTGGGTGGCGGGGTCCGCCTTTTAAACTCGTATGTCGAGGAGAAACCGTTGTAGTGGTTATGCCGTGATCCAATCAACACAGAGGATCTTATGGATTTGCACTTAAAATGACGTAGTGCGTGAGGAAAAACACTCATCAAAAACCAGATCTCATCTTCAGAGCATGAATTCAATGCACAGCCCACACACACAGATTTGTGGAAGGTTTCCGTAAGTGGATTTTGACTAATATCTAAACCGTATATAAACAGTATGTATTGAGCAGTATATGTTGAAATCTCTCTGGTGTCCGTGTGTACTTCTGGAAACTAACCAAGTGTTAAAATATTCAAAGTAAGCTAGGTTTCGTTAGTTCTGACGGACAACCTGGGTGACGCTTTTCGCTTCCGCGCTCCGATTGGTCGGCTCACTCAAGCAGCCAAACCCACCGGCTCGGCCTGCTTCGCTTCGAATTCAAATTCATCGCTTTCCATGTTTCAAAACTCTGAATGTTGCGTGTCGGAAAATGGATCGTAAAAGATATATGGTTTTTTTTTTGTTCTGCTGTATGATCAAGATAAGCCATACCCAATAAACTAACCACCGTGAAGAAAGTGGAAAATGGAATGCCAAGTTGTTGCCTCTATTTGCTCCGAGTTACAGAGTCCAAAGTTGATTTCACGACACATCTTTGTTGTGCAAGCGCTTCTTGGAATGTCCTTATCGCAGCTGGCATAATAATGTTGCACAACGTTTAGTGCGGGGTGGATCCCTCCGTTCTCTCTGGTGCCGCTGGATGCGGTCTACAACCTGAACGTTTTTCTGATAGAAAGGTCAGGGCAGTTGGCGTAACGGATCTGGATGTAAAGTGATTGCCTGGCCCTCCGGCTGCGATATCCCAGGGAGACGTGACATCTGGAACACCTCCGACAAGCGTTGGGCGTGGTCCACGGATGTCCGGGATGAAGGTTGGCTTCGCGTTAGGTTTGGTGTTAGGCAGAAATGGCTGAGTTTCAGTCTCTGTGGCTGACAACAGGCTGAGATAAGACAGCCATTTACAAACCAATTGGGGGTCATAAGGAAGCTGGGAGCGCAGGCCACACCTGAGTTTCCTACACCAGGACAAATCCTTAAGCAATTTTCATTGTTTTACGATTTAATGACGGCCGGGTATAATGGTTGCACAGGATCTTTTTATTTTTTTATTTTTATGGATATATTCATTCCGTAAGCATTTTTTACAAAATGTTCTCCCTCTTCCCATCCTAACTTCAAGTCCCACATACAACACAATAAGGGATTAGAAGAGAACATTTGACAATTAAAATAAATATCTATTTTTTAAAAACAAATAAAAACAATACAATACAAAATATAATTATACGTTTAAAGAAAAGATATTTGGTTAAACCCTGTGACCCATCAAGCAATTTGATTGAATTAAATAATAAATAAACAAATTTAAATAAATAAATAAACAAACATGAGAACAGAAGAGATTACTGGAATAATGCACAGGATCTTCTAAAGCAGCACCATACCTAAAGGTAGAATGAGATGAAGTGTTTTCAAACCTGCTGTATATTCTCATGAAAGGTGTGCTCCAGAACAATCGGGGGAAACTGGATTGGAGGCCATATGCCCTTCTCAAATCATCTCAAAGAAAGATGATTTTACTGTATTCCCAGAATGTTCACATATTAGGCTGAGCAGAGCAGGACTTGGGGAGAAATTGTCAGTTTAACGATCCTCCCTCCTTCCTTCAAAGAGCAATTGAGTGTAATTTGGATTCAAAGCGCGCTTCCTCTGCTCCTTTTTACACATGTTAATATATCTGATATCTGACGTTCCCAAAACACGTTTTTGAATTTTTCTTTTGCTGAAAATACTACTCAGATGATGCATTACAGCCATTCTAACATGCGTCCAATCCACCCTGTCTGAAAACGGGGCTGATTCAGTGGGTGGAGCCGCCCTCCCGAGACCCCTAGTCATGCGAGCCAATGGCGTTTACTTTTTTTTACTTTTGTACTCTGTTACTTTCACTGATTTCACCTTATCATTCCACCAAAATGTGTTTCTGGGGGGTGGGGGAACTATGTGATTGTCACCAGACTGGTCTCCAAGCTCGGGGAACTCGGACTGAACACCTTCCTATGAAACCAGGGGTCCTCGACCGGCAGACGCCCGGCGCCGAGGCCGGGCAGCTACACCTCAAACTCTCTCATCGTCGACGCAGGCGTCCCCCAAGGCAGTGTGCTGGGCCCCAGGCTGTTTCCTCAAACACGACCCCGGCACCATAGTAACATACGTTTGAGGGCGGTGCTGGTCACCGACAACGGCGACAAGGCCTACCCGGAACAGATGGAGGAACAAGGGCCCCCTGAGTGGGAGCGGCAGAGCAACTACACCCCGGCTACAGGTACCTTGGCGTTCACATCCCTGGGGACCACACGTGGACACCGACACGCCTACACCCTGGTGAAGAAGCCTTTACTCCAGAAAGCCTTCACCTCCCTTTACTTCCCATATAGGGAAGCGCAGGGGGAGCGCTGAACATGATAGTAAACAGTGCTCTCACGCCCTCTAGTGGCGGGTTCCAGTACAACACCTAATTCAAGCCATTCCCCTTCACTGATGTGCAGACAGGGTCGCAGAACATTGAGCTTGGAAATTTATATCTTATATTTCTATATAATACATTTCAAAGATTCAATGATTACAAATATTTATTTGTCACATACATATTGCACTGTACAACATCTAGTCAATGTTTTTTGGCAACCTCCAGACACTGTGCCGGGCATAGTACAAACAGAAAACATTTATAAATATAAAATAAAAATATTGTAATAACAAAATAGGAATAAGTTATAAAATTGAAATATAGATTAAAAAAAAAAAATACAGACTTAAAAAGAAAAATATAAACAACAGAACCTATGGATACAAGCATATACAAATATAAACATATTTCTATGTATCTATGTGTATGTATATATTTGCATATCTATATATATATATGTATGAATATAGAATATATCCGGAGCTCAAATGAGCACAAATGCTAATTAGTTCGATACATTTTGTATTTTTGCTCATTGAGATGGGATCAACATATTTTTGATTGAAAATGGATGATTAAAAATAAAGTTAACTTAAGTGTTACAAGGGCTTAATGGCACCCTGATGGTGGCATCACCCATACACAGTGATTGCAGTGGAAGTGGGGGGGGGTTGTACTTTGAGAATGAATGAACCTTTGACCTTCATTCTGTGAAAATAGAATAAGAGAACTTCCTTCACTTCTTAACACGGCCTTCAGGAAATTAAATCCATGCAAATTGTTGTTGAATATTTGATTCGTGGAATATTCCAAATTAGGATGTGGGGGTAGGGCAATGAGGAAACAGATGAAAAAAATATACATCTATGAAATATACATCTAAAATAAAAACACACTGTTTTTATTTGTTGGCAGCTTGTGAGAGGTGCAGGTGCCATCCGGGGCGTGTTGCATTGCCCTGACCACCGCATGGTCGCCGGTCAGGGCAGTTCAACACGTGAGCTGCCTGCCACATAACTCCCACACTAAAAAACCTCTGGTGCTGTTTTTCTGCTGAGGTCGACAGCATCGCAGCCGGTAAAAGTTAATCTTAGATGAAGTTTACGCAAAACACAGAGGGCCATAAAACGCACAAGTCGGTCGGACCCCTGGGTCATTTGGAGCCAGGCATCCCGGTCCCGAAGTCACCGCTTTTTCGTTTAGAGGGGGGTGAAGCCGATTCGGCGGACTGCGGAATTCGAAGAGCCCCGGGAGGAAGGAGATCTAAATGATGGACCGTAAAGGTCTCCAGGCTCTGGGCATCATCTTCATCTTCCAAGGAATTCAGCTTGTTCAAGGTAGGGATGTTTTTATAAAAAAACAAAAAACAAAAACAACATTGTTTTTTTAAATGATTTCATACAATAGATATTTTAGGATCGTATAATTGTATATTGGTTATATAACGTGATATAGAATTGCAACGGAATGTATTACATATTTATCTCGTTTGTTTTTTTATTTTGTTTTATTTATGTGGTCTACGCACAGTGAAAGACAAACAAAAACATGAGATAGGGGTCATTGGATCAACTTAGAAAAATGACTTTAATTAGTTAAACCTCTATATTTTTTAAAGCTTTTCTCAGCTTAGAATTGACACTTTATTCATTTAACTTCAAGTTGAGAAAACCTAAAAAAAGATCTAGGTTTTTACGTATATATGTATACAGTATATATATGTATATACTGTATATTAAGAGTTGATCCAATGACTCCAATATAATTTTTTTTCCCCCCCATTTTTCAGTGTGTATAGACAATATGCAAATAAAAAACAAAAAAAAACAAAAAAAAAACAAAACAGACAAAACTAATATAGCAGAAATATTTTACATATTCTTTTGCGATTCAATTTCACGTTATAGAACCATTATACAATCGACCCGTTCTCTCGGTGCATGGAGACGTCGTCTTCACCCTGCGGTTCCATTGTGTTATGATGACCATTTAATTCGTATTTGAACGGTCTGGGAAGCGCCCGCTCTGAATCCTGAAGTGCGATTTGCCACCGGTGACTCACTGATAACTGACATTTCTCCCCAAAGTGAAAGTCTAAGCGGTCGACTCCTCCCGTGGAAATGAAACCACCCGCGTCGCTCCATCGGCTGGCTGATCCGAAGCCGCCCCGAGGAGGTCATCGTGGGGGTTTTTAACGATTGAACGGCCGGCCGCGTTGAGCTGCGTCACGTGGGGTGTGAAGGGTCGGGGGTCGGGTCATAAACTCGGCGACTCCTCACACCAGGGAGCGGTGGAGGCTGCGACCATCTGATGACGTCGTCACAGTCACGTGCCGATACTGCACATGCACATGGCCGGAAAATCACTCTACTACGATGACTTTATTGTGAATTATCTGTTAATTCTATCCATCTATCTATCCATCTATCTACCTATCCATCCATCTATATATCCATCTATCTATCTATCTATCCATCCATCCATCTATCTATCCATCTATCCATCTATCTATCCATCTATCTACCTATCCATCCATCTATATATCCATCTATCTATCTATCTATCTATCTATCCATCTATATATCCATCTATCTATCTATCTATCTATCTATCTATCTATCTATCTATCCATCCATCTATATATCCATCTATCTATCTATCTATCTATCTATCCATCTATCCATCTATCTATCTATCTATCCATCTATCTATCTATCTATCATCTATCTATCTATCCATCTATCTATCCATCTATCTATCCATCTATCATCTATCTATCCATCTATCTATCTATCCATCTATCATCTATCCATCCATCTATCTATCTATCTATCATCTATCTATCCATCTATCTATCTACCTACTTATCCATCTATCTATCTATCTATCCATCTATCCATCCATCCATCTATCTATCTATCTATCCATCTATCCATCTATCATCTATCCATCTATCTATCTATCTATCCATCTATCTATCATCCATCCATCCATCCAGGTTGTAGTAATGCAGAGTTCCAGTGCTCCAGTGGACAGTGTATTGACATCGACTGGAGATGTGATGGAACTAAAGACTGCACGGACGACTCTGACGAACTCAACTGCCGTGAGTATCCAAACAGATGCTATTCAGTTCAATGTCAAAGGGACGCATTCACATGCTGCCTAAAAATAATAATAAAAAAATGTTATATATAAAAACATTTGTTTTTTAAATGAAAGTCAGATGATATAAAACTAGTATATACGTCAGTTTGGTGGCAGTGCCGTTGGGACACACTAGGTGGCGCTGTGACATCATCTTCCTTCCATTGAACAGACGCGTTCCAGGTTTCCGTCCCGAGGCCTTTTCGTGGGTCTTGAAATAAAGTCCTGAAGTTTATCCACAAATCATTTCTGTCGATCGGAAAACTCGGATCCGATCTTTTTAAACTAAGTAAAAAAAAAAAAAACAACAACAACAAAAAAACAAAACATTTAATGACTGGGAACTAAATTCAAAGTTAAAAAATAAATCAAATGAAGAAAAAGGCCGAAGCGTCCGTCCCAGCTCATCCAGAATGTGACCGATTTAAGTGTTTGAATTCCACCCCGAAGTAAATAAATGCACCGACGAACGGAACGACCCCTTTCGACCGAGTGAGCCGCCAGGAACCGAATCTCAGGAACGGAGGAGTCGAAAGCCTTCAACTGCCGCGGAGCGTCCGTGGAACTCGGGCTCGAACGGACGGGTGCTGCCGTTCGGCCGGGGACGTGCGGGACCACCCGGGGACCCGGGGGCCTTCCACGCGAGGGCCGAGTTTCTGCTGTTTGTCTACGTTTTACTCCAGTCGGAGAGGTTTCCACTCCACGCCGCGGTGCCGCCGCCCGCGGCCGGGGCCCGTGTCGCATCCAATTAACCGCACTAGCTTGCAATTCGAGTCCGCGTCCGGCGGCGGCGGCGGCGGCCATCTTTGGGAAGCGTGAAACTTCCCTCCCTAAACACTTTCGACTCGACTCCCATCACGGAAACGTACGTAGAACAAGTGTACGTATCCGGATGTTTCGCCCCAACTGGTGAAGACGACATTGCTTTCTGAGTTTAGCTCCTATTCCGCTGCCGGGTGACGTCCGCGGAATCCGGTGTCGCGCCAAGGAGCCGTTGCCGTCCGCCCAAGAGCCGTTGCCGTCCGCCGGGTGGGTTTCAACGCGTGAACCACAAGCCTCAGGAGCGAAACCCGGTCGTTTTGAGGCACAAAACGACTTTCCAGCCACGCGGTGGGAGCTGCGGTCATTCCACTTTGGCAAGTGAAAGTGGGAAAGCAGCATTTTAAGGTTTGGGAAGTGCAAAACTGCATTTGATGGGTTGTGCTGTCCATTTAAATACATTTAAACGGGTAAAACGAGACGGGCTCCGCTGTAATCTCCAAAACATAACCCTCACGCACGAAACCAAGTTATTTCGAGGCATAAACAATCACTATAAGGTGATTTATGCCTCAGAATAACTTGGATTCGTTCGAGGTAGACGCTGCAATCACCTTTCGCCGGACGATCACTCTTTGGCGCCTCGGCCTCTATCGGTGGAGATGAACTTTAATATTTTGGAATGGAATCTTCTGCTAAACTTGTCCCAATTTGGGGGGGGGAAATACCCGAACAAACAACAAAAAAATATATCGTATTTCATCAAAAATAAGAGAAGGTTCTCCACACACACACACACACACACCACTATTTGTCCACGAAATCCACAAAATAGCATTGTCAACTATAGCACCTGCCAAAGTTACTTTTTGGGGCCTTAGGTTCTTAAAGAGTGGTTAAATGTATGTGTGTACAAAAATGTTATACAGTACATAATTTTCCTTCAAGTATTTTACATTTTCACAGTTTTAACGTCGTTCATCGAATTGGAAATTATGCCTCGACTCGTTGTTTGTCAAATATTCGGTGTCATGGTATCCCTGCGGGGTTTGGGATTATTATTTTTATTATGATTATTATTAATAACTTTTTATTCAGACGTTTTACAAGGATATTCCAATATAATATAACATGATTTATACCCAAGATTAAGCTTTTACCACTGAGTTAGACACTTTTCATTCTGAGAAAGCTACACTAAAAGGTGTAACAGCACAGTTTCCCTTCAGATTAACACTTTTATTTTATTAACTATTATTATCTTATATTTATTTAAATCATCTACCGTTTGTTTTTGTTATTAGGGTCCTATTAGCTATTAGGGCCTGAACAACATTGTTATTCTTCGGGCTCAAATTCTCTGTATTTTGAAATCTAAAAACTATCTGGAACACAATCTTCGGCAGAACCTACGAACGCGGTTTACGTCTCGTTTGAGCCACGTTGTCACAAACCTCTCGCGGTTGAAGTGTCATCCAAATTGATCCACATAGGGAGCAGATATGGGCGAAAAATTGACCAAATTTAGATCGACATTACAGAGACGAGCCAATGCACTTCACGTCGAAATAACCTGGCAAAAACTATCTGGTGGACGTTCTTCAGCAGAACCTACGGATGCGGTTGAGGTGTCGTTTAAACCGGTACGTCACAAGGAAAAGAAACGCAATTGGAGGGAAGATGAAACAAAAATAACTAAATATATTTGATGTACATTACAAAAGGGATTTATTGTCTATTCAACAACTATTACGTATTTAAATTTTAAATTAGTAGGGAAAATAGAAATGTTAAAAAAAAAAAAAGGAATGAGCCGTGATTGTGTTTTTGTGTGTTTGTTTGTTTCCTGCCACAGCGCCTCCCTCCTGCAGCTCCCTGCAGTTTAAGTGTGTGACGAGTGGCGAGTGCATCTCCTCTGACTTCGTCTGCGATGGGGAGGGAGACTGCGTGGACGGCTCGGATGAGCAGCGAACGTGCGGTATATGAAGACCTTTGCTCCCCCCCCCCCCCCCCCCATTTATTTTTCCCCATGTTGTGTACGGCTTCCCAAGACGTTTGATTACTTTTGTTTCTTAACATGTAAGAAACCATCGATAAGAAACACAAGAACATGGTGGAAAGAAAACATTCAAAAATGATTCACAAAATAATGTAACATCAAAGAAGTCACATTTATTTTCTCCTTGCACGTTCCTATATACTCCTATATTCCTATATTTAATTAAACTCTTAACTTAAATAAAGTTAAAAGTTACCATATGTAGTGTCCTGACACGACGTTTGGGCTGTTTGGGTCCGGTTTCTAAGGTAGCTACCACAAAGGTTTGCCTATGTTGAAGGTGAAACTTATAATACCGTACTAATAAACAAAGCGAATGCAAAACGTCACAGTCTCTATTCACATTGGTGAGATGTTGTGTAAATAACTGACCCAGACAACTCTTTTGAATGAAATTAAGTAACAGTTTACTACCTGCTTGGCATATGTACAAATAATAACTACCCTTTTAATTGGGGGAAAAAAAACCCAAAAACATCAATAATGCAAATCAGACCGCTTTTAGATGGAAAAACAAACAGTACACACACAACTTAAATCCCTTTTCTTTACTCCTATTTCGCCAATAATCAAACAGGTCAATTGAGCTACCTAGCACGACATTAACCAAAACTGTGGGCACACACACACACACACACACACACACACACACACGTGTAGATGGATACCATTGCAGGCCAGTGCGTTGATCAGGTGCGGTGCTGCCGAAAAACCCCTCTTGCCGAAAAACTAAGTCCAACTCACAAGCCCAAAGAAAACCCGGTAAAACAGGTTGTGGTCTGAAAGAATAAAACAGTGGCAGAGGTGAAATCCTCATTAGGAATCACTTGAAAAAGTCCTTCACAAGTCCGTCGGCAACGGCTCTCCCTGATTCCTTCGCTTCCTCCGTGCACCCGCACACGTCTCGCTTCCCAGCGAGTGAGAGCGGGGTGACTTCACTTCCGTAAACTGATCCCAGCGAGTGAGAGCGGGGTGACTTCACTTCCGTAAACTGATCCCAGCGAGTGAGAGCGGGTCGACGCCACTTCCGTACACTGAGCCGAGGCGTTGAACCGCGTGAACGTCGATCAATCGTCTCCCATGCCCCCATCTCTCGTTTCCCCGCCCTTAACCTCTGGCCAATTACCACAGGTGGCACTGTCGGATACCTCCAGTAACCGATCAAACAACTTAACTACTTATTAACCTATTTACATTCTACCCTATTTATGATTTAATTGTCTTACTCTTTCATTGAACCATTTTTCTATCTTTATTAAACTAAATTAATTTCAGTTTAATTGCCTTTTAACTTTTAGGAAATAACTTGTTTAAATCCTTTTAATTTACACTGGGCTACACATATCACTAAAATATCATAACCGTGATGTGCAAATATAATATATTATTGTTTATATACAGTACTGTGTGTGTGTGTGTGTGTGTGTGTGTGTGTGTGTGTGTGTGTGTGTGTGTGTGTGTGTGTGTGTGTGTGTGTGTGTGTGTGTGTGTGTGTGTGTGTGTGTGTATCTATATATTATTGACATAAGTTAATATTTGATCCTCCAGTGCCCAAGTAAATATTCAATTCTTTCAAAGGAATGGCGAGGAAACAGAGCCCCTATCATAATAACGCAATTACTCGTATATATATTCTTAAACTGATTTATATTTTTACTTTGTTTGAGTTCCACATCTAAACTGCTCCACAGATTCAAGCCACAGATTGTAGTACACAGCATCCTCTTAAGAAGGGTACATTCCGTGCGTTATACATGCTGTTCCTGGAGCATTCCAGAGCATCGCTGAGGAATCCCAGCTCTGTTTTCTCTGGTTCCAGGGGGTCGGACGTGCAGCCCGGAGCAGTTCACCTGCCACGAGGGACAGTGCGTTCCCAGCCGGTATAGATGTGACCGTGTGAAGGATTGCCTGGACAACTCTGACGAAGACAACTGCGGTACGGTTTTTTGAACCCCTTAAGCCAACTTTACACCGACTCTGACAAATGACAGGAACAGACCGGTAGTCCATTATTCTTATGGAGAGTCGGATTCACGCAAACGCAATGTAATTTTTTTTTTAATTTCTTACCAGAAAGTAATTTAGTGGTTTTGTTCCAGACTATCCAAGCTGTACAGAGAAGACATGCACTAACAGAGCGTGCTACAACAACTCTCAGCACTGCAACGGGATCCAGGACTGCCGAGACGGCTCAGACGAGTCCAACTGCAGTGAGTAGCGTCACCCAGATCTGATCACATTCAGATTTTAAATCGCATGAAGATACAATGATGACGGCTCTGAAGTGTCACTTCGATTCTTTAACTCGTTTGAATTAAAAATTATGGTCTCATGCAGTAGCATCCATCTATCCATCTTAGCTTATCTTATCTATCTACCAATCTTTTGGAAGTAACTAAATTTTTCTTGGGACCACCGGAACCTCTGGAAGAACCCCTGGGGGGTCCCACGGGACCCCGTGTTGAGAACCACTGCTCTGGAAGTGTATGGTTTAAGTGAGGCTTCTCTTTTTCAACCCGCCCTGGCAGCTTCTCAGAACTGCCTGCTGCACCAGTACCAGTGTGCAAACGGCTTCTGCATCCCCAAACCCTTTGTGTGCGATCACTGGGACGACTGTGGCGACAACAGCGACGAGTCCGACTGTGGTAAGGACCGGTTTAGGTAAAGTTAAATTAAAAAAAATATATCTTAATTGATTTTTTTTTTTTCTCGATGGACAGGTTCCCTTATATTTTAGTGTTGTCAGATAACGGTTAATGATCGATTAACGAAGGTCGGCTATTGGTCAGAATTGTTTTTTTTTTTTCCAAAATAAGCATCCCTAATCCAGACAACATTTTCTGTGATTTGCTACTACAGGAAAAATATCTATTCTAACCGAGCACTTTATAAAACATTAATAATGACTTATGTATTACAAAATGTGCCTTTCGTCCTTGAAATGGCCTAAAAACACCCGTTTA
The DNA here is from genome assembly GCF_960531495.2 of Zeus faber. NCBI lineage: Eukaryota > Metazoa > Chordata > Actinopteri > Zeiformes > Zeidae > Zeus > Zeus faber. The sequence goes on from NC_137207.1 coordinate 20,980,630, forward strand.
CACATAGTCATAACTTATATGTAGTCATAACTTTTTATTAACTGCGCAGAGTAAAAAGTGGTTTGTACTAGTGTATCTTGTTAAAGACTGGAATAACATGGATTTTTGAAGTTATCACTACTTTCAGGAAATCAGGACTTCAAAGCTGAAATTGATATTTTGCTATCCCTTTTTACAAAGTGCTCTGAGTGTACATTGTGGTTTGGACTATCGTCATAAAGCCGGAAGCCTCATGCAAACAAACATATTGCTAGATGTTCTATTTTCTGTGCAGAGTACCAGAGCTGCAGCGGCAGTGAGTTCACCTGCACCAGCGGTCGCTGCATCCCGCAGAGTTGGGTGTGTGACCGATTCAACGACTGCGGAGACTACAGCGACGAGAAGGGATGTGGTAAGACGGAGGCTTCTACACGTCCAAATGCCTTTCGTGTGTGTGTGTGTGTGTGTGTGTGTGTGTGTGTGTGTGTGTGTGTGTGTGTGTGTGTGTGTGTGTGTGTGTGTGTGGTTAATTTGATTTAAAATAAAAAAAATTTGATTCGATTACGGATTACTGTAGACATTGTTGCATTAGCCTTTTTTTAAATAGATTTTCTTTTTATAGTATTTTCTACGCTTACTTAAAAAAAAACGTTTCATTGACTTTTCAGAAACACAATACAACGGTTCTGATAAGTTATCAAAACATTATTGTTTTTTTGTTTATTGTTTATTTTTTTACGGTATTCGTATTTTTTTTTAATGCCTTTAAAGCTATTCTTGAACTTATTCTTTAACTTACAAAATATATCTTGCTGTAACTTGTTTTCGTCTTGGTTCTTCTTTGAGTATTGATGTCCCAGCGAAGCACAAACTGATGCCCTCGCTTGTGATTCCCTCTATTTTTAGACAGCAACTCTCGAGACTGTTACCCTGGTGAGTGGGGGTGTCCGGGCTCCCCGCTGTGCATCCCCGTGGACAAAGTGTGCGACGGCACATCCGACTGCCCCGGTGCCACAGACGAGACCAACACCACAGCGCAACACACCTGCAGTAAGAATCCAAATCACAGTCATGACTTAGTGGCGCAGTACGTTTTTTAAATGTGTATGGAATACGACCTGGTGGATCGTGGGATTATTGTGAGAATGATACTGTTTAGTGCGGCAAACTAGTCTGTGAAAGCCTGCAGTGTGTTCGAAACCGGTATGTGAAAAAGACGTGATAAAAACTTTGTAATATGCAAACGCTGCGCACTACCCTGCCAAGAGTATCCCACAATGCATTGTGAGGGCGTGATGCCAGTATAAGCATCTATATAAAGCTATATGATGGTGAAAAAAGAGAAGACGTTGTTCTGGGTGAAATGTAACTATTAATAATTTTTTTCTGGGGACCCCCTGGAACGGTTGAAGGACCCCCGGGGGTCCCCGGACCCCATGTTGAGAACCACTGCTCTAGAAGTGTATGGTTTAAAGGAGGCTTCTCCTTTTCCACCCACAGGTGTGGACCAGTGTTCTGCCCTGAGCTGTGAGTTCCGCTGCCATATGTCCCCCCAGGGGGGAGCCTGCTACTGTCCGGATGGGTTCATAGTCGCCAACGACAGCCGCTCCTGTGTGGGTGAGTCCTGCCTCCCAAATCAGGGTGGGGAGCGCTCAAAACGGCCTCAGGCCTTAGTTGTAAGTGTAGACTGTATTCATGAAAAAAATAAGAGGACATAATGATTTCTGAAAATATGTTTTGAAGCTTTGAGTTTGGCTTTGTGTTTGTGTGGTGGAGTCTTGGTGTGCCGGATGGTGGAGACTGAATCCTTAATATATTGTTTAAGGAACAATACTGGTCAAAATCACAACCTGGACACCCAATTGATGGAGTGAACTTACATGCTGAGACCCTAAATGCTTGTGGAAAAAAAATAGACTATTTCTATTAAGAACTTTCCTCTTTTTCTGTTGACTTCCGTTCAGCCTGGGGTTTTTCTGGGGCACCATCTAGTGGTCATTAACCAAACTGCATTTAACACCCAATTTAAGCCTTGACAAAGAATTTAAAGCGATGGTGTGTCCGCAGAAACGGTGTGTTTTTATTTTAGATGGTTATTTTATTTTACGTCTGCTTATGGAACAAAGCCGTGCGTAATGGAGACACTTTCTCCGTGACTCTCTCTCCCCGATCGCCCCCTCTCCATGCAGTATGCGCCGAAAAATATCTTAATGAGTCTACGAGCCGTGCCCCGTCCCCACACTGTTTACTTGTTTTATTTGGAGGAACTGGGCAGGCGAACTGGGTGCACTGAGAGCCGTGTAAGATTCACATACAGTATATGAATATATTTATTTATTGAGTTTCAGGTGGCAGCCCTACAAGAGACCAAATGATCTGCCAGCCATTTAAAGAAACACTAAGTAAATTTTTGACCTTAGAATAACAGCTTCAGAATAATTTTGATGGCTTGTAATATAGAGAGACTGTCACTTTGGTGTTTTGGTACGAAACTGCGGGAAAAGTGCGTTAAGCTTTACAGCACTATGTCACTTCCTTGATGCTTGGTTCTGGTAATTACCGCCAAATCCCAAATACCAAAAGTTACATAGTGCTGCTTTAATTAATATTGCAGAGTCCTACATCTATCACTAACTACTACAAACCCCATTGTAAGCATTGTTGCCTATTTTTGGTTTGTTTGTTTTTGGATGTTACCTGTACGAGAAATCAAAACAAAAATCATTTTCCCTCACTCCAAATACACTTTGAACTTCTCAACCTGATGTTGATTTATTTCAAATTCAAAACCCCAATTTAAATTGGAAGGGCTCTGTTTATTTTTATTTCACAGATTACAATGACTGTAACATCTGGGGGATCTGTGATCAGCTGTGCGAGGATCGTCCGGGGACTCATCACTGTAGCTGTGCTGACGGCTACTTCCTGGAACAGGGACGCCTGTGCCGGGCCAACGTGTCAGGTACCGCGAGCACCGTCGCATCAGAGGTCGTGGGTTGTTACAGAAGGAAGCAAAAGGGAAACGAGAAAACAGCCCATGTTAATTACGATGTAGGTTAAGATCACTGGAACATCCATTGACACTTATTCAAGCACTTTTGGCAATTCTGCCAAATTAGATTTAGCTTTTTGAAATATTAGTGTTTTTTTTTTGGTTTTTTTTTAAACGTGTGTGTGTGTGTGTGTGTGTGTGTGTGTGTGTGTGTGTGTGTGTGTGTGTGTGTGTGTGTGTGTGTGTGTGTGTGTGTGTGTGTGTGTGTGTGTGTGTGTGTGAGATAATATACCTGTATATAATGTTCCAAATGTTATATAAACATAATTATATGATGTGTTATTGTATTCTATATAAATAGTGTTGCAATTGTGTATTTTAAACAGTTTAGTTCAGGTACATAAAGTGTTTAACTTCACAGATAACTCTCTCCCAATAATAATAATAATCAGCATCATCAAACTCCTTACACCTTGTGCTTTTAAGCTGGAATGCCACAGATCATCTACACCAATGGCGGGGATGTGATGATGGCCGACATCCACGGGCGCTTCACCAGGACGCTGGTGCCGTCCCAGGGAAGAGGCTACTCTGTAGGGGTGGCCTACCACTGGCAGAGCCAGACCGTCTTCTGGACCGACACCAATACTCAGAAGGTCAGACCCAGAAAGATTTAGTATTTAATATTGTTGAAACATACAGGAAGGATCTGTGCAAGGCGAGAAACTTACCAGCTCAGCTGCAGCTTAAATAAAGAATCTAATGAAAATAAGTTAAACAAAAGAAAGCTCACAATATTTTAAGACCGTCTTTATACGTTATTTTCTAGAAATGGTTGCAAACCGTGCATTTTATCAAGTTATCCAGGGTTTTTGTTTGACTCTTTTGGACTTCCAGCAGCTCTTTTGTTCCACGCTTACATAAGAGAGGATGTAACATGAAAATTGCACAAGTAGTTCTAAATATGATGTGATATTACTGTTATTCAAAACATGTCAAATCAAAAAAAAAAAAACACAACACATTTTAAGTTTGTATATGATGGGTATGATGGGAACCAACATTTTAAGACCCGGGTCAAAAATGCTGAACAATAAAGAAGGGAATCACTTCCTTGCACGGGAGCACACAAAGAAATAAATTTCCCCTGTTCCGCCTGTCTCTTTCTCCAGGTTTACTCCGCCAACTACGACGGAGGAAACATCCGAGAGGTTCTGACAGCAGCGGTCCACAGTGCCCAGAACATCGCCGTGGACTGGATCAACTTAAAGCTCTACGTCCTCGAGGCTGGGGTGGAGCGCATCGACATGTGTGACTTCGACGGAGGGAACCGCGTCACGCTGGTCGCCGAAAACCTGCAGACGCCTCATGGACTGGCCCTTGACCCGACAGTGGGGTGGGTGCTGGAGTTATTAAAAAAAAAACCGCTCCACTGTAATGTAAGAAATGGTGGTTTTCTTATAGGGCCGGGCCGGTTATTTCATAATTGGGCAATTGACGGTTGTCGACGGTCACCAGCACACACGCAACTGTCAAACGCCAGATGTTAATGTTTTTCTAAAATGAATAAAATAATCTTCCTTTCCTATAAATATACATAAATAGCTTCATGTATGCTTCAACACCATACCATCCCTCTAAAACAAAGCCAACCATACTTGGATTGCGTGTGACGTGTAACATACACTTGAGGAGAATCCCACTGATATAATAAACATATTATTTAAAATGATAAAATTATTTGAAATGATGCCCCGTTTTGCCTCAGCTACTACAGCCACTGCCGGCTCAGTGGTGGATCTTCAACGTCCCCCCATTCCCTGTTTGTACTTTTACACAGAACTAATAATAATAATAATAACCTAATAATAATTAAAACAATTCGGCTACTACTACTACTACTACTACTACTACTACTACTACTACTACTACTACTACTAATAATAATAATAATGATAATAATAACCTAATAATAATAACCTAATAATAATTAAAACAATTGGGCTACTACTTATAATAATAACCTAATAATAATTAAAACAACAACTAGGCTACTACTAATAATAATAATTAAAAGTACAGCTAGGCTGCTACTACTACGACTACTACTACTACTACAAATAATAATAATAATAATAACCTATTAATAATTAAAACAATTTGGCTACTACTACTACTACTACTACTACTACTACTACTACTACTACTACTACTAATAATAATAACCTAATAATAATTAAAACAATTGGACTACTACTACTACTAATACTACTACTACTAATAATAATTATAACCTAATAATAATTAAAACAACTAGGCTACTACTAATAATAATTAAAAGTACAGCTAGGCTACTACTACTAATAATTATAAAAATAATAATAACAACCTAATAATTAAAACAACAACTAGGCTGTTGCTACTACTACTACTAATAATAATAATAATTAAAACTACAGCTAGGCTACTACTACTAATTATAATAATTAAAACAACAACTGGCTATTACTACTACTACTACTACTACTACTAATATTAATATTAACTGAATAATAATTAAAACAATTGGGCTACTACTACTAATAATGATAATAACAACCTAATAATAATTAAAACAAAAACCAGGCTACCACTACGACTACTCCTGCTGCTACTACTACTACTACTACTACTACTACTACTACTACTACTAATTATAATAATTAAAACAACAACTAGGCTACTACTACTACTAATATTAATAACTGAATAATAATAATTAAAACAATTGGGCTACTACTACTACTAATAATAATAATAACAACCTAATAATAATTAAAACAAAAACTAGGCTACCACTAAGACTACTCCTGCTACTACTACTACAACTAATAATAATAATTAAAAGTACAACTAGGCTTCTACTACTACTTCTATTAATAATGATAACCTAATAGTAATTAAAACAACAACTAGGCTACTACTGCTACTACTACTACTAATAATAATAACCTAATTGTAAATTTAACAATAACTAGGCTACTATTACTAGGTCTACTACTACTAATAATAATAAAAACAACAACTAGGCAACTACTACTACTACGACCACTACTACTAATAATAATAATAATGCATCCAAACGGGTTTTTAGCACCGCCTGAAACGTAGTAACACCCCCCGCACTTGTGCCTCAAACCAGAGAAGGTGAACATGCTCGTCTTCTTGGCATGGAACCTTGATAAAGTCAACCGAAAATCAAACAGGCCTGACATTTTCTTTTATTGTTTGTTTGTTTGTTTGTTTGTTTGTTTATATTACAGATCTATTTGATTTTGTTTTATTTGTATCTGAGAATGTTCAGAAAGGCTTTCATTTTATTTGACGGAAAGCCTGACAAAACAGTGTGTGTGTGTGTGTGTGTGTGTGAGAGAATAAAATTTTGTTTTGGATTGTTGTATATATGTGCATATTTACAACATTAAACATAGTCCCTCTCCAAATTGTCTTAAAATATACTATTATTATTATCATTATTCATAATAATAATGATAATAAAATAGCTGCAGACAGCAATACACAGGCTCCGCTATCGACACCAATTTTCGAGTCCCCGTGGAACATAGCATCCGTTCGCCTTGTCGGATGGGATGGACCCCTGACGATACATTATTATGCCATCACAGCCTTGTAGTTTTATGTACTCCTGTGAGCATGGTACAAATAAACCTTCAAATCTTTGAATCTAGAAATCATCACTTTATTCATTTGATATTATTTCAACCTGCACTAACCTTCACTCCATCCACTACCACCTCATGCCAGCAACATTTAATTCTGTACAATTTGCAGGTATATGTTCTTCAGCGACATGGGCTACATCAGTGAGGACATGAAGCTGGAGCGTGCATACATGGACGGGAGCAACCGTGTGGAGCTGGTGAAGAACAGGCTGGGGATGCCGACCGGCGTCACCCTAGACATAGTCACCCAGAGGGTCTACTGGTCCGACAGCCATTTCGACATGGTGGAAACGGTCACCTACAACGGTTTGGACAGGTAGACTGTGTGTGATCAACACTGTGTTAGGTGCTAGGTAGGTTAGTAGGCTGTCACATATATTCAAGATTCAAGATTCAAGATTTTTATTTGTCACATACATATACATACTTCCATACATATATGCAGTGAAATGATATTGATGTAATGTCAATATTGTGTGATGAGACAAGGTATCGTCTGGGGCTTTGGTTATCATTATATCGTGATATAGCTTAATGTTGTCTTTAAGGCGGAAGTACAGTAAAATAAGACTGTATTTTCTGAAGTCCATACTGTTCTGCTCAATCAGCTGTTCTAATCAATGGTGATATTATCCACATTAATAAAAAGGGTTCTTAAATATTTATGCATGAAAATGCCATGAAAGTACCAATAGTCATTCCCGAAATATTGTCAAATTATCAATATTGAGGTATTCGTCCAAAAATATTGTGATATTTGATTTAGTCAATATTGCCTAGCCCTATGTCCTAGTGCCGGTGTCCGGACATTGATTAAAAAGTTACGTTTTTAAATAACTTTTCTAAAATGGAGAGGTTTGGTTTAAAACAGGGTTCTTGCCAGGTCCTTGACGCAATGGCGGAAGCGGAAATTGTATTTCGGGTTGGCAAAGTACAAAATTGGGTGGGCCATCTTTTCCCAGAAAAAAATGTGGCTCTGGGGGGGTCTGTCCTGCTGACATTCTCCTCTGAGCAAGTTCTGATCAAATGACTCTTTTCTACACCCAAAGCATTTCATCGTGTCTGATAAACAAGTGTGACACAAACAGTGTAATCCATCTCCCCATTCTGTACTTCAACGTTATTTTCAGTTCCAGACTTTTTTTATATTTTTTGTGACAATGTATTGTAATCAAACTTGGCTGTGGCCCACCCATAGCTACCCACTTGCCTCGAAGTGCTTGAAGTGCTTGAATTTCACCCTCAGAATTTGAAGTACTGGAATACCTTGAAAATAGCCCCTTTTGTGATCATTGAAAACTTGTGATATTCCCCCTCGTTGCTTTTTTTTTTTTTTTTTGTTAAAATGGGAACGTAATAAAAACATTTCCAGAATCGCTTTTACAACATAGATGATGCAGGCAAATGTAAATTGAATCCAGCGTGAGATTGAGGGAAATCACTACAAACTCAGCTTTTTTTTCTCTATATGGCTCCGTAATCTGTTATCTCTACTATCTCTATTTGACCCCAGGAAAACTATATTGAACGGCGCCGTGCAGGTTCCACACCCGTTCGGAATCGCTTTGTTTGAGAACCACGTGTTCTTCACCGACTGGACCAAGATGGCTGTGATACGAACCAACCGCTTCAATGGCAGCGACCCCAAAGTCCTGTACCGCACGGCCAAGAGGCCGGGACACCTCGTCGTCTCACACTCCGTCCTGCAACCCCTCGGTAAACTTTTGATTGGAGATGAGAAATATTAGAAACAAGCCAGATGGTTTGATGTTGGAACTAAAGTAAATGCCTTTGTAACAATATGCTACTCTAATCCCCTAATTCTGACCTAAAATCTACATAATTGAGGAAGGCAAGGACAGAATCAGGGAATGAGTCAAGTTCAGGCACTGAGTACGACTTATAGTCCTTAAGTTAGTAGAACTTAATACCCGATACTTTTTTCACAAATAGCTTAATAATGAGAATTTTTCAATATTTTGGGGATGGCTGTTGTGCTTTCATAACATATTTACTCCAACAATATTTAATAACGTTGGTATTTTGACCAAGCAGGCAGAAACGTTGATTAGAACATGAAATTTGGAAAAGTTGCATCACTTTCCCGTAACTATAATCACAATCCCAGACGGTGACTCCTCTGTTTTCTCCGTATTCAGTGATGAACCCTTGTGGCCGGCACAACGGCGGCTGCCAGCAAATTTGCGTCCTCAGTCATCGCTCCGACAACGACGGGCTGGGCTTCCGCTGCAAGTGCCGCCTCGGGTACGACCTCCAGCAGGACAGGCGGACCTGCTTCGGTGAGTTCCTCTCGCTTTCGGATCCGGTTTCACACCGAAAATGTACATCATGTTGATCAGCATGAGGCCCGGACAATCACCCAATCATTGGATGTTGTGAATGAGTCTGTATTGCATGGGAAAGACACAGCGATTTATTTGTTTGTCTCCATGGGGAATTTTAATTGTTGCACCTAGGAATGCAATTTTAAAGGACTGTCCTTAATTGATAGTAAAACTTAACCGCTAATCGTCGACTAATTGATAACATAAAAGCTAATTAAGTCGCCAGGGGGTGCGTCACCAGACCTACGCAACGTCGCGCACCTCCGAGATTTTGTGACGGGGTGCGAAATCTCGTTTCAAAATGGAGAAGTTGAAGGCAAGACTCGCTGCGCTGGGTCGCTCATAACAATTCATCACTCACAAATATTTACGACCTGTCTTTGCGAGAGTTAAATATTTGAACTTTTTGCCGACCTCTGCGACGGAATGATCTTACGTTGCAGATCAAGGCTGGTGCAGATATGGACAACCAGAGGCTGATAAAATGACTGGACATTACTAAAGTTTTTAAATATAAACAGACACAAAAAATATTAAACATTTAGTTTAATATATTTTTTTGGGAGTCGTTGCCATAGCAGCACATTGCTTGTTTTGGTTTTGTCGTACCTCTCCCTCGCTTTGAGGTCTTTATTCTCCCCCCGTACGGTTCAGAAAGTGCCGTTATCCGTCTAAACGCAGCTTTAGTTGTTGAGCAACAATGAACATAGTTTCCTCCTCAGCATCGAGACGTGCGCAGCCATGTTTGTTGTTTGTCGTTCTTCCGAAAGCCTCCATCCACTTCTTACGCTACTGGGCCTTTTTTTTTTTTTTTCTCCACTGTCCCCTGCCGTTCTGGTGAGAACTACTTCCTGGCTGTCTTTTTTTTTTTTTTTTCCCCCTCTTTTCTCGAAACGCCCTGTGCCCCATAAAGACGGCCGTTGATACAATTACAGCAAGACCGCAGATTGTTCAGTTCTCAAAATCTTAATCGTATAATTCTTATTAGCAACGAATCGATAGTCGATTCATTGTTAACATCCCTCATCCACCATCAAGCTAAAGATACACAGTTGTGATGAAGTTTGTTGTTTTTGAGTCTTGCATAATAAGCAAACAAACAAACCCCAAACCCCAAAAAACAATTGAATATACTAAAATAAAAACATATCCAGAGATAAAATTAACAATAATAAACAATAAATCAACCATAATATAATGTGAGCATTTCACAGGTTCTGATCCTTCTGATGTATTGGGTTCAATACAGTGGCGGACCAAAAAAAAAAAAAAAAAAAAAAGATACATAAAACTGAACAATGTTGTTAATGTTCGAATCTTTCTGCAACTCCACAGTTCCATCAGTTATCCGATTTATTTGAAATAAAGCAGCGATTGCGGTTTTAAAAGAAAACGACGAATAAAAGATGACAACAGCAAACGCGCCCAAAAATCTAAATCATTCCTCAAAGTCAGCCATCTTACTGTCTCGATAATCTAGAAATGTCGTAAGGCACGTAGCCAGGGGCGACGAAACAAAAAAGGAGTCACCGGTCTGACCCAAAGCTCTGCTTGGAACAGAGCTGAAGGACTACCTGCTGCTGGCCACCTCGCTGGCGGTGCGGGGCATCCCCCTCAACATCTCCCAGCAGGAGGACGTCACGCTGCCCCTCACCGGCCTGGGCGTCACGCTGTCGGGATCCGCCGTGGAGTACGACGGGAACGAGGGGGCCATCTTCTACAACGACAGGGGCAGAGGCCTCGTCTACAAGTCCAACCTGAACGGCACCAGTGAGTCTGGAAAACTTTCCCGGAGAACAGTTTGAATGCAGTATCATTCATCGGAACACGCGTCGCTCCGAAAGTGATGACTGTGCTCTTTTATTTTTTATTATTATTATTATTTTTTTTTTAAGATTTGGTTCTCGACAAGTCACTCGGTAGAAAGGCTCGTCCTGATTTTTCCTACTCTTGGTTCAGTGATTATTTTCGGTCTGCGAATTGAAGATTCACTCCTGTACTGACGTGGCTCCTGAGCCGTTTAAAAGAATTGTTCGCTATGAGCAAATTGGTCCGCGTCTTGTTCCCGATGTTTTGAGTGGATAACAGGATAGTGATGTGCCGTGGGAATACTTCATTGTAAAAAGTGTTCCACGGCGGAACACAGGTTGGGGAGCACTGGTAGATGGAGGAAAGAAAAGAGAGAACCAATTTACAGGTAGAATTCCTCCACCCTGCCATCTAGCAGACACATCTTGGCACACAAATAAAATGGAGACCTGCTTCCCCAAACACCTTTCCAATGTCTTTTTTCTTGCTCATCAGGTCAACAGATTTTGACGGGTTACAGGGTGGGTATGGTCGACGCCATGGCCTACGACTGGACCTCCAAAGTCCTGTTCTGGACCACAAGCTCCTACAAGGCGGTGGTGGCATTCAGGGTGACGGACAAGTCCAGAAGAGAAATTGCGAATGGCTTGAGGAACCCCAAGGGAATCGCAGTGCATCCCAGCGCTGGGTGAGCGCACGCCCGACGATCCAAACCAGGCTTTTTACCGTTCCCTCAAAGGAGAGCTTTGCTGTTCGTTACCGTACTCGTTAGATGTATGGTTCCCATCATTTCCATTTTTGAAAAGCAGACCTTTTTTTTTTTTTTTAAATGCTTAAACATTGACCCCCATCGGATGAGGTTGAAACACATCCTTGTAGTGTTCTCTTTTTTTTCTTCTTCCCCCCATCGAACATAGTCCCACAGAAATGACTGAGACCCTGAAAAACTCCAGTGAAGGCCCCCCACAACCGATTAAACCCCGTGCTCTGGTTCATCATGGCGGCCTACACCATTGTTTTTGTGTGTCCAGTAAAACACTATATTTTATTGAAGATGCAAATCAAACGTGTGGAATATATAATTGTTTTGTTATTGGTTTGGTTCTAAGTCTTTCCTGTTTTTTTCCCTCACTTCTATGTGTGTGGCTGTTGTGTAAATGTTGACCTGTGGATCCCTTTGAGCCTGTAACTGTGATAAAGGGCCGATACACAGTGAACACAGGTGACTTGACCGACACTTCATCTTCCCTTTTTTCTCGCCTATCCCTAGCTTCCTGTTTTGGTCTGACTGGTACCGCCCGGCGGTCATCCTAAGGGCCTACACCGACGGCAGCAATGCAATTCCTCTCGTGAACACAACGCTGGGATGGCCGTATGGACTCAGCATTGACTACACGTGAGATTGTTGTGTCCAATTTTAGGAGGCGGTCATTATCACACATTTTGAAAGGGTGAATTCATTAAAAGGGATTTGATGGGAATCCGTCCCTGTAACGGCTTGGACTGAGAGAGGATCCCAAAACTCGGCCCTGGAGGCAGGTGAAGTCTTTAACGAAACATGCATAAGAAAGACAGGCTGCCTCTGAAATGACATTATTCATTTAGCTTTAGTCCAAAGCGACTTACACGAGAGGCGAGAAACAATCAGAACATTTTGCACATTGACCATTGAAGCAACCTCAGATTTAAGTGCCTGAGTACCTGTTTCAAAGTGCAAGATCGCTGTAAGGAATCAGTATAACAGTTGTGTTATTTGTGTTTTGTTTTTTTTGTGTGTATTTTATTTATTTTTTTAAGGATATGTTAGTGCAATATGATAAGCACTCATGTGTTCTTAGTGCAATAAGCCAATACAACAGCTTAAAACTACTAAAATGGCATACTAGCGTACTATTTAGTATGTGAACCTTGGCAGTATATCTAAAACCATGTCATGCTCAAGCTGTATGTGAAAAGTACCGTATGAAGGTTTGGTGGATTCTTTGTGTGCCGTCACTGGCAGAATGGACCGGCTGTACTGGGTGGACGCCCTCCTGGACCAGATAGGACACATCGGGATCGACGGATATGATCGACAGACGTTCACCAACATTGGACAGATCACTCAGCCCTACTCCCTCACGATTCACTCAAGTAGGACCGTCATAGAATCTTGACCAGATTTCCAAAAACTGAATGGTTTAAAATCATAGAAATACAAAAACCGTTAGGCTTTGCACTCTTAAATAGGATTTCTAACAACCACAGTAAGTTTCCGGTACCATGCCGACCTACCATGTAGATCCCTTGACTTCAAGTAAAAAATCGAATAATTGGTGGAGATGATTTTATTGTATTACATTGCTTAAAAACAAATCTGTACAAAAAAATGTCTTCTCAAAATAATGACAGGTTAAATGTCTTAAAAAAATGAAAGATGTCTTGAAATGTTGTCTTTCAGAGTGGAGAGCATCATAAGTTTAAAAGGTTAGCCATTTCTCTAAAATATATCCTGAGACTAAGTAATCAAATAATGTGATACACAATTTAAGATCTGTTGTTTATTTTCAAGATAGATCCACTCCCTAAGGTGAAACCTAACTGTCCGCTAACTGTCCGCTAACTATCCAGTAACTAAATAACTATCCAACCAACTATCCACCTACAATCATATAACTAACTATCCACTAACTGTCCGCTATCTATCCAGTAACTTATAACTATTCAATTAACTATCCAACTAACTATCAACATACTATCCAACTAATTATCCAACTAACTTTCAATCCTAGTAACTCAAGTTTGCTGTTAGGCGATCTAATCGCCAGGGGGCGGCAGGCGTAGTAGGGGATGGGAGGAGTTACGTCATAATACCCCAGTGAGATGCCAGCATGGACGACGTGGAAATAAAAAAATATTTGTTTTTATTACATTTATTCTCTGTTTAGCATTTATTTTTATCATTGATGTTAGAATTGTATCGTGACTAAAAGATTTTGGATGATCATCTTGAGCATGTCTGTCTGGCGGAGCTTTGACATAATCATACCTTTAAGCCTCCTGCAATCGGTGCTCCAGAACAGTGTTTTTCTATTTTAGATGAAGGTTATTTTATTTTACTTATGCTTGTGCAACAAAACAAGTGCGTATGGAACGGTATGGAATGAGGCCGTCCATAACGGGGAAACTTTCTCCGCGACTCTCTCCCCAATCGCCCCCCTCTCCATGCGTTACACAGCAATTTAAAAACCTTAACAAGTCTACGAATCGTGCCCCGCCCCCACACTGTTTTGAGTTGTTTTATTTGGAGGAATAGGGCGCGGCTCTCCGTGTTTGCCCTCTGCAATACGGGGCGCGGAGAGCTGGGTTAGCGTCCGGATGCGGACGATTCAAAATATAAAAACACATTTACGATTCCCCTTATTTATAAATCCCCCAATGAAATGTTATCCCTGTGCGTGTTGTGAGCTTCTATCTGTTTAATCCTCTTATTGTAATGCACACTGACATAAGAAAAAACAAACAAAAAAAAAAACGACTGCTCGACTTGAAGAACCTCAGTCGACTGACCGGTCGTTTAACATTATTATCTTATCTTTGATATTACAATCCAAATCATATCCATAATGTTAACTACTCTTACGGAGCGTGTACCGGTGCGTACCGGCACTCCTCACGAGCTGCTGATACTTGTCGTGCCCTCTCAAGTAAACAAATGAACTGGACATATTATAAAATCCTCATATTTTATTGAATCCGAGCACACTTTTTCTTTAAATTATTAGAAGGCAAAAGCTGCGAGCTCTGGCTCCTGCGGCTTCAGCTGCGACTGACAATTTGTTCACAGATAACGTTACATTATGGGATCACATTTATCTTTTCACTCGCGTGATCGACAGACTCGAATACAGAGTTGACTTGCCCCGGGATAAGCGGGCTCGCGTTCATGTTGAGCCCCGTGAGTGTATGACCAACGGTCCACTAATGGGTTTTGCCCTCTGTCAGGCTACCTGTACGTATCCGACACCAGGATCAGGGCGGTGTTCCGCATGAGGAAGCGCGACGGGGGAGAGAACGTCATGATCAGAAAGGGCCTCAATGGAATCATGAATGTCAAGGCCTACGCCGCCGACCTCCACCGCAGTAAGGACCCCGTCCCACCACAACACTTAGATATTGGGGCATGTTTCGAAAGTCCCTGACATTTTCAGCTGACGTGCGCGCTTGCCGACCCTCCCGATTCTGCTGGGAGAGTCCCGATTTTCATTGCCTTCATCCGGCGTTCTCCCAAGGGGGGGGATCCTGGATTTTTTCCTGAAATTTCTCTTTCTCACGTTGGGACATGTTTTCCTGTCGTTATCACAACACAGCAACGGCAATGTGACCGGTAGGAGAAAATACATTTGTGGTCAAAGTCAATACAGTGGATTTGCTCTTTGTTCGGGGGCTTTAGGGCCGTTTTTGGCCGCCTACAAGCAACCACCAATAAATAATAAATGAATAATGTAATAAAACGTATTTATTTATCTATTTATTTTTATCTCTGGATTGATATGACTCGGTATCAGAGGTTTGAATCGGGGATAATTTAAGTTGCAATGTCGCTCATGGCAAACACGCCTGACCTCACGTTAGTCCCCCGCCATTAGTCAACAGCCGGTGCAGCCAGGTGCCCAACGGACGTTGCAGCCACTTCTGCTTCCCCACACCCTCGTCCAGCCGGGTGTGTGGCTGTCCCTACGGCATGAAGCTGCAGGACAACCAGAGGGACTGCATCGAGGACGACTCCGTCACCCCGCCCGACACCAACTGCGGGGACTTCTCCTTCGAGTGCGACGAGGGACGCTGCAGACCCAACGCCTACCGCTGTGACGGCATCGCCGACTGCATGGACAAGAGCGATGAGGCCAACTGCACCGATACAGGTTTGGGTGGGCGGGTGTCTGGTTAGGTTGGGGGGCGGCGGCATAGAAAGTTACTGTTGTTAACAGGACATTAACATTGTCACATAAAATTTTAGCCGATTTGGCACACACATCTTACACGACCCCTGTTGGACCAGGAGATTTTTATTTATATTTTTTTAATATTAAGGAAGGTTCCTCACCATATCGAATTTTCCAAAACGTACTGTTTGGTGAGTTTGACACCTTAAGTTCAAAATAAAACAGAACATAGAAATAATGGCTTTGGTTACTAATTACCAATTAAATGGCAACTCAAGTTATTTTCAATGAACTGAATAAATTACTTAAAAAAACAAAAATAACGTCAGATCTGACCCGTGTATAAAACCCCACCCCCCCATCTTATTATTTTTAAAATGTTTTTTATTTCCCAGGAATGACCTGCTCTCCACGTGCATTCACCTGTGACAACAAGCACTGCATCCTCTCGTCATGGCGATGCGATGGCAACGACGACTGCGGCGATGGGTCGGACGAGGCCGACTGCCCCACGCGGGTCCCGGCCACCTGCGCCGCCGACCACTTCACCTGCGACAACAACAGGTGTATAACCAAGATCTGGCTCTGCGACGGCGACAACGACTGCGGAGACGGATCTGATGAACTCAACTGCAGTAAGAGACGAGGGTTTTGTTTATTTATTTATTTTTGTGGCCGTGGTTAGTGATTAAGATACTATAATCAGTAATAAAGTAAAGGTTGGTAGAGTTTCCAGAATTTAATTAGCACTCTGGATAATGGAGGTTGTATAGGTTTTTCCTCCAACAGAAAACCTTTTCCAAAAATATGTCCACCAAATGTGGAGACTAACAACCCTTTCCCACTGCGCCAAAAACACGGTAACGCCCGCCAACATCCGGCGTTTGTCATCAGTGGGAAAGGTAAAACCCTGGTTTCGGTCCCGAGTCAAATGACCCGGCATTAGACACAGGTTTTCATCGGCTCCATCTCCGATCGGCTCCGAGATGAACAGTAAACCTGTGTCGAACGGCTCATTTTTGGTGCCTTTACCCACGTGTTGAAGTTCCATAGGTTGTCGCGTTAATAGACAGGAATATCTGTGTATCATTCCATCATTCCATCATTTCATTTCCCATTTAGAATCCAAAATCTTTTTTTTTTTCCGCACGGGGTGCCAAGAAATGTTTTGGGTAAAATGAAATGAATTGAGGTGAATAACATATTTTATTTAATTTTTGAATTGTAAAAAGAAAAGCCAATCACAGTAGAATATTGACTGATTGATTTAACTTCAAGCCTTGTCATTGCTAGAATCAAAAAGTTAACATTTGAAAGATATGCAGTGTTTAAGCAGAAATTGATTATTTTTTATAAGAATGTTGCACGCATACATGCACGTGTGCTCAGGGACAGCTTTATGTTTATTAAATAAAAAATAAAAGGGTGGGGGGAAAAAAACAAACAAGCAGACGCAGTGTTCTGGAAGAGGCTCTGTCCGGACTCTACTGATGTTCCGGGCTCTGCCAGTAGCACACGCCCTGCACGGGGCTGTTACATAATGAGACGTAAAATAAAAACCCACCGTTTTGGTGCGCTGATAGCCGGCACCCCATCACCGGCACTCGCACCGCTGACAAGCGTATCGTCTGTACCGTCGGAGGAGGAGACAGGTGCACAAATATCGCCCCGATCACTCCTGCTCCACCAAACACCGATAGGAGGCGCAGGCCCTGGACAGCCTTATTGGTTAGATTGTGTAACTTGAAAAAACACCCCACTTTATTTTCTAATCGCAGCCTTTGTGATTTAATAATTGCGTTCTATTAAATTGCAATGTCAGTTTGAATTTGATTAATAATTCAACCCTAGTACACAGGTTTGTTTTGATGATATAAATGAACTGAAAGTTGTATTATTGGAAGAACAAGCTGTAGAAAGCTGTAGTATTAAAACCAATTATTGAGTTAGAGTAGAGATAGATTGGTAGAATGGATTCTGGCTATTCCATTAGGATACTTTTATGAACAGGTTTGTACACATTCTTATAAGTGGTCTGTTGAGACTTTTGTACCTGTGCCAAGTCTCAAATAATAAATAAAACAAAACATTTATTATTTTTATTTTATGTATATATTAAAGTATTTATTAATTAATTCATAATTTTTTTTTATTATTTATTAGTGTTTTTGTTTGATTGGCTTTAAAATGAACCTGGTTTCCGTGTGATCTCTACGTATGTGTGCCTGTGCAGATTCCACCATTTCCTCCTGCCCTCCAAACTACTTCCTGTGCCCGGACCACCGCTGTATCTACAGCTCCTACGTGTGTGATGGGGACCTGGACTGCATGGACGGCTCGGACGAGAACAACTGCGGTAGGTGGAAAATTTCTGCCCAGTCCCGCTCGAGTCGCCATCAAAGTGTGAGACTTAAGCAGAAAATGTTATGACACATGTTGTAACATTGTCAATGTCATGACAAAAATAGATGATGTAGTTTGGATCTTAAATAAGTCGATATACAATACAATGTAGAAATTTGTGTGGCACGGTGTGGTTGTCTATTTGTCTCATAGGCGTCAATATGTGTGGTTGATCATGAGACTTTGTAGGAAAACACTGTCTTAGTTTTCAACTTTTAATAACTTGACGTTCTGAGTACAAAACTTAATCTGGCGTACATGTTTGCAGATACTGGTATTCAGATATCAGTCTAATACCAAAAACTGTGTCAAATGTGATAAATAAAATATTTTTCTTGTGTGTTTGCTTTTTTGATGCTACAATATATGGAAGCATATTAAATGTTATGGAGAGACATTTTGTTCTCATGATATTAAGCTGCAAGCCTGCACCGTTCAATAAGGTAGTCGACCAATCAGAGCCGATACAGAGTTCTGATCTATTCTCACGTTTCCTTTTCTCGTATTAGAGTTTGCCTGTGCGTCGTATGAGTTTGCGTGTGCGAGCGGGGACCAGTGTATCAACTCCAGGTATCAATGTGATGGAGTCTTTGACTGCAGGGACCACTCTGACGAGAGAAACTGCCGTAAGTTAACATGTCTGTTATTTAAACAGAGCGGTTGTGACCATTTTTTATTTATTTAGTTATTTTTTGAATCATAATGAATGATAATTGTAAAAGCACAATTTGTAACCAGGTATTTTTTTTTTTTTTTTTTTTTTTTTTTTTTTTTTATGTCCGTCTAACTCCACCCTCCTCAAGCCACCCGTGGTCCTGGCCTTTGCCACGACGACGAGTTCCAGTGCCAGGCCGACGGCTTCTGCGTCCCCGGCGGTTGGGAGTGCGATGGACACCCGGACTGCGAGGACGGCTCAGACGAGCACAACCTGTGCGCGCCCGTCACCTGCAGGCCCGGCTATTTCCAGTGTGCCAACAAGATCTGCGTCCCGCAGAGTTGGCTCTGCGACGGGGACAATGACTGCCGGGACATGAGCGACGAGCACAACTGCCCCGCCCCGCCGTTCAGCTGCCCCTCGGGGCAGTGGCAGTGCCCCACCGACCAGCTGTGCATCGACCTGGGGAAGGTGTGCGACGGAAGGAGGGACTGCCCCAACGGTGCAGACGAGTCCCCCATCTGCAGTGAGTGATAATCATAAAACTGTGACAGAATTAAGATGGGTGAAACAACATAAATAAAAAAAATTTTAATGAACATTTCATTCGTTATTAAATTAACATTTTTATTTTATTAAGAATTTTAATTCAAATTTTTAATAATGCTGGGTTATTTGTCTGCTAGGCTTGGGCAGATTCACGATTCAATCGGCGATCGACTCAATCAATCGCAAATGACATTGATGACAGACAGTTAAAAACAAAAAATGGATCCGCCAGGATAAATCTGAGCATTGAAACGGCGTAAGTGCAGTTAATCATGTTCTGAGAGAGAGAGAGAGAGTAACCACTTGTGATCGGATCTCACTTCCCTGTTCTATATGCAAATCTTATAATCATAATTCAGCAATATATAATATAACATGTATTTCATTTCCTTAGTTTCTTACTTGTAAGGAAATTGAAAAAAGGAAACCTAACTCAGAGAATTTAAGCAGATTTTTATTTTTGCTTATTTCTCCTCCGGACAGCGGTGCACCGTGCGCCCGCCGGTTCCTGACTGCCATGCCTGTATCTTTATTTCACATCTGTTTGTTTGCATTTGTTTCCTACATGTGTGACAACATTTTTAAACCCAACCAAGTTAAGGGACTGTCTCGTTCTGCACGTTCCAGACAACCTATGTGTTCTCACTGTTTGCTATAACTAATTTAAATTTGAATCTATAGAATAATCCTTCAGGGAATACAACAATAATGGACTATGCCATCTAACTATGCTGTCACATATCTTTTTTTTGTTGGAGGGAAGGTTTTGTAGATGTGTAATAATCCCAAGGCGATCAATAAAAACGTCTTGGTAAAAATTCTCATAAAGGAAAAGCAAAACTAACTGACAACAATCGAGACACAAGTGAAGTACCTTGCGTACATAAATAAACCCATTCTAAACTCCCCTGCGAGGAGAAACACGGAGGGTTAAAACCAAGACCCAATCTGACAAGCCGTTTCCTTTCCCCGCGGCCTCGCCGACAGACCAGAACGACTGTGCGCTGAACAACGGCGGCTGCAGTGACGGCTGCGTCCAGGGGCCGTTCGGCGCTCAGTGCACCTGCCCGCCGGGATTCCGGCTCCTCAACGACTCCAAGACCTGCGAGGACGTTGACGAGTGCCTGATCCCCGGCTTCTGCAGCCAGCACTGCTTCAATGAGCGGGGGACGTTCAGGTGCTTCTGCTCGGGCGGCTACCTGCTCGAACCCGACGGACGCACGTGCAAAGCCGCGGGTAAACGGAAAAAAAACACAGAATGACCAAGTTTTGAAATCTATCTGACAGCTGGAAAAATTGGTGGGTGGGTAGCAGAGGTTTACCCAAATACTGAAAGTGCAACATTAAAGGGATGGCTCCAGCTTTCTGAGATTCAGATGAGAAAGCCAGAACCAATTTCATCCCTTTGTGTCCATAATCAAGATATATTTACATAAACTACTCAGATTTTGAGATGCTGCAGGGTCGATTTCTCAGATTTTTCAGGAGCTAGGCTAGTCAATCCCATCTGCAGCCTTGCTTTGAGCTGTTAGCATGCAGCCCGTCCCTATCTCTGTACTGGACACACAGGGATGAAATTGGTATCACCATCTCATCTGAATCCGGGTAAGATCAAGCATAAAAAAAAAGCATATCTCCTGTAGCCCATATTGCCGGGAAAACATTTCTTCCTTGAAGTTGTGATTAGGCCACGTGTTTCATCAAGGGAAATGCTGATTAAAATACTTTTCCTGCTTTGGGTCCCGTCAGACCCGACGTCCGCTGTGCTCCTGGTCACCAAGCGGAGTCAGATCATCGCCAACTCCGTCAACCTGAGACCGCCGCAGGTGCGGCCTGTCATTAGTGGATCAGGAATCGTGGCCGTGGACTTCGACCGCGTGACCTCCAGAATCTACTGGGCGGACGCGTCGCAGAAAAAGATCTGGAGTGCCTTCCGGAACGGAACCCACAGACGAGAGGTGGGAAGTAGGATCTCACTCAGTTGGCCTATTCCATATTTGTTGTGCACTTTAATACGGCCCTGTTCCTCAAATTGTAAGTTATTCACCTGAATTTCTAATGAATTCCCTCAAATTATTTAATTCTTTCAGTCAAATGACTCATTTATTAACCTCCAGTGTTTCCCAAAGAATTAGATTCTATTTGCGGTGGTAGCTGACCAGGGGGTGGGTAAGAGAGTGACTGAGAGAGTGTCTCCGTTACGCATTGTGCTTTTTTTTTTTTTTTTTTTCGTTAAATGTGGAAATTTAGTAAAATAAAATACATCAAAAATAAAAACACAATGCTTAAGGGCTGAGGAACACATTCCTCTGCAATGTCTCCATTACGCATGGAGAGGGAGACGGGGACCCAAAATGTACTTGCATTTTTGGTCATTGATTTCCTATTATTTTCGAGGGCTTTAATGCATGATTGGAATGACAGATGAATGAATCCAGGTATATATATATATATATATATATATATATATATATTTTTTTTTTTAATCTTATTTTTGTGAAAAATCTAAATTTTAATTCTATATCTGGATTATTTTAGAGATTTTTAATGAACTTAACCCATTTGTCCTTAAGTACTCTTCATAAAGTTTTAATATATTAATGTTATATGTCACATGTTAACAATTAACTGACAGTTTGTGTGAACTTTTACGACGCCTCTTTTGTCTGATTGGCTAAGTATGGTATAACGTGACATTGACGTGCACTGCTGCTGAGACTCTTTATTTGTTCTTTCAAATGACTTAATTTGTTTCCCTCAAGTTTCTCAATCGGTTGTTTGAATCACTTCATTTGCTCATTTGTGCCGACAAATGTGTCCATTTGATCAGAACGCCGCGTTTCCGCAGGGGGTGCTCAAAGGCCGTTGTCGATGTTTCTCCCTCGCTCCAGGTGTTCTCCGCCGGTCTGATGGTTCCAGAGAGCATAGCCGTGGACTGGGTGGGTCGAAACCTCTATTGGTCCGACTCGGTGATGGAGAACATCGAGGTCTCCACCCTGGACGGCCGTTTCCGGAAGGTTCTCCTCGCCGAGGACGTCGTCAGCCCCCGGGGACTGGTCCTGGACCCACGCAACAAGTGAGAGCTTGTTCATTCCCTAAAAAGGGTGACAGGGTTGTTTCTTTGAATGCGTTCGATGCTAAACGTGCACTGAAGCGAGAGGTTGTGATTGTTTC
Organism: Zeus faber; assembly: GCF_960531495.2. Taxonomy (NCBI): domain Eukaryota; kingdom Metazoa; phylum Chordata; class Actinopteri; order Zeiformes; family Zeidae; genus Zeus; species Zeus faber. Next base: position 21,003,183 of record NC_137207.1, read on the forward strand.
ACCTAGATTTCCGCTCCTTAGGCTGGGTGTCGGTCAGGATCTCGTGACTCGATTGGATTTAGATAAAAATTGTCACAATCCATCTCAATATCGATTCAATCTCAGAATGATGACATGGTTCACGATACCCTTCTATATTGATATATTGACAATATTTCCCGGGCCAAATTCAGTCTTAAATATTTCAACTAGTTTGATCATGGTGCTATTTAAGTTAAACAGTAAATGCTTCATTAACTTGTAAAGAGAGTATTGATACTACAATGTAAATTGATTGAAACAATAGAAATTCATCGTATCATTTCTTTCTAATCGTATAATACTGTAGTGCTGTAATGTCTGTGATGAGTTCTGTATTCATCATGTCATGACTTCATGTGTTGTTTTATGTTGTGTGTTCTCTGAAATGGTCCAATGCTTTCTCTTGTCAAAGACAATCTGAATGAGGCTCGACACACAGACCAGATAACATAACACGACTCACTTCAGGACAAACTGCAGGTGATAGCTCACATTATTAAAGCAGCACAATGTGACTTTTTTTTTTTTTTTTTTTTTTTTTTAACCTTAAAATAACAACTTCAAAATCATTTTGATGGTACACTGACTTGTACTTTGGAGAATGGCACCTCTTTCATTCCCGCCCCCCGAGGGCCTGTTCTTGCACTATGTAACTTCTGTGTTCGGGTTCGAAACTGCGGGAAAAGTGCGTTACGCCACTGAGTCACTTGATTGATGTTTGGCTCAAGGTTTCTGTTAGCTGGTAATGACCTTTGTATTTTTCTTAAATTTTCTCTTCCTGGTAAAGGTTATAAAATAAAATTAAAAACTCCGGTAATAGACAACATAGCCGCTCCACCTCCCCGACAGCACGGGAGGGGCCCGCGGTGCGCCCGACACGCATGCCGGTCATCACTCTCACTTTCATTGCGCCACCGGGATTGTGTCACCCTCTGCCTCGCGTTGGCGAGCCGACCTGGCCAGGCCGAGCACATGGAGCCTTCACCGGCAGCAGGGGGTCCCGTCCCTCCCCACGGCTTCCCGGCGGTCCATGCCAGGGGCGGTGTAACCTAGCTGTTCATTGTATTGGCGTTGAAAACATAAACTGTTATTGAAACGTGACCGACAAGGTTGAATTTTATCCGGTAAAATAAACTTCTTTCAGACACCGGACCCAATTTTACAACAGTACGACACTGTAAAAGTGCAATTTTTATATATATTTTTTCCTCCCAGCACCAGATTCATGTTCTGGGCCGACTGGGGCCAGAACCCCCGCATAGAGCGGGCTGACATGGACGGAGCCATGAGACGGGTCATCGTCAGCACCAAGATCTACTGGCCCAACGGCCTGGCGCTGGACTACACCACGCAGAGGGTCTACTTTGCCGACGCCTACCTCAAGTACATCGACTACTGCAGCTACGACGGCAGCAACCGCCAGCAGGTCATGGCAAGTGACATGGTGGGTGGAGTTAATTAGACCTTATCAATTATGATTCATGTGCTTGTTGACGGGGAGGAATTTAGATTGGAACAGATTCCAACATCTTCGTGAATGCACATTGCAAATGATTTCTGTTGACTTTCTATGTGTGAGACTGTGCAATGTCTAGTTGCTAGTTTCTATGAAACACTTTATACACTTTTTAACAAGTGCTATGAACCCAGTTTCCCAAACTGTCAAGGTCCGCTTGGCAGACTAAGCTCAATGGACCCCTCGTGCAAAATAAGTTGTACACACGTGGTTTATGTGGAATGTGATAAATGCTGGCATGTAAATACAGCATTTAACTTCAAGTTTACTGACAAAATCAAAGATCTAAAATCCGAAATCTCCATCTTGGGTGAGTTTATGAAACGTATGCATTCAAATGAACAGATTAAAATACTAAAACAACTAACAATTTGGCTGCGAATAACCTGCGCTCCTTCCTCCACTGCCCTGTTGGGCGCCGCTGACCCCAGTTTGGGGACCCCTGTAGTGGGCTACACTCCCTGCATCTCCTCTACCTCTTCCTTCACCTACCCTCCAGGTTCTCCGACACCCGCACGGAATGACCGTCTTTGAGGACAACGTCTACTGGTCGGAGCGCTACACCAGCAAGGTGATGCGGACCAACAAGTTCCACGGTGGGAATGTGACCACGCTGCTAACCAACGTCTACCAGCCCATGGGCATCGTCATGGATCACCACGTCAAACAACCCGCAGGTAGGCAGGGTGCACCAGCTGCGATAATGGTTGATTTGTTTTATTTCTTTCAACCTTCAAAATGAACGATCGGCAATACCTTCAATCAGAAGATAATCAAAGAGATTATTGGGTGGATTACACTAAGGCCCAGAATTCCATCCCAAAGTTTGCCTTCTTTTGATTGATTGATTTGGGTTTTTTTTTTTTTTTTTTTTAGGTGGTGTTGGATATTTCTTTGTTCTTTTTCTGAATGTTCATCCACATTGACAGTTTTCTGACCACATTGAGCTGCGCTGCTTTACCGAATTCACCACTGCTGCATTTCACTTCTTCACACTCCACACTCTACTCATTTTTTGCAGGGAAAGGCGGACCCTGCCACAAACAATGGGAAGGACATACACTACTCACAAAAAGTTAGGGATATTTGGCTTTCGGGTGAAATATATGGAAAATGTGAAAAGTTCACGATACAGTGATATTATATTATGAAAGTAGGGCATTTAAGTAGAAGCATGCAATGGTGATTTCCTCATCTCAAACAATTTATTGAAACAAAAGCCAACAACATTAGTGGGTATACCACAACAAAAAATGTCAATGTCTCAATAACTTGTCATGCGCCCTTGAGCATCAATTACAGCTTGACAACGACGTCTCATGCTGTTCACAAGTCGACTTATTGTCTGCTGAGGCCTGGCCCCCCCACTCTTCTTGAAGGGCGGCCCTCAGGTCAATGAGGTTCTGGGGTTCAGAGTTACGAGCATCTACACGGCGACTCAGCTGATCCCATAGGTTTTCTATGGGATTCAGGTCTGGAGAAAGTGCAGGCCACTCCATTTGAGGTGCCCCAGTCTCCAGCAGCCGTTCTCTAATGATGCCACCTCCATGAGCTGGAGCATTGTCGTCCATGAAGATGAAATGAGGCCTGTGTATTTCATGCAGGGGCACAATGACTGGATTAATGATGTTATTCAGGTAGTATGGGCTTGTCACTGTACCATTCACAAAGTGTAGGGCAGTTCTGTATTGACTAGACACACCTGCCCACACGATAACACCACCACCACCAAAGGCTCGTCTGTGACAACAGTGGCTGATGCATAGCACTCTCCTTGACATCTCCAACATTGTTGGCGGCATCATTTCTGCTCAACCTGAATCGACTTTCATCAGAGAACAGCACTGAGGCCACTGGTCCCTTGTCCAGCGTAGACGAGAACAGAGAACAGCAAGTTGTGCAAAAAGTACTGAAACATTGAACAGTTGGACATGTGAATTCAAAAGTTTAGAGAAGGTCAAATTAAGTTCACCTGTAAAGGTTATAGTGAATTTTCGGTTCATCCTGAAATTTCACTCGAAAGCCAAATATCTCTAACTTTTTGTGAGTAGTGTATGTCACCCACCACATCCTAACCTGTTGGCCAGACGTGATAAACATCGGAAATTCCTTTTCTCGGTCCTTTTTATAGTAGTTTATAGTCCGGATTATAGTAGATTCATGTACCTCAGCGTTTTTTTTTTTATCTCAACTTATTTTTAAAACTGATTTGATTTCTAAATATTAGATAAATATTTAAGGCTGAGGCTAAGGCTGCTACCTGATCCACCAGCATTTTACAGGGAGGGGGGAAAAAAAAGTCACTCACCAACTTGTTCAACAGTGCAAATGGCAATCTTACGGTTCACTACAATTTGGTGATTAATAAGTAATTAAAATGTGATAGTTGAATCATTAATCAGTCTCATAAGGGCACCACCTTCATTTTGCTTAGTCAAAGGAAACTAACATGTTTTAAATTTAAGTGAATCAGTCATCAAGCTTAATGAAGTCAATCTATCATCTCATTTATAGACTCAGAGAGCGACCACGCCCTCACCACCGTCAGGGCAGAGAAACGACAATGACATCCCCCCTTTCTCTCTCTCCTCTGAGAGAGAGAGAGAGAGAGAGAGAGAGAGAGAGAGAGAGAGAGAGAGAGAGAGAGAGAGAGAGAGAGAGAGAGAGAGAGAGAGAGAGAGAGAGAGAGAGAGAGAGAGAGAGAGAGAGAGAGAGAGAGAGAGAGAGAGAGAGAGAGAGAGAGAGAGAGAGAGAGAGAGAGAGAGAGACTATTTGGGGACATTTCTCAGCTCTTGGTCCACTAACAGTGAAGGTAAAATGCCCAAAGCATTGTAAGAGAGGATTAAAAAATAATAAACTTGATGATACCGAGAGAGGGACTCCCTCTCTCCCCCTCAGGGCTGTCGAGAAACCACTGGGTTTCGGGTCTCACTTCCCCGCTCCACGAGCCCATGCAGAGACTTTGAGAAGAAAATAAGTCTCTGTTTAGGTCTATTTATTTCCTCCATTTCATCCTCCCATTGGAAACCCATTTTTTTGAACAGAGTTAAGGGACTGTCCCGCTCCATACTGTTCCACAGTGCGGACACACGCGCCCCCGTTGCTTTTAATTAAGTAAAAAAAAATTGTGTAAATACTTGTTAATAATAAATCCTGCACTTCTGGTCGATGCATGCACGCAATGACACAACAACATTTTTCCTGTGTCCAGCTTTCAACCCGTGCCAGGATCACCTGTGCAGCCAGCTCTGCCTGCTGTCGAGCGTCAGACCCAGCTTCTACACCTGCCACTGTCAGTCCGGGTGGACGCTGGATGCCAACAAGCGTAGCTGCATCAAAGGTTCATCATTTTTAAGCTCAGTTGAAGGTTCCTCTCTTTCTGAATGACAGGCGCCTATTTAAATATTAACAGTGGAGTGTTTTGGTCGTTAGGGGCATCAGGAATGCAGGAATTTCAAGGCACTCATTTTCCATATATATATTTTTTTATTATGCATCAGACAACAATCCTTTCCTGATGGTAGTGAGGGACTCTGTGATCTTTGGCATTCCTCTGGACCCGGACAACCCCTCTGACAACGCCATGGCCCCTGTTTTGGGCATCACGCAGGGGCGCGACATAGAGTTTGACGATCAGGAGCAGTTTGTCTACTGGGTGCAGAACACTGTGAGTGGCACGTCTGAGGTGGAACCAAGGGGGGCAAATAATCTAGGATCCTATGATCACCAGTTCAAGTGGATGGATGGATGGATGGATGGATGGATATAGCAAATAAATACAAATTGGGGAATATATGATGCCTCAAAATAAATAATGTTATAAGGTTAAACTTTAAATTTGTGATGTTTGACTTTAGAATTTTCAGAAATTGAATCAGCAACTGATAAAAGATAATTCCTTTTCAACAATTAAAATAGCCAAGAAAATTTGAGATTTGTTTTGCTCCCTTCACTTTTTTTTAATCTGGTAAATTCACAAAGTATTTATTTATCATAAACCATGAGAAAATTAACACGTCACAGATTATTCTCTTACGAAATCTTTAACACTATGCTACGTTGAAGTGTCTCTCTTTTTTTCTTTACATTTTTGTATTACATGTTTTTTTATTGGTACTTTGACAAACAGCTAAGTATAAATGTATTTCTGCTATTCTTGGCATTAGCATTTGATGGTGTCACGTTTGCTTCCCTGCACACCTACTAATAAAAGAGTGTGTTCTCCTGTACCAGGGATCGATATGGAGAGTTAAAACCAGTGGCACCAACAGGACCCAGTTTGCTCCGGTTGCCGTGTTAGGCTCCCCTCATGGTCTGGCCTTCGATTGGATGAGCCGTATCATGTATTACACCAATCCCACCAGTAAATCCATAGAGGTAAGGCCTTCCCGTCACCTGGATAGGATCAAATGCAATTAATGCAACCTTGAAAAGTCATGAAGGAATGATGTAAAGCAGTTTAAAATAGAAAAAGAAAAAAAAAATGATGTACAGTTTTAGCTCTGGGGATAAAGTACTGCTTGGTGTCTATAATTCAGGGTTTTGTTTTTTTTCTGGGCTTTTTTACTTTTTCAAATATGCTGAGGAGTATATAAATTAAAATGCCTACGCAGGTAATCCGTGTGGATGGGAGCCAGAACTACAGGAAGACCCTCGTCGCCTCCACAGGGAAACCAGAGGGAGTTGGAGAGCCGGTCGGAATAGCCCTGGACCCGGCCCGCGGGTAAAATATATTTTTATCGTCTGTTTAAATTAAAAGCAAAATACCAAAGTTAGAAATTAAATCCCTTGAAGAAATCATTTTCGTATAGAGAGACTCAGAACCCTGACAGCGTTGTGGCATGTCACATGTGGAAATGATTCTTTATTATTTGATAAACTGTTAAATCGACTCATGCCATATCACTAAAAATACTTGAACGTGTTCTGTTACATTGTGACCTTTGCCCTCCGACCTCCCTCACAGGAAGCTGTTCTGGACGGACAAGGGCTCCGACAACGGGGTTCCTCCCAAGGTTGCCAGTGCAGACATGGACGGAGGAAACCTGAGGAACCTCTACACAGGAAACCTGGCCGGCGTCGGGTTCATCGCGGCTGATATCGCCGCCCGAAAACTATACTGGGGAATCGTAAACACCGGAGTGGTGTGTACGCATTCACATGCTACGTATGAATCTACACGTCCATTTGTAGCTTCATAGTGTCAGTGTTTAATATCCAGGACCTTACAAGGAAGCACCCTTCTGCCTTCGGAACAGCAGCAATCCCTCTTGGAATGCTGTCATAGAAATGTGAACTGTGTGTAGAGGGATATTGCACTGTTCTTAACGAAGAGAAGACTCCAGTTCTTTGAGGGATGAAGGAATGATGGAGATCTACTCCACCCTCTAGGTTTGGCTGCATCGGGGTGTTCATGAGACCTCTGTTGAAGTTGCTTAGCGTTGCGTATGAGGGGCAATATCATCCTGGAATATTGCGGGGCACCCCAATATTCAGGGTTTAAGAACCTTAGGGTGCAGCTGATCTTGTGAAATGGCCTCATTTCAGTCCTTGACTATAACTTCCATGAGATGGCTTCAGCATTACAGGTCCCCCACTATATTTAAACAGTTTCCAACAGACATGGGGGGCTTGAAGGAGTCGTTTGGCCTCCTCCAAACATAACCCTGTCTGGAAGTAGGAAAAAGGATGAAGGATGACTCACAAGACCATATTACTTTTTTCCCTAGGGTTTAGGGGACCATGTTGGGTGGTCCTTACACCAGGTTATGCATCTTTGTGTGCTGGCCTTGGATACAAGCTGTTTCAGAATGGTCGCCCTGCCATGAATTCCCGTTGTTGTCCCGTTCTCTCCTCAGATCGAGAGCGGGACCATGACCGGAACAGGCCGGGTGACGGTGGTCCGCGGCCTGTCCCACCCCTGGGGTCTGACCATCTACCAGAACCACCTGTACTACACCGACCTGGACTTGGAGGTCATCGAGAGGGTGAACAAGGACAGTGGCGGCAGCATGGTGGTGATGAGGGCCGGCATGGCCGGGTTGCGAGCCCTCAAAGTGCACGCCAGAGACGGTAAGAGCCAGAGACCTGACCTGTAGTGGACACATCAAAGTTAAAGTACTTATTTAAGTGAGGAGGGGACATCATGGACTATGAATAGTGGACGACCGATAGAGGTTTTTCCAATGGCCGATGTAGATAGCCGATATTTAGAGATGGCATATTTTTTGTTGCATTTGATAAAATACAATTTACAGGAAATCAAAGAACTAAATAACTAAACTAAATAAACACAAACAAAAAAAACCTTATGAATGAAAAATAAATAATTATAAACTATAAATAATAATAAACAGCATCATATCAAAGTCTGGTTGGGAAATTGAGAGTCTGCCTGTTACAAGTGCAGGATCGATTACTTACAAGTAAAGTATTTACACAAAAACATCCACTTTCTACTAAATTAAGTCCCATGCATGTAGCAACGGGGGTCCACAGGTGTTCTTGTAAAAGGACGGAACGGGACAGTCCCTTAATTCAGTCGCATTTGAGTGTTACGGTATTCAACTATAATTGTATGCTATGATAGGGAGGACAGTTAATTCATTCATCACATGTACTGCACTTGTATGATAATTAATCGTCCTACTCCTGTCTCTCCCAGACTCGGCCGGATCCACCAACGCTTGCAGCTCCAACAACGGAGGCTGCGCTCACCTCTGCCTGCCCAGGTCGGGAAACCAGAAGACGTGCGCGTGCACCGCCGGCTTCTCCCTCTCTCAGGACGGTGTCGGCTGTGAGCAGTACGAGTCTTTCGCCATCGTCTCCTCTCCCAGGGCCATCCGGGGCTTCCGCATCAACAGCTCCGACCACTCTGAGGCCATGACGCCCGTGGGGGGATGTATGTTGGCTTTACTTTGAGACTAACAATTAATAGTTCTGTAATAATAATTCTCCCTTTTTTAATAATTAAACTCTCCAAATGATTTCTCTCAGGTCAGGTAACTTTTAACCAAAAACTCTCCCCATTGCAGATTCCTCCTCCTTCAAGGACAGGCTGGGCCTGCACATCGCCTCTAATTTTGTGTACTGGACGGACAACAGCACCATCAGTTCTTACCGCGGGATCTACCGAACCAAAACGGACGGAAGCGGTTACAGCCGGATAGTCAGCACTGGGATCGGAAAAGGAGGCATCCAGGGCATTGCCGTCGACTGGATAGCCGGTAAGGAGACATTAATATACCCACCTGTTGAGCAGTCTGTTCTATCTTATCAATTTCTGTTTTGTTTTGTCCAATCTGTCCATCTCGGAGTCAAATAGTAATACTTTTTGCTGCATTTCGGGTTTGTATTATGCATTGCATTATGGCAGTGTACCACCTTGAAATGTCAATGAAAATCTCTATGCAGATGTTACATTAATAATACAGTATATTAATAATAATATATTTGGTTGACTTGATGTTTTGGTCCAGCCATTTGAACCGGCATACATTTTATCCTTAGTCTATCGCAGCTACTAGACTGTACCATTGGGCTGTAACTTTTCTGTGATTGCAGCAATTAGACTGTCCCATCAGACAGCAACTTCCATCTATTGCAGCAAACAGACTGTACCATCAGACTGCAACCTTTCTTTCTGCCTGATGTTCGATATTTTTCCGAGTTTCCTGGTCTCACCCCCTCCCTCAGGCAACCTGTACTTCACCAACGCCCTGGAGGGCCAGACCTTCCTGGAGGTTCTCTCCATCAACACCTCCAATCGCTTAGTCCTCCTCAAGTCCTCCATGGACCGCCCCCGCGACCTGGCCGTCAGCCCCAAGCTTCGCTACTTGTTCTGGGCTGATGGTGGCCAGACGCCCAAGATCGAGCGGGCACTGCTGGACGGTACCAGCCGCACGGTGCTGGTGTCGGAGAGCCTGGCGTCCCCGCGGGGGCTCACGGTGGACTACACCAACGACTTCCTGTACTGGACGGACGACGTGCTGGACATGATCTCCCGCATGGCCGCCGACGGCACGCAGAGAGAGATTGTCCGATACGGGAGCCGAATGCCCTCGCCGACTGGGGTGGCCATATTTCAGAGCTCTATGCTATGGGTGGATAGGAAACTAGGAAAGCTCTTCAAGGCCAGTAAGGATCCAACCATTACTGGCCAGCCGGAGGTAAGTCTCAAAAGTACAACTTGAAGTACAGTCAGTTGATCATTTGTAAAACTTGTTTTTATTTTTATCTATTTTATTAGGCAAATAGTAATGGACACATTTCACATCCTCATTTGAGATTAAATACCATGGAAAAACATTAAAGGATAGGTTCCCAATTTTTCAACCCGGGCTGTGTAAAAATGTTTGTTCCAATCATTTATAACTGTTACAAAATACAGTACTGTTGAGAAACGTAGCAATCTTCTACTGAAATGCAGGTAAAATCGGGCAAAAGTTTAAGACTTATCCTTTTCAAAAACATGAACCTTGCCTTATGCACATGTGTATATTTTTGAATAACTGCATAATAACCGCCATTTTATTTAGATTAAATGGCTTCTATTGCCACAGCACATACAGAGTGAAAGAGTAGATCATTCTTACATCCGTAACGTATTGCTCCTACAGACATAGATCACCGACATCATCGCAATAATTCGTAAATCCGTCCTCCAGGTAATCCGAGATGGCATAGACGGCCTCCTGGACGTGATCGTGTTTGACCCGAGCGTCCAGCCCACGTCCGCCAACCTGGTGGGCTTCAACCCATGCCAAGAAGACAACGGGCGCTGCCAGCAGCTGTGCTTCGCCCTGCCGGACCAGCTCAAGCCCAAGTGCGGCTGCGCCCACGGCTCGCTGCTCAGCAATGGGGTGAGCTGCGGTTACGGGCAGGAGGAGTTCCTGGTGTTCACCACGGACTACACGCTGAACAGCATGAGGCTGGATCCGGACGACCACAGCACCCCCTACCCCACAGTCAACCTGGGCTTCAACCTGGTCGCACTGGATTTCGACTTCAAGGAGAAGCGCATTTTCTTCACGCAGTACATGGGGATCGGGCGGAGCAGGATCGGCTACGTCAGCACCACGTCCGTCACCAGCCCGCCTGTCATACTTGCCTCAAGTAAGATGGAGGCAGAGGCGACATCACTGCAGGAGATAACGTGATGCCTTTTGATAGAGCTGTCGCAATTATTTCAATTAATTGCTTATTGCAATTCTTTGAGCCAAATTTAAGCAGAGTTTTGAGCCAATATTAGAAATCTTGCAATGTATTTCCATCAGTTGGGTTGAGGCAAATTAACTGTGTACCTGAAATCTCATCGTCTTCATCAAGTTTAAGTTTGGATGTATATTATTATTATTATTATTATTATTGTGTAATAATAATAATAATAATAATATATTAGTATGGCATAAAATCAACACAAAAAGACAATTTAATTGTAAAATTGCAATTATTTGTCTGATATCAAAATTCGTCAAAATGTCATGATTGGGACAGTCCAAGCCTTCGACATTATTTTCTCACTATTTTCATGAGAAAGGTGGTCTTTAGTGGATCTGATTGGGGATGTTACCAGCCCCAAGGAAAGGGGAAGATGATGTAGAATGTACATACTGTATGTTTAAATGCATTTTATTTTTAAAACTTGAGAATTTTCTTCCCGCACAGCAATGGGGAACCACAACAATTAGACTGAATCATTTGGCTGTGATCATTGTGCTTAATATAATATATAATAAATATGGTAGATATACTGTACAAGGAAGGGTTTAGAAGGTTGTCATGTTTATTTTTCTGATCCAAATTAGACCTATTTATTTATTTTTAAACGTCCTTATACCTCTATCCGCCCCCAGATGTGGATGACCCCGAGGGCCTAGCGTACGACTGGGTCAACAAGCGTCTGTATTTCACCGACTCCTACAGACGTAACGTCCAGGCCATGGGGGTGAACGGCTTAAACCGCTCTGTCATCGCCAACGCCAACCGCCCACGGGGGATTATCGTGGATCCCTGCTATGGGTAGGAGGGGTCCAACTTTAAATCAGTTCCCAACAAGCCAGAGAATGATCTTGAAAATAATCCTTATAATACACCTTCATTTTCTTTTCTTTGGAGATAAATTCACTGCTCTCAAAAGATTGTCGGGACATCTTTTGAGAAAATGTCTTCAACTACCTTACTTAGGGAGAAGGTGTACTCTTTTATTATTTGAGATTTAATCAAGAATTTATTGAGGCTAATTAAGATTATTTCCGACATTGTTGTTATTTATTTAAAATAAATCGGATATAATTTCAATTACAATAACGTTTTAATGATAATTTTGCTTGATTTGATTGTTTAATTTATTAATATTTTCATTTCATTTCATTTTTTACATTTATTTGTCGCATTGAAAGCAGCAGGTTGATTTCAGTCCGCTTTTTCACACTTTAAAACCCACATTCCCCTTTTCTCTCCCTCCATCCATCCCTTCCTCCCTCTCCTCTCCTCTTTCAACCCTTCAGCTACTTGTACTGGACGGACTGGGGCAGCCCTGCTAAGATCGAGAGGGCCACACTGGGAGGAAACTACCGAACAGCCATCATCAACAGCAGCTTGCACATACCCAACGGCCTGTCGCTGGACTACCAGGAGAGGATGTTGTACTGGGCGGACGCCTCACTGTATGACGACGCCTTTCAGCTTTTTATTTTTTTCCCCTTTTGTCACTGCTTCTGAAGTCTTTATCAAACCATGGTTTTAGTGCCACCGGTGGTTCACACCGCCCTCTAGTGGTGCACAGGTAAAGCTACGTCCCTTTCTGAACTTCATTGACCGTTCCAGCTTGCTCATAATCCACATTACCGATGAAAATTCCTCAACTATTTCTGAAACTCTGCAAGAAGGCTCAAGGAACAGAAGTACCATAATATACAATCTGTGCTCTCGGGGATTCAGAAAGTACAGAGCTATGTCATTTTTAACTCATCGCATGAGAGCCAAATGTGGCTGAGACCCTGGTTTAAGGGTCCAGTGACGAGAGTGGGGAAACTTTAAACCAACTAGTTTAAGGCACCAAACTTTATTTTTTCAAGCCAATCTTTAATGTGTTGGTGTTTCGGCAAACAAATTCGCCTTGTTTCAACCAGGCAAGCGACCCTTTCTACAAATGTATGTTGTTGTTGTCTGCCAGCGCGAATGCCAAAATTAGAGCGTACAGGGATGGACGAATCAGGCCACTATGCATTTGATAAGTGAAACTTAGAAACTTGGATCTTACCTGTAATCCAGTGATTCTGAAACATTCTCATATCAAGGAGCCTCAATTTGATAAGCATTAGGCCACAGACCCCATAAAATAAGATTAAGTCTCTGTTTCAATCTGAGAATATCTTTATCTTAAGATATGATTTTGTGTCTATACTCTAGTTAGGTAGATGACAGTGACAAAAACGGTCATTAATATACAGTATATTCTCTAATGGTGTTAATGTATTTCATTATAAATTAAATTATGTTTTTTTGGGTTTTTTTTTTTTTAAAGTAAATTAAAGTTTAACTATTGAATATTTTGCTGAGGACCCACCCGGAGCCTCTTGAAGGACCCCTGGGGGTCTCTGGAACACAAATTGCAAACCGCTGCTCTAATCACAACGGTCACCTCACCTTCTGCTGCTCCTTTCAGGGACCAGATTGAGCGCTCCACCCTGACAGGGGCCAACCGGCAGGTGGTCCTGCGGGGGGTCACCTACCCCTACAGCATGACAGTGTTCCAGCAGGACATCTTCTGGACCGACTGGACCACCCGCTCAGTCTACCGGGCCAGCAAGGACGACGGCACCGGCCTCACGGTGCTGGCCCAGGAGCTGCAGTACCGACCCAACGACATCCACGTCTACGCAGGGTCCAAGCAGGAGCCCTGCCCCAGCCCCTGCATGCAGTTCAACGGAGGCTGCAGCCACATCTGCGCTCCCGGTGAGGGCTCCGTGTCGTCATCTGTCCCAAACCTGGGTTGTTTGACAACACTTTAGAAGTGTTTGCCAGGCCGGCAACCATGCATCAGCAGTTGGTTGCCAAAACTGATAAAACGGTTGCTGAATTTTGAGTGAGAACAAACCTATGTCATTTGAATCTAAATTTCAATATTCTTACTTCACGGTGAGCATGTTTTTTTTTTTTTTTTACCCATAATGTGAAGTTGTTGACAACGGTACAATAGACTGCACGAGGCGTCTTCTGCATTTTGTCCACAAATACATCCGCCTTCTGAAGAACATAATTTATATATATAATTGATATTTATACATTAAACATAGGAACATAACAATTTAAGTAGACGGTTAATGGATGCAATGCATCAACTTTGCAAATATTTTGTGACGGTGATAAGCTTCAAATAATAACGGTCAGGAGAGTACGTAATAATTGTCACAGCATCGTGTTTGATGTGTTCCAAATACGTCCCTGAACACTCATCCCTGAAGACAACCCCCTCCGTCCTGCAGGTCCATCGGGCCCAGAGTGCCAGTGCCCTCAGCAGGGGCCGTGGTACCTGGCCAACAACGGCAAGGACTGCGTCCGCGACACGGGGAAGCGCTGCCAGCCGGAGCAGTTCACCTGCCTGAGCGGAGACTGCATCTCCGCTCGCTGGAAGTGTGACGGCGACAGCGACTGCCAGGACGGCTCGGACGAGCTGGAGAGAGTGTGTGGTGAGCGGAAGTGAACGGAACCGTCGAAACCTGCGGCATACACTGCGAAAAGTCTTATGTCTAAATGTCAACCAGTGGAGTGAGGACGTTCTCTATTCTACCTATTCGACCTCTACTCTGTATGGAACTGATGGGGGAATTTGAATTTTCCATCAATATCTCATTGGAAATATGATTTGTGTCTTTGATTTGTCGATCAAATGAAATCCGTTATTTGTCGTTTATCTGTTTTCACTATGTAACGTTCTTCAACGGCTCTACGTCACATCCTCCTCCGTCCTCCTTCCGTTCCGCAGCCTTCCACACCTGCTCGGCCACGGACTTCACCTGCGACAATGGCCGCTGCGTCCCGGTGGGCTACGCCTGTGACTACATGGACGACTGCGGCGACGGCAGCGACGAGCACGGCTGCCCTTTCCCCACCTGCAACCCCGCCACTGAGTTCACCTGTGCCAGCGGCCGCTGCATCAGCGCCTCCTTCGTCTGCGACGGCCTCAACGACTGTCGCGACAACGCCACCTCCGACGAGATCAACTGCCGTGAGTCGCAGCCGTGCAGCTGATGGTGGATGGAGCAGGGCGGAGAGCGGGTCATTTCATTGTTTCATATAAAATTACATATTGCATTAGCAATATTAAAATTAAAATATTGTCGTAAAGGGCTCATAATGTAAAACAAATACAGAGTAGACTGTTTTGACAAAAAAAATGTAAATCCATGAAATACGTTTCATGCTGTTGTATGGTAGAAAATATTATATACTGATTAAAAAATATAGATAGATAGATGCCCTGGATGACCTTCTCCCTCTTCTCCTCTCTTCTCCTCATCCTTAGCCGACAGAACGTGTCCCGCAGGCCAGGTAAAGTGCGATGGCACCAACATCTGTATCTTCCCTGACAACCTGTGCGATGGATACAACAACTGCGGCGACAACAGCGACGAGAATCCTCTCTTCTGTGGTGAGTCCAACCTCCTCAAAGATCTTCTTCCATCAACATGAGCACACGACTGGAGCTGTGTTGCGAGAGAGACTAAAATAAACTCCCTGAGACTCGCGATGGAAGCAGCCTCAGAGATTGACGCCTTTTCTTTGTATTAAAAAAATAAAAAAATAAAAGTTAAATATATAGATTTTCTAAATCAGAATGAGGTTATTCCACCATGTTCATTTTCATATACAAGGAATTTGTGGTGGTGAGGAGTGGTGTTTCTCTACAGAAAATTTGCTTAAAAAAAAAGAAAGCTTAACACTCTGAAAATGAAACAAAATGACAATGAATAAAAACAATATACACAAAGTCAAAAAATAGAGAACAGAAATAGCAAAATATATATAAAAAAAATATATTAAATATACACACGATTCTGTGAAATACATTTAATAAGTCAGACACTTTGTGGCTTAGAAAAGTATTAAACATGAGTTGCCTTTCTGATGCATTTCAGCCTACATTCCTTTATCAGGGTACGATGATATTTAATTATTTTTTGGCTTTTCACAATAAGTGAATTTGAATCCAGTCCAGTTTTCAGTAGTTCTCTCTCTCTCTCTCTCTCTCTCTCTCTCTCTCTCTCTCTCTCTCTCTCTCTTCTCTCTCTCTCTCTCTCTCTCTCTCTCTCTCTCTCTCTCTCTCTCTCTCTCTCTCTCTCTCTCTCTCTCTCTCTCTCTCTCTCTCTCTCTCTCTCTCTCTCTCTCTCTCTCTCTCTCTCTCTCTCTCTCTCTGTGTGTGTGTGGAAGTTAGCCCTCCATGTGGGTTTTTATTTGTACACATTCATCATTGTGTGTGTCTCCGTCCAGCGGGTCGCACGTGCTCTCCCAACCAGTTCCGCTGCGACCAGGGGAAGTGCATCCCTGCATCCTGGGTGTGCGACGGTGTCAGGGACTGCAGCGACAGGACGGACGAGCCGCTCTCCTGCGGTGAGCTCACTATAATATACGATATCTAACCAGGAGGAAACGGCAATAACAGTGATGGCAAGAAGAAACAAATGCTGTTTTGTACAGAAATGCACATGTCTAGGACAGGGGCTCAAATGACCCGCGGGCCACTGGCCGGGTGGTCCACAAAGGGGAAAACCCTGTGATTTTTATTATTATATGTAGGGCTGCCCCCTCAAACTCAACGAGTCGAATCATCGGTCAGAAACCCGTCAGTCGACTGAGATTTCAGTCAGTGTGCATTACAATAACAGGAAAAACAGATTTTACAGCTTACAAAATGCACAGGGATAACATTTCAATGAAAGGTTATAAGTAAGGGGGATCATAACTACTGGATACACGAACACGGCTCTCGGTGTGCCCCCATCGTCGCGCCCCATTCCTCCAAATAAAACAACTAAAAACAGTGTGTTTTTAGTTGTTTTATTTGGAGGAATAGGGATGGGTTTCTTTAAGATTTTAATGGTACTACTACTCTTACCGATTACTCATTATCGATCCGGCACTCTTATCAGTACTTTTTTTTTTTTTTTTTTTTTTAAGAGAAAAACTAAAACAAATTAACAGCAGAATTAAGACTGTTTTATTTTCTGTGCATTACGCATGGAGAGGGGGCAATCAGGGCCTAATCTGCGCTCTCGCCTGTGCGTGTGTGTGTGGGGCAGGCAGAGGGAGCTGGCCCCGCCCACCTCTTGAATATCTCTATTCCTGTGATGGAGCGGGAGAGAGAGAGAGGACAGATGTCTCTTCTAATAATAGCCAAAATATTTCTTAGACAAATATCTTATTGCCAGTTAGAATCGGGCTGTATAGCCTAAATAAATAGAAAATACATTTTCTTAATTTCTCCAATAGCGTTATCAGTACCAGTAACGTCAGAGCTTATTGATATTACGGTCTTAAATAATTTAACCCCGGGGCCTGTTTAATCCAGGGCCCCGGTACCCAACAGTTCCTCTTTGCCATGAATAACTGAATATGATTTGACTGACAAAATTCTGAATCAGGTTTTTTGTTGTTTATTTTTTGTTTTTGTTTTTTACTTTACACTGTGCTTTAGTGAGTTGCCTTATAATATGAGTTAAAAATCATGAAATTGTCAAACTTTGTTGTATTCAGTTTTATTAAAAAAATAAAATCTGAAAACATTGAGTAAAATTATGTGAATTAATTAAGCATTATGATTCTAAAATAAATTTATTGGCTGGATTTAACAATATATTAAATTGTCACAAGGGCTGGATGTCGCCCCTGAGCGTGGAGGTTGAGCCGGTGGGTTGAGATAGTTAGAGGTGGTTTAGGTTTATGATTGGAAATGTATTATTTTTAGGTTAGGGTTACAGAAGGTGAAGTTGAGGTATCAGATATGGCCAAGATAAGATAACACTTGAGTAATGTTCAGTTATTGGATACAACAGAAGTTTAAATTAAGGTGTAAATTTAGAAATGGTTATTTGTGGGGTTGGAATTGGTTATGTGTAGCTACAGTATAAGATGAGAGATGTGTTAATAGTATCTAGGGATGCAACTCTTTTTCCCCCACATATCAAACTTGTATTTCTGAACCTGCATCCAAAGTATTGAAATGTTACACCGAGGTATGTTTGTCTCTCTTTCCCAGAGGATGAGGTCCAGACCTGCAGCCCCAGCCAGTTCACCTGCACCAATGGAAACTGCATCCCTCAGTCGCTGACCTGCGACGGAAACAACGACTGCTGGGACAACAGCGACGAGGCGCCGGAGCTGCAGTGTGGTGGGTTCGAGTAAAAAAATAAATAAAAATAAAAAAATCTAAATGACAAGCCAATTAGGTGAAGAAATGTTATTTGATAAGAACCTTGTGATGTGATATTTTAGAGAATAGGTGATGAGGAAAAAAAAAAATCTTTCTTTGTGGAGAGCATCAAAGGTCTGCTGTTCTCTTTTAAAAAGTTGCTTATTTCAATTAAATAGATCCTTCAACTAGGAAGTAAGATGACAGTCAATTGGACTCAAAAGTATTGAAATTGTATCTGTATTACAAACACACATCTTTATAAAGCATAGCTCTGAAGCGGCATATAAAAAATGTAAACGCTGGCCAATGTATTTGCTTTATTGGCTAACAACACAAAGTACAGTGCAGAAAGAACACACACACTAAAAAGTGTTTACCCTCTGTATTTCGATTGGGAGTGCCGCTGGAATGACTCTTAAAACCTGGAAGTGAGTTTGTATTTTCGCACTTCCGGTTCCCTCGTCCCGAAGTCAATGGGATGTTTGAATGGGTTTTTGGTTCATTGCCTGAAATAAGGTCTGTGGTTGACACACATTTAAGAGATTGTCATTTTATGTGCCTCTGGACCAACAGTTTTCACCTTTAGAATCCAGATAAAGGCGTTTGAGTTATCTCTTTCTAGTATCATATCTGTCCAATAGATGGCGTACTTAGACACCCGTGAACAAGCACTGGCTTAGGGAGGACCAAATTACGTAAAAATGAAATTTTTAAATCAATATATAATTAAATTTAAAAAATGCAAATATTGCAATTATTATTAAAAAAAAAAGTTTTAATTATTTAATAATAAGGAAAAAAATGGCCTATAGACACATGATTACTGAATACACAAGCAAACTCTGAAAATAAACTCTAAATATTGGTGCCCAATTACCATTAAGTGACCTTCTCCACCTCCGTCAGGCCAGCGCACGTGCAGCTCCACCCAGTTCACCTGCCCCACCTGGCTCCCCGGCCACCCTCGCTGCATCCCGCAGAGCTTCGTCTGCGACGGGGACAAGGACTGCAACAATGCAGCCGACGAGCTGCAGAACTGCCCCAACAGAACCTGCCACATGAACGAGTTTGCCTGCGCCAACGGACTGTGCATCTTCCTGCCCTACCAGTAAGAGCACAAGGCTGCTGTCTCCAAGGACGAGGGTCAACGCTTTGTTTAACATAGGAATTAATTTGAAAAACTTTATTTATAAAACCGGGACTTCTTCTTCTATATAAGTGTTGTCTTATCTTCAAAGAAACCAAGCATTGCTTTTATCTTTTTTTCATTGTTTGAAAAAGTTGTAAAAAATGTAATCTGTTCTGAAATGCACGGTTTGTGCTTATTTCCTATAGAAGATATTTACACATTAGTTGTTTTTTTTCTTCATCTATTGTCCATGTTAAATTTTGGCTTTTGGTACACACATCAGCTTTTAGATAAGTATCACAGACCAGGGACCAGGGATAGTTTTTTTTTTTTTTTTTTTTTTGTGAAAGTTCATCCACATCCACAGTTTAATGACCATGCTGCTTTATCTAATTCACCATGGCTTTACACTATTATCGGCAAAGGCGGACCCCGCCACCAACAAAATCTAAATAACATACAAAAGAGCACATGCATAACAGAGGTATACATCGAATGGCTGTTTCTTTAAAAAGCACCAGCTAAAAAAAAGAAGGGGGACTTTTAAAAAGAAATGAATCTCACGGATTAACACTTTAATGTATCAGACTCAAATACACGAGTGATGGACCGCTCTCACCGCTTCCCCTGTAGCTGCGACCGCGTCAACGACTGCGGCGACGGCAGCGACGAGCGGCGCTGCACGTACGACACCTGCTCCGGCAGCCAGTTCACCTGCGGCAACGGCGCCTGTGTCCCGGCCCTCTACGCCTGCGACGGCGAGAGCGACTGCCTGGACGGCTCAGACGAGGCAGCGAGCCTGTGCGCCACGCCGGGGCCCACCTGCGCCCCGCAGCAGTACATGTGCACGTCGGGCCAGTGCGTGGACGCCACCAAGGTGTGCAACGGACAGAAGGACTGCCAGGACAACAGCGATGAGAAGGGATGCGGTGAGACACGGCAGAAGGAGATCATTAACCAAGAAGATGCGTGTTTTCTTTGGGGGGTTTTTTTTTTGGTTTCTTGGTTTTGTTAGAAGGTGCTATAATAAGTGTAAGGGTTATATGCAGGCTTGGAAAGTTTAGTAAGAGTCTACTGATTCCTGAGTTCACCTCCGGGATTAATAAGGGTTTTGTTTTTTTAGAAGTGTGTTTTCTTTTATACGTTTTATAGTGTAGATGTATCATAAGGGTCACTACAAGGTTTATTTGAAAAACTTTTAAATTAAAAGTAGGATCAAAAGAAGTGTTATTTGAAGTGTAATTTGAACATTTATTTGAAATTATAGTCTTATAAGTGTTGTTAGAAGTGTTTTAAGTGTTGGTCAAAGCGTTGTCATAAGTGTTATTAGAAGGTTTAGTAGAATTTACCTCTGTTGATTAATTAGTTATTTTATCTTATGTTATTAGAAGTGTTATTGCAATATTTAGTGGAAGTTTATTCAAAGTGATAGAAGTAGATTTATTAGAAAATTAAAGGTGTAATTAGAATATTTAGGAGAAATGTTGTTAGAATTGTTTTCAGGAGTTTTGTAATAAGTCTTATTACGAGTGTTAGACATTACAATAAGAAAGGTCATTAGAAAGTTTAGTGGTAGTGTTATAAGAAATTGTATTTTAAAAACATAAGAAGTGTGATGAGAAGTGATCAGTGCATGCGTGGAGCAAAAATATGGCAGAGCTTGGACTTCCAAACCTGGAATATCCACCTCGGGCTGAAGGATTCTGGGTACGGTGTGATGACACATCTCAGTCTAAGATCCCAGACTAGGATATGTTACCGTTGGAACAACGTACCCTCATGCTTGTGGAATCATCTAAAGCCACATTTATTTATTCTTGTACGTAGGTGTCAACGAGTGTCGCAGTCCGTCGGTCCACAGGTGTGCTCAGATCTGCACCGACACCCTGACCAGCTACTACTGCTCCTGCAACCCCGGATACCGCCTGATGCCCGATGGCAAGGCCTGCGAGGACCTAGATGAGTGCCGGGACACGCCCGAGGTCTGCAGCCAGATCTGCGACAATGCGGTCGGCTCGTACCACTGTAGGTGCGCCCCGGGGTACGTCCGCGAGCCGGACGGCCGCACCTGCCGCCAGAACAGCGGCATCGCCCCCTACCTTCTGTACAGCAACCTCTACTACATCCGCAACCTGACCACGGATGGCTCGCAGCTCAGCGTGGTGCTGCAGGGGCTCTCCAACGTGGTGGCGCTCGACTTCGACCACTACGAGAAGAGGTTGTACTGGCTGGACGCCGGCGCCGGCAGGATCGAGAGGATGCGTTTCGATGGCAGCGACCGGGAGACGCTGGCGGGGAACAACATGGGAGGCGCCGAGGGCCTGGCGGTGGACTGGGTGGGAAGGTGTGTGCAGGGGGCGGTGCTCTGTTGTTTGTCCTTGAAAGAAAAGTTCTGAAGTTGATAATTCCTGGTTCAGAAAGTAAAAGTCCTGTTACCATGTTTTCTCTCCAGCGGTGGACTGATTCCACACCGCAGTTGGCGGTAATTAGCAAACCTAAATGGTTGGCTCAAGATCCTGGAGTGGAATTTTACTTTCTGGACCCCTGATTTTCTAATTCTTTACTTATTTATTTTAACGTCTGACAGACTCACTGTCATGGAAACAGGCAGGAATTTATGTGCGTCCAATCTTTTTATTCATTCATCAACTTGCTCTAAATTGGTCCCTCTTGAAGATATAAAGGATCAATGCAAAATATTTTGTCATGCTTGCAATCGCTAAAGGAAGACCGAAGCCCTTGACTGGGGAATTTGCGTTTATTCCAGCTTTTGATTAATTGATCGAGTTGGAATAATTCACCGCCTTTGCTTTTATTTGAACTAAAGGATATGAAGGATCAGTGCAAAATGGCGGTCAAGGTCATTGAGGGTTTCTTTGTGTCTGTAACAGGAAGTTGTACTGGGTGGACAGTTACTACGGCTCCGTGCACGTGATGGAGCTGGACGGCCGCTACCAGAAGAGGCTTCTGTCCGGAGAAATCCGTGGCAGTAACTCCACTTACGTCATCACCCGCCCTCGAGCCGTGGCCGTCAACCCCGAATATGGGTACGGACACAATCTCACACACAAACACACGGCATTTCTCAAATCATTTTAAACTATATTCGATTTATCTGTATTGTTTAAAATCAGTCTATTAATCAAATTGATAGACTCGCTATTTTATTCCCGGGAGGAAAATCAAGGCTCTGAATAATCACTCTCAGGGCTTTCCCAGTTGTCCCGGGCAACCACATCAACCATCTTGTGCAGTCCGGTTGCCAGGTTGTCAACCACTTTTCATAAAATAAAATCCAATTTTATTTTAAAGTGTTTTCCCTGGCATATTGATTTACTCTGCAGGCGCTAAAATGTATACCAGTGTATGCAAAAATGTTGACTTTTCTTTCCACTGTCTTTCCATTCCGTCCACACATCCCTCTCCCACTGTTTCCTCTTCTCAGTTGGTTGTACTGGACGGACTGGGGGGACTCGGCCTACATCGGCAGGGTCGGCATGGACGGCACCAACGCCAGCGCCATTATCACAGCCAAGCTGGAGTGGCCCAACTCGCTGACGGTGGACTACACCACCAACAGGATCTTCTTTGCTGACTCGCACCTCAATTTCCTAGAGTGAGTTGGATAACTTGGGAGATTATTCCGATGTTGCGGTGCCATTTGCATTCAATAAGATGTTTCGTTCATAAGCAAAACATCTCAATAAAACTATCAAGCGCAAAATAAAAAACAATTGTGGAAATTTGAGCTGTGGGACAGGAAGAATCTATTGCCCTTAAACAGTTGAGGAGGACAAATATTGACGTACCCGTAACATAATTCAGTTAAGTCTTTCGGCGGCTGTCCCTGATGGGGAATTTGGCTTGCATCAAGGAGTCAAACATAAAATAAAAAAATGGGTTCACTGCAGAGAAATTCATGTAAAAGAAAAATCATTTTTTTTCTCAATTTAGAAAATCATTTTTGTTGTTTTTGTTTTGATTCGTTTTTTTTTTATAAAAACAATATATGAACTCCCAAAAGGAAAAATGTATAAAAAAAAAAATGTTTTTCTTTGTTTTGGTTTTTGATCGATTTCCTGTGAACTCCAAACAAACTATCCCCAAAATACAGCGCTGTTCTACAGGTGTATATGTTTTGTATTTACCCATGACAGCTTTGCGGACATGGACGGCCAGAACCGGCGCCGGGCCATCGCTGGGTCCCTCCCCCACGTCTACGCGGTCACGCTGTTCGAGGACTGGCTCTACTGGACCGACTGGAACACGCACACTGTGGAGAAGGCTCACAAGTACACCGGTGCCCAGCGCACCGTCATGGGCAACAACACACACCGGCCCTATGACATCCACGTGTACCACCCCTACCGGCAGCCTCGCCGTACGTACACCAACTCCAGAAATACACCGTTTACCCAACAGCATTTTTAGCAAGAGCTTCTCATATTTAACTTTTGATCAGTTATTTGTCAAGAAATGTACTCGTGTCATGCGTTAAAAAATTGGAATTTGGAATGGAGTGGATTTTTTTTTTATTAGAAATAATGAATAAATACAATATATTATATGTGAATTAGGTGAGTATCCATCAGTTTGGTTGAGAACCATTAAGTGTCTCCCCGTACTTTTATGTTCCAATGCCAAAAATATAATCAATGTCTCTACTGCAACAGGCAGACATGAATTATTGCGAGTTTCATTTTCTACCACTATTA
The DNA here is from genome assembly GCF_960531495.2 of Zeus faber. NCBI lineage: Eukaryota > Metazoa > Chordata > Actinopteri > Zeiformes > Zeidae > Zeus > Zeus faber. The sequence continues at coordinate 21,026,978 of NC_137207.1, forward strand.
TAGAAGTATAAAATGAAAAAGACGATTAAATATGTAATAGATTAATCGATCGCTAACCTGGCTGATCGCCAGGTGTCATGATTGTGACATGCTTATGCATAATACAATGTTCAATAATAGCTCACATTTACCCACAATGCACCAGGTGACAACCCCTGCGACTCCCACCTCCTGACCTGCAGCCACCTGTGCCTGGTCGCCCCCGGGGGAGACAGGGCATCCTGCCAGTGTCCAGACCACTTCATTGGCCTCTCCCTGGGGCTGACGATCCAGTGTGTGGCCGACTGCTCCAGCACGCAGTTCCGCTGCGGGGACAACGAGAAGTGAGTACCAAAACGGAGAGAGAAATATGTCTTCCTGGAGTCAAGTGGGTTTTCCTTATTTTATTTTTTTTAATAAAATGTGTTGTAAAATGTTTACTTCTTGTTCCTTTGTCTACTTTTCAACTATTCTTAATATGTGCCGTACGTTTTAAAGTGTTGAGCTAGTATCAGAATTTATCAATGACATGGATATGGTCAGTCAAATATCTTCAAAAATTAATCAAAAATTAAGGCCTTCTAAAAAGTCTTGTGATAAATATGTGTTTGGATGCATGTATTAATTGAGAATAGTGACATTAAGGACATTTTCCCCAATGGACTAAAAATACATTTCGTATATACAGTATACACTACTCACAAAAAGTTAGGGATAATCGGCTTTCGGGTGAAATTTCAGGATGAACCTAAAATGCACTATAACCTTTACAGGTGAACTTAATTTGACCTTCTCTAAACTTTTGAATGTCCAACTGTTCAATGTTTCAGTACTTTTTGCACAACTTGCTGTTCTCTAACAAGGAGCTGAACGGCAAAATTCACAACAAGTGTTTGATCCATGAATCCACCAATACATTTCCTGGTTCAATTAGAATTGGTATTTAAACAGTCCTCTTCATCATGCTGTTCACATTTTGACATCATGAGACCAAGACGACACCTAACAACTGATCAACAGTACCTCGCTATTGCGAGGCTTCAAACAGGATGTTCTCAGGGGGAAGTGGCCACTGAGCTTAGAGTGTCACCAGCAGCTTGCAACAGAGATACAGAGAGACTGGAAGAGTCACAGAAAGGCATAGAAGTGGACGTCCTTTGGCCACATCCCACACTGATGAGCGCTTCATTGTGAACGGTGCCCTGCGGAACCAGATGATGATGCCACTCAACTCCAGGCAAATTTAAGGGAGGTGAGAGGCCCCAAAGGTCAAGTCAGACCATTCAAAACTGTTTCCATCAGCGTGGTCTGCATGCTAGACGACCTGCAAGGGTACCTGACCACACCACCAGGCACAGGCTTCATTGTCTTGCACGGGCCAGGGAGCATTTACGCTGGACGAGGGACCAGTGGCCTCAGTGCTGTTCTCTGTTGAAAGTCGATTCACGTTGAGCAGAAATGATGCCGCCAATGATGTTGGAGACGTCAAGGAGAGCGCTACGCATCAGCCACTGTTGTCACCAGACGAGCCTTTGGTGGTGGTGGTGTTACAGTGTGGGCAGGTGTGTCTAGTCAATACAGAACTGATGAGATGATGAGACATTGACATTTTTTGTTGTGGTTTACCCACCACTGTTGTTGGCTTTTGTTTTCAATAAATTGTTTGAGATGAGGAAATCACCGTTGCATGCTTCTACTTAAATGCCCTACTTTCATGATATAATATCACTGTAGCGTGAACTTTTTACATTTTCCGTAAATTTCACCCGAAAGCCAAATATCCCTTACTTTTTGTGAGTAGTGTATACAACATTTTTAATGTGTTCTAAACTCACAAAGTACGTAGGACTTAGAAGTAGAACTAACTTTTCTTTGATCATAAAACAAAAAAAGTCATCTGATTTTGCAGAATAATATCCAAAGGACAAGGACTAAACATTTGGAATAAAACAAGTTCTTGAATATAATCTGCCGATACCTTCAGATTCTCTGCTTGACCTGCTCTATAGTCTAAAATATTTAGTTAGTTCTAGTTAGTTAGTTCAATAATTGGATTGGATTGAACTAGATTTCATTGGATTTATATTAAATGAGATGCGCACTTGATTCAACCTTGATAGAATATTGTGAATGCAGCAGCATAGAAAATTGGAAAGTACAGGTTAGAAGGTAAAACAGACTACACTATAGTTATAATATAGTTAGTTCATTAAATGATTGGCCCAAATGAGTACATCTAATGAAATCAAGTTAAAATCATGTAATATAATCAAATCAAGTAATAGTCTAATAGCTACATACAGTAAATGTCCCCCCAACTCCAGGTGCATTCCAATCTGGTGGAAGTGCGACGGCCAGTCGGACTGTGGCGACGGCTCGGACGAGCCCCTGACCTGCCCTCCTCGCTCTTGCCCCGTCGGCCGCTTCCAGTGTCAGGACGGGAACTGCACCTTCCCCGGCTTCCTGTGCGACGGCAGCTCCAACTGTCCCGACGGCTCTGACGAAGACGCTGCACTCTGCAGTACGATGCACGCGCATGCACACACACACACACACACACACACACTTCAAAAATATAGCAATCCATCTTTAGTTAAGGCCTTGTCCACAGGTATATGGATATTTCTGAAATTGCATTTTTTCCCCCCCTGTTTAAAATAAATAAATAAATAAATAAAAATCTCGACATTTGAAGACAAAATTGATTTAAAACGCTCACATAAGCACGAAGAAGAAATATCACGTGGATCAAAAATCCTTTTTTTTACAAACAATCATTTTAAACAGATTTCCCAGAAAATGCAGTGTAGAAATTTTGTGAAATTTTTGACTTTCCTCAGGTTGCTTGGAACAGAAAACTGTTTAGTAACCAGGTACATCGTTAAGGAAATAATGAGGGGATGATTAAAAAATAATCCCAGTGTTCCAGTGTGGCAGACATTGGCTACATCCTAGTGGAACCGGACTAAATGAATTGGGTTTTTAATAAAAAAAATAATCTGAATGTTTTGTCAACAAAAAGGACATAAAAAGAAAAGTTGTATTGCTACAGGTTTTATTCAGCTACATTCAGATTTTCTACATTCTAGATTTGTGAACATTTTGCCAGTTTTGGGGGCAGACTTATTCAACATGCAATTTACGGTCTCAAAAACACGTTATCTTGATAAAGAAATAAAAAATAAAAAAAACAGAAATACCTTGATATCTTTCAAAATATTTTTATGAAATTCCAAAAATAGGAAAAAAAAAGATTGATATTTTATGTATGTTCTTGGAATTCACCTCCATCCATAAGGTGAGTTATTTCTCAAATGAACATTGCTATTTTTTGTGAAGAATAAACATCCTTAAACTTTATCAGTACACGTTTTCCTACTCAGATGTGCGCCTACCAGCAAAATAACTGATGTGCTTAATGCTGGACCATTGTGATCGGCTGAGGAAACAACCAACAACAATCGCAAATCAAACACCCAATGTCTTCCGTGATTTTTTTTTTCAGCTCATTGATCATCCTTAAACACCCCCCCCCCCCCCCAAAAAAAAACAAAAAACCTGTACTAAATGTTGTCAAAATTGAATACGGCATATTACAGCATTCTTTTTGGCAGAGAAAAGCTTGAAGAAGGCCCCAGCCCATCCTCAGTGTGCTCCTCTCTGCAGGTGACCACCGCTGCCAGGAGAACCAGTTCCAGTGTCAGAACAAGAAGTGCATCCCCGTGTCGTGGCACTGCGACGGCGTCTACGACTGTGCCGACGGCAGCGATGAGGAGCCGGAGGGCTGCGCCCAGAAGACCTGCCGCCCGGGGGAGTTCCGTTGCGCTAACGGCCGCTGCGTGCCATCCAGCTATGTTTGCGACGTCCAGGACGACTGCGGGGATGCATCCGATGAACCCCATGACACCTGCAGTGAGTGGGACTGGGGAGTGGGGATGCAATAATAATGTTCATTAAAAGCACACAAATCGAGTAAAAACATATTTGTGTGTGTGTGTGTGTATATATATATGTATGTATATATATATATATATATATATATACACACACACACATGATTACGTAAGAATGTTGTGCCCCCTCATGGTCTGCTAGGGTACTGCAAATAATTTAAAGATTTTAACGAATATATCATGTCCCCCACCCTTTACCTCAGGACTTCCAAAAACTAGATAAAAAACAAAACATTTTTATAAGCAGTCAACAGTATCAATGCATTTTTGAGGTAGATTAAGGAAATATTTCTTCTTGGAGTGTGGTCCATAAATCAGATATTATTTATATATTATGTTAGATTTAACTTTATATTTATATATTATGTATATTACTCTCTCACTCTCTCTCGCTCTCCACCTCCGTCTTCCTGTCTCCATCCACCTGCAGTGGGCCCTGCATATAAGTGTGACGAGGACACAGAGTTTTCCTGTAAGACCAACTACCGCTGCGTTCCCCAGTGGGCGCGCTGCGACGGAACCAACGACTGCCTGGACAGCAGCGACGAGCAGGGCTGCGGTCAGTTTCACATTCCTTAGAAAGACAAGTTAATATTTTAAATATAGAGTCAAAACGATTTCGGACCACTAGAGGGAGTGCTAGTTTTTTGTGACCAGATCAAAACAGCGCAAGAATGCCTTGGAGTTCTTTGCTTCGCTGAGAGTTTGATATTTTATAAAGACTAAAGACATAAAAGGAACCGCTACAGGGACCTTACAGAACTGTATTTGGCAACACAAGAGTGAAGAAGCTTTATGACAAAACATCAGCCGAGAGTAGTGTTAGATACACCTCAAGGGCAAGTAAAGCCAAAAATCACCCATGATGTAAAATGTAATGAACGGTGACTTCATACCCCCCTCCACCCACCCTTGACCCCACCCACAGAGGAGCTGACCTGCGACCCGGTGGGAGACTTCCGCTGTGAGAACCACCGCTGCGTGCCTGTGCGCTGGCGCTGCGACGGCAGCAACGACTGCGGAGACGGTTCAGATGAGAAGGACTGCGGTGAGGTGCCGCTCTGTTGGTATTCATCCATCCATCTTTCCATCCATCCATCCATCCATCCTAGCTATCATACATCCAACCAACAAACCATCTATCATCCATCCATCCAACTTTCTATCCCTCTAGCTGTCATCCATCAGTCCAACCATCCATCAAATTGTCCAACCATATATTCATCCTACTATCCCCCCCCTCCCTCCCTCCATCCATCGAATCATCCGTCCCTTCAAACATCTATCTACCCATCCAACTTTTCCACCCTCCATCATTCATCCAACTGTCTGTCCGACCATGTATCATCCATCCATCTATCCCTCTAGCCATCATCCATCAGTCTAACAGTCTATCCAATTATCCAGCCATATATTCATCCAACTATCCCTCCCTCTATCGTGTGTGTGTGTGTGTGTGTGTGTGTGTGTGTGTGTGTGTGTGTGTGTGTGTGTGTGTGTGTGTGTGTGTGTGTGTGTGTGTGTGTGTGTGTGTGTGTGTGTGTGTGTGTGTGTGTGTGTGTAGAGCCAAGGCCTTGCTCGGAGAGTGAGTACCGATGTGACAATCAACAGTGCGTCCCTGGGAAATGGGTGTGTGACCATGACAACGACTGTGGGGATAACTCAGACGAACGTGACTGTGGTGAGAGAGTACACACACACACACAGTCAGCAAAACTTTCACATTTTCCAAAAACAATCAATCTTAGTTTACCCGCAGATGAACATGACAGGACTACTGTATGTCCTCAAAAGACTGCTGCTAATGGCTGCTTAGCAACAGCTGATGAGCACTAGATCAGGGGACTGGATTTTTTTTGTTCTTGTCTTGTGATTGTTGTGACCAGAAATGCTTGATGTGCCATTTGTAGTTTGTAAGCTTGAATTTGTTTGGTTTTTCTTTTTGTATTTTTAGTTTTTTTGGGGGGTTTTCTTGCAATGAAATTGCAGTAATTGACAAATAAATGTTATTTTATTTAACTAAGAAACTACTAATGAAGAAAGAGTCATATGTAATCACTTTCGATGATAATTTCCATTATACAGTACATTATGCCGTTTCATGCCGAAAAGTTGCATCAATTTCGCAAAATTGCAAGCTCATGGAGATGTGTAATTCGCAGTAATTATTGTTATCGCAAGATTTCAATTTCCTGGAAGGACTGACCGGTTGGTGGAAACCCCACGAGTGTGATGTCTCACATTAAACTCTATTCTTTGTTGTATGTGCACACCAGCACAAACATTCACACAGTAATACACAACCCCCCAGTGCATTTTCTAGTTTCTTCAACAAACTCACAAACATGCAACCAGGCACAGGCCAATGCGTTGCAGGAACTTGATATTCTACATAATCTCAAAGCAACCTCCCCATATGATTTCCACACAGAGCTGAAGACCTGCCAGCCTGGCTCATTCCAGTGTGACTCTGGTCACTGCATCCCCGATACTCTGCTGTGTGACGGGCACCCAGACTGCCAGGATCTGTCAGACGAGTTGAGATGTCGTAAGATAAACACTCTGCTAACCCTAACACTTACTGGTAGCTTGACCGGATATATATAAAGTGTGTGTGTGTGTGTGTGTGTGTGTGTATGTATATGTATTTATATGTGTGTATTTGTATATATATATATATGTGTGTGTGTGTGTGTGTGTGTGTGTGTGTGTGTATATATATATATGTATTTATGTATTATTATATTGTATTATATATATATATATATATATATATATATATATGTATATATATATATGTATGGCGGCAAATTGATTTTTTGCCTGTTTACTAGTCAGCACACACATTTTAGCTAAACCATGTGTGTTACTGATGATTGCTTGCCTATTAATCCTATGGTATAATTACTGTTTTAACAAGAACCTAAAATATTTGTGGTTAAAATTGTGTATTTGTCAAAAACATGTGGCAGTTGCTTCCGAAATCAATTAATTCAATCAATTTTTTTCAGTAGAGAGTGACGTGCAAAACAATAGTAGAACTATTAAACTGTCGGTGTCTATTTAAAGCTACTTTAAATCCCCTTCGAGCTTTAAATCTCCTTTAAATCCCCTTCAGAGTGTTTCAGAGTTGCAATTTTTGACCTGTGGGCAGCAGCCCATAGTGGTCCACTTGCGTAGTGCAAACGGGCTTCAAAATCATTGGCAAAATGTATGTAAGATTTTAATTAATTATTTTATTTTAATACGATTTGTAAAAACTCATCACAATATTGAAAGAAAACAAATTGAATTTCATAAAAGGTTGGGAACGGCTGTTCTAGTGTGACCACAGCAGGGCCAACAAGTCTTTGTCGGAGGAAGAGAGGCTGCCCTCTGACCTCACATGGATACTGACCCTCAGCCCTCACTACCCCCTCCAGCCACTCGTTTCCCCGGGGGCCGTTGGTGCCCTCATCACCAATTCCAGTGTGCGAACCGGCTGTGTGTGAGCCAGGGCTGGGTGTGCGACAGCGTGGACGACTGCGGCGACCGATCCGATGAGGAGCTCAGTCTGTGCTGTAAGACACGTTTCATATACAGTGGGGGAAATAATTATTTGATCCCTCACTGATTTTGTAAGTTTGCCCACTGACAAAGAAATGGTCTATAATTTTAGTGGTAATTTTTGGTAGGTTTATTATAACAGTGAGAGACAGAATATCAAAAAGAAAAAACAGAAAATCACATTAAATAAAAGATATAAGTTATTTTGCATTTCATTGAGTGAAATAAGTATTTGATCCCCTATCAAAACATGACTTAGTACTTGGTGGAGAAACCCTTGTTGGCAAGTACAGAGGTCAGACGTTTCTTGTAGTTGATGATCAGGTTTGCACACATCTCAGGAGGAATTTTGGACCACTCCTCTTTGCAGATCCTCTCCAAATCTTGAAGGTTTCGAGGCTGTCGCTTGGCAACTGGAAGTGTCAGCTCCAGCCACGGATTTTCTATCGGATTAAGGTCCAGAGACTGGCCAGGCCACTCCCATGACCTTAATATGCTTCTTCTTGAGCCACTCCTTTGTTGCCTTGGCTGTATGTTTTGGGTCATTGTCGTACTGGAAACCCATCCACCGCCCATTTTTAGTGTCCTGGCTGAGAGAAGGAGGTTGTCACCCAGGATTTCACGGTACATGGCCCCATCCATCTTTCCCTCGATGCGGTGAAGTCGACCTGTCCCTGAGCAAAGAAACACCCCCAAAGCATAATGCTTTCACCTCCATGCTTGACGGTGGGGATGGCGTTCTTGGGGTCATAGTCAGAATTCCTCTTCCTCCAAACACGGCGAGTCGCATTGATACCAAAGAGCTCGATTTTGGTCTCATCTGACCACATCCCCTTCTCCCAAGTGTTCTCTGAACCATTCAGGTGTTCATTGACAAACTTCAGACGGGCCTGTACATGTCCCTTCTTAAGCAGGAGGACCTCACGGGCTTTGCAGGATTTTAATCCATTACGGCGTAGTGTGTTACCAATGGTTTTCTTGGTGACTGTGGTCCCACAGCTGCCTTGAGATCATTAACAAGCTCCCCTCATGTAGTTCTGGGCTGATCCCTCACCTTTCTCATGATCATTGATACCCCACGAGGTGAGATCTTGTGTGGAGCCCCAGACCGAGGGAGATTGACGGGCATTTTGTGTTTCTTATATATTTCGAATAATCACTCCAACAGTTGTCTCCTTCTCACCCAGCTTCTTGCCAATGGTCTTGTAGCCTATTCCGGCCTTGTGCAGGTCTACGATCTTGTCCCTGATGTCCTTAGACAGCTCTTTGGTCTTGCCCATGATGGAGAGGTTGGAGTCTGATTGATTGATTCTGTGGACAGGTGTCTTTTAAACAGGTAACAAGTTGAGATTAGGAGTACTTTCTTCAAGCGAGAGGACTAATCTGTGGGAGCCAGAATTCTTTATGGTTGGTAGGGGATCAAATACTTATTTCACTCAATGAAATGCAAAATAAAACTAAAAGGCACTAAAAGTCCCAGAATTCCCTTCGAAACTGCAAAGTTTGCCTTCTTCTGATCGATGTGATTTGTTTTGTTTTTGTTGGTCACCGGAGGCGGTGGGGATATTATTCAGAGGGCTTTGTTTCTTTTCATGAATGTTCATCCATTTTCACAGTTTGATGACCACAACAAGCTATGCTGCTTTACCTAATTAACCGTGGCTGCCTCAAAGGCCACCAACAATGGAAACAGCATACACTGTCATGGCTGTAATTTGAACGGCTGTTTCTTATGAAGTTCTACATTCAAAAATAAGCATCAACTGTGTGATTTTGTAACAAAATTATCTTACGGTTACCACTTAAAATATTCTATGATCATGATCAGAGATAAGTGCAAAGCAATTTTCCTTTTTCTCCAACACTTATTTCTAGTCCTTCATCACATACCTGATAGTAGAGCTACGGCAAAGACTGGATGAAGCCGTTCAAAGAAAATAAACACATTTATATTCATGTTTGTTTGTGCTCGTGTGAGTAGTGAACATCACCTGTGAGATGCCGTCCAAGTTCCGCTGTTCCAACGGATACTGCGTCTACTCAGGACTGCTGTGCAACCAGAAGGACGACTGCGGAGACGGCAGCGACGAGAAGGAAGACCTCTGTACGACATTCACACACACACACACACACACACACACACACACACACACACACACACACACACACACACACACAAGAACACACCGCACACACTAAGATACAAATCACAAATCCATGCACAGAGGCTCAGACATACAGACAGATAGACAGGGTAAAACATACACATGAACATAGTGCAAAAGTAAAGACAGGCTGGAAAAAATATACACACGCAGACATATACATACTCTAATAACGATATGATAAAAATGCATTCCAGGCTATATGTAGGTCATTTGAATCGCTGAAAAACTTCCGTCCGCCTCAATCCATTCTTTTAAATCAGACCTTTCTATTTACTGTCTGTCTGTAAACCCTTGGCCTTTCTAGCGCCTGATGTGGATATCCCCTCAAAGGCAACAGTACTCTGCACAGAAAAACCAGGGAACTATAACATGGAGAGCAACAAAAAGTCTAGACTGAGCATCGGATTGCTGCATAATCCGTCTTAAAAAAATCGATTGGAACAAATTATTATGTTTGAAGGAGATTAGATTACAGAAATAGTTTGGGGTCAGCAGGGGTGCAGTGACTGATGGCTGGCACAACCAACAAGGAACATGTGTTCAATTTGATAAGTGTTTTTTGGAGAACATATGTTTGCATGGATGGATTATATGTCAATATACTTTTCTGTGTATTGGCATGTGTGATATTAATATCTTTATTATAATAGCAGTTATTTGTATCACACTCATAAAAGCCAAGTCAAAATGCTGTGTGTGTGTGTGTGTGTGTGTGTGTGTGTGTGTGTGTGTGTGTGTGTGTGTGTGTGTGTGTGTGTGTGTGTGTGTGTGTGTGTGTGTGTGTGTGTGTGTGTGTGTGTGTGTGTGTGTGTGTGTTAGGCCGGGAGCCCACGCTTCCTCCGTGCACGCTACAGGAGTTTAAATGCACCAACGGGCACTGCGTGGCTCTTCCCTACGTGTGCGACCACAACGATAACTGTGGAGACGCCACGGATGAGCTCGGCTGCAGTGAGTCTCCCTGCGCCTTTCGGTTGTTTGGATCCCCATTCACACGCATGACATTCCACCTGGACTTTATATCCTGACAAAAACGTATTATAAATCTCAATAAGCAAAATGAAACTTTATAAATAACTTACCAATTCTCAACAGATCAGATGAATAATTGACTTAAACTCATCCATATTTTGATTACCGCCTTAACTGAAACCTCAGCACATAGATTCCATTACTGGCAGTCAATTGAAAAGATTAAGATTAAATAGTTGAATACATTTTTATTATGTACTTGTTTGATATGCCTTGGAAGTGAAAACTTGCGCTGAAATTGACGTATTTTTCAAATAATACAGATTGTGAGAGGACTGAGAGGTTAATTTGATTCACATTATTGATAAGAAAGTTGTTGAAGAATCCCATTAAATCCCTGTCGTGGGAAATAACAGATTCACTCCAAAAGGAAATTATTATCTGTTGTTCCTCCTGAAGAGAGAGCCAACGGTGTCTACAATGCTACTCTCAATGATTATACTGTACTTATACTTATCTTATTTTGTGTACAAATACTCTTTTTTTCAGATTTTGGTACTGACCTCAACTGCGAGAAGAAGCCATGCGAGCACGATTGCACTAATCTGAATGGCACCGGGTTCATCTGCTCCTGCAGAGCCGGCTACAGAGTGGACCCCGACAGCACCTACAACTGCCTTGGTACAGCAACATTCTCAAAGGACACAAAGTCCTCAAAAAATACAATCAGTAGACTGGCGGGCCCTCAAAGTGCCTGCGACTGCCATAACCGGTGGAAGCATAGGATATTTACTACATAGGTTCTTTCGGCAGCAGCTTCTCACTGGGTTTAAATGCAGTCCAACAGGGGAAATGTTTAAGCCTTAACAAAATATATGAAATCCCTTTTTCAAAAAAAGGAATCTTTTCTCTTATTTTCAGTAGGTTATAAATTACGCTTGTCAGATTTAGGATTAAATCCTCTATCGGCGAGCTACTCCATCGATTGCGATTGACATTGATGACAGACAATATATATTTAATATCTGATATAAAAATCTGAGCATTGAAACGGTCTTAGTGCAGTTTACCGTGTTCTGAAACTGGAGAGGAGACGAGGGAGGGAGAGAGGGATCGAGGCTGTCTCCCTCTCCGCTCAGAGCTGTCCAGTAACCACTGGTGATCGGATCTTACTTCCCCGCTCTACAGTCCCGTGCAGAAACATTAAGGGGCAGGTGCTCAGAAAAAGAAAAGGCACATGGACCCCCAGCTCTGGTTCAGGCTCTCCCTCTAACCCTCTCCGCTCCAGTTTCAGAACACAATGCTCAGATTTTTTCCTAGCAGATAAATTAATAAAAAAATAGTCTGTCAACAATGTAAATCGCTATTGATGGAATTGATAGACTTCTGAATTGTAAATCTGCGCAAGCCTAGCCCAGACAATCTAACTCGATGGCTGTTCTCGCTTAAAAAAAAACAAAAAAAAAAAAAACCCACCGGGATGAAAATTGACACCATGTCATTGCCATGGGGCATCAATGAGCAAAGGGGCAGGTGCTCTGTGTCTTTTGCACTTTCAAAAATCAGCTGATTTGGCTGCATCTGCGTTAACATAAGTGACTAGAAACAGTAAGTTAAGTGGCTTCCTACTGGCAACCTGCTGTGGCCAACCTAACTCTGGATGTACTGGGCAATTGCAAAAAGTAGTTATTAGAAAGATGTAAGTGTAATTTTTTTTACCTTTTTTGAATAACATTAAGGCAAATGGAACTTCAATGAATAAAATAAATTGGGTTTTAAATGTTTGCCCCATCGGGCTGTATTGAAGCACAGTGAGAAGCTGCAGCAGAGTGGCACATTTCTCAACAGTAAAGCGTTCATCCAACGAGGGGTAGATTGAGAAATAAAGGAACCTTTCCCCCTATCCCTAACAAACCTATTCCCGACCCATCCCTTTGCTCTTCCAGACATCAATGAGTGCGACGTCCATGGTATCTGTCCCCAGATCTGTAAGAACACCAAGGGAGGTTACGACTGCGAGTGCGCCCCCGGATACCAAAAAGTAGGCGACGGAGACATGTGTGAGGCGGAAGGTGAGAGGAGGCGGTCGAGAATAAATGAATGCCGAATAGATGACTCAGACCGGGTTAAGGTGTTAAAGGTTTCCTACACGGTCGCCCCCAGGCTCCGCCCCTCTGCTACTGCTGCCGGAGAACGTTCGTATCCGAAGGTTCAACCTGCAAACAGAAACCTACCACGACTACCTGCAGGAGGAGGAACGCGTCATGGCGCTGGACTACGACTGGGACAGCAACAACACCGGGCTTAGTAAGATGGAAATGCAGAAATAAAAACGATAAACAAGAACAGCCGTTAGCAGATTTAAATATTCTTAAATACATCCATTTATTTATTTGCTTATTTACATAATTATTTGTTTGTATTTTGTAAAGATTCGAAGACTTTCATTTAAATTGGTGGGTTTTTAGTTTTTTTTTTTTACTTGCTGTTTATGTATAAGCTTATGGGTGTCTTGTGAAATGAAAATAAATTGTGAAATTTAAAAATTCCTAATATAAAAAAACGTCACAACTGGGTACAACTGTACCACATGTTCATTAAGACACACAATACACACCACCACCACCATAATAAAATACTTTGAAGTTCAAATGGATCACTTCTTTTCTGAAAATACATGAATAGAAATGATTTATTTTGTGTTGAACGTGACTACATTTGTCATTTTGTGTTGTATCAGGTATGGTGTACTTCACTGTGGCCGGTAAGGACTCTGCACCCGGTGCCATTAAGCGAGCGTACCTCCCCACTGTGGACGATGGCAGCAACAACATGGGTGCGGCCGTGGACCTCGGCATCAAGTACATCACCAGGCCAGATGGCATCGCAGTGGACTGGGTGGGGAGGTGTGCTGATGGCTTTATATATAGATTTATTATTTTAAAGCAAATTGTTTTTTATCCCGATAGTTGTTGTTTTTTTTGTTGTTGTTACTTTATTTACTGTACGTGTGTAGTTAAAGCTGCATCCTGTGAGATTACTGAACGGCAAATATAACCTACTCGCAATGAAACGGCGTCTTGGAAACAGAAAGTGACAGGGATAGCCCCCTGCACATTCTCCCGCTTATTACAAGGCTACTTACTAAATAGAAGAATACTCTGAGACTGAATATTGATTGGAAATGATTTTGAAAACGCTGTGTGTGTAGTTTAAGAGATTCCACTCAGAAAAATAGTCCACAACAACTAAGCCTAACACTGCACCTACAAAGAAACCCGACAAAAAAGAAGTCTCCCTACATGACATTTAACATATTTCCTGTTACGGTGACAAATTGGACATATCCACATTCCATTGTCGTTTCCATAATACTTTATACAAAATGACTACTTTTTCAATTGCAACTTGAAAATTAAGGATTCTTTTCCTTTTTTTTTTTTTTTTTTTTTTTTTTAAACACGCGTTTTCCCTCCTTGCAGAAATCTGTACTGGGCTGACTCCAGGGTAAAAAGGTTAGAGGTAGCCATGTTGGATGGACGCTATCGGAAGCACCTCGTCAAGACCGACATGGGCCAGCCGTCGGCCGTGGCCGTCAATCCACGACTTGGGTGAGACAGAGGCAGCGCTACGGGACGCAGAAACACGGAAAATATCATTCAGAACATTTTCAAACAAGGAATACAGTATGAAAGCTGCAGAAAGTTAAGGAAATTCCACAAATTGAATTATGTGAGTCACAAACTACTAGGTGTGCTTTATTTTGGTCGAATTTGGGTTTTTGGCTGCCCAGTTGCTAATTGGTAATGTATATATTGTATTAGATCATATTATTTTTATTTATATATTCAATTTATTTGACTTTTTTTTACTGTTTGAGGGCAATTTTGGGGGGAACTCGACATATATATTTTTTTACAATGCATTCATTCTACATAAATAATTACAATTAAGTACTCTGAGATTTTCACGATGTTTTTGTATTTGGTCTTGACAAAAAAAACCCACATCTCATCTGTTTTGTGATCTTCACCTTTTTAATTCACCCTCTCCCGCTCGCTTGCTCAGCATGCTGTATTGGGCGGACCGCAGCTCCCAGGCAAAGATCGAGTGCTCCTGGCTGGACGGGCAGCAGAGGAAGGTGCTGGTGGCAGATGGCCTGGGCTGGCCCACCGGCCTCTCCATCGACTTCACCAACGGTGACCGGCTGTACTGGTCCGACTCCAAAGAGAGTCGTATAGAGTCGGTGCTGCCTTCTGGGGAGGATCGCAGAACTGCACTGTACATCGGTGAGGAAATGTTTTTCTGTCCCACTATGATTATAATCAAAATGCTGGAAATGGTTCCGGAAATTCTTTACCGTTAAAGAGGTTCACGACTGTCAAAATTATTCATTCCCCATTTTGGACAAAATGTTGAGTCCAGGATCCCTCTTTAGTATATTAGCTTTCTTTCTTTTTTTTAACCTAGATCTTATTTCCCCATCATTGGAATCAGAATCTTTTAAATTAAATTAAAGTGATCTGGTATTGAGAGAACAAAATTCTTGGTGACTGGCTCATCGTTCTAGGTATTGCAGCTCGTTGTGCTGTGACTTGGCTGAAGCTATTCTCTCAATACTGGATCAATTCAGTCCAAAAATAAGGATTAGTATTCAAAAATATTGGAGTTTTCCTTTCATGCGTTTTTTGGGATTGCCGACCACAAGCACTGTCCTTTCGCCCGTTTCATCAGAAAATGGGAGAATCCAAAATACAACACATTATAAATAGAAAATTCCAAGTTTTAATTTCTCTGAAGGTTAGCGAGTTGTCCATATCAAACATGATGATAATATTTATAACCACAGGTATCCCTACTTCCCAAATGTCCACTTCCATTAACCATGTGCTTGAACTCTCGCAGACGTGCGGAACCCATTCAGCGTCAGCGTGTTCGAGGGCCACATCTACTGGAGCACGCAGGAGAAAGGGGAGGTGTTCCGGCAGGACAAGTTTGGGCGCGGTACCAAGACCAAGCTGCTGAGCGCCGGACCCTGGCTCACACAGATCTCTCTCTACCAGCAGCAGAGATACGACTCCATCGCCAGTCAGTCTCACACACACACACACACACACACACACACACACACACACACATACATAGACAAGCTTTTATCGATGCGCAGATGGACACACACTGACACACACCGGCAGAAATGCACACATGGTCACACAGATGGCCCTTTAACACAAACAAACACACACAGATGGACACGTAACCCTGAATGCCCGCACACTTACATAAATGCACACACACACACATCATAGCACACAACACCTCATGTGTAAAATAAAATCAACCACATTTTAATTATTTCTTTATTTCTTTATTATTAATCTGCTGTGCTAACTGCTGTACAGAAAATACTACTAACTTCAAACAAACCAGTGCCTGCCCTGATGCTAAATCAATATATTATGGAGATCTAACATATTGATATTGTTGTTGTTTTTCTTGCATTATTTGTCATTTCAATACTGCATTTATAATGTTTACAGCATTTAATTTAGCATTTAACACGTGACAGTGATATCACAAGGTGACACCGAGGCAGGTGTGTGAAATTAGTCAACTTCCACTTTATCTTCATTAAAGTAAAACATATCTAAGAAGAGATTTGCAATATTTTAAAGAATACACCAATTAAAGTAGCAATCTCAAACAATTATTTTGTTTAAAAAATCTCATATGTTACATTTATACATACAGATGATAGTATGAATTTCTACTTTAATTGTATTTGTTTCCAACTTTAATTGTAAAAATATTTAATAAATAATTAACAAAAACATATTTAAATAATAGAAAAATAGGCATAATCTTTTGTAATACACTCTAGAATATAGTAATATATTGATATATTTTGCAAGATATATGTAGAGTCCTTCATTCAAATTAAGATTTGCAATATAATATTTATAGTATTTTTTTTTTTTTTTTTATATATAATATTTTTCACTTTGTTTTTTCCCCTCTCCAGTGAAATCTCCATGTAAGGGAACCTGCAGCCACCTGTGCTTGCTCAGGCCGGGGGGCTACACCTGCGCCTGCCCTGAGGGGACCTCCTTCTTCCCGGGCAGCAACACAGAGTGTGATGCTGGTGAGAGCTGCTTCATCTGTTTTCTAAAATACAAGATGAAATAAGACTTTTTTTTTTTTTTTTTTTTTTTTTTAAATCCCTGTATCAAATTCAGCTTCAATATGGCAAACGCATATCTGAAACATCAACCTTTTCGTTTGTCCTTAGGATTTGACCCAGCACCCATCATGCCACCTCTGTGCCAGTGCCGAAACGGCGGCACCTGCTACTTTGACGACAACAAGGCTCTCTGCATGTGAGCATGTGAATATATACATAGTGAACTGATCAAGGGTAGATAACGAGTAGATGACATAGGCCGCAATCATAGAGGTTGGGGTGTTACTTTTTGACTGGTTTGATCTGATGTGTTTGACAGATGCCCTCCAGAGTGGATGGGAGACCAATGCCAGACCAATACATTTGACATATTTGCAACGTCAGGTACGCTCCGTTCCTAATGATCGTGGGGTTGTCGAGCAGTGTTGAGAAGTTTGGGGTTGATCTGAAGTCCCTTCACTGTCTTTCAGTGGGGCTTGTGATCGGTGTGACCGTCATGGTGGTGGGTCTGCTCATCTGCCTGGTCTATATGGCCAAGAGGAAGTCCAACATCATGGAGACGCTGATCAGCAGCATGCCCAGTATGCCCAGGATGCCCAGTATGCCCAACTTCAGGTACGGAGAGAAGACAGCACTACTGTTACCTGCTGTCTCTGTGTTATTTCATTTTTAAACATTTTCTCTTGCCAAAGTAACTTTCAAATTCACCATTTAAGCCAGAAGTGTCCAAAATACGGCTTGGGGGCCGGATTCCTCTGACAGACGGGGGGTCATTTTGGGCTGGAAGAAAGAAAAAAGTTGTAAAAAAAATTATGCATTATTCAGTATTTCAATATTGTCAATGTTTGTCATATTTTTAATGTTATTTATATGTTGGAGAAATATTCACATTCAGTGATAAATACGTGTGCAATTTACTTGAAGCACACAGTGAAAGTCCAAGTGAAATTGGTAATATCGTCACTTCCAACATAAATAGTATTATTCAGAATGATATTTAAGTAAAATTTTCATATTTACGATAGGCGTAAAACTTTGTTTTGGGAGTGAAAAAGAGATCTAGGTCCATCTCCACCCGTTCGCCATCACTAAGTCTGAGTGATGGATGAAAACAGGCGTTTCTATGGAGACGCAGCAGTCAGCCATGATAACGGTTAATTTTTTATTAAATTTTTAGAAATGCTTGGTCTCCAGATGCACCCGCATCCTTTGGGGGTGAAACGAGGCCAGATCCTGAAGTGGTGAGTGGGGATTGTGTTTTTACAACGTCTCCCGACAGAACTGAATGTTTCAGCCTCATAAATGAAGAAACTTTAGACTTGCTGAAGTGTTTTTGTTTTTTTGCTGTCTAATACCAGGTGCCCTGTACGTCTGTGTGCACGGTGGATGCCGGGGGGAAGACGTTTGACAACCCAGTGTACCAAGGAGGAAGTAAGGAAGGACCGGCTCCAAACGGTGGGGGCACCACCCTCCTCGTGCCGAGGGGAAAACCCGCGGTGAGTTCAAAACCCTCTGGAGAGGATGTTTTCTTTTGGGCATTTTGGCTTTGTTTATATCCATGGAACCATTTTTTTCAGTGGCAACTCTGCGATAAATCCAAAAAATACAATGATTTGTGTCAATTCAGGAAAATCTATAGCTGCCAGCAGCCAAAAATCGAAGAAAAGTAAAACTTGGAGACAGCACTATTGAAAGCTTAATTTTTATTTTTTTTCCATATGTTTTAATGTAAACAAATGAATTAATAAATGAATTAATTAATAAATCATTATCTTATCTCATCTTATATTATGTAATGAGATGAGTGACTTATGGCAAAATTTATAGAATAGGTTTTTCTATGGGCACGACACAATATCTTGTCATCAAATTCACATAAAATCTCCACCTATAGTCATAAATCCTGTGTTGTTTGAAAAGTTTAAAATCTGTACTTTTGCCAATTTTTCTCCCCTTGTTTCGTTCGAGCTATGAGTGAGAAGTGATGAACCAAGTAATAAAACCTGCTGGTTGTCGTCCCCTGTGAACGGAAACATTTTATTTTTTCCATCAAATTCATTGTTCGCTTTAATCACTTTGTGGGCTAAGATTTAGTTAGATGCCTCAGTTGTGTGATGACAAATAATGTACCTAGAAATACTTATAGCAAAGTAACAAATAAATCATTGTTTTCCAGTTCACCTTTTCAAGATAAGTGAACAGACGTGAATCTTAAGTGTTCTTCTCTTGGTTCTCAGGAGAACATTCCAAATGCTCTGTACACAGAAGAGGTTCGGGTGGCTTCCCCACCCAACGGCGCTGGAGAAGAACCTTCCAGCGCCACTTCTGCCAAGGTCTGTTCCATAGATTGTTATTGCAGTGGGTTTTTTTTTGTTTGTTTGTTTGTTTGTTTGTTTTTCGGCTTTTTGTTTTTTAGTTTTTTCATTAAAATGCTCTCCAGTCATTTTAAGGCAACATCTTGTTTTAAAATGTTTGAAATGTATTCACTTTTTTTCCTCTCAGAATGAAAAAGATCTCTTATTTTTCCTGATATGGCTATTGATTAATATCTTCTAGTACTGGAGTTCCCAAAGTTGTATTTATATATATATATATATATATATATATATATATATATATAGTATTTCTTTCTCCAATTCCTCCAATAACCCATAGGGGATCCCAGTTTGGGAACACTGGTTTTAGATAGCTGTCATGTGTTGTTCGCAAACCAATGTCTAATTGTTACCACTGTTGTTTTCGTGTGACGCCCCTTGAAGCCATTTTCAATCCATTTTAGGGTTTTTTTGAAAATCCAGCGTTTGTGTCAGAATCGCCGGATCATAACTTCACTTCCGAACAACCAGCTGCCCAGAAGGAACAGGTAACCATGGAGACGAGCCCTTCACATCACAACACGCTGCATCTGACACACAATAAAAAAAAAAAAAGCAATAAGCCAATAATAATATTACAGTAGGTGCTGTTAGACTGTGTATCATCCCGGCGGTTCATTATTCAATCGTTGAATAATTACGACCTTGCTGATATACAGTATGACATCATCACCTCAAGTGTGGTATTGCTTCTATAAAATATTTCCCTGGGGATTCCATGAGCAAACAAAAGTGTTGCAAAGCTGCACAGGGACACTCAGTGTGCCGTGAGTAATGCTGAGCGAGGGAGTAAAAAAAGACAAAAGTTGTGCTTGCGTGTTGAATAATCTCATCTACACATTGGCTTCATGTCAACTTGACAACTTATTGGCCTCAAACACAGCATTTATAGGAATTGCAACGCCATTGTTGAGATGATTACCTTCTCAATCATAGAACATTTATTATTCGTCCTCCGCTTGGATTTTGCTTTCAGTCAAGTCAATTTTCTTTGACCTCGTAGACAGAATTCCACAAAAGTCAAAGTGACTGAATATATTTTTTTTCCAGCTGAACAACGGTTTCACGCTGGTGTGCAAGCTTCCATTTTATAAACATTTCACTGCAAATATCTTTTGTGCTGGGAGTGGCGGACCCCGCCACCAACAATGGAAACAGCATATGGAGGAGCACATGCTCAGCGCAAATACATTGAATGGCTGTTTCCTTATAAAGTGCCAGCTTAAGAATGTATCAAATATTGGATTTAAAAAGAATAAAATAAAAAATTATATGGATTTTCACTTTAAACTTTCTCCACTTACGGAAATTAAACTTGGGAAATTAAAGGTATTGAAAAAGAAAGCAGGTATATGTGATTTAATCTTTGATCCTTGTGTTGTCTTGGAAGTTTGAACCCATAGGGGACGACGATCAGGGCGACTTGTGTATAAATCCCTTGTACACGGTAAGTCCATGGTGGAAATAAACGAGTCTGATCTTGGAACAAATCCAATCACGAGTGGCTGAACTCAAAATGAAAAGAAAACTTTTCTCATGTTCAAATTCCTTTGTGCAAAATTTAAAAAATACATTTGGTTTTCAGGAACGTCCTTTATAATTTATGCTCTACAATGATATATTTTTTGTTTTTGCATGCGGGTATTTGAAGGTTTCAGACATCTATTAAACTAATCAAATAATCAATTAACGACCTGTTCGATCATCATTAAATTCACCACAATTCATTTCATTAAGTCTGTTTTAGATTGGTATCATTATAAGAAAAAAAATGAGAACACCTGATATTGTCTTTTGTTTCGGATTATGAAATGAATACAATTTTATACTGCATTTTAAACTGCTGGGTAAACTCAAGCAAGTTCAAGATGTCTGTTAGATGTCATCAATTTAGATAAATATGGTACAAAACCATATTGTCAAATTGACATTTTAGGCTACAAATTATTTGCATGGACGAATCAAATAATTTCAAAAGAATCGACGATGAATCATTTGGTGAAATAAAAGTTACTTCCACCCCTCGTTCCCTATTTTGCCTTCATTTAAAAATCACCCCATGTTCAACAAAAAAAAACAATTCAATGTGCGCTACTGCTCATCCAATAGGATCCCACGCAGCCAGCTGCTCCATGCCAGTCTGATGCATGATTTGGCCTCTGACCTCTACTTCTGGGACCCGTCTAGACCACATTCCATGAGGGACCAGATCCGGACGACTTTGGAATTTTTGTTTAGCGATGGATGGGATGTTCACGTCCTAAAGCCCGAGTGGGATTTTAATTGATCTGTGGAAAGTTAAAGTCATCCATTCAAGTACAAAAAAACCCATCTTAAATTGGTTAAAATACTTGATATTAAAAGTACTAGCTCAACATCATGACCGTATTTCTCGGTGTGAAGTTCATCCCTAATGCTGTTTTGGTGAAGCTAAAAGCAAGTTTTGGTTCCTCTAATGGTTTCTTTGTGGTTATGGTTTATGCTTTTTGTAGAGGAAAAATTAGGGGGAACATTTTTGTTCAACATCAGAATAATGAAAAATATTTAATTTGTATTTTTTCTGTCATTTGTATTAAAAAAATCGAATTTCATTATTCTTAATGAAGACAATTTGAAATATGGGACACTTTATATTAAGAGCACATTTTGATATAGAAATATAGATATAATATCAAATATAAAATAGAAATATATATCAAGGGTTGAAAATATGTAATTTAACAATAATATAAGAAATCATAAGAAGGTTAATAGAATAAATATTTTATGTAGTATATGTTTTTATTTAAAAAATATATATATGCATGTGAAATATAAAAATACTGTGATGATATTTTGGGCATATCTCCTAGCTCTAGATGTACAAATCACAAAAGGAAGCAGGATAGGATGGGGGAGAGGGAAGAAAAGGGGGAGAAGTGAGGGGCAGCTCGGTGAGGAAGGGGCGGAGAGCAACGCGTGTGAGGGAGGGAGAGAGAATAAATGGATAAAATACTCTATTTTATTATTTTTATGATATTGTGAAGTCCATCCCGAATGCCATTTTGCTGAAGCTAAAAGCAAGTTTTGGTTCCTCTAAGGGTTTCACGTAGTCTTCAAACTAAAAAGCGAATCATTTTCATCAGTTTTATGAAAAAACATTTTATTACAGATTCATGTGCTGGAGTACAAAGTATGGTGTTTGCTTTGAAATATAGTGGAGTTAGTCTCCTTGAAACGGAAATAGTCTGTATACCTAAAAACTCTACTCAAGTGCATTTACTTGAGTAAAACTACTGTGTTGCTTCAAAGGTACCTTCCATCAGGGGTTCCCAAACCAGGGTCTGCGGCCCTCTAAGGGTCTGTAGAGGAATGGTAATGAGTCCACAGGAGACATTTTTTTTTATTTTATTTTTTTGGTGTCGTAATTTTTGTTTGTTTATCCTCAAAATCTATATCGGCCTACACTACACATAACTAATAAGCACTAATTGTCGGTGAAATTTAAGTAAAATCTTGTATTTATATTTCTGTAGCCTGTAGCCCTCTCCCCGGCCAGGACTTAAGGCGTTTTTTCCACCAAAAGTACATGGTCAGAAATATTTTTCTGATTGCTTGTATAAAATAGGGCTTTTTTTAAAGTAGAGGTTTGATTGCTGGTGTCCACTCTGCAGTGTTTGTCCTTTTAAAATGGTGGAGTTGTTTGAATGCATTCAAATAACAGAAAATCATGTTGATTGCTTCAATTTTTGGGTCTGTGGTGTCCACACACACGTTTTTACACTGGTATCAAAGTGAGGTCCGTTTAAATACACGTGATAAGTGAGGACCCGTGTTTCTGGTGCACTGTGAATTTGGAGACTGGTCCTCACAAGTATAGTAAAACAAACACACACACACACACACACACACACACACTGCTCCTCTTGTCAACTTATTTCGTATTTATATGCAATAAATGTCCACTGCTGTGTCCTTTCCAGAATACCAAAACAGTTTCCCAACCAGCCCGTCCTTCCCTGTAGAGACCATTTGACACACACACACACACACACACACACACACACACACACACACACACACACATATTCTACTCCTGGTATCAAAGTGAGGACAGAGTAAATACACCTGCTCAGGGAGCACCCATGTTTGTGGTGAACTTAGAAACCAAAACATTGTCAATTTGGAGACTGGTCCTCACAAGTACACAACACAACAGTAAAACACACACACACACACACGTGACCCAGTGAATGGGGCTGAATTGCTTTGTCATCATCCATTTAATCACTCAGAGAGCAACCACGCCCTCACCGCCGTCATGGCAGAGAAACGACAATGAAACCACCTTTTTTTTTTTTTTTTGCTGCTGATCCTTTCCTCCTCTCCCATCCTCTTTTCTCTCCTCTCCTCCGTTGCCCCCTCTCTCTCTACACTCCCACGTCCTAAGATGTCTGATCACATTAAGGCCTCCAACGCCGAGGCGTTTTTCACTGCACGAAGGCCGGGGGGGGAGATGGAGGGAGCGAGCGAGGGAGGGAGGGAGGGAAAGGGAGGGGGAGAGAGAGATGGTCAATCAGGATTTATTGGCTGTTTTTTTTTAGTGGCTACGCTGTGACAAGGTGTTTGCATATACTGTAGCGTCGGGCGATGTATAATGTTTGAAGGTGCAGCTTCATGTTTTACTGATGTTTGGTATTTCATTTTCTCTTAATAAATACATTTGACTGTTGCATTTTGTAGCAGTGGCATCAGGGAAGGAAAATTGTGGAACTTTTTGTAGAGTTAAACCAGAATAATGAACAAGATGTCTAATGCGTGTTCTTTGCATAAAAAAATTGAATTCCATTATTGTTAATGAGGAAAATTTTAAATATAGGACACTTTATATAAGGAGAACATTTTGATATACATATAGATATAATATCAAATTTTAAATACAAATATACAGTATATCAATGTTTGAAAATATATAATGTAAAAATAATATAGATTATAAGAAGGTAAATAAAATAATTAAATAGTATACATTTTAATTAAAAAAAAATACAGTGTATATATATGTGAAATATAAAAATGCTGTGATAATAATTTGGCCATTTCTCCCAGCTCTAGATGTACAAATCATTAAAGAAGGGAGGATGGGGGAGGGATGGAAGAAAGGGAAGAAAAGGGGGAGAAGGGAGGGGCAGCTCGGTGAGAAAGGGGTGGGGCAAAGATGGAGAGCAACGTGTGAGAGAGGGAGGGAGCGCATGAGTGAAAGGGAGGATTAACAGAGTGATTGTTTGCATATCGAGGCATGCCCACAGGTCCGTGCAGGAGACGCCGCGCACGGAGGATAGAGACGCACAAGGAGGAAGGAGAAGGAAGGGAGGGAGGGAGGGAGGAGTGGAAGCTCCAGCAGACACCAGGCGTCAACAATAGATTCCGGTGGGATTTCCACGCGGCGCGTGCGCATGTGAGTGCGCGCACCACGCACGGTGCACCGCACGCGGCTGGGGAGAAGCGGGGGTACAAGGTAGGTAGGATTCACATAGATAATAATATTTATCATGTAATGAACTGGCTGCAGGGCGATGCTGGGGGGAGGGTTCTGCAGAAAAACATTAACATTTTTATAAATGAGTACAATATAACAAATGCATTTTAATATTTGAAAGGGATCAATGTATATTGTGCAAGGCATGCAAAGCTATTGCATTTTTCTTTAATATATTACAAAATGATATAACCTGTTTCTCTATTTTTGTATAATCTGAAATATATTGCCGGTGAAGGCAGTTTTGGAAAGCAGCAATGTGTTTTACAATGCACGCAAAGCAGCAATAATTGGTATTTATTGCAATGCATTGCAAATATAAAATTAAAATTTGAAATAACCTGTGAAGGTGATTTTGCCTGCTGTCATCAGTGCTGCGTGTGATTTAATACTGAAATTACAAAGACAATCCAGAATGTCAATAAATAACAATTTAAAAAAATGATCGTAATAATCTCAATACATGATTTCTCCAAATATGGAGAAAGTATTCTGTTGAATGAGGCATTCTGTTAACTCCTCCTGTCTGCTTTCACTATCTAGGTATTTGTGAGTGGGAGTTTGCGTGCGTGTTTCAGTTGATGAAGGGAGCGTGTGTGTGTGTGTGTGTGTGTGTGTGTGTGTGTGTGTGTGTGTGTGTGTGTGTGTGTGTGTGTGTGTGAAATGGTCTCTCCAGGGAAGGACGAGCAGGTTGGGAAACTGTTTTGGTATTCCGGAAAGGACACGGCGGTGGTCATTTATTGTATATAAATACTGAACAAGTTGACAGATTTGTCAGGAGGTCAGTGCAGGTCGAGCACCTTGTAGAAGTGCTCTGTCTGTGGCAGGGCCAGAGGGACTTTGAATCCGGCTTTACACCGAGTGCACATCCGCAACCGACACCCTGTCAGATCCTCCCCCTAGTGGCCGTCGGATGATCTGCGTCCGGGTTTCGCGTCACAAAATCTGAGGTTAATGAGCTTAAAACTTAATAAATGAGAGCTTAAAACAGCTTTCATATAGTGTTTGTAAAGTGTGAAAACAATACGCTCGGTACACATTTAAACAAATATATTAATTGATGGTGAAAATGGTGGCATCCAACGTTAACGTCAATAACGTTATTGTTCAGTCTGTACGTGCCTTATTCAGTTACGGTGGAAGTCCACCGGAGGCGTCGGCGCGCCGTAAGCGCACACTTCCTATTAAATCCATGTAAATCCACTGCTGCGGCTCCACCGGCCACGTCAGCCGGTGCGCAGCCTTTTCCATAGAAATACAAGATAAAACTACATGGAAATGTTTTTGTAAAGAGTGCAATCAATTTAAATGAGTTTTGCCTGAGTCTTCATTGTACCAGGGACCACAGCTGCTGTCGGATTTGCTTATTGATCAAGACCCGTTTAAATAGAAAGAACAAACAGTGAAAACACTGTCTGTGTGTATGACTGTGGGTGTGTGTATGAGGGGGTTCAAGTTCATTGTTATAATGTGCATGATCTGATTAGAGGGGGCATGTCTAGGACAGTGTGGGAGGAGAGGAGAGAAGGAAGTGAGGAGAATGCTGGGTGCAAGTGGAAGGAGAGAGAGAGAGAGAGAGAGAGCGCCTGAAGAGAAGTCCGTAATAAAAAGGGAAGCGGCCGTCCCAGCTTGTGGACAGCTCAACCCCGGGGTAGTACTGCACCGCCTCAGTCTTGTCAAACTGCGTTCAAAAATATATTTAAATCGTGGTTGTTTCCAGTACTCCTCCTCTCTCTACGACGCGTCTGGGACTCTTCACCGCGCGGCCGGTGGAGCCGGTGTGAAACCACGCCGCGCCATAGGAATGAATGCACTTCCGGTTTGTTCTTGTCGTTTGTTGAAGCCTGCCTAAGAGACAGTTTTTACCTGCATTTTGGAAACAGCAGGCAAAACTCCTAGATGCATAAAAATATACTAATTGATGTACTTTGCTGTGTAATAATAATAATAATAATAATAATAATAATAATGAGAATTCTCTTAAACTGAATATTTAAAAATAAATTCCAAATGTTTTCACATCAAAAGAGTTCACAACCCCTGTTGGAAGATTATGCCATTGCAGTTTTATTTGATGTTCTATCACAATATAAAACAATATTTCATTACAATATAAAAAAATAATATAGACATTGAACACTGTGCCGAATAATTGTTTATGAACCAGATTGACTAACAGCGATATAAAATGGGGAGGTTTTTTTTTTTTTTCCATCCATGTTTTAAACCATACATTCACACACACACACACACACACACACAGGCACGATGTCTCAGAAGCATGTTTAAAGGGACTGGAGGTGATGTTCCCGTCGTAAGCCTCTTATAGGCTGCCTGGCTTCTGACCTCACTTGCACTGTTTTCTCCTCCCTTTATCTTTTGGTTTTTATTGTTGTTATTATCTGCGCAGTTCTGAAGGTGGCCATGTGGCTTGCGGGATTAGGCTGCAGCATTTTGGGGCCGTTCGTTCGGTAGTGGTAGTTGTTTCCTGTTTTTGTCTTTGCTTATTTTCCTTTTGGCAGTTTTTTTGGAGAACCGGGATTTGAGTGAACTGTGTGAAATAATCAGCGTTGTCTGAGGAGTTGTACCATTTATTATATGATTAAAGATACAGTTAAGAAGATATTGTTGGATGACACCAATACTGATGCTGGTGATTTACCAGTCTGAACTGAAAAGTAAGACTTGTACTTTTTAAGATTTTTACCCTGGGGTCTTTTAACCTGCTTTACTCCCTCAGAGACGTCTTTGATGTACTTCTATTTGTCAAAGACGTTGCCTTTTTTTTTTCCCCTGATACCGACGGTATTAGTCCCTTCCTTTTCTCTAATTCTCTTGACATCCTTCTCTCGCATCACTCTGAGTTTTTTTCTATTGGTGAAACAGGTTCATATAGTGATCAAAGGTTTCATTCCACGGTCGATTCCACCGTTTGAATCTCCCGTTCGTAAAAAGCGCGTTCGCGTGGAGCCAAACTGGTGAAGCGAGGGCGCTGACCTTGTCCCTTTCCCCGTTTCCCCTGCAACTTCCAGTCGATACAGAGAGCCTAGCAATTTGGGAGACTATAATGGGAGTGAAGCTGTTTTGAGAGTCAGATGGCACGTAATCCCTAAAATCAGAATTTTAAAACAAGAAAATCACCCTTACAGGAATTATACGTCCCCCGCCCCCGTGGACGATGAAAACCGTGGATTCCCAGTGGTCAGTGGACACTATTTAGACACATTCTAGTTTGGGGCATCGAAGCTGGTCTCATCTTATACAGTGTGGAACATAGATACACACACACACACACACACACCCACCCTCGCAGAGTAGTAGGCAGATGGTGTTGTAGTGTGTGTCTGACCTTGCCCCTTGCGCTCTCTCTCTCTCTGGAATTGTCTGACTGCAAATGAGTCTCCCGAACAGGTGGTGTGTGTGTGTGTGTGTGTGTGTGTGTGTGTGTGTGTGTGTGTGTGTGTGTGTGTGTGTGTGTGTGTGTGTGTGTGTGTGTGTGTGTGTGTGTGTGTGTGTGTGTGTGTGTGTGTGTGTGTGTGTGCGCCAACGGAATTGACTTAAGGTTAAGCTTCCCAGACGGCAATGTGATCAAATGCTGCAACCGTTCAAAAGAGAGAGGAGAATTTGGGGGGAGAGTTTATTTTTGATCCAAACCATAGTCCAAAACCTCCACTCCGAGGACCTCCAAGAGTTTTGTCTCTTTAAAGAGAGGGTTACGACTGTGGTGTTTCGCCTCCTACATTTCCACGTCTTCCAAGGTGTAAATGTTGTTTTGTATTGTATCGCTCTTCCCTTTGTGTTGTTTTTTTGTTTTATGTTTTTATCTATTTGGTAATATTGTTCTGCTGCTTGGTCTCTTGTAAAAGAGATTCTGAATCACAATGAGAATAACCTGATAAAATAAAGGTTAAATGGATAAAAAATACCATATTGAGAAATATAGCAGGGGAGACAGCCGCAACGGCATATAACCATCTAATATCAACCATTTTATTTTTTTGTAGCAATCGAGAGGATAACACTGGTAAATATATATATATTTACCAGTGTAAACGTAACATTGGATTAAAAAAAACAAAAAGAAAACTACATCCAAACACATTATTTCTATTGTTTAAATTTCTGCATCGATTTGAAAATTGCAATATCGATAGACAATCTCATCGTGAGGCGTCTTGGGGTTAAATCCATGACCTTTTGTATCGGAATTGAATCGAAATTTGTGAGTTCCCGCCCAATATCCAGCCCTAGAACCCCTGATCTATACCAGCGAGGTGTGTGTGTGTGTGTGTGTGTGTGTGTGTGTGTGTGTGTGTGTGTGTGTGTGTGTGTGTGTGTGTGTGTGTGTGTGTGTGTGTGTGTGTGTGTGTGTGTGTGTGTGTGTGTGTGTGTGTGTGTGTGTGTAAGGAGAAAATCCAGCGGAGTTTGATCATCGTCGGATCAGATCAGCGCCCCCCCCCCCCCCCCGCCCGCCCGCGAGGTCTTACGGACGGAGGCGTCGTCGTCCAGTATTCCAGGGCTCTCTGAGGGGACGACATCTGGGAGATTAAGCTGGAGAGGGTGATGTTGCGGCATAGTAAAAATCACTGGACAACAAAGAAGGACAATCAAGGAGCTTTGTGAGGATGCATTGATCTCCCAGCGCGTCCTTTAAATCACCACAGTGACGCTGGAGCCCCTTCTCCCGCTTGCACTGAAAGCCCTATATCTACCGGCAGTGTTCTGTATTGGCATCATGTGGGGAAAAGGAGCCGGTGTCGACGTTCTGTAAAAGTCATAAAAAAAAAAGTAATTTCCAACCAATTGCCAGAACTATGTGGGAATGGAAGCAGCAGCATTTCCGTAAAGTAGGGGTGGAGCCTAATCCAAATAAAGCACAAATAGTGTTTTTTATTAATATTTGCACAAATATTAAAAAAAAATAATAATCTTTTCGGGCAGAAAAATGCCGAGTCGGAACGGTGGAGCTCAGCTGCAAAGTGCTGTTACTGAAACACGTACAATCTACGGAGACAGGTTTTTATATTCCGAAATTGGGTTCTTTCTTCTTAAAAATGCCGCTCTGACCCGGAGCCTGGTTGGCATTTTTCCTCCGCTCAGGGCGGAGCCGGAGGGAGCAAGCGGACAGGTGGAGGGGGGAACGGGTGGAGAACGTTCCGTCTCCGGAGGTGGAGAGCGTAGGAGCGCTTGAAAACGACCACGCCAGTTTTAATAATTTTGGGTTAAGGGTCATTGTGTCCGGGACGGGGGCTCAGTCCGCGGGGCGTGGAGACGAGGTCTTAAAACCAGATTCCGTTGCCTCGTCTCGCGTGGTATCAGACGCCTCTCGCGAGCATCACGTAAAGTAACAGTCGTCATGTGGAACGGACGCCGTACGGAGGTTTTGGAGAGACGACCTACTGCCTTTGCCTGACTTTTTTTATTTTTTTTATTTTTTTTTATTATCCAGCAACCCTACGGATTCCCGTGGGAAAGGGGCTTCGGGGTGTGAGACCTTCGCCCGTTAAAACTGAGCTCTCTGAACAGCATTGTGTGAGGCTGCGAGGGGACCAAGAACACGCCCTGTCTACCGCTCTTTTAAAAGTAAAGTTGGTATATACTGTAGTTCTATTTGGAACAAGGGATCTCTTACCTGCCGATTAATTGTGACTGGCTTTAATTTGGATCGTTTTTGACTGTTTGAATTTCCGGCCATGCGTGCACATCTCTTAAAGTTGATCGGAGCCGATATGGGGGTGCCTCTGGTGGCTGTTTCGGGAATAACCTTTAACTCCACCCACACCAATGGAAAGGAGTGGGGCTGCTGAGTATTTCGGCGTCTTTCGCCTCATTTCCACGGCAGTGCTGGCGCGTTTTGAAAGCCTCCCGCACAACCACACAGGTCAATGTTTCAAGCCGCTTGCATACAGTGTGCGTGAGCGTTTTGGTGGTCAAGCACCTCCTAGTGGTCGAGCAAGGAAGTGCCGATTCTGCCTCGTTTGACTCTACCCGTAAAAACAAGACAGAATCAAGTGGGTTTTTTTTGGGGGGGTGGTTTATTTGATGAAATGTGTTTTTATTTTTTTTATTTTTGTGATCGCATCGCCAAATCCCCTATTGGGTGTATATAAATGTCCAGTGCCTCTGATGGCTGTCTCCAGAACCATTTTAGCCACACCCACACCAACGCAAACGAATGAGGGGCCAACCTAAAAAGTTGTAAATGCACGTTTGATAGAGTGTTTAATGTCATTTCTCCAAGTTCCCATCATGTTAATAACTGTCATGTAAAGATATTCAAAAGGGGACGTGGCCAGGCCTGGGGGGGGGGGGTTAAGTCACAGTCTTGGGGTTGGTGTGTGGGAAAAATAATACATTCTAATCTCTACTTGATCAATACAATTTTGACAACTTGATGCGGCCACATGGTGGCAAGTGGTGTGTTGTACTTTATTAAAAGTATTATTACTTTAAAAAGATATTGACTCAAGTAGAAACGAAACAGGTTTTCAAAATAACTCATGTACCAGTAAAAAGGTGTATATATATATATATATATATATATATATATATATATATATATATATATATATAACATTGAATGAAACCTCTTTTGAAATCTTACACTGAAAAATGAAAGAGGTGTAAACAATAAGGAAGCAGTTTCATTGAGCTTACAAATACAGGATGGAACTCAAGTTAAAGACGTATTTTCCGAAATCCACTGAGAAAAGTACTTTTGCTTCAAAATATCGCTTGAATATGTGTAGCTGAGTACATGTATCTAGTTACTACCCAACTAACTGGTGGAGGAGCTGGAGCCCTGCATGCAGCCGTAGTCCAACCAAGAATATCAGAGAGTACAACCATATGGCAGGAGTGTGTGTGTGTGTGTGTGTGTGTGTGTGTGTGCGCGTGTGTGTGTGCGCGTGTGTGTGCGTGCGTGCGCGCAGAGGAGGGTGTGTATATCTGCTCTAAGTCCTTCTCAGCCTCCTGAAATGAGAGAGAGTCGGATTGAGGAATGAGACGCGGGGGAGAGGAGCGGGGGCCGAGCGGGCAGACAGACCCAGTGGAAGACAGACAAGAAGGAAGAATAAATGGTGGGGGGGGGGGGATCAGTTTGGCCTGTGTAATCTGGTGAAATGACATCCGACTGTGTGAGGGTCAGGGGTCAGATTGCAGTCCAACTGTCCCACCCACCTAATCCCACTCAGGCAATATTGTATAGATGAATTTAAAGCGTATTGACATGTTTCCTGAATATTAATCTGTCGGTGCGGCCCGTACAGTAAGTCCTGATTATATGTGACATGTAACATGATGTTTTGTCACGTATTTGGTGACCACAACGAGGGCTTCTCCCAGTCCAAATGTGTGGCTTTTAAACCACGGGACGATGTCGATATAAAATGGACGGCGTGACTCCGTTCACTCACGTAGAGCTGTTTTGAAGCTGAAAACGTGACAGACTCGTCGCCATCCAATGTCACCTCCTGACAAATGAACAGATATTAACATGAGGGGAACTGCCATTTTTAAATTGTATTATTTATTTATTTATTTATTTTAGTTTTCCTCCATTCACTTGCATTGTCGTGCGTCGGGTGGAAAGTTGTTCTGGAAACAGCCACCGGAGGGACGCGGCTATCTTCACACCCAATAAATCGACTTCGCGAAGGGATCACAATAATAGAGAAAATATGAATTAAAGGGGCAACAGACAACTTTTCAATTGTTAAATTCTCACAATTTTAGTTAAATTTTATTTATTTTGGTTGTGCAATCATGGACATATATGCACAGGCACCGCATTGACGGCTTGGGCTCGTCGCTGCGATATGTCAACATCGCCGCCATATTGGAACAGGCGTGACCGGCCTGTAAAGGGATACAAGTAAACGGGGAACTGCGCTTTTTCGGGATAAAATGCTCTATAACGTTCATATTTCTGCCTACCTACCTGTCTGTCCTTCCGTCCCGTCTAGCTGTTCTGCTCAGCTCATGATTTTCCCTCGGGTGAACATTTCTCATGAAAGCACCGATAGTCGTCCCCCGAAAGAAATTATCGCTATTGAGGTGTTCATCCAAAAAAAATATATTGAAGCTCGATTTCGATTTTGACCTTGAACCCCAGAGCCTCATGAGGGATTCAGTCCGTCCCCACTCTCCTTGTTTCGGGAATATCGTCCTTTTATCCCCCTACGTGTGTTGTTTTTTTATTTTTTATCGTGTTCGCTCTGATTGTTGCAGCCGCTCGCCGTCGCCACGTCGGACACGTTCCATTCACTGGTCTTTTTTTTTTTTTTTTTTCTTCTTCTTCATTGTATGCGGCGGGGAATCCAATTCCCTCCCAGTGTTGCCATGGGGACGGTGGTAATCCACGGGGGAAAGGGGTCCCCCGGCGGAAGGGACCGGTGGGGGGATGGACCGGCCGCACGCTTTGGTCATGGTCCCAGAGGTGGAATTGGATTCCGTTTCGGATTGGCTGGGTTTAATTATGGGATGAGGTTTACATTCCTCACTGACAAATGGAGGAATTTAAAAATCCAAGCGAGGCTGCCTGGCCGGCCCTGGAAAAATGTCAATAGTTTTGCCGGCATTTTACTTTATGAGAAATGATGCACTGTGTTTGATGGGTGCCGGTGTTACACCACCTGTTTCCTAATTGGGTTCATGGTTTCACCATGACAACCAGATATGATTATCAATGCGTCTCGATGGAGGTTTGATTTACTTATGGCTGTCTGGATTGTGAGGAATGCTACGTTTGTACATTTTGCAGTTTTTGCTGCTTACTTTTTTTTATTTTATTTTTTTTTTATAGATGTACATTTTAAGGTTAAAGTGGTAACTTGTGATATTATTTTGTTCAAAAATCCCATGTTTGATACTTTACTGAGCTGTCACCTCACCTGAAACAGCCATTCAGTGTATTTGCGTTGTGCATGTAATCCTCTTTATGCTGTTTCAGTTGTCTCGGCAGGGTCCGCCACGCCTTTCCCGGCGAGAATGGAAAGACAGGTGAAACGCAGCTGTGGTGAATTTGCTAGGCAGCGTAGTTCACTGTGGTCAGTAAACTGACGATATGGAGGAATGTTCAGGAAAAAAAACAACCAAAAAATATCCCCACCACCTCAAGTGAAAAAGAAAAACTTTGAGACGTCTTGGACCGAAGACGAGGGTTAAACCCGGAGGGAAGTTGCAGTTTTGATTGGAATTCTGGGACTTGTAGTGTAATCCAGCCAACACAGACAATATTCAAATATTTTATTCTAATATTTAGATATATAGTTAAGTTCAAGTTCAAGTTAAAGAGATTATTTGTCACATACATATACATACGTTCATACATATATGCAGTGAAATGTCATGACACCCGGTGATTACGCACAATAAGCTCTATAACTAAAAAATACCAAAATGTGCGTAATCGACACAAGGTGCTCGCGCAGGCAGCCGCAAGGGGAGGCGCCACAATCGCGATTCTGGGTCCTATAATTATATAATAGAATTAATTGACTGTGTTGTATTAAATATACATTTAAATCCTCCTAAAAGTAATTTTAAATAGCATTACATTATTTAATCTTACAACCAGACAGAGAATGCAGTGCAAGGAAAACATACTTGAAGAAAACACAATCAGCTACAATACTCAGGTATGCTGTGGCCTTTAAACCATGCTCAGTTGGTACTAAGGGACCCAAAGTGTGTCAAGAAAATATCCTCCACACCATTACACCACCAGTGTGAACCCTAACCCTAACCCTCAAGGCAGGATTGATCCATGCTTTCAGTTCTTTACGCTAAATTCTGACCCTACCATCTAAATGTTGCAGCAACGTTTAGAAGAAGTAATGATAAATATTAAATATTTTCAGTTTTTTTATAACTCATAAAGTCACAACCCAAACTTAATTACATTTTGTGAAATTAAATTGGTTCAATTATAGTATAGTAATAGTGCAGCAAACGATAATAACAATGTCATCGTGACTAAAAACCCAATGGAGTTTTCTGAGCTTCTAAAAGGCAGCTTCATCCAGACAGCAGTAAAATGCAAAGAGGCCTCATGATAACGCCAGGAAAACAACGCCTGAGCAAAATGGGCGTAGTCTGAGCCTGTGGCGGTCCCAGTTCTGGACCAGGACCCACTAGTTGAGAACCACAAATCCCATAATACAGAAAGTTTTCCATGTTTTTCTTCAGGGCATGAGAGTGACCTTCTGTTCTCTGTTTGTATGACCCCACAGCTTCGACGACGGGGAGAGCGGCCATAATTGTCCACGCCCCCTCCCCCCCGGGCGTTTTCCATCTGGCGCCTGCAGCCGCCTGTAGATGATCGAAGCCATGCCCATCGTGTCGGCAAGCACGGGTACGGCCGCACCTCCGCCAGATGCATCCCTGACAATTCCGACCATCGCCTCAAAATCTGCTGCTCAGTCACGATATGAATCCGTTTATTTTGCCATTTCATACATTTTCACATTCCAGGAATTTGTTGCAGTGAGGATCGGTGAATTGCTGAACAGACAATTTGTATTAAAAAAAATCTGCAGTCTGAAAAAGTACAAGAAGAATAGACAAAAACAGCCCAATTTACATTGAAAGAAAATGCAAAAATACAATTATATAAAATATGCTAAAAGCGATACTGTGCGCATTGATTGGTAAGAAAGTGTTTTTAAGTAATAATCTACTCTGGAAACTTCCCTTCGCCACTAAATAGACAGACCAAGTGAATTTTGTTTTTGTTTTTTGAATATGAAAGTTGTGGAAAACAGGACATTGTTCCAGTCGGCAGATATGAATATATGTACTAATACATCATCATGAAAATATAATCATGTACAAGCTCACACACACACACACAAAACAACTCCCCAAGATACCCATTCTAGAGAGCACACAAAATGGAATTCAAATGTTTCTGCGGTTTTTCAAGGACTTCAAGTTGCTGGAGTAAACTATTATAGTTAGAAAATATTTGTTCTCTAGTTGTGCAACATGTACTGTACATGAGGGATATTTAAATTTAATTTTGTTTTCTTTTTTTAAATTGTCCCTTTAATTCTTACCCTAAAATCAACTGCTAAATGCAGAATAATTTATAATTGTAATATTCTTTATTTATTTAAAAATATTTATTCATATATTATATTTGATGTATTCATAATACAATATATATGTTTTATATTTATTCATATTTATTGATATGTATTTATATTTTTTCAAATTTTTATTATTATTTAATGTCACGAGTGTCACTGCCCTGCTTTTGGAAAGGCAGACGACTGCTCCATCCTACTCCTCCACTCATATTGGCAGGAACTGAAACGGGAAACATCGGTTTCCAGAGACATTTACAAATAGAACAAAGAGGCTGAGGGGGTCCTACAGAACTGCTTTGTAACAAATGACTGGCTGCTGCTTGAGGACACAGCTGATGGCAACATCAGCGAATACACAGACTCTGTCACAGGCTTTATTTCGGTAGTAGGCGCATCGATGACGCTGTTCCAAAAGCCACCGTCTGCCTTTACCCCAGCCAGAAACCCTGGGTCGGCCGGGAAATCGGCGCTAAGCTCAGAGCGTGGACTACCGCCTCCAACCCAGGGCACCCTGACGCCCACAGAGCAGCCAGATATGACCTTTGGAAGTCCACCGGGGACGCCAGGAGGGACTACAGAGCCAGAGTGGAGACTAATTGCGGCTCTGACCCCGGACGCATGTGGAGTGGATTACGTCGCATTACGGACTACAAAAGGAAAAACAGGAGCATTGTTTAGCCCTCCGCATCGCTCAACGCCTTCTGCGCTCGGTTCGAGTTGGACAACACAGCGCCCGCCACATGTCCGTCAGTTTCGAGGGTCACTCTGGCAGCTTCCCCGTCCACAGCCGATGTCAGACGGTCCTTTCAAAAGTGTCAACGCCCGCAAAGCTCCGGGACCGGGAACGGCAACCCGGGCCGAGCTCTCAGGGCGTGCGCTGATCCGCCGGCAGAGGTGCTCGCAGAGGTGTTCTTCAACCTCTCCCTCAGTAACTCACGTGGTCCCCAGCTCCTTCAAAGCGTCCGCCATCATCCCTGTCCCCAAGAAGCCGGTGGCCTCCTGTTTAAACAGCTGACGTCTTTAGACATGAAGTGCTTCGAGCGGCTCGTCAAAACCCACACCTGCTCCTCCCTTCCACCCCGACGCCTTGGACCCTCTCCAGTTTGCTCACGGACCAAACAGGGCCACGGGATGATGTTGGCAGAGCCTTGGCGACGCACACTGCGCTCACCCACCTGGATAAAGGGAACACATATGTGAGGATGCTTTTCATCGATTACAGCTCGGCAATCGATACGATCCTTCCCTCAAAACTCATCACTAAGCTCGTCGATGTTGGACCGGACGCCTCCCTCTGCAGCCGGATCTTCAGCTTCCCCACGGGCCGGCGCCAGGTGGTGAGAATGGGCCGCCACACCTGCCCCCTCACTGACACTCAACGCAGGGCTGTTTGCTCAGCCTCCTCCTGTACATCCTGTACGTTCATCTACGACCGCGCTGCCGAGCACAGCTCAAATTTCATCATTGAGTTTGCTGATGACACAAACGTCCTGGGCCTCATCACAGCCAGCAATGAGACAAGAGAGGAGGTGAGGCAATAACCAGCTGGTGCCAGGACAACAACCTTCCTCTCAACGTCAGGAAAAACAAAAGAGATGATGGTGAACGACAGGAGGCAGCGGAGAGGAGGACACCTACGCATCCTCTTAAGATTAAACAGGACAAGCTTAGCTCGGCTTTATAGTCACAAACACACCACAACGCACATGCATTACGTGCAGCAACGACCGACACACACAGACACACACACACGCAATGGAGGCCGCGAAATGTCTCTTTTGCATTTTCCCATCATGGCTCATCCTTCCTCCGGGGGACAGGCCAGGAGCGGTAGGCAGCTGTACAGCGCCTGGAGACCAACTTCTACATCCATCGCTGGTCAGATGATGTTTCTTGTGCATGTTTTTAGTTCCTACGATGTTATATGGAGGAAACCCCATGCGAGCATGGGGAGAACATGCAAACTCCACACAGAAAGGCCCCT
The DNA here is from genome assembly GCF_960531495.2 of Zeus faber. Taxonomy (NCBI): domain Eukaryota; kingdom Metazoa; phylum Chordata; class Actinopteri; order Zeiformes; family Zeidae; genus Zeus; species Zeus faber. Next base: position 21,064,741 of record NC_137207.1, read on the forward strand.
AATCAGACGATACCCTCCGGAGCGCAGTGCCAACAGCGCCCCAGGCGGGAATCTGACCCAGGACCTTCTTGCGGTGAGGCGGCAGTGCAATGCATCTTTGGTGACGCTGTGGTTGAAAGGGTCCGCAGCTTCAAATTCCTCGGAGTTCACGTCACCGAGGACGTCTCTCCTGGAGCCTACAGACAGACATGGTTTCGAGAAAGCCTCGCCAGAAGTTCTGTTTCCTGGTACGAACACCTGCCTCCAGCACAAACTTCCACAGACGCACCCGCCCAGAGCTGGCTGAGCGCTGCACCGCGGTACGGAAACCGTTCTGCCCGCAGTCGCAAATCACTACAGACGACAGTGAAGGTGGCAAAGCGCACCGCTGGCAACGGACTCCCTGCCAGTCAGGACATCTTCCACCAGCGCTGCCTCCCTGTGTAGTCTACAGTAGACTGTACAGGAGCACGGCTGCGCGCACCACCAGACTTAAAACACTTTTTACCACCAGGCTTCTGAACACCTAAAAATAGGAACACCCGTTGCATATCTGCTCACCTGCTTGTCCGCACTGCTGCCATTCAACCAGCACTCGTGCAATACACCTGTCACTTTTATGTACATAGAGCTCACTTTACCATATGTATGCTTCTCTTATATTGTATTTATATTGTATTTGTATCTCATTTATATATTTATATTTTATTCCTAATTTTTCTAAATATTCTTCTATATTCTTACCATAGGTTTTTTTTTTTTTTTTTTTTTTTTTTTTTAAATTACTGTTTAAGTTTTTTACTGCTGAGCTGACCTGTCCAGCACATTTCATTGTATTGTTGACCCTGTGTTAACCTACGTAGGTTTTATATGTTTCATGTGTTTTTTGTGTGTGCGTGCAGGTCTCCATGAGACCCTGGCTCTGCTCACATCCCAGCTCCACCCAGACGCCAACCACAAGGACGACATGGTCTTCCTCAAGGACGTCTTCAGTGAAAAGAGCCTGGGATACCTCATGAAGGTGTGTGTGTGTGTGTGTGTGTGTTGTTTGGGCATGAGGTCAGTGACTGGAACTTTACTTTGTCGTTTTAATGATGGCTTTCAGCAGAGATTCTCAAGCTTGGGTTTGCGACCCCACATTGGGTCACTTGATATGCACACGGGGGTCGCGGTCTCGTGGAACGTGACTAGGACTGATACATTTATATCTGATTAGGTTTGAAATATATTATAATTTCTATATAATCCATTTGGGGCTCCGTCCGTGCTCTATGATGTAATAAAAGCAATATTAAAATTCAGATGAAACAGTTTCCTAATCTGCAATGTGGAATATCTGCATTTGAGTTTAGAAAGTCCTCAGGCTGTTACTTATAGGTTTAAATGTGAATTGTAATGTATAAAATAAGTGGGTGGTTTTTTTATTTTTTCTTGTCCTTTATTGATCTTGCTGTCTCCAAAATAACAATTACTGTTGCCAGGGGAATTTTAGGATCCAGAAACGGGGCCAAGGGCCGAAAAAGTTTGACAATCCTCGTTTTAGAGGGATAGTCCAGTCAAGGTGAAGATCTTTATGAAAATTTTTTGTGTTATCCATCTTATCCGACACATTTAAGAAAAACATTAGCACACTTTTGCGCGAGGATTACTGTTTCTTTCAACGAGATTAAAAGAAACCCCAAAAAAATCCTCAAGTGTTTAATTTTTATTATTTTTTTATCTCTATGGAGAGAACATTTTGAGGGTTGTAATATAAATGTATGTGTGTGTGCGTTACAGATCCACGAGAAGCTGAAACAGTATGCGAAACACAGTCCGACCCCGGTGCTCCACAGCGCCACCTGCCTGGCCGAAGATGTAAGGATCCCTCCACGTTTCAACCACGGCAGAAATTAAATTGTCGCTTTTGATGCAGACGAGGGACTAGTAGTGTCCTGGCTCGTGTGACTTGAAAAAATTCAACTGTATTTGTATCGCATCGATCGAAAACAGATAAACTGAGCACCCAAACGCAAATATTAAAAACACAACAGCTGAAGGACAGGTCCACTGCTGTCTCATTAAAATGTTTGTTCCCATCGTTTGCACGACTGTTCACAGCACAACCTCACTGAACGCATCGCCGCTGAGAAACTTACCTCTCTGCTGCAGCGTCTCACTCTGCTCCAATGCAGTTCGATGGGGCCAACGATTAAAACCTTTTAAAAACAAAACAAACCTCAAAATAAAAATAAAAAACCTCAGCACTCACGTCAGAGACTAGAAACACAAAGTTGCGTCGCTTCCCACTGGCAGCCTGTTGGAGGCGTCGTCTCAAGTTCTGGATGCTACGAACGGTGCAGCACGATGACGTGTGAGTGTTTATGCTGCTGCTGCTGCTGTTGTTGTTGTCGGTAGCTGGCTGAAGAGCTGCAGAGCGGACGGATGGAGGACGACGAGAGAGAACTGCTTTTCCTGCTCAGCACGCCTCATCTGAAGGTGCTTCTAACACACACACACACACACACACACACACACTTAGAAGCAGCACCATTAGGACCCTGTGATGGATGGATGCTCAAAGTGCGACAGACTGCCCAGCATCAAATCACTTCAGCGTGAGTGATTCTCACACTTCCTCCGGACCTTTTTTCTGCCACGGCACAAAACCACCATCCTGTCAACCACTAAAAATGTCAGAAACACCTAGAACTCTGATTATTATTATTATTATTATGGCCTAGTAATAGTGATGCCCGACCTGGGAACGATTCGTTCGTAGCGAACAAATCTTTTCAATGACTCCGGAGTCACTCCGGCTAAAGAGTGAATCTTCGATTCACAAACGGAGAATAGTTGGCTGTCGTTCACCGTTCAGTGGAAGTCCTCCCTTGTTCATCGAGCGTTAAATCAACTGAGTCCCATTTTCAAAAGAATCGCTCGTTTTACTGAGGGACTCGTGAAGAACAGAATCTCCAAACGGAGTGGAACCTTTCATCACTACGGATGGCCGTCACTTTCAGAGTGAAACTTGTTCTGAAGGACACAGAGCTGCTGAAACCGATTACGTTACAGTAGAGGAATTATTGCAGCCTTGCAATTTTGATCTTGCAACGCAAAGGCTAATTTCAACTGTGTATATACAGTATACATTTCTATCAACATAAAGATTGAAGTGGAATTTGAAAAACACTCAGGGCACACAGGACGAGTTCTCGCGGTACAGGGATTGAAAACTGATCTAAGCCTTGACTTGTATTTTTGTTCTCCAACTCAATTGGATGGAGGGATGTGATCACAGCCAAGCTGTGCGGTGTGACAGCCTCCCTCCCTCCCTCCCTCCCTCTTCCCTAATCACAGTCATCAAGTCATTAAACCAATTGTTGCCGCCTTTCAGGGCCACAGCAGCAGCTTGTGACATTGAAGTGGTAATTCGATGCAGCAGCGTGTGGTGAAAGCTGTCGCTGGGAAAGTTCCCTCGTTGTTTTGTGTTTTCCCTCCAAACATACTGTGAGGTGCCTTTTAGCTTTTTGACTTTTCCAATTTCACTCGGACACGTTTTTCTGCCTCAGCGCATTTGTTTTGATTGTTCCATTAAATATATTTGTATATCTATTATCTACTTAACATAAATGTGTCTGTCCATGTTGTTGTATATTATATTTAGATCTTCATATTATGTTTACACATGATTACATTAATTATTAATAATCAGATATCATTATTCATGTCAGTATAACTAGTGTGTGTGTGTGTGTGTGTGTGTGTGTGTGTGTGTGTGTGTGTGTGTGTGTGTGTGTGTGTGTGTGTGTGTGTGTGTGTGTGTGTGTGTGTGTGTGTGTGTGTAGGCGGTCCTCTCGGCCCACGACACCGTGGCCCAGAAGAACTTTGACCCGGTGCTGCCTCCGCTGCCAGATGATCTGGACGACGACTTGGAAGAGGAGTCGGTGAAGATCGTGCGGCTGGTGAAGAACAAGGAGCCACTGGTGAGCGGAGACGGGGAAAACTCTGCGAAATGAGATTCCTTCCACTCTTTGTTCGTTTGATTCGGTCGGTACGACGAGTCAAGAGTCGTGAATGGAATTCCCACGAGAATCAATTCAAGCTGTTATTATTTAGGAAGATTGTAAATCAATCACTTCCACATGAATTGAGTCCTCAGTCATTATTTTCCGTTCACCAGTGGAAGACTTACTGTGACTCACGACTCTCCGGTCTTTTGTGTTTGGGATCGGAGTCTCGGTTGAGCCGGGGTTGCCTTGGCTGCAGTTACCGCGACTCCTAAATCATTTAAAAGATGAATTCACAACGAACGTCTCGCCGCACGTCGGCGCCATAATGATCATTTGCCCCGTGGTCGGATTCAAAGCCACTTGGTCGCTCGAGGGTTAAAATCAAAGCGAGGAGTCGTTTCCCGAGTTCGAGCGACGTCGGGACGCCAGACCCATCCCAAAAGTACATGTCGTGAGCGCCGAGCAGCCGGAGATGGCGGGGCCGCTTCTTCGGAACACGGCCTTGCGTAATGTAATGTGATTATTTCGGGATCCAGAACACAGTGCGGCGCCCCTGAGATCTGATCCCGGATTAGCGCTTGTTCAGCCTCGCGGCGGCTCCGGCCCTGACCGTCCGGTTTGGGAAAGGGGCCTCGCGTTCCCCTGCACCCAAGCGGGGCCAGTGGGGATGGCTGGGATTTGACCGACTGGGATTCCACTTCCTCCCCCAGGGGGCGACCATCCGCAGAGACGAGGTGACGGGGGCCGTGATCGTGGCCCGAATAATGAGGGGAGGCGCGGCGGACCGCAGCGGTGAGACCCACCACTCTGTTTCATTCTGTTTGCGAATTAAGTTTTCAATGTGTGTGCGATGGAGAAGACCCATCGAGCGCGCACACACACATTCAAGAGCCAAGGGCATCTGGTCTGGGAGTTGCCCGGCTCCGCCCAGAGTTCTGATCCATTTCAGACTTGGTCTTTCCACCTCCAACCCTGGAAAAGACAATCCCAAACCGTTACCGTAACTTCATTTCTTTTTTCTGGGTTTAGATTAAATGCTCTTCTTTTCAGTTTCTTCCCTGTCTGCCTAACGCCTGCTGCTGCCAGACCCGCCTTGGGTTGGCGTCTATTTGGTTGAAACTTGATGGTTCCTTTATCACCAGAAGAGACAACGTTTTGCGGGATCCCCCCGGAGGGCGAGTGGAGTCCAGGTTTTTTTTTTTTGTGTGCGGCGCAGAGCAGAGGATCCTCAGCTGGAGAGAAACAAGATGTGGACACGAGTTGTTATTGATGATGACGTGCTGATGGGGAAGACGCGGGACTACAACGCTGGACGATCGCAAACAAAACAAATCGCTAGTTCAGCACCAGTCAGAGGGGATGAACTCCTTGAGATTAGCGACACCAGATTACGTCTTGGGAGATTACAGATCACTGGGTTGTCGTGCCCATTGCCATGGCACGTATTTAAATTATTTTACAGCGGCAGAAAATCTTCCCCCTTCACATCCAGGTTTATGAGACGATATATTGGACAAAAAGTTATATTGTTGTTATTGAGTTGTGTTTACTGGTATAGATGGGGTTTTTTTGTACGTGTATAACCATGTGGTGCTTATATTTGAGGGTTGTTGTTTTTTTGAGTCGTGTATTTATCTTGTGTTTATCTATTGTTTATAATAATAAGGTGCGCGTGTGTGCTTCCTCCAGGTCTGGTCCACGTGGGAGATGAACTTCGAGAGGTGAATGGGAATCTGGTCGTACACAAGAGGCCAGATGAAATCAGCCAGATCCTGGTAAAGTAATAGAGTCAGCCTTGACGTGCGTCTTGTCGTATGATAACATCAAACTGCGGCGGTGATCTCTCTGCCGTTAGAGGAATAGTGAAAAGCTTCAAAGTCAGTTTTTATTCTCCGGTTGAACGGTCGTTCGCCCGGGGGCGGCTGGTGTTTAGATGTAATTTATCTCATGCTCTCGTACTGAATTTGTACATGACTGGGCAAAAAATACCTATAATCCGAGAGCGAACCAATGCGAAACATCCACGACAGCAGCATTCCAGCCCTGCGGTGTGGACGTCAGTGTTACTATCCACATGATGATGAAGGAGTCTTTCTTCTTGACCAGTCCCAGTCCCAAGGCTCCATCACCCTGAAGATCATCCCAGCTGTGGTGGAGGAGGACAAGCTGAAGGAGAGCAGGGTGAGGACTTAAAAAGAAATGTATAACACACACACACACACACACACACACACACACACACAATATGAACAATTAAAATACACCCTGACCCAGGGTGATGTGGCTTCACCGTACCACCCTGAGATAAAGATGTTTTGATTTGAGGTGTGTTGATATGAACATTGAACACGGCGAGACATAAAAGACTTGACACTGAAGCTATAGAACTAAAAACAGAGTAAGTACAACTAAAATTAGAGATCAAAGGTTAAAGTACAATTTAATACAGGCTGGAAGGCTGTATTAAGCTTAGAACCCCACCCACTTTTGGGTGGATAGCACAGGTGTAGACTAAGGTGTCATAGAGAGGGGACGAATAGTGCATCTGTTTTTTTTTTTTGTTTGTTTTTATTTCATGAGCATAAAACTGTCCCTGAGCCACGGAGCGGGTCCCCGTGGAAGTGGACGGAGGTCGCGCAACATTTTAGTAAAAAATGATCACTTTCTGCTGAAACGCTGCTTACTTTCCCCAATGTTCATTTTCAAATTCGAACCATGACAAGGCTTGACGTTAAATCAATCAGTCGATATTTTACTGTGATTGCAGGGTTTTCTTTTTACAATTCAAGAGTTAAATAAAAATGCTGTTCATCTCATTTCATCACTACACGTAGGCGCAGTTTACATGTTGACTGCACCCAGTGTTGTCCACACTACAGAATGATTTATTGCTTGTGTTTAGTGATTAATACAGAAGATAAGGAACTTAAAAAAAAAAAAAAAAAAATCCCATCCTTAATCACAATCTCAATATTGATCAAAAGGAAAATCGCAATCACATTATTTTCCCAAACCGTTGAAGCCCTTCTCATAACCGCATTCAAATGCGTTGAAAACAGGACTGCGCATCTTTGATGCTACGATGTTACAGGTTTATCTGCGGGCGTTGTTCGACTACACCCCGTTCGAGGACAAGGCCACGCCCTGCCAGGAGGCGGGGCTCCCCTTCCAGCGCGGCGACATCCTGCAGGTGGTGAGCCAGGACGACGCCACCTGGTGGCAGGCCAAGAAGATCGGAGACTGCAACCTGCGCGCTGCCCTGGTCCCCTCCACCCAGTTCCAGGAGAGGTCTCCATTTCTAAGATCTCTAATAGCTCCATTTCTATTATATCTCCATCTGTAATATATCTAATGTCATTTCCTGCAGGAAGTGACATCTTAACAAGCGAAACGACCTTGAATCTGATTTGCTTTTTTGTTGTGTCTGTTCTGGCCCAAATCTGGCTCTGCCGGCTCATCTACTTTTCACGTCACAAAACATTTTTGCTTTTCATATCCACTGAGGAGCCGGGGGAAGCTTTAGAAACGGCAGAAAAAAAACAAACAGACGCACACATTCCCGTCCAAAGGTTTTATAGATGATGTCTTTGAGAATCTTTTAACTATGAATCATTGTTTATAAACATTTTTTTTTTTTCTATTAAGCTTCACATCAAGATGAATGAATATATATATATATATATATTTATTTATTTTTTTTATTTTTATTTTTTAATCCACAGACGCTTAAGGTACCGGATGAAAATGGGAACCTACCCCGCCCCAGTGTCCCCGAAAACACCAACCTGTAAGTTTTTGACCTTTAACCCTGGTGACTGTTTGTGGTAATGAAACACGTCCTGCTTTATAAAAGATGTGACGACAGGTGGTTGTTCTACTGTTGAGCAGCACAGCTGTGATGGGGCCGTTCGGTCTGAACCGTATTACAAGGGGACCTCAAACAGCACAATCTGTTCACTTGCTTTTAAACAACAGTTCTATAAAAGCACATTAATGATGTTAAGGTCATACTACATATTTGGTATATCATCATCATTCATAGAATGCCTCCTGTCCAATCAGATTACAATGTTGAGTATATGTAAATAAAACTATTTCCGTTCCAGATACCAGCAGAAAAAAAAAGATTAGCAAAAAGAGGGCAGTGAATATCTAATCTCTAAAATTCATAATCCATAGTTTGAGTTTGTTTGATCCAATATTTAACAAAACACACAAACCAAAGTGGTGTCTCCTTTAATCTGTCTGGTTTAGGTTTATTTGATTTGATTTTATTAGTTTGACCTTTTACCTTCTGTTGATCTGAGCCTGAAGAGATTAGTGGTTCCTGTCTAGATGCCTGATGGTAATGTCCCGTTCAGGCAGCACCCAACCAAATTTTCGTATAAATTTCCACAAACTCATACTAAACGGAATGCAGTTTTACATGTCCCTCAGGTCAGTGCCACAAAAACCTTTCAAAATTGCAAGTCTGCACTAATTCATTTGTTCCGGACAGAACAGAGAACTACTAGTCTGCTATGATGGATTTTTGACGAGTTTGAAACATGGCAGCCATCAGCCAAAAAACACATTGCACACCAGTCAATATGGCACAGCAGGGTTTGGTTGATACTTGTCCTTCATTAGTGCTCCACATGTGGTGAAATTCTGTCCACCTGGTTTTCAGATACAGGTTTTTGGCATTTGTGGCGCCCCCTATGGATCAGGCTCAAAATGCTTTGGTCGACCGTTTCCCGAACACGGACTGACTGTATAACCCAAGATTTATGATGATTGGACCCTCAGCTCTGCCTTTTGCGGCCTTTTTTGGGGATGATGTCGGCCATGTTTTTGGACCGATCTTGCTCATTTATAATAGAAACGTGTATCTCGGCCGCAACGTTGTATCCCAAATTCGGTGTTGATGCAGTCAAAATCCAAAATGTAGATGTCACACAGCCGTCTTTCACATTATGCAAAGGAGCAAAAACATTTATTTTCAAAATTTGCAAGTGATTAAAATTGTGAAGTTTCCATATCGACACATTACTAGTATCAAATGTTATTGAACAGGGCTCTGGGACACAACGTTTGTGTTAATTTGTGTGGCTGTGATAAGTAAGTAAGACGTTTCTGATGTTCTGTGTCATCCCTTGCATTGCTCCCCTCAGATGACCGAACTGACAAAGGTAGGCGTGTCTCCTCTCAAGGGAAACCTCTTTCCCGGCACGGCATGCAGCACTTCTGTGTTTTTAAGAGTCAAAATCTGAGTCGTCCAAGACTCAACACAAAACACATTCCTGAGTTTTCCTCCAAAGCCCCGCAACCCTGAATGGATTTCCAGTTGCATTTTGACCACGACTCCCAGTAACTGTCCCTCACACTGCTCCAGCATCCCCCAAAGCTTTCACCCCTGTGTTCTCTCCCTTCTTGCATCCCAACAGAGGACAGTGACAGTGATCGTACTCGCAGCGGACAGGACATAGGTGAGGAGGATGGATGTTGTATTCACTGCTCAGGCAGGCATGGCTCATCAATGCACTACACTGCACTGACCTCAACAATAGCAGAGAGGGATACTATGTACTACTGTGGATGGATGCTATAGAGCATGATACTGGAGAGGATGGATACTAGAGAGGGTGGATGCTATGTTCTATAGAGGAATGATACTATAGAGGAATGATACTATAGAGGGTGGATTCTGTAGAGACCATTGAGCTTCTTCCAAGCTCTCTGCAGCACATTTATCCCACTCATGACCCGTGTTCACGCTGCGGGTCGTTTCCACGCACCCACGTCTCACATCCTGGTGGACGGCCAATCAAACGCATGGCTTCTGGCATCACCCGCCTCTGTGCTGTTGCTGAGACGCGCTGCCTTGCCCAATGGTCTAACACCAGCTGTAGTCTCTCCCAAGAGTAAGGCTCCCGCCTCCTGTGGCCAAGCTTTCTCATGGGATCTCTACTCAGGTACGCTCAGCGACTCCTTCCGCCGCCGTGCCTTGTTGTGGCTTGTGGTGGTTTTGATTTTTAACGACGAGGACCCCACCAAGCGTGAGATGGGGAGGCGGCCGGCTGCTCGGATCTCTGTCGCTGGTGTGACTTTGAGTTGCTTTGTTTGTTCGCTTTGTGTAATGTGACCAAGCTGTACGTGATGTGTTGTTCTCCCGGAACCGTTCTCCTCCTGAGCTCTCCCTGTGTGTTTCTGTGCTTGCAGCCGGGCTGCGCAGAAGTTTCCGGCTCAGGAAAGACCGGCAGGGTTCGCCGGTGGAGGCTCGCACGCCAGACGCCGCCACCTCTGCCGCACACGTCGACTTCCTGATTTACGAGGAAGTGACGCTTTACCAGCCACGCCGAGGGGAGAGGCCACGCCTCGTCGTGCTGATAGGTGATTAAGTAATAACCAAGTTGTTCCATAACTATTGGTGTAACGGATGCACGCTGCAGGGTTTGAAACGGTCACTATTCCTGCCCTCTAGTGGTTAAGGTAAGTCATGTAAAATACCGACATTTAGTTGATACCAAATAACCCGTTATCTCCATGATACATAGTCACAAAATGTTGTTGAAATTGTTCCAGTCAACATTCTACTGAAGTGAAAGTATTTGGGTGTGGGGACACCTGCACCCATTTCATTTACTGCCCCACCCCCATATTTATTTAGAAATTGGAGGTGCGGCTCATGTTTGAATGACGTCATGGCAACGAGTGAAAGACAAAGCACCTTGTCAATAACAACAAGTGAAAGTTGTGAGAAGGCAGAACAAAGATAATCTTAGATCACATTTTTGGTGTTTGTATGTTGATAGCCCACATCAACATAATTAAACCGGGTCCTGTTGTCCAACACAACGTCCCTCTTCCAGGTTCCCTCGGAGCTCGGATCAACGAGCTCAAACAGAAGGTGATCGCTGAGAATCCCCGGCGCTACGGTGTGGCCGTGCCTCGTGAGTGACTTCACACCGTGTAACCGTCGCGGGGCGCTGAGCATTCAAGTTCTTTCGACCATAAACAGAAGTAACAGCACAGCCAGCGTCATGGAAGCGATGAAATGCCGCATCATTGAGAGGAAACTTTAAAATGCGACTCCAATCGACACCTTTGAACGCCGGCTAAATCGTTTGAGAGATTTCCCATTTTTCCAGCGCAATCAGCCCATGCTGGTTAAACGGAATGATGAGACGGATCAGCTCTGTTCCCACATGGAATAAATGCATCCCAATCAGCATTGTTGTTTTTGTCTGTTGCTGCGTCAGATACGACCAGAGTGAGGAGGAGTCACGAGAGGGAGGGCGTGGAGTACCACTTCATCTCCAAAACAGCCTTCGAAGCCGACATCCAGAACAACAAGTGAGCGCAGAGGTTCAACATTAATTTGCCTATTTTTGATGCAGTAATTTATTAACCGGAGATTTAAAGCTTTTAAGAGAAAATAACTCTAACATAGTGGAATAGCAAGCGTACTTGATATTGTCAAACCACAACTAAAACACTTAAATTCAGATTACACTGCCCTACAGAATTATTAATCAATACTTTTAAAAAGGTCTGTAAGTATACACACTTTAATGCAATTGTTTTAATTATTCTACTTTGTAAATGCGCTTTGTTGAGGGACCTGCAGTGATGTAAGTGCACGGTCCCTCCGTGCCAATAAAACAGTATTTTTGTTGTAGATATCTTCTTCTCGTTTTTTTTATTTTCCGGCGTTAATTGAATGATGCGAGCCTGTGCCTTAGGAAAGTCGGAGCAAACATTTAAATGACATCAAATATGAGTGAAGATTCAGCAACTGGATTGTTTAGTCCTCGCCTCAAATTTGTTCAGAATCAGTGAACGCTTGAGTAAATACAACACAGAACTCGCTGAAACCCTGTTGGCTGACCGCAACCAGAAAAAAATAAAATAAAAAGCCTTTGAAGGTTCCTAGTTCCCCGCAACACCTTCAGAGTCTTGTGGAGTCCATGCCTCAACGGGTCACATACGTAATATTAGTGGAGGTTTTAATGTTGTGGCTGATCGGTGTAATGTAAAGCACGTCATCATTATTTAATTCCTACAGATTTATAGAGTATGGCGAGTACAAAGAGAACCTGTACGGCACCAGTCTGGAGTCCATTCACAGCGTTTTGGACCGAAACAAGGTGTGTCTGGTGGACGTGCAGCCCGAGGTGAGTGTCCGAAAACTACTGGTCGTTTAACCTCTTTAGACGGTATTAGAGCTGACTTGAAGCAGTAAAGTGTATTCTGGGATATAAGAATACTGTCAGTAGGTGACTGTTCTTCTACATTCAGGCCTTGAAGACGCTGCGTAGCGCTGAGTTCAAGCCCTACGTTGTTTTGATCAGACCTCGGATCCACGACAGCCACTGCAAACGTTTCGGCTCGTCCTCCTCCCTTAGCGTCGGCATCACGGTGAGCCACATTTAATTCTTACAAATTATGGATTAATATATCAAATTAATTAACGCTCAATTAGTTTTATGCCGCCTCACACGATGCATATGACCCGAATGGAACATTTGATTCTGACATAATTATTAATGTCCATGGGATGGTGTAGCTGCCACCAGAGGGCGATATACACAGGTACTCCCTTTTAATGACTAGTTCCGTTCCTAAACCTGTGTGTGTAGAGGGTGATGCGTGGTATTGTACGCAGCGTACTGGTCAGAGAGCTGGTCGTCAAGTGAGGAGTACATGTATATATGCGTGTAGGACAGTTTCGTTTTGTGATTCTTGGTATAGTAAGGACACCATGAATATTGCTGTCTTGATAATCTGTGCACTTGCATGTGATTTTTAACTTGAGATTTTTTCAGATTGGTATAATGGCCACAGTAAAACAAGAGTGGTGTATTGGAATTTTTTAGAAAAAGTTAAAGAGGCCAGACATCTGGTAAACAATGCATTCGGCTGTGAAGAGTCCCATTTGCAGATACAATAACTAATGTGGACGTGCGGATCATACATTTTTTCCTACCATGAAGACATTGTTTAAAAGCACATCCAAGAACATGAATTATCCCACAAAGTTAAATTTACTGATTAAAAGGATTCCTCTGCACAGTTGAGGCCTTTTTGTATCAAGAAATCTGAAAACTAGCCGGAGCCCAAGTCTCGTTACAGTTCTGTAATTAGTCACATCTGTACCTCCAGGACGACGACCTCCAGGAGATGAGGCAGTCGGCCGAGCAGATGGACGAGCGCTACGGCCACTGGGTGGACTACGTACTGGTGAAGGAGGACCCCATCAGTGCCTTGGAGGAGCTCCACGCCGTGCTGGAGCGGGCGGAGCTGGAGCCCCACTGGGTGCCTGTGTGCTGGGTCCGTACCTGAGGTGATGATGGGCACCTTTGAAGCATCTGCATCGCTGCCCAGGTACATGTGGAGCCATCTTCGCTAAAGTTACTTAACTCATTGGGGAAAACAACCGGCTTGATGGCCACGATGTAGCTAAACTGTAGTGGTAGCTATTGGCTCTGAGGGCAGGTTGTACATCCTTCAAAGAGATTGTCTCAGCTCTACACTCTGGGTGATGACGGCGCTTCAAACGTGGTGATTCCGTAGGCATCACCATGTAAGAAGCTTCCACCATGAAAAGGTCACAGCTGTATTACTCTTTCCATATCTGAAACTAAATGTGTGCCATATTGAATGTTATGACGAGGAGAAGGCCCTGTGATGTTGACGCAAAATGAAAACAACCTGCGGTTTTGAATAAAGACCTGGAATAATGAGTCACACCGACCTTCACTGTGCAGACGCGGCGCCTTGCTGGTAAACATTTTATTTTAGAATAACTAACTACAGTAGGTTACAATGAGGAACCAAACAGAAATAAGGAAATATACATGTGATGGTGGATCTGTCTCACTACTTCCAGAGCTTCTTGATGGACATGTTCTTCTCACTGTCTTTCTGCATCACCTGGGGACAACGGGCAGTGGAGTAATTCATATTAGAGGTATTGAGAAAGTATCAGCCAGCCTTTTTAGTCAAATGGTTTGTTTTTCCTGCAAGACACGAACCTTTGCCACGGCCATCTCAAAGTCCTCCTGGGTGACGTGGACCCGCCGCTCTCTCAGGGCGTACATCCCCGACTCGGTGCAAACCCCCTGAAACACACAGTGAGTTATTAGAAGGACGCGCTGCGTTTCCCCAAACTGGTGACGTGGCTGGTTCCTCACCTTGACCTCAGCCCCGGAGGCTCCAGGCATCAGCTCCGCGATTTTCCGCAGGTTGATCCCACGCGTCAGGTTCATCTTCCTGGAGTGGATCTTCAGGATGTCCAGACGAGCCTGAGGAATGGAAACGGAGTACAGCAGTCAAGGTCACATCCAAGCAGCAGCGCAGATGTTAAACAGCTAGTAAAATGAGTGGCATATTGTTAGTATTCACTTTGTTGCATAACCGCCACCTGCCCAGGTTGGGCTCACTAGTTAGCATAGTACATGTTTTTGACTTGGGCCGTGCACCTTCATATACCCCCTGGCATCAAAGTGTCATCTTATAGAAAACAAACATTTCATCAAAATGTTCCTCAGTCACATAAGGTGGAGCACTCACCTCCTCGTTGGGCGGAGGAAACTCGATCTTTCTGTCAATCCTGCCGGGCCTGAGCAGAGCCGAGTCCAGGATGTCAATACGGTTGGTGGCCATGATGACCTGAAACCAGAGAGAGGGTGAGTCACGACGGCGAGTCCAGCGGCGGAACTCGGGACGCGCTGGGGGGCCTCCGGGAGTCACCTTGATGTTCTTTGTGGCCTCGAAGCCGTCCAGCTGGTTGAGGAGCTCCAGCATGGTCCTCTGCACCTCGCTGTCGCCCCCGGAGCCGCCTTCCAGACGTGACGAGCCGATGGAGTCGATCTCGTCCATGAAGATGATGGAGGGAGCGTGCTCTCTCGCCATGACGAACAGCTCACGCACCATGCGGGCGCCTGGGGAAAATTCACACCGAAAGAGTTTAACATATAATACATGTTATCAACATAATAAAACCTACAGATTTCAAGGCGTAGTGAAGATTCGATCCCTTCAAATGAACCGTTCCAATATTTTTCATGACATGAATATTGCCGTTAAAAACGAGGTAACATTTGTGCTCAGAGTATCACAGTGGAACCATCCACTCACCCTCTCCAATGAACTTCTGGACCAGCTCCGATCCAGACACCCTGATGAAGGTGCAGTCTGTGTGGTGGGCCACAGCTCGGGCCAGCAGGGTCTTCCCGGTGCCGGGGGGTCCGTACAACAGCACTCCCTGGGGACACAAGTAGTAGTTAGATATTGCAAATACAGGGAGATGTATATATCCTTTCATTACACACATCTACACACTTTTAGGTTAACGCCGCTTATCTGAACGAGTCTCTCGCATATGAGCACATATGGGAAGGATTTGTCATGTGAGAATATCTGCATTTCTCACACAATTAGGATAAACAGTAGCCAAATACACTTCTGTAGTTATACACAATATAAGAAGTGATTATTGCTATGTACTTCCTAAGTTATTACACACACTCCCTACCTTGGGCTGAGCGATGCCCAGGGCCTCAAACAGCTCAGGGTGCTTGACAGGAAGCTCAATCACTTCCTTGATCTCTTTGATCTGCTTGTCCAAGCCGCCGATCATTTCGTAGGTGGAGTCTGGGACCTTCTCCACCATCATCAACGACACCAGGGGGTCCACCTTGTTGGGCAGGATCTTGTGCAGGGTGTAGCTGTCGTTACGCAGCGCGACGCGGCAGTTGGGGGTCACCTGGCCAGATTGCGGAAACGTCAATTCAACTGTGACATTGTTGAGCTTTACTATAGTTAATATCTAAATAATAATGATTGAAAACCCGAAATAGAATAAACATACTTATTAAATGCATTGTTTTAATTTTTTTTTTTACTATCTGGTTGCCATCTATTGATACCAAAAAAATCACTGAGTTGCATGTTGTGTATGAAAGGTGCTGTATAAATAAAGGTTTTTATTACTATTAAAAGCTAATTAAGTATGTGAAATCAGCATTAAGAATTAAACTATCAATGCTAGATCACTTACATCATTGATGTCAATATTCTTGTCAACATCCACAACAAATTTCCCCTCTGGATGCACCTGATGGATGAAGGAGATTTGTTTAGATCAGCCACTCGTGGTCAATTCAAATCATTCTACAAAGTCTTCAACAGAAAGGAACTTGAGAAACTGAGAAAAATGACCTCAAATCAACATCACATTTATGGACAACGATGAACAAATTTGTTTTCTTAACGTGGCACAAAAATATTAAAGGAAAAACTGGTGTTACATTCAGACAAGTGTGAGCTCATAGTCAAATTTTCTTTGTTCAGTCTCCTGTCGGCTAAATCCAAAATGTGAGCAAATCAGCAATGTTCTATTTTTTGTTAAGATAACACTATAAATCACAGGGGGAAAATCAGGCATTTCCTCGCGTTGACTAGAAAACCCGGACGAGGCCTGGAAGATGACATGATGACTGGGTGTTTCTTAAAGTCGGTATCGAGGTAAAATAATAACTTTGTATACGTCCAAGTCCTTGTAAACAAGCTGGAGCAGAACCTGTCTCTTACATCTGACAGCGTTTTTGTTATCCACGAATTGCCCGTTTTTGACTGGGAAAACCTGCCAACATATTTAAATCTCTCCGGTCATAATGTCTTGAGAAACAAATTCCCTCCAAGCACAATTTGAATGAGCGCTGGTTGGATCATTTAAATTAAAAAAAACAAAAATCTGCAGATATGTTCATTCCCTGTTCGGCAAATTGCAACAGGAAGCCAATCAGTTTGCACGATCTAAAGCTGATCCGAAAGCTTCACCTCTGACCAATCACGTTTTTCGATATAGAACTAAGCCCCGCCCCCTCCCCCGTAGACAAGTTGCTGTTGTAAACACAGTAAACACTGAGAAGAAGCAGAAAGATGTATCATTTGGACACATACATCCAGTTTGGCGTTTATATTTGGATATTTACGCTCCCACCCAAAGCAGACTGTAAAAATTCATCGTGAAAAAGATGTCGACGGGACGTCACCACCAAAAACTTAATTATATATTTCGACCTACTTGCCATATTTATTTTGTTTATGATTGAATTGTATTGTATGATTGAATTAAAGCGGCTGCACTTGTTATTTATTGTTCACGAACGGAAATTATTTAATTTCAATTAGTTAGACTTAATGTCACTCTATACAACCCGCTTATCAATTGTTTTTAAGCTCAATATACACAGATCATATTTGACCAGAACTTTTCCCATCTGTCTGGGAAATTGAAATCTTCCAGGACACGTTGACCGGCACCAATTCTTTCTAAACTCTGGTCTCGGACCCATTTGATGAACAGGTGCTACAAAACACACCTTGACTAGAACCTTCTTCTTGTCCATGGCTCTGACCACCTCCCCCACGTAGGAGCCCTGTTCCTGCAGCAGCTGCAGCTCCTCGCGGAGCAGACGCACTGGAAGCATAACACAGCTCCAGTTATTTTCACATTTGACTTTAAAAATATTTGGTAAAAATGTTATTGAACTGGCTTTAGAGGAATACCTTTAGCATTGAGCTCATTTCTCTGTGCCTGCAGACGTCGCAGGTTCTGGCTCTTGTCGTTGACCGTCAACTGTAAAAGATAACAGTGTGAGACGGTCGGACAAGGGAAAGCCGTGCACCACGTAGCTGACGTACACACGTAGCGTTTAACATTCCTCACCTGAAGTTCTTCTATTTTAGATAAGTAATACTGCCGCAGACCCGAACCACCTTTACTGTCCCCCATCTCTGCCTGTCAAATGCAAAGTAGAAAATCAGCAAATGCAAAAACAAAAAATACTTAATGTGGAGAAAGTTGGCTCGCTTTTTAGGAAAAATCTGAACAAAAATTATGTTTGGACAAATCATTTTCCATGGAATTCCGACCAGTAAGTACAAGGATTTTCTTGGATTTCTCTCCACGAGTGCGATGGTAATTGAGTGGTGGGCTGAGACGCGCTGACTCTGTAAGAAGTCCCAACTGTCAAACTATGGCTGATTGATCCGACCAACGTTCTGCATCGTGAACAAATAACAGTCACTTTAACAGACACCAGCACAATAGTTTAAGATCTGGCAGCCTCCGTCATTTTGAGTTACACTATCATTATCACAAACGGATGATCCACTTGGTGTTTGCTGTCCAAACTCTAGTCTTTCACCACATTTAATTTTCTTTTCCATATATACCAAGTAGGCTAGGAGGGGGTAGTTGGAACAGTGTTCGTATTTTTGTTTAGTTCTATTTAATAAAAAAAACAAGTACATGAACACAGTACTCATTACTTATAGTACTTACAGTACATGAAAACCTGTTTTCATGTTCTGTCTCTCAAACCCCTGTACCTCCAATACAATTAGCTTGACAGAAATGTTAACTGATGCAGAGCAACTTGATTAATTTTGACAAAAAAATATGGATGAAAAGGTCAAAAAAGTTGAGGCTGAAGTTAGAACCTCAAAACCTGTGATAGGACTATCATGACTTAAGGCCTAACATTTGTGAAACTGATTTAAAGACTGTTAAGGACGCAATATAAGAGAAAAATCTGGGTTTTGAGCAAATGTCTAAGAAAACACACTTTGACCACAAAACTCTTTAGTGTGTCTTTAGAAAGAATGAGGAATAAACCATTGAGTCACACGGTAAGTTTGGAGCAACCAGAGTGTGTATTGATGAATATAAAGAGAATTAGCTAGTGCATTTGAAGAAAAGACAGACTTATATTTATACACTTGTGAAAGACATGGATAACATAGCTCCTTTGGCAAATAAGGAATTATAAGCAATGTCGAGGTAGATCTTTGTCCAAAATGTTCAAGGATAGTGTAAACTCAGATGGGTCAGGGGAAGCGGAGTTATGATATACACTCAGTGGGCATTTTGAGGTACACCATACTACCCAATGTAATGAATGGCTTTATTTCAGCTATAATTTTCAGGGTTTTTTTTACGCTGTCAGAAGAGGTGAATTAAATATGTTTTAGTATCGAGGTCATAGTTGGTGGTGTTGTACTGAGCTCCATTATATTCAGAGGTGTTTCTAATATTCTAACCCCCTTATGTATGTCAGCAGGGAGGACAAAAAATTAGAAACACCTCCCAATATAATTAGTTCAGTAAAACACCATATTTAACTATCACCTCAGTCATGAACATACAGAATAATTTAATTTACATATTTACGACTGTGAACAAAACTGAACATTGTAAACTTTATAAAAGTAGAATTTGTGGCAGAGCGGTTGTACTGGATTACATTGGATTGTACAGGTGTCGCGAATAAAGTGCACACTGAGTGTTTAAGAAATGAGGGCGTTGCAGCAGCTCGCAACAAAACAATGACATAAGTAAATAGAATAAATAACTGGCAATATGCAATAAACGTAAAAAAAAGGCAACGTACAACAAACTTAACATATAACTTATTTATACATTTCGAAAAAACTACCCATATACAATGCACGTGAAAATAAACTATAAAATATAAACATGTACAACTAATTTAAAAATGAACGCTACACCATCAATAATTCACACAAAACACACAAGCAGTTTATGGTTCGTATATATAATAACATCTCCAGATATCGTGTTAGTTACATTAATGATGGAGTTTATTGAATCATAATGTATCAGTATAAAAGTATTACTATAAACAATTCAGTCGACTAACAAAACGGTGATTAGAGCGCTAGCTGCAGCTTGTGTTAGCCGTTAGCTTGATGCGACAATGAGACAGCAAACCGGCAGCGAAGCGGGATTGACGGGGACGATAAAACCCGACATTTAAAGTCTAAGTCCCGGTTCGTTTGGAGACGTCGCGGTGAGATGATCGACTCTGCCGCGGGCGCCGTTCGACGGTAAAATACAAACAAAACAAACATAAAAAAAAAACCGAACACGAAGCGGGAAAGAAAAGGCAGATTCGGAAAAGAAGCCACTTACATGGTCCAGCCCGTCCACCTCCATCTTGATCTCTCCAGCTTCCGGCGGGAGTCCCACGTACTTCCGGCAGACGCTCCTCCTGGGTTTTTGAGGCGTTACGCGACGCCGCCTAGCGGTGTGGCTGCGTCGGTACACGTTAATAGTGAACTGAGTTCCAGATAGAATAACAAATATATATATATATATATATGAATATATTATACAATATTAAAATGATGATGCTATAAAAAAATATCAAAATAATAAAATAAACCATTAAAAATAATCAAACAAACATACATTTTAAAAGTTAGAAAAAAAAATATATATATATAACAAGTGAGCAAATATTGGCCTTTTGTTGATAGATGTGTAGGTTTGAATAGAAGTGGAATGCAAGGCACATGGCAAGCACCGAATAACAGGAACAGTAAAAAGATCAAATAGACTAGAATAGTACCAGTCTGTGAAAGAGGACAGGAATTGAGTGAGGAATGCAGGGGCAAGGCCGGGGACCAGACCATAACCCAGTGCAAAGTGCACCTCGGGGGGGAAAAAAAAGCACCAAAAGGGACGTGTTTAATCGCCAGCCCTCTTTAATTTGTACACGCAAAGGACGATGGAGGCAGCGGCCGCGAGGCAAGAGAGGGACAAAGACAAACGGTGAGAGCTGGACGGGGGCACACACACACACACACACACACACACACACACACACACACACACACACACACACACACACACACACACACACACACACACACACACACACACACACCTACAACCTCCCGGCGGTGTTTCGGTTGGGCCAAGCCAAGCCGTTATTCAAAGTGGGACGGGGGAGTAGACATTTCGGTGAGACAGGTAGGACCAGCCGCACCGGTTTCGCTCCCACAGCTCTCCGCAGGCCCTGCAGCTGCTCAGCCAGTCTCGACAGGAACCCACCGAGCAGCTGGATCGGAGCGACGGGACCGGCGTGACACCCCCTCTTCCCCGACAGCACACAATCACCCGACACGAAGGCTCCATAGAAAAAGATTCTCAACGGTGAAGGTACTCCTACAACGCAGAGGCTGGTCTCCAGTGAAGATATATTTAATGTAAAAAAAAAATAAAATAAAAAAATTACAAATTTATAAAAGATAGGTGTTTGATTGATAAAACATCACATGCAAAAACTCTGTACATGTAAAAAAAAAAAAAAATGTATTAAAGCGGCACATCAAAATTTCACTAAACCCAAGGACACTTTTGGCGCTGTGGCTCAACTTTCATTGAGGAATGTTTTGAAGGTATGTCCTGTTGAAACCAACCAAAAAACCCAACCTCAGTGTA
Organism: Zeus faber; assembly: GCF_960531495.2. Classification (NCBI taxonomy): domain Eukaryota; kingdom Metazoa; phylum Chordata; class Actinopteri; order Zeiformes; family Zeidae; genus Zeus; species Zeus faber. The sequence goes on from NC_137207.1 coordinate 21,086,011, forward strand.
AGGAACGGTCGTTCCGCGGTTTGATCGGTGCGACAATTCCTTTGCCTATACGATCAATACCAGTCCACTTATTGTTTCCAGACAAGAGGGGGTTTTTATCAAACACAGTTTAACACCCCGTCCGCCCCGGCTGCCCTCGCCTGGCGTCATGACACTGAAGCAACACCGAGGGCAAATGAAAACAGCATGTAAACATCAAGTTGTACAAAACAATCTCTTCTGAGCTGAATTAAAACAGCTGCGGCGTGTGGAACGCTTCCAGCAGAGCAGAGCTTTCCATGTCGGATAAGGAAGGATTCCACCCCAAGTGGGGGGCGGGGGGATATTTCAAAACAAAACTGTCCAACATTTACAAGTAATACATGTACTGTATAATTAACAGAATCCTTAGCAGTTTTTAGGGTTTTTTTTGCTTTACATATTCACTGAAATATTTAAGTTGCAAATAAACAAACAAACAACAACAAACAACGAGTCGTCGTGACTGTATAAAGCGAATTAAAAAAACAAACAAAAAAAACTCTTCATTCCAGCAACTTCTCCTGAGCCGGGTGTTCTGATACTGGACCAGAGTGTGGCTGTTATTCCGATTTAGCGGATATGGCTTTTCAACGTTAAGAGTCGAAACCTACTTTCAAGTTATGGCACACAACGACGGCTGCTTAAAAACAACTTCAGCAGAACGTACAAAACAACGTACCGTACAAAGCACAAAAGATGAACATTTAGTCAAAGTCCAGGGTCGACCCGAACCAGCTACTAGTTCCAAATCAAAGACAGTAAAAAGTTAAAAAAAAACAAAAAACATCAACTTGGTCCCAAATAACCTGCTTCAGACACATTACCTATGGACAACGCTGCTGCATGGCAATCTGCCCTCCTCAGGGAACGTAACGTGAGCTCGTCAGGTTCCAGATCATTTGGATTATACATTTAAGAGGATCGCACAATGTGAGCTGTAAAACACAAGGAGCCATCCCCCTCCTCCAGCGGGGCATCAGGTGAGTCGAATCCCCAAAACCTGCTCCAGCTCCTGCCTTCGCTGCTGCACCTGGAACAGAAAAGATCGTCTCCGTGATTAGAACCACATGTTTCCATTTTAAAGGTGAAAAATGAAGACGATGTAAGAAATCCTAAATTACAACCCGGGGATTAATAAAATACTGGGGCTCTGGGCTAGACCTAGGGTGGTGCGGCTCTGGCCTGGATCTGTGCTCTCGGGGGTTTTGGGGTGGATCTGAAACTCTGGGATGGATCTACGTCTCTCGGGTGGATCTGGGTTCTGGATTTGATCTACGTCTCTGGGTTGGATCAGCGACTCTCGGGTGGATCAGCGTCTCTCGGGGGGGGGTCAGCGACTTAAATTTAATCGGGATCTTGGGGTATACAGGGTACACAAGGAATACTGGGAATACGGGGTGGCTCTGGGGTTCAGGAGCTCCCACCTTAGAGTAAACGTATCGGCCCACGGCCTCCGGCACCCAGGGGGCCTGGTAGAACTCGGTCCTCCGCTCCTCCTCCGGGTTCCCCGACACATCGGTCATCAGCTGAGCGAGAGAGGGACAGAGATAGGAGGTTACACTCTTCACCTTAAAGTGGACTTTAACTATTGAAGTCATGCGCTTAGCTAAGCACGCTTCATAGGCGCCGCGGCCGTAGTGTCATCTAGTGCTCACGCCATAAAACGCCACCATTGCTCGCACCGGCGCCGTCAACGCCGCCACCTCTCGTGAGCTCACAATTTTTTCGAGAGGTCGTGGAGAGGTCCGCAGGTACAATCTACACCATCCGTCCATGAGTGACCACAAAAACAACCGGAATTCATGGAAGGAGATAGCGCGTCTATGTTTACACCGAAGATTTGCACAAACCCACGACTATATAAATGTCCACACCTCCACTGAATACACTACGCAGATATAATTAGATTTAACACTTTCTATTTTAAATTTTACTGCCCTTCTCCACTTATTCAGATCCTTCCCTCGGGACATCTTTGTCATGTTTACAGCAGTTCCTTCAGTTTCCCATGACGGCACGGCTCGCTTGAGGCGACCATAAAGCAGGGTTAAAGACAACTAGTCTCCTGGAAGAGCCAAACATCAAATAGACATTGTACCAGTCAGTGAAAGATAAAGGAATTCCGTGAGGGATGCAGAAGCAAGGCCTGGGGCAGACCATAACCCAGTGGTCGTAACTCTAAGGCGTACATTGAAAAAAAAAAGGGCACCAAAAGGGACATGTTTTATCTCCAGCTCTCTTTAAATTTGTACGCGGAAAGGACGAGGGAAGCAGCGCCGCGGGAGGGTCCTGCCATGTTTTAGCTCCCACCGCGCGCCGACTCAGCCGATTCCACTCCAGTTGGACCCCTGCGCTCGCGACGCTAGACAACATGGGGTAACTCGCAAGTCCCGGAGCGGGGTTTTGACTCTCCGGGGCCGGATTTTCCACCTCTGCCGGAGAACGGGCTGAAAGCCCAATTTGCCACCGCTACGGTCCTCGCGGGTTCACCTTCAGGTCTCTGCTTTGGGACTTGAGCCAGTCCTGGATGAAGTCCTGCGGGTTGTTGCTGAAGCTGAGCATGAAGTCCCGCTGGGTCTTCAGCTGGTTGATGGACTCGATGGTCTCGTGGATCTGTGGATCGGGAGAGGACGACGGACCTCGTCAGGATAACATATCACAAGCACTCATTTTTGGGATGTACGTGTACCGTAATTGGTGGGAGGCTGAAGCATGTGGGCGCAGAATGGAAGGGTCAGAACTTTAAGGGAAAACTCCAGTTATTTGCTCATGCTCTCGGTGCTGCACCGATTCCAAAACTTTCACCGACGCAGGATTCTTCCTAAAAAGGGCTTTTCAGTCAGACGTCAGGCAGAATCGATATGAACATACGTGATTCATATTCCTATCGGGTGACGAAGGGGAAAAAAAACAAAGGAAAGGAAGAAAAACTACTTCATCCTATTTATCTAAAATGTATTTTAAGTCTTACTTTGAGTTGCACTTGTGTATGATATGTCCTGCACAAAGAACACAATTAATATGTGTAATAACACTGCACATAGCTACATAAAAATAATTGATTATTATAATTTATACCCTATAAACCCATACAAATAACTTATCCCGTGCATAAAATCACATTTCTATGTTCTGTATTTATTTATTTTATTTCTTTATTTATATATCTGACTAGATTACGGTGGTGTGGTTTGAGCAGCCACACCTGTCCTGGGTCTAGATAATTGGGCCCAGGATCAGGGTGGCTGTACGCCTGTTGCTAATTGGACCAATCAGCGCACAACAGGCGTACAGCCACACTGATCCTGGGCCCAATTACCCAGACCCAAGACAGGCGTGGCTGCTCAAACCACACCACCCCCACACCACAATTGCATATTATTTCTATATTTGACTATTTATGTTTTATATTTTTCGGCTATTTGTGAATATTTGGCAATTTTTGTTTTTATTTTACTTTTTATTCTATTGTATTTTCTTCAGATTGTGAAGCTTTTTTCCATGCTAATAGTCCGTAGTGAAACGCACCAATCCTCACCACGACAACTCGTATATGTAAATCATTTTAATTCAAGTTTTTTTTTTTTTGTTTAGTTTTTTTTTTTTTTTACACTTTTTTTACAGATTTATTTTTTTTAATTCTCATGGGGATTCTGATGAACATGTCGCGCTAAACACAGTAGAAAGACAGTGAGCACTGAGGCTCATTGTTTAAGTGCGGTTAAAAGTCATTCTACGAAATCGACAAAATAGCGCCAGGACTCCCATGATGCACTGGGGCCGTTTACTAACTCTGTGAAGCCAAACTGGGTCAAGAGTAAGACTGGGGAAAACAGATTGCAAGTCCGAAAGCTTTCTGGTGCTCACTGATGGATGTTTCCAGAACAATCCTCAACTTGCTGCAACTTGCGCCACATGCAGCGCCGGCCAAGCGTCAGTTTGGAAACTGTTTCAGTACTTTTTCCTGCACCTTCATCTCCAGGATGTCGATCTCCGGCTGGTTGGTGGTGGACGACAGGAAGCTGCTCATCTGGCCCTTCAGGGGGTCGTCCACCTCCACGTCGATGTCGTAGCACGCCGTCTTCTTCTGGTCCTTGGGGTCCACGCTGGCATGAAAAACAGTTCAACTATCAGTTAATTATTCACTTCATTAATGGTTGATAGAAGGGATACTCCAGTGTTTTCATGGAAATGTCACAGGAGGCTAGACGAGCTGATCCCATCTGCGGCCACGCAGAGTCTATTTCCCTAATTTTCACTGGAGCTAGGTTAGCTGATCCCGGTAGCTGAAGCAGTAAAAATAAATAAATGACAAACAAACAAAATTATACATAGGATACTACGATGGGTCAAATGCAGAGAACTCATTTCCCACACAGGGATTAATAAAGTATATCAAAATTAATCAATAAATAACAAAGAATAGCAGCAGAAATAAAATATAAAAATAAAAAAAAAAACAAAAAACAGGTAATCAATAAATAAATCCATACGTGCAGAAAAAAAATGTGGATAAATTATGACAACTACAGAATGTCCCTTTAGAGAAAAACATCTGCTATAAATGACTAAAATGGTAAAAGTATGAAGAAAAGAAGGAAGAGATTACAAAAAAGATATTCTTCCCCACTCCCAAAACATCGACAAGATGGATTGGCCGTAAATGTACCTGATGATGTGATTGATGATGATGGGGTCGGGGTGCTGCAGCAGGCCGGCCAGCTTCATAGGGATCTCCGAAAACCTCATGCGGGTGCAGGCGAAGATCTGCACGTTAGGTGTGAGCACAGAGCGGGTTGGAAAATGTTTACGTTTTCAAAATATATATATATTTTTTTTTTATGTGTGTGTGTGTGTGATTGTGTGTGTGTGTGTGTAAATCAGCCAAAGTAAAAAATAAATAAAAAATAATAAAAAACATATTCTTCAAAAGTGTTTGTAATATAAAATGAATAATGGAAATTTATATTTAATTAAATTGGCATGGTTTAAAGCAGGGCTAGGCGGTACTTTACTGGTATTGCGTATCATTTTTCAGTGTTATCCTATAGTCTACTCAGTAGATATCAAGAGATCTTTGGGCTGGGACTCAAGTTGGGAAGAAGATATGACCTAAATCTTATGATGATGAGGTTCTGAAATATAGGAGGGATTTTTACTTAGAAAATTTGCACAGTACCATAGAGAGCTTGCACATTTCTGAGAAGATTCCGGGATATTTATGTATCAGTATTGGGTGATTAGGTTTATTTTTATTATTATTGTATATTCCCCAACTTCTACTGAATCTCTCAAATGAATCCCTGGATTTACTGTATATCTATCCGTGTGTGTGTGTGTGTGTGTGTGTGTGTGTGTGTGTGTGTATGTGTGCGTGCGCGTGTCCCTGCCTGTCTGAAGTAACGGTTGCAGTTGATGAACTCCTTGTCGTGGGCGTCCTGCAGCTTGTTGTTCTTGATGTAGAGCCACAGCGCCTGCATGATGCTGGCCCGGGTCTGGGTGTGCACGCCCAGCAGACGGGCCAGGCGGAGGTCCAGCTTGTACTGGGGCGGCTGTCGGGGGGGGACAACACAACGAAAAGTTTGGGCTTTTTGGAGCTACTTCATGTTTTTCTCTGGCATTCTGAGAGGTTTTCCTGTTTAACGTTGACTTTACTTTACAGACAGTTTTTCTCCCTGAAACAATGAAAACAGCTACAGCTCAGTTTACATTCATTCATTCATAATTCCTCACATCTCTGAGTAGCTGCTGTTCCCAATGTATGAAACCATAAATAATTAAACAAAGTTCACAAAAAATATGTCCCAATAAAAACAACAGTAAATGAGCCAGAAAGTTAAAAATGTTGTCATTATACAGTATGTTATGGGCTATGCAGGCGACTTTCTTATTTAAGTCTATTTTATTCATTTATTTACTTATAGAAATGTTTATGCAACATTGAGAATTAAATATTTGTATTTAAGGAGTAAAAAAACAACTTTATTTTTGTAAACTTCTTAGCATCAGTGTGTCCAATTTGAAGTTTAATGTCAAGTTGAATAGCAGCTGGCTGCACGTCTACCTGGTGGTCGAGCATGAGCAGCAGCGTGCACTTGACGTTGACGTCACCGGGACGTTTCACTTGGAAACCATCCGTCTCCTGCGTGGACGGCATCCGGTGCCACTGAGGAGGCCAAGCAGCAAAGAAGCACAAAATAAACCCAAAACTCATTTAGTGATGTTAAGAGGAAACCTGTTCGAGGTGAACAAAAGCATGATAGTCTACAGCAGTGTTTCCAAAGCTTTTTTTTTGGCGGCGGACGATACCGCTTTACTTTTAACCACTAAAAACCACAGAAACATGCAGAGCTGTGCTTATGGGCTACTGATGGTGACGCACGACTTCCAGATGATTCGCTCAAAAGGAACAATTCTCTGGAATCACTCCGACAAAAGAGTGGGCGAGTGTGGGAATGTTCAACTCACCAACTGAAAATTTTTTGACTCTTGTTCATCGTTCACACGAAGTCCCCGCCCCCACCCTCCCTCCCATTAACTTTTTTGTTTTTTTTATAAACCACCAACCCCCCTCTTTGGAGAACTATTTATCATGTTTGGGTCTATAAACAACTGATCACTACTCCAGGGAGGGGGAGGATCACCACGGGTGAGACAAATAAACATAGAAACAAACAACATTTACACAAAAACAAACATTGGATGACAACATGTATTGATATATAAATAAAAAAAAAGGAAAACTAGAACTACACCTGGTCATATGGCCTCTTCCTGTCATAATCATGGCAGCAAATGAGGGAGGGAAGCAGAGGAATGCAACCAGGAGGGTGCTGGGGTGCACTCCAAGCAGGTGTGGTGGTGTGTGCATGTGTGTGTTTGATGGGACCGCCTGTATCTGTGTGTGTGTGTGTGTGTGTGTGTGTGTGTGTGTGTGTGTGTGTGTGTGTGTGTGTGTGTGTGTGTGTGTGTGCGTGCGTGTGCGTGTGTGTGTGCGTGTGTGTGTGTAATATGTCCACTAGTGTTGGTATTATGTTGTGGCGCCTCCAAGCAGCGGAACGGGCTCCGAAGCCCCCTAACTCTGCAGCCTTGTCGACACCCTACGACTGCAGGAAAGCCCTGAGCACCCTGCCCTGCGGCCACAGAAGACCTCCAGGCCCCAAGAGAAGCCAGAGGGCTGTGGAGCAGCCACCAGGTGCAAGACGCCAGGACTCCAGCCCAGCCGGCAGGGGGGATCCGCCAGTGACCAGCCACCCCGGAAAACCCCAGTGCTCAATATGTGCTGTTGGCAATTGCAGTTAAAATTGCGGGGTTAGGTTGGGTTAGGTGTGTGAGTGCAGGCCCCTGGTCAGCCCCCAGCCGCCGAGCATGCGGATCACAGAACAGAGGGCGGCAGACGGCACCCCCAACCACAGCCCAACCACCCAGCGACAAGCGCCCCACGCACCGAGAGCACCAGAAGACAGGTACCCCAGCAGCCCGGGGTGACGACAGGAGACCGCCCCCCCACCGAAGGATGCCACATGGTGAGCCCTGCACCGAGCACAGCCAGCCAGGTAGAGCACAGCCAGCCATGTTGAGCACAGCCAGCCAGGTCGAGCACAGCCAGCCAGGTCGAGCACAGCCAGCCAGGTCGAGCACAGCCAGCCATGTTGAGCACAGGCAGCCAGGTCGAGCACAGCCAGCCAGGTCGACCACAGCCAGCCATGTTGAGCACAGGCAGCCAGGTCGAGCACAGCCAGCCCCCCTCACATTAAACAAAGTGAATCAAATGAGCAAAGAAGGAAACTCGAATGACTCGTTTCACTGACGTGATGAATCTCACTACGAATAGTCGTCACTTTCACAGTGAAACTTGTTCTGATAAAAACAGACCTGCTGTGCTGTCTGGAGCTGATCAGTTACACAAATGATTATGGAAATTTAGATCTTGCAACACAAAGGCTAATTTCCCTTCCTTTCAATAAAGGGGCAAGAGACAACTTTTTTGCTTTTACTTATCATTATGAAGCAAATATGTCCCCTCGCACAGTAATGCGCTGGGATTTTTATTGGTACAATAAACACGTCTACAATAAAAACACACAAATAAACAACAAACTGTTATTATTGGTTTTGTTTGGAGAAACCGGGAACGGACACACACTGGATCGGCCGGTGGAGTGGAGAAAACGGAGATCGGCGGCACAGCCAACCCTTTTTTTATTATGGTTAAAACTCTGGGAAAATTAAAAGACACAGCGGACAGCGGGAAAGACTGGAAAATGCAGGAAAATCCGGGGAAAAATGGGGGGTTGACAGCTACGCATTTCTTACACAGAACTTGGGACTGAGGAAAACGTAAAGCGATCCGATTGTCTGTGCGACAGTGGCGCAAAAAATAATACCACTTGGACACGATTGGGGGGGGAAAGCTGAAAAGTTGTTGTGGCAGATCCTCGGCCACACGCCATTCAATTGGCATTTTCAGGGCCCCGTGAGTGGGTTGAAAACACACCAGTTTATTGTTGAGAGTCGGCTAGGTGGAACAAGCCCGGAGCAGAAGGAAAACATGTCATGACAAAGGCTCCTCTCGTGTGTGTGTGTGGGGGGGTGGGGGTTTTACCTGTTGCTCATGGATTGATCTAACGAGTAACAGCCGTACAGCCATCCTGATCCCGGGCCCAATTACCTAGACTCAAGACAGGTGTGGCTGCTTAAACCACACCACCCCCACATCAGAGTTGTCTAATGCCCCTTTAAGTGAAATTTAAAAAGCACAGTGATTCCATAGCACATTGGTTGTAAACACTGATCTACACTCATCATTGGAGTTTAGTCTTGATAAACTGCTAAAAATGTCCTACAAGGAAGAGTCAAGTGGCGTTTAATGTAGTCGTGTGTTGTGTGTGTGTGTGTGTGTGTGTGTGTGTGTGTACTTTAAACGGAACATGGTGGCGACGTGAGCAGCGTTACCTCCACCAGGTGGTTGTCGGGTCCGTAGAGCTCCTTGTCGAGCTCGATGACGAGGCTCTTGAAGAATGAGGAGAACTTCCTCTTCTGCTTTCCAGGCTGAGAATAGACAGAACACAGGGAGAGTATGGGAAGATGTAGCGATGGACAATAGGCCCAAAAAAAAGTTTTAAGTAAACTATTTTTCATTACAATTACAGCATATAGATAGACAATAAAGTAACATATATTTTAATTATTGTATTGACATTTCTATTATTATTATTATTATTATTATTATTATCATCATCAATGACACAATATTATAATAATTTTGTTTCAATTACATATCTTTTTTTAATGTTTGTGGAGATATAATATAATATTCAGCTGAAATAACTGCACAAATTACCTCCGAAAAACAGAATCAATACTATACATCTAATTTTCAGTAAATCTTTTGGATGCTGCTTTGTTTTGATAGGCATGAAGTTGTGTGGACAGACAGACTGACAAACAGAGCAATATATAATTGAATATTAATGGTATTGAATACAAATGGAGCTTCAGGCAGCTCTGGTAGTTCACAGAATCTGTCAAAAAAAAAAAAAGAAAAGAAAAGTAGTGTGTGTTGCACCGTTCAAGTTGCACCGCTTCTTTGATTTCCATACGGTTTCCATAGCGACCGTAACAATGCTGAAAAAATATTTACCATGTGGCATATGGCCTCTGGCACTGACATCACCCACCACAACAAGACCAAAAGATAAACAAGTGTTTTTTAATGGTTACTGCATTGTTTTGGCTTTGACCACATCGTGTGTGCGTGTGTGCATGTGTGTGTGCGTGTGTGCGTGTGTGCATGTGTGTGTGCGTGTGTTGTGGAGCTTGCAGCAGACCCCCCCACCCCTTCCCAAAGCATGCGTTTGCGCAACATGCCCCCTCTGACCCACTCCTCCAGTCGTTCTCCCCATTTCTGTTCAACTCCTACGCATGCCTGAACAACCAAGGGAGCGAGAGGGAGAACGGGAGAAACAGTGAGAGAATAGGAGAAAGGGAGAGAAAACAAGAGAACGAGAACGAAAGAGAGAGAGAACAAGATAAGTGGGGGGGGGGGGAGAACGAGAAAAAAAGAGAGCGAGAGAGAGAGAATGACAGAAAGAGAGTGAGCCAAAAGAGAGTTGGAGTTTAAAAAAAAAAGCTCTTTATATAGCTCATGTCATATTTACTGTGATTCCAACGAAATCAAGAAGGTTTTATAATAATAAAGAGAAAGAGAGAGAGAGAGAGAGAGAGAAAACCCCCCAGAAACTCGGAAAAAAAAAAAAAAAAAAAAAAAGAAGTTCTCTATCTACACATGATCCCCGGCTGACTCTGCGTCCTGCTTGGAGCTGATGGACGGAGAGTGTTAATAATGTGCACTGGCGGCACGAAAACGCCCGCTGGTTTCAATTCCTAATTTTGGAGGGGGAACATGAGTGTGTGCGAGCGTGTGAGCGTGTAGCGTGAGGGAAGGGGGGGTTATTCACATCTGGCTCTGTGGTGGGAGGCCGAGCCCGGGCCCGAGCCAGAGCGAAATGACTGCGCACATTTCTCAGACACAGCACCAGCGTCCGGGCAGCGGGAACATTCAGACCCGACAGCGCCGATTTGGTGCCGAAGCGAATTTTGTGCAGGTTCTGGCTTTGCTGCGGCTGGAAACCGGCCAGAGAGGGCGTGGCGAGGGGGGCGGGGCGCGGCCTGCTGGAGGGAAGAAGCTGTGTTAGTCACTCACATCCTCCAGAAGTTTGCCTTCCACCCGCAGCTCCCACGACGACATCTTCTCGGCCTCCTCGCCCTCGGGCTTGCCAGGCGTGTGCGTGTTGGAGATGTAGATCCTCAACTTGCGCTTTTGCTATGAAAAGTCAGTTTCATTAGGGGGGGGGGGGGGGGGAGAATATATATATATATAAATAAATAAAAAAAGACTCAAACTGGTCAAGAGACAGGTATTGGTTCTAGGACTAACAGGGTCGATTCACTGCGGCAAACTCTCCAACTCTGCTGCCAGCTCTGCGCAAAACCTGAAACCGGAAAAGTCTCTTTCCACATCGGTTCCATTCGTGGCAGCGGAAGGTGCGGATGGGCAGCAATGCGGCCGTGGGATGCCAGGTTTGGGCAGGTTTTCGTGCCAAACCAACCCCTAAATAAGCTCCTCCTCGTCACCGTCAACATCATGCTGAGTGTGCTAGTCATTAGTGTAATCACCGGTTGGAGGGAAAACCTGCAGAGTCCCGGGCCAAGGAGACGACTAAAGAAATAGGAAACAGGCTCAATAAAAATGCAGATGAACTGGCGGAGGCAGGTCGTCAGGGAAGACCACTAACGACAGTGCATATACTAAAACCCAGGAACTTAAAGGAAAACTCCAGCATTTGTTTTCCCTACACCACACACACGCACACACACACACACACACACACACACACACACACACACACACACACACACACACACACACACACACACACACACACACACACACACACACACACACACACACACTTATTTATTTATTAAGAGAACAGCTTCATGGCCCCCATGGCTCCCGGCCCTCCTTACCGTGATGGGCTTCTTGATGGCCTCCTGGATCTCCATGCGCTTGCGGGCGATGGTCTGATCCAGCTTCCTCTCAAAGGCCAGGAGGTCCATGTAGGCCTGGGACTCTGGCACCAGGTCGCGGATCTGAAGGGCCGGCAAATATATTCAGTTTCAGGATCGGGGGTCACGGTTCTACCTAGGGAGAGCTCGGTACGGTGGATGTGGTTCCTACCCGCTGTGGGAGAACCTTGTCAGCCAGCTTGCGTCTTTTGGACCTAAAATGTAGATAACACTGAATATGAAGAAAGCTGTGCTTTTATTTTGAGACATGCTGAAATCATTTATCATCAAGTTGTTCACCAACTGAAAGGATTTGGTTTAAAACCAGAGGAGACTAATACCTGATGAATTCCCTTTTGAAAAACGAACCAAAGGAACATTTGATTTTTTAATTGTTACCTTTGCCAGCTTTCAATAAAGAACCAATCTCATCATTGTAACTTTAATATTATATAATTACAATATCTACATCTAGCGAGGTAGCATACGTAAGACAGGCATTGTGGTCTAGTCAACGAGTCAACAGTGGCACCAAAAGTGTCCAAATGAAGAGACATTAAGACATTTATGTGACGCGCCCTCGAGTAAAGACTTAAGCCCACTTTACACCGAATCAGAGAGACGACGACAACAACAATCCGGGAGCCCATGCCCTCCGACGGAGAGTCGGGCTCTGCACGCGGAAAAAAGCCGCGATGCCCCGTGGTGCTCAATTTCCTGAGCGTACCGCCACTTCAATCCCTTTCCGGGATCCCACACTCACACCCGGCATCGCCAAAAAGAAAAGCCATGTTGTTCCTCGCCGGCATTGCGAGTGAATCTAATTCTCCGGACCCGTCCGGGGATCTTAAGTTGCCACTCGCGGCTTCATAATGTGAACCGAGCGCGTCGACATTAGCGACAAAACTGCGGAGGACAAAGAGGCCCGTTGTGGCGGGGAAGGGGGGCGGGTGGGGGCTTCAAAAAGCCTCCGGGCCGCCGCGGCTCTGCGGCTTCACGAGCCGGTGGCGTCACTGGGCCTTTTGAAGTCAGAGATCATCTCGTCTTTGTTGCTTTTAGAGCGTAAAAGGACGATCATGAGATACTGGTTCGCTTAGGGACACTTTGTTTGCTCAGATATGAGGTTGTTGTTGTTGTCGCCCCCCCCCAACGGTAATTCTAACTGAAGGCAGATGGAAACCCACGAGGGACGCGAGACATGTCTATCTCATAAATATCGAATATCTTAAGAATCAGGACTCTTGGTTTTTCCAAATTCGATACCGCCGCGTTGATTCCGCAAATAAAAGCGTTTTATCATGTTAACATATTTATGGATCCCTCTTTATCACAAAACTCCTTGTCACCACGGCGTTCGCCGACGAGCTTCTTCCTTTCAACGGCTCTTCTGTCGGAATGAGTCGAACCGAGCCTCGCTGGGCGATGAGGCGCTCTTTGTTTTGTCAAGTTTCACGGTTTGACGTCGTGTTGTGTGTTTAAGTCGCCGCCGGCAAACGTTTGCCCCTCCGTGTAGGAGGTAAGCCGATGCGCCTCCCTCGCCGGGAGGTGCCCTGGCGGTGAGGCAGGGCTGCCAACCCCGGGAAGATATTGTGAGAACCCCAACGGCGGAGTAGAGTCTCCGTGGTGTTTGAGTGACTGCCGCTCAACGACTCCATCAGTCACTCACACCGTGGCCGTCTCCTGACGAGGATAATCACAACGTATGAGAGCTACTACAGCTAACTATATACAGTACACACATTCATCTCATTAGGATGTACCCCTTGAAATGCATCATCTGGTAAAGTTACCCAACATGTTTACCAACTAGAGATGCACCGATTGCAATTTTCTTGGCCGATTTCTATTTCTGATTTTTTTGTGAAACTGTCCCTGAGTCCCAATAAAATAAAATACAACATAAAAATGTTCCTGAGTTCCAATAAAATAGAATATGGGACGGCCACCAAGGTTCAGTGTAATTCAACCTGTAACTCACTGAGTATTAGGACACAACATATAACTAACGTGGAAATGTCCAGTTCAAACTTCAATGAAAGTCTCTTTCCCTTTAAGTGCAAATATACATTCATATCATATTTATATGGTGCTTTGCAAATAAATTGCAATCATCACAAAAAAATAACAAAATTAAATAAATGGCCAACTCTTCTCACTCTGGTTCACCGGAAGTCCTCCTTCCCTCACAGCGAATTAAACCAACTGAATCAAATGGAACGACTCGTTTGACTGAGTGACTCGTCAAGAACCGGGTCTCGACAAAAGAGTCAAACTTTTAAATCACGAGAGGGGCCCTGCTGTGACAGTAAAAGAAACACAGTCTGCATAATGTTAGAATATTGTCAGGTGATAGATAAATCATTTATATAATCTTAATCGTTTACCTTGAAGTACCTCCAAAAAGAATGTCCTTTCTATTGCTCGCATTTTTGAGCGTCAACTACGTTACATTACGTTGGTATCGGGTTTGAGTATCGGAGCATTTTGACGAGTACATGAGCACAGTATCGGGCGTGTAAATTTGACCGGCACAGAATCAGATATATCTCACACTGATCAGCCGGTGAAAACCGGCCAATTCCGGTCACCGGCCGATCGATCGGTGCATCTCACGTTTTTATACGTTAACATTCCGGTCACATTTTTGTGCTTTATTATAACTCTCCCACTTCCCATTTTACCGGAGCAAGCAGCGTTACACCTCGCTGGATAATAAAGTACGGCTCAGTGCTGCGTATCAGCGGATGTTGAATGAGAGGAGAGGGAGGGACGGGCTCCCAGAACCACAGGTCGTAGCATCTGGTCCAATCCCAGGGATGTAGTTAAAATACCCAATAAATGTACAGTATTTTTTTGTATTGAATGATTGATTTCCATCATTAAATAACAATAATATATATATAAAAAATGTTTTGCATAGCTTCAGCTGGCATTTCATACCTGTGTATTTTGACTAAGAATTGCGTAGTTGGTACACAGAATGTGTGCAGGTTGACAGGTCTGGATAAGGAGCGCACCCCACTGTCACGTCAGGTTCACAAAGCCAAGCCACACACGCACTGTTCGGACGGTGAGGTTTTATTTCAATACGTTATTTTACTATTATTATGTATGTGTGAGAAATGCTGTTTGTACTGTACCTGTTCTACACAAATATAACTTACTATAGTACTGTTTTTTTATTTATTTATTTTTAACCGTTTTAAAAATATAACATATATACAAACAAACAAACAAACAAACAAACAAACAAACAAACAAATAAATAAATAAATAAATAAATATTAATGAAAATGTATCCTGGACACCTCCCCTCCAATCAGATGAACTTGCAAATTATAACAACCCACCATACATACAAACATACATACATACATACATTCCAGCCACTTACCCCCGCCGCAAGCCCCCCAGGGCACCGTGCTGCTGCTGCTGCTGTTGCTGCAGCTGCTGCTGCTGCTGCTGCTGCTGCTGGAGATGGAGGAACCTCTTCCTGGAGGCCTCCATGGTCGTGAGCCCTAGGGCCCCGTGCCGTGCGGCAATGTTGCCCCCACTGTAGGAGGGCCCCGGGAGCGGCCCCCCCGTGGAGCTCAGATTACCCAGTGGACCCCCACCTCGGCTGGGGGGCATTCCCGGGCGCTGCAGGAGAGGATGGAAGACGACGCAGCGTCAGAGGAATTTCCCATCCGGGTTCAAAAGAGAAGAAGAGGTGAAGGAGTTGAAAGACTGAAATTTAAAATTTCAAGTTCCAAGTCTTGAAGTTAAAGGATTCTTCCTCTATTAGCCATCACTAAACTCATTATAGTGTGTGTGTGTGTGTGTGTGTGTGTCTGTGTGTGTGTGTGTGTGTATACACTCATACCATCATACCACCTCTCCCTTTATGACATTGCCCAAATTATAATGAAAACCTTTGTGTCAGTCTTTGTTTTTTATTTTATTTCATGTAAAACATTCTATGAGGTGCATACTAGGTATGGATGGAGATATATAAATAAAGTTCATTATCATTATCATTATCATCATTATAATCATTATCACCAATAACGATGATTTTGGTTTTTGGGCAGGTCTCTCTTGCAAAAGAGGAAACAACAGCCGTGTGGTGGTTGTAACCGTCTTTTTAAAAGTGAAAGTTTATTTAAAGCCTGAAAAGCTGCAGGTTGTGAGGAGTCAAACGGAGCACGTCAGCGTAAACATGGAAGAACGAGATAAAGACCCGGAGGCACGCACAGTAAATCACCCAGCGTGTGCAACACAGTGGACTCGTTTCAGACTGATTATTTTAACTCCTTTATTTATGAATTATGAATTATGAATTATGAATGACTACTGTCCAAATAATTATTGATGAAATTTTGATTAAATCGGGGGGGGGGTGGGGACAAATCCGGAAGTATTGTTCCAGATTGACGAACTAAGCAACTTTATTATGTTGGTACATGATTCTAAACACAGTATTATTATTGTATTATTAGCGTTGTTGTTGTTGTTGTTGTTATTATAATTATTATTATTATTATGTTATTATTGGTTAGTTGAAAAGTTGCTTTTAGAGCAAATGTATTGTATAATACCATGGTAATAAAAAAAAATCTGCGGACTTTCGGTGTTAGCGACTCGGATCAAAACAAATTGGCGCAAAAGTGTCAATATTCAAAAAGTTAAAAAACAAAAAACAAAAACGAAGTTAAAACAGAAAATAAAAAGTTTAAACACACACACACACAAACACACACACTTTTTATTTATTTTTTTGCATTAATGGAAAATAAATAAAGTTATTACGTGGCGGTACCGTGTCTAAAAAACCGTTTTCCAATCTATTCATGAAAAAAAATACATATTTTATAAAAAATAAAATTAAAATTAAAAAAATAATAAAAAATAAAGCTGGTACCTGGTAGTGCGGAGCGCCGAGCACCGCCCGGGGGAGCCCCGCCGGACTCCCCTGCACCCTCACCCCGGCAGCCGCCTGCGCAGGGTTCCCGGGGCTGGTGTTCGGACTCATCAGAGAGTTGGAAAAGCCCCCTCTGGAAGTCATGTTGTGCGGCTGGGGCTCGCCGGTTGGCTCGGGTTCAAATGTCGCTCCGGCGGGGCGTGCGGTGCGCGTCCAAGTGACCCGCGGAGTGAGGGCTCGCACCGGGTCCGTCTGACAGCGCACACACGCTGTCAACAAAAAGCTAGCGACGCTGTCAGCTAACGGCGAGCGCCGAGGCTAGTTCCGGGTTTGCGTGCGCTAAATTCAAATCCCGCGGGGGGAGATGGGAATAGCGAGCGTTCAAACGTTAAACAATATTTATTTTTCAATAACAATAACTTTTTCGCTTTTAGCTCCACTTACGCTACTTCGGTCTCCCATGCATCCTGGCAAACCTGGAACTTTGTAGTACTTTTTTTCAGCCATGGAAGGACGGGCTCGGATCCTGGACAATAAGAGTTTCCTGGACAAGTTGCATTGCGTGTGCAACAAGTGCATGTATTTTTGTGCAGGAATATTAACTTGAGAATTAATATTTATGTAAGAATCGTTTATACAATTTAAACTCTTTCGTGGGAACCCTCTGTCGGGTTTAATATAAACACGTTTAATACAGACATAAAATGGTCCTGAACTGGTCCTTCTAACCAATTAGAGCCACATGTAATTTCATTTGAGCGCATACAACAGAGTTACATATTGATTTCATGTTCATCTAATGGTTGTTAATAACATAATAAAAACCGTGCGTTTGCGTCTTGTTTGTGTTGAACGGGTTCGACTCGGTGAACACTTTGTGTTGCGCAAAGCGGGGAAAAAAAAAGAAAAAAACTTACTACGTGACTTGAACGCAGCATTAACTTCCTGAGAAACCCGATTAACTTATTGTCAATTTTTCTTATATATTTAATACTTGAAAAAGAAGAAAAAAATCATTCCCTTGAAAGGCGTCCAAATGACAGTCCAGCTACAGATAAAAGTCATTGCGAAAAACGTGCCTCCTTTTTGAATTGATGTCAGCCGAACAAGAAATTGAAGGTGTACAGTGCAATCACTTCTCTGCCAGCCGTGGGTTTAAAGTAAGAATGAGTATTGCGGGAGATGTGCGTTATTGGAGCACGCCTTGCTCAAAGGCACTTCAGTGGGCATTCAAAGAGCGGACAGAGATCTACGTTCACCCTCCATCAGCCCCCATTTGGAGCTAAACCATTAAAATTGCCACTGCGATAGCGCCACCTGGAGGTTATACCCGGTCGGTACAGCTGGACGCAAAACACAGTCCCATACAATTCCATGCTCTCCTCATGGATGATGCCAGAGAGGTTTTTGTTTGGTTTGTTTTCACCACAAAAAAATAAATAAATAAATACATTAATACATTCCATTCATGCATACCAAATTGTGTGAGGAAGCCTTCTGTTTTTATGATGCTAATAAATGACACATTAATCCAGAAAAGTGGAAATAACCACACACCTACAGACTGGTAACAAATCATTTATTACGCTAGACAGGGCCATGATAGCAGCAATTTGACTATTGAAATATTTACACTATCACATCACACCGAGGATACAATGTTACCTTTACAATGTAAACACATGATAGAAAGACATGTTTGAACGCTATAGAAAAGAAGCTCAACTATCCACCAACAAGTCAAACGATAGAAACCCGCCTTTTTTTTTTTTTTAATTCATTTTTTTGCCGACAGCAAAGATCTGTCGGCTCAATGGGGGGGGTCATGTCACAAAATGTTTCCAAGGGCGAGTTCACACAATCCCTTCTCACATACTGGATGGGAAACGGAGCATCCGCGGTGGGGGGGGGGGCGGATTGTGACCTTGATCGGGTGGGTAGTGAAATAAAAATAAGACAAATCATCATCCACGATTGTCCCAAAGTTCATGTGAAAACGTGTTTAATTATCATTCCGAAAAAGACAAAAAAAAAAACATATAAGTACGACTCATACCTATTTACGTCCGCATTTAAAAAAAAAAATCTAAAAGTATGTGCACATGTAACCAGTCCTTATCTGCCTGTCTGCCCACCAGCAGCTTTTACCATTTGCGTAGAAAACGTCTGTGAGGATACTCGTTATTTCAGAGTTCGGCAAAATAATTTACAAACCAAAAGGAACTGAAAACAAAACAGAAACAAACAAACAAAAAAAAAGTGTCGGAAGAATAATTATTCTTTTTTCTTTTTACGTCAAGTATACTGTGGTTCGGTGTCGTGGACGTCACCTAAAAAAAAACAAAAAAATAAAAAACAAAAAAAGACAAAAAACACCAAAGTCCATCGATTCAACAACGAAAAAAAGAGCAGGAGGATGAAGTCGGAGCCACGCCCCCCTCCCAGGTGTGTGTACAGTGTGTATTTGCATGTGCATTCCCGTACACGGGCACGTACGCACGCAGCAGGGGAAGGGCGGGCGTGGCAGCGGGCGTGTCACTGAGGGAAGGCGTCGTCTTTCATGAGCATGCGTGGGCTCTCCTGGTTCTCCATGCGACGCCGCGGCCCCATCATGCCTGAACGGGAGGAACCAGACGCTCCGTCAGCTACGGCCGTTCTCCGCCCTTTTGCGCACAAAGGGCCCTCAGTCTGATACGCATCGGGGGCCCCCGGACCCCGTGTGATTAAGGTGTCCGTCCCTGGCCCCCTGAACTCGCCGGGAGGACACGCATTTAGGGAGCATGGTTCCAGCTCTGATATTAGGATTTGTTTGAACTTACCGCTTTTATGCTTGAACGATTTTGATCTTCTGGGCGAGTTTGGGTTCTGAGACAAGTTTGGATTCAAGAAAACACACACACATATATATATATATATTACTTTGTGTATTCAAACAGAAGAGCACATCACACGGCGGCAACCGAATCTGAACCAACTATCTCTGGCTGCAACAGTTTGACTTTCTGTCATTCGCTGCAAATCTTCCGTAAAAACATTTCGCAGCATCAACAGGTGCGTCAGACACCAAAACCATGAGCATGAACGTACCTTGTCAGATTTCCTTTTCTTGGCTGGAAGGAAAATAAAACACAATTTTAGATGGATAACCGTACAGATAATCAGATTTTTAGATAGATTCAAGAGGAAGACCTCAGAAAATAGACAATAACAAAGCAACGGAATAAAAAAAACGTTAAAAAGAAAATGGCAGTTTAAGGAAAAATGTGGAAATAAAACTGTTAAAATGGCTCAGTGAAATGAAAAACAAAATAGAAAAATAAAAGCTTTAATGAAAAACACAATTTGTTAGAATGGAAGAAATGAGAATAGCATTTTATATTACTTCAAAAAAAGTTAGAATATTGATTTTTTTAACCTCAACATTTTAAAAATATGTTTTTATTTATCCAACATAACTGACAGTCAAAGATGACTTTTGATAAGCAGCCAAACCTAAAAGAGGATTCCTGTTTCACTGAACAGAATAAATAATACAAAATAAAGAATAAAGAATAAAGAATAAAGAATCACCTTTCTTCTCCGCTCCGTACGACCAGTCGTTGTCGTTGACGTCGTCGTTGTCCTCCTGGTCGCTCTCTGACTTGTTGCTGGTGTTGTTGCCAGTAACTATCCTGGAAAAGATGCACAGGGAGTCAAAAAAATGAATAAAAATACAAACAAAACAGAAAAAAAAAAAACAACACACACCGATCCTGGTCTGAAAGTGTTTCCAGTAAAAATAAATTGTGTATATTTTAAATCTGGCTTAAAGGAAAGCGCTGGTCTTCTTCTTGGGTTGACCGCCAGCAATCGGAAAAATAAATAAATAAATAAAGAGGTTAAAGTTTAAAAATGCCGGATTTCTTCTTTAAACAAACAGAGAAACGGTGCAAAACCCCTGAAACGGGTCAAAGGTCAAACCCAGCCAGGGTCAAAGGTCAAATCCAGCCAATTCCTGCTTTTCCCAACTCAAATTTCCCAGGGCAGCGAGAAACAATCACACCACAACAAAACTTTGGAGGTGGAGGGTCTTTTTCATGTCATATAAATACAATAAAAAAAAATTTCAAAAAAAAAAAATATATATATATATATATATATATATAAATAAATATTTCTTCTGCCGTTGAAAATCAGTTTAATGTCTTTTTCTCTGGGCTGCTCCAGTTAGGGGTCGTCACAGCGGAGCATCTGCCTACACCGACCGCCTGCATGTCCTCCCTCACCACGTCCATAACCCTTCTCTCTGGCTTTCCTCTTTTCCCTCCTGCCTGGCAGCTCCATCCTCCACATCCAATAATAATAATAATAATAATAAATATAAAAACATACAATCCGAATGATACAGACCTCTAACCAGTGTTTTGCGCTGAATAAAAATTAAAATTCCTCTGAAATAAATGCATGGGTTCGGTTCAGAGCCTCCTCCCTGCAGAGAGCGTGGCCACGTCGGGCCGAGTTGACGGCACCGATTTGTATTTTTTTTTTAATTTATTTAACTGTATTCCTTTTTTATGAAAATAAATAAATAAATAAATAAATTTCTATTTGTACTATTCCTGGCACAGTCTCTGGAGTTTGCTAAAAAACAAAACAAACAAAACATTTTCAGACATATTGTACATACAATGCAATATGTATGTGACGAATAAATCTTTTGAATCTTTGGAAATTAGCTTTTGTGTTGCAGGATTAAAAGGCTAAAGCTGCACTGATTCAGCAGCTGCAGCGGAAAGCGTTTCGCTCTCAAAGTGACGACTACCCGTGGCGATGAAAGACGCGACTCTTTTCCGGGCAGTGACGCGGCTCTTGACGACTCCCTTGGTATAAAAAGGGCTCGTTCGATTTTCTGACCCCTTGTCGGTTTAACACACGGCGAGCGAGGGAGGGAGGACTTCCCGAACGACAGACAACGCTTCGTCCATTTCGGTTTGTTCAGTGAAGGCTCACTCGCTCTCCCGCTCTTTGGTCGGCGTGACTCCAAACCCGCCCCCCCCGGCCAGCGAAAAGAATCCTTCGCCGTGGATGAATCGTTTGCGAGTCGTGCACCAACGACGATCAATCTGCTGCGATAATTAAGCAAGAGTTTTCCCACGATATATATATTTTTTAGCGCTTCACAGGCGGCGCGGCTGCGGGACTATGCCATCGCTCCAGCGACGTCGGGGCCAAGATGGCCGACCGGGTCCCCCCGCGGCGGTACCTGCGGTTGGCGATGCGGCTGCTGTTGCGCCCCATGCCCAGGCACTTCTCCAGGTGCGGGGCGAAGCGCGAGGCGGCGATGCTGCGGCTGCAGTTGGGGCACACGCACTCCTTGTTCTTCCACTGGTTGTACACCTGGCCGAACACGTCCACGCCCGGCTGGTCCACGATTTCTGCAGGGAGACGAGGGGAGCAGTTGCAGCGGCCAGTTGAACAAACACGCCGTTTGTACGGAGCCGTCACGGTTATGACTACTTTACCGCGTATTGGAATTTTTTTCTCCCACCACATTTTTCCATCCTCTAGCTTTGAGGTTTTTTTTTCGTGTTTTGCCATTTCTTTCTTTTAAATTTTTTTTATTCTATTGCCTTATTATTACTATTATTATTATTATGATTATTATTACCTATGTTTCATGTTAGCTGCCATGCGGTGCAATTTCCCTCCGGGGACAAACGAAGCATCGATCTCATCTGAATATCGCCATTGTTTTGTGAAACTTGACGCCACACGTTTTCCACCAAAATTTCGCGGGAATTTCGATCCGATGTCGCGACAAATACAACGTTTCCATCGAGTGGGTTGAGACAAATTAACTGTTTTGCCAAATGTCTGCCTTCCGGTACTCATGGATCTCCTTCCTGAGGTGGACAGGTATTATCTCACGATTATGGTGAAATTACTTCTGACAAATCGCCAAATGAAACGTCACGGTCGCCCGACACACTTCGACTGAAAGAGCGGACGTGGCTGACGTGGACGACGCTGAGTTGGTAGGAAAGAAAACTAAGTAGAGCATCGCACTGAGTGAAAATGCACTGCATTCAATTAAGGGGGACAACAAAGTGTGGAACGTGTCCTCGACTGAACCAAACAAATAGACGGCCGTGTCTTCGCGGCATCATTTAGAAATGTTAGCGAGGCGACCGGGCGGAAAATCCCTAATCTCCCCCAGAGTGAAACCACCTGCGTGGCGAGGCGAATAAAAACGGCGTCATTTCGACGAGAGATCATAAAGAAAAGAAATTTGTTGAAGCAAAATGTAAACGCTTAAAAAAACATCTATCGTGTTCCCATCGTGAGGGATCCTCCCGACGGCTGTTCTGACCCCGGGCTGTGGAACAAATCCTCGATTGTTTTTTAATTGTAAAAAAAAAAAAAAAGTGTATATATATATATATATATATATATATATATATATATATATATATATATATATCTATATATATATATATATACACATACATACATACATACACACACACACACACACATACACACACACACACATACACACACACACAGTATATGATATTTATATACATTTATATATATTGACATTTCACTGCATATATGTATGAAAGTATGTGACGAATAAACCTCTTGAATCCCCACACACACACACACACACACACACACAGTACAGTAACAATCATACAGTATATGATTGTAACAGAAATTCAAGGGTCGCTTTAATCTGCAGTTTGTCAGTCGGTGGTTTTGAAATAAAGAGGCAGACGGACGTTGTTTTTGGCTTGTACAGGGGTGGGATCAGAGCCCCCCCCCCGCTCGAGAGCAGCTCCCCGAGGCGGACACTTTATGCAGGACGCACACAAGTTGATACGCTCATGGCTCGCATTATGACAGAGGAAGGAGTTTGTCACAATGAAAGGGATGACGGGGCGACTGGAACTGGTTTCAATGGAAGTTGTCTATTGTGACGAGTGCACACAGTACGCAGAGTACGTGCGTTAAAAAGCGTGCACGACTGTGTTTGATTATATGATCATACAATAATACAGTATTGGGGCTAATATATTTGGCAGGAATCCAAGGCTGACCGCCAGCGCCTACATGTGTGTGTGTGTGTGTGTGTGAGAATTAACCCTGTGTGCTGAAATGTGCAACTGGGGCTATATGAGGTGGGGTTCATTATGTGTGTGCATGTTTATGTGATTACACAGACTTAGATATATCGTCAAGAGTAACAACACATCTACACCCAGAGCCAGGAGGGGGCGGAGGCGCGTGTCCGTCCGCTTTGCACTCACCGAAGTCCCTCATGCTTTCTTGGTCCGTGTCATCCAGGAAGAAGTAGCCCTGCTTGACGGCCCGGTGCACCTCGAAGCACAGTCCCAGGCAGGCGTCCTCCACCAGGTCAGACAGGATGTCCTGCGCGAGGCCCTGGCACGGCGGAGGCAGCGGGAGCCGGAGGAGCGGGAGGAGAGGGAGAGGGACGCGGAGACCGGCGTCCGGGTGATTCACCGGCGTTTAAAAACAGGCGGCGAGCGTATCGAGCGTTTTCGAGATCGCCGGCGGAGGGGTGATCAGGTGGAAGGGGGTCCCGCCGATATTAAATGTACGAATACGCATGTAAAGTAAAAAGGTAAAAAAAAAAAACCAAAAAAAAGAGTTTTTACACTGAAGTAAAGTGCACGACACAAGAACCGCCAGGCAGGTTTCGGGTAAACATCTTAACACATAAATCAAAATAAATAAAAAACCTATCAACATCAAGAAAACAGCATTTTCACATGTCGCCAACCACCCACTCACTATCACTAAACTTTACCGTGGAATATAATCATTTAAATCCTTCGGAAATCGCGTTACTTTTGCATTACTGCGTCAACCAATTTAATATCCAACGCTTGAAACGTCTTTTTTGTGAGTAATTCATTATGATTATGACAAATTCACATTTGAGTTGTGTTGCATACAATTCACTCAACCCTGTTACCTGAACACACGCGCCATGTAATATTTGGAATATTCCATAAGTCACATGTTCGACCACAAGTTGCATTATCTGAACTTCCTGAGGGGAGTGGGGAGAAGTAAAAGTCCGTTCTCCTTTTTGTTCTGGATTTTTACTGATATTGTCAGGTCACTCTCCAAGTACAACCCTGTGACAAAAATGGTGCCTTGGAAGTAATTACATTTATTTTGTTCTATACATTTAAGGTCAATCATTAGAATGTCCTTATAGTCCTCACACCATAAATACAGAGGCTAGTGAGCCACATTTTGGATATTTGTCAATTCTATGCAGCCCTGTTACTTCAACCCTGTTACTATTTTGACCCATCTTTAAAACAGACAGACTTGTAAAAAACATGGAATGTTACCCGTGATGGGTAAATACTTTATTTTTTTATTTTTTTATTAAATGGTTAAATGCATGTTTTCTTAGATTCAATGTTGAAAAATTATGAAAAATGAAGTTGAATTTTTAAAGTTACAAGTTCGCCCCCACCCAAACCGTGGAATTGGGCCCGCGGCGCCGTGGCGCCACGGCCCCGCGGCGGGGCGGTGCGGACCCGCCCGGACGTACCTCCAGCTTGCTGTTGTCCAGGCCGGACATTGAAACCTCCTCCATTTTCATTTGCCAGAATCGCGGGTTGAGCCGACGCTGCCGTGGTCATGCTGTAGCGCAGCAAGCGTCAGCCAAAACAGGGCTGCGGCGACAGGACAAGACGGACACGATGACATCACAGTATTGTATATGATGACGTAGAACAACACCCCACTTTGTTATTCTTATGGATTATGGAGCCATTTTCAAATCACGGACCCCTGGATTTGATATGCGTTGGGATCGATCAATTTGGGATCCAATCGGAGAAGATTTTTATTGTTAGACCTCGTGATGGGCATGATTAGTCGACTAATCGGTTAGTCGACTTGGGCGGTGACGTCGACTACTTGATTTATTTATTTATTTTAAACACAACTTCTCTGCCCAGACTCAAATGTGTAGTGCACGTACGACGAGAAACTCCGCCCAGACTCAAATGAGTGTAGCAGACGCTTCGCGCTTGTACCGGGGCGAGTTGACTAAAATTGTTGTTGGTCGTCAAAAAAACGAAACCACCCATCCCTAGTTAGGCCAACGGTCATTACTGGACATGATCGCACCGCTGCGGGATACTCCATCCTGAATGGCGATCAACAGTGACAACCAGCGGTTGGTTATTTCGGAATCGCCCTGATCTGTTATTGATGACCGTTGCTACGGGCAACCGCTCCTCCGCCTTAAGTGTTGACGCTAACACTGACCAGTGGCGCCACCCTGTGGCGCCACACAGAAACTATAACGGAGGACATGACGAGGTGAAGGCGGATAAGGCATAAATCATATTGCATCAGTGTGTTATTTAATTGAGTAGGCAGCCGTGTTATGAGTGGGATAATGTGCAGCCAGAGAGTCATTATCACAGAATAACCCCCTTCGGACTGATCCAGATCAAGGGGTCGGTTGGACGTGATGTGTGAGTAAAACAACAGTGAAGTTTGAATTATTTATCAAATTTCTTTTTTTTTTTTTTGGTTTTGCTGGGGACCCCCTGGATTGGGACCTCCAATCCAACCCCCCACGCCACCCCACCCCACATTGAGAACCCAGCGGTTCAAACGAGCGGGCTACTTACAACCGCACGGCTGGGTCTCCCTCCCGGTCGGGGGGGGACTCGGTTTCCAGGCGGCTTCCCCACCTCCTCCTCCTCCTCCTCCGGTCTAGAACCGACCGAGGGAGCGCAGGAAAAAAAAACAACAAAAAAAAACGGGGACAACGTCGGTTACGGTGGTTGGGAGGGAACAGCCCGGGAAGCCGAACCACCGCAACGAACACGGAACCGGATCAACAGTGTCGGTAGAAACACGGACCCGAGCGCGAACCTCTCGTCCAAAACAAAGAGCTGGTGTTTTTTTTTTCTCTCTCTCGCCGACCAGACGCGACCGCACTGCGGCTGCTGCTCGGCGTAGCGACGCCCGGGCGCCGCTCGCTCCGACCGGGGGAAGGGAGCGGAAGGGGAAGGGGAAGGGCCGGCCGGCCGGCGTGCTCCGCGTTCCGTGTGTGTGTGTGTGTGTGAGCTGCGATCGCGGGGCACCTCGGTCACGCCGCAGCCCCCGCGGCGCTCGATAATAATCGCGTTTATTTACCCTGCTCGGCGGGCGTCCATCTTTACGCCGGAGACGCCAGGCAAGAGCAATCGATCGCGGATCGCCGCGCACGCCGCGCGACTTGAGGCTCCCTTTCTGACGATGCGCTCGGTGGATCCGAGCCCCCGCTGTGACCAGCGCCGAACGGGAAACTCGTTTTATTTTTGTTTTATATTTTCCCCCTTTTTTATTTTATATATGTAAAAAGGGGGAAATAATATATAAAAAAAACAAAAATAAAAACGAGTTTCCCGTTATATATACACAGTATGTATATATATATTTATATATACATGTATAAATATTTATATATACATATAAAATATAAAAATATGAGTGTTATGATTGAAAATATGAACAAACATTCAGAAATCAATAAGCAGTTGCACCAAATATAAATTACAGGCCTACATTTTTACAATAAGCTCAAATAAGATAACGCTTCAGTAATGCCCAGAGGGTAATTCGGGATATTGTTTATAGTTTTGGTAAGGGAAGACGAGAGAACATCACACTTGTTTTATGACTTTGCTTATAATTTATTAATTTGAGACTTTCCGTCATCCAAAAAAAAAAAAGAAATTTAACAGCTCATATATAGCAGCTCAGCTCATACATAGCAGCTCATATAAACAAAATAGGCAATAATAGTAAAACAACGTTACAAAAAAAAAAAAAAAAAAAAAAAAGAAAATGGCAACATAACATTAGCAGTAATCACTGTAATAACAGTAACTTATAAAAGTGGTTGCCTTTAGAATATGGTCAGTTTAGGCTCTGGGGTTGGTCCTTGTTGAAATCCACATTGAATCCCAGATTCACAGATAAACAGCACCAATCAGTTTCCAATCCCACTTCCTTTTTTTCTAGAGTCACTCAGTTATAATAATCCAACACTGTGAGCCAACAAGATAGTTCCAAACAATAGGTCCAACAGTCCTTGGGCTCAACTATTTACAAGCAGAGACGCAGGAAATGCTTGATGCAGAGATGAGACTTGGGCCTGGGTCCAGACCATTGAATCCGCCCACTCGACCACGTCTTCTGATTCTTCTGGTCCGGCATCATGACTTGAAACAGAGGTTTCGAATAGCAAGGCTGTTCTAAAGGGATTAAAAGTACAAATTACTTTGGAATCCAAACAGCACTCTGCTTTACTTTAGTTTGTTATTTTATTTTTAACTTTGCCCCGCTCCACTCTTAACACCCCGGCAAAACCAGTATGTTGGGCATGGATACTCATTAGTGTCGACTTAAAATGACTAAAGAATTAAATTCAGGCAGATGCATTGGTCTCTAGTAATTGGTTAGGATAAATTGAACCCCCCTGCACCAGGGAAATCGGTTGGGGTGGAGGCAACGTCAGATTGAAGATGGAAATGGAGCGTAAGGAGTTGACAATTCTGTCTGACGTGAGGCAAAGATGAAGCAAAACGGGAAAAGTAAAACGTGGGCCATTCAGCAAAGACAGAAAAAGTTGTGAATTACATCGCACCGGGACAATGTCGCTCAATCTCCCGCATCAGATTCAGAACTTGAGCTGGGTCTGCTGTGCTTTTCCACTGCGATCCGCTCATGCGTCCAGAGTTTGCCATCTTCCAGCTCCTCCTGCACGTCAACACACCAGACATTTTATTTATTTATGCTCCAACAAACATTCAGAGAAATAGAATCAACGTAATGTAGCAATAATTACCTTTATTTGTATAGCACCTTTCATACATTACTTAAAGTGCTTAATGTAAAAAAATAAAATAAAAAAGGGCAAGGAAGCAAAATGCATTTAATACAAAATAGAATAATAAAATAATGAAAAGAATGAAATACGTTAAAAAGAGGGTAATCTCGCCTCAGAATCTGAATCCAACTCCTCCTCCTCCTCCTCCTCGCTGCTGCTCTCCTCTGTGTCATCCTCAGAATCCTGTGCGTTCTTGGGCAGACAACAGAGCTTAAACTGGGAGAAGAACTTTATTTCCGCCTGCTTTGAAAAGCCTCCTCCAGGCCACACCGCACCCACCTTATCGATTGAACAAAGTCAATTCTCACCAACCCTAGGCTTCTCATTGTGGGCCTCATTCATAAATATGTGCATATCAGCCACATTTGTTCTTAAACACGTGCAGCGTATGTTGATACATCTGAAACATTCTAAAATGGACAGGCGTTTGTGTGTAAATGCTAATTACCATAAACTACAAACCGATTACTCCACATATGGAGCTTCCTGGTTCCGGCACAGAAGCAAACAAAGAGGAGGAGCCCACTCTACTGCGCATGTCTACCGCAGCTGCTTTGACGGGGCCGGTGGATGCCATGTTGCTGAATCTCACACACACACACGCACGCACGCCTATTCCATATATATATTCCCTCTATCTATTCCATTTTATTTTATTCTATATATTTTTATTCTAAAAGTATGCGACTTGCTGTATTACGTTCTAGGAGTCAGTTAGTTGGGCTATTAGAAATACATTTTTCCTAGGACATAGTGTGTTATCACCGGGTGCGTTGATTTACATTTCACTGCATTTATGTATGAAAGTATGTATATGTATGTGACGAATAAACCTCTTGAATCAAGGATCTTGAATGAATATACACACACAGACACACACACACAGACACACAGACACACACACACGATATTTAAAAATAAATGTATTAATTGCATGGAGGCGGTTTGGGGCTTGTAGCCAGGAAGCTGAGGGACAACTTGGACATGGTGGGCCAGGTTGTTTCATATATAATAAGATGAAAATAAGAATAATTCATTATAGAAGAAGGGCTTCTCTTGCCAGTGGAAACAGCTGATCAGGTATTGATCAGTCAGTTAACAGATCATTGATCACTCCCAATTAACAGATCCTTGTGATCTCCATAGACGCGGTCTCTCCCAAAGCGGCATATGAATATCCATAAAGAGAAATAATCCATTGCAGTTTACCATGTTCTGAAACTGGAGCAGAGAGGGAAAGGTGGAGAGAGGCTCTCGCCCCCTCTGCTCAGCGCTGTTGAGCAACTACTCTGGATCTCACTTCCCCCTCTACAGTCCCGTACATAGACTTTGAGGGGCAGGTTCTCAAAAAAGGCACATGGACCCCCAGTTCTGGTTCTAGGCATTTTGCCGCTCTGGTCAAATGGAGCAGCATAGCAGAGCACTTATCACTGGGAGGAGGCGACGCCCTATCAGAGCACCTGTGAGCCGCCCCCACGGTCGTCCAATGCCTATATGCCACTTACTGTACATTTAGTTAAAACTCTGCAATATCATTTTCCCAGACTGGTCGTCTGGGTGGTTTGTGCGGACGACTGGTCCGAGGCAGTTCATAATTTTCTTCTTGAGTAAAAACAAATTCAAGTAAGAACACGTTGATGGATCCAGAATGTTTGCACAGATCTGTGTGGCGCGCTGTCCATGAGCAGAATTTTAGTTTTACTTCTGAAATTTGTTATTTGTCAAAAACAACCAAATTGATGTATCACAGCAGGGACGTGTCAGCGAAAAGCATTAAATAGATTTCAACAATACATTCTGGAGGGATTTTTTAAGAGACAATTTTCATAATGTGTGGAAAATGTTTCAACCTGAAACCGCGATTGTGTGGATTTGATTGTTTCACAAAGTTCCAATGCCATGTGTCAACTTACAGTTGGTTTGAAGCGGCCTGATACTACGTCTCTGGTACCCAGAGAGCTTCTTTGCTGCAAAATAATTTAATACAAAATAATTATGAACAAACAAATTTTAAATAAATACAGGAAATAAACAAAACATCAAAACAAAGTTCTCGCATTTTTCATGCATTCATACTTACTCTGGGTTTATTCTCCAAGTATTCTTCCTGCTCCTTGGGTGTCAATGTCTGCAAAGAAATTTTATAATAATTATTATAGAAAACTAAAGTTTAAATAAGGACAAAAAAAGTTCATCTTTCTGGTTCACCTGTTGTTTTGTAAGTTATTACTTATAGATATATCGAGGGGGAAGGAAGGAACAGATGTACTTTTTCCACCCCGAGAGAAAATTTGTATCAAACGCGCACAACACAATATGATAAGATAATAATAAAGTAAAATAAAGGCAAATAAATAAACGCATAAATTAAAAAGGCAACCGCCCCAGGCAAGGAAAGACGTTGGACGCTGGTGTGGGACACAGCCCCTTTCCTGTGACACACAGCATGATTGCGAGTAACTGGGTGTCAAACAACTTGCATACAACCTGATTCTGGGTCAGGGTGTCATAAGCAATATATAACATTTGGAAAATATACAATAAACAGTTAACTATACCCCCCCCAAAAATAAAAACACTAACCTGCCAATATACACTCGCCCTAATGCTATACAATTTTTTTTATTAGTATAATTTTTCTGTTTAATTCGGCTTATATCATGAGGTATAGTGTACATTGTTATATTGTATATATATTCCAATTTTATATTTTGTTTGTATTGCTTTTTATTATTATTTTCCTACTGTTTTGATGTGAGCTGTTAAGACAATACAGTTTTCCCTCCGGGGATAAATAAAGTATCCGTCCACCTGTAATAATCACTAATGGATCTTTTATTTCCAGAACAAGATGGAGGAGTTGCACCTACACTGAACCACTGGCGCAGCTCCTCCATGTATCTCTTGAAGTTGTCGCTAGCTTGCCGCTGGTAGTGTTGCTTGCTCTCCTCAGACAGACTCTTCCAGGCCCGGCTGAACGTCCCCAGGGCCCCCCGTTTGGTGCCAGTGTCTCCCAGGAGCCTTATCATCTCAGCACAGTATAGAGAGTTTCCAGATCTGTGTGAGGGATAACATTCTGTATTACTACATGACCATATCTACACACTGTTATTTCATACTATACTCTACTTTACTTTATATGCGTGCATCGCATTATTTTTATATATCTCAGTATTTGTTTTTTTATTTTTTGTGGCTATTTGTATATACACCGATCAGCCACAACATTAAAACCACCACTAATATTGTGTCGCTCCCCCTCATGCCGCCAAAACTACTCCACAAGACCTCTGAAGGTGTCCTGTGGTATCTGGCACCAAGACGTCAGCAGCAGATCCTTTAAGTCCTGGAAGTTGTGAGGTGGGGGCCCCCTTGGATCAGGCTTGTTGTACCACCACATCCCACAGATGCTCCATCGGATCGGACCCTAACCCCCGTCCACATGATGTAGAAGAAAAGGTGATTCATCAGACCAGGCCACCTTCTCCCATTGCTCCATGGTCCAGTTCTGAAGCTCACGTGTTCATTGTAGGTGCTTTGGGTGGTGGTCAGGGGTCAGCCTGGACACTCTGAGCGCTCCCATACGCAGCAAGCTGCCATGCACTGTGTGTTCTGACACCTTTCTATCCTAGCAACAGTCACCTTTTCACCAATCTTTGTTACGGTAGCTCTTCTGTGGGATCGAACCAAATGGGCTAGACTTCCCTCCCCGTGACCCAGTCGCCGGTTGTCCTTCCTTGGACCACTTTTAGTAGGTACTAACCACTGTATACCGGGAACCAGGGCTGCCATCTGAAAGTCGACGAGTCGACTCAGTCGGAAACCCTTCTGCTCAACTTGAAGAATGTCAGTCGACGATGTTTTTTTGTCAGTGTGCATTGCAATAACAGGATAAAACAAATAGAAGCTTATAAAATGTGTTCGCGTCCGGACGCAAACACGGCTCTCCGTGCACCCCAGTTCCTCCAAATAAAACAACCAAACACAGTGAGTGTGTTTTTAGTTGTTTGATTTGGAGGGATGGGGTACGGAGGATCGGGTATCGTGAAGATTTCATTGGTAGCGCTACTTTTACCGATATTGCGGTCTGGTACAGTACAACGCTACTCTTATCGGTAATTTTTTACGAGAAAAGCTCAAACAAATTAAGAGCAGAATTAAGACTGCTTTATTTTCTGTGCATTACACATGGAGAGGGGGTGATCGGGGCCTAATCTGTGCCCTCGTCTCCTCGTGTTTGTATGAGAGCCAGGCAGAGGGAGCCAGCCCCACCCCCCTCACACATATCTCCATTCAGGCGATAGAGAGAGAGCAAAGAGGTCTCTTCTGATAATAGCGGAAATGCTTCTTAGACAAATATCTTAATCTTATTGCAAGTTAGAGAGAGGTTATATAGTCTTCATAAATAAATCTATGGACTTAATGAACTTAATTTCTCCAATACCGTTAACAGCCCCTGTAACACTGGAGTTTATCGATATTACCATCTTTAATAATTTGGCCTCCGGACCTGTTTAATCCCAACCCGAGGCTCGAGCGATCATTCGTGCCCCGTTCCTCCCTGCCCCCACCCTCCCGCCAAATAGTTGAATATTCACATTGAACAGCCTAATCTGATTCCTTGTCGAAGTGCCTCAGATCCTTCCGCTGCTTCCAACACATCAACTTCAACAACTGACTGTTCACTTGCTGCCTCATACATCTCACCCCTTGAAAGGTGCCACTGGAACCAGATGATTCATGTTATTCACTTCACCTGTCTGTCTTAAGGTTGTGGGTGATCGGTGTGTTTGACAATTAAAATTTTATCGGAACCTTTCATTTTTGTTTTTATTCTGCCGTTAGTCTTTTTGTTTTTTTTAAACGCTAATCTTCTGTAGAAATGCACCAATCGTCACCAAGACAAATTCCTCGTACATGTAAGGGCACCTGGCGGAATAAACGGATTCTGATTCTACTATATTATACTATGGTCACTATCATAAATCATTAAAAATAGTAAGTAGTAAATACACTTTACAATATACTAAATCATACTTGTATAAGTATTGCTACTTATGCTGTGATGCCATTCGCAGCCTTGCATATTGATCATTACAACCATAGTCACCATATCGTTTTAAGAAAAGGACATCAGATTTTAATGAAAATAATAATAATAATAATAATAATAATGATTATCTGTTTCACGTACCTGGGCGGCTGCTTGGGCTCTCCAGGGAAAATCCTTTTAATAGGATTGAAAGAATTCTGCGTAAGAATCACAGAAAAGTTTGTAATTAGACAATAGTGTGCAAGTTAAGTTTTCAAAAACAAATAATGTATGTTAAGATGTTCAGGAAGTGCAAGTACAAGCTATAGGATTACATAATAGAGCAACTTTTCCATTACGTGGAGGAGAATTCGGAAACTGAGGGTACTTGAAGGTGTGTAATCACACTTGCATGCTCTTGATGGACATTTTTTTAACAATTGTCCTGTTATAGTGTTCTTATCGGTTATCTTATATTATCTTATTAAAACCTCATCTAAGAACCAGAGTGGTACAGATCATATATTTCATGCAATTTCTCTCTGGGGATGAATAAAGGATATCATCTATTTTAATCCCAAAATTTGAATCATGCAATTTGCTTCTCAGCACAACTTGCATTATTTCCAGAGTGCAAATTATTTGCAGTTTGGCCAGTGTAACACGATGTCAGCCTTTCCTCTCTTCACAGGACCACAACGCAAACACATCGTAAAAATATAATAAGTAAATTAATAAATAAAAGATCAAAATATAATGGGGCACAGTTTGAATACCACTGCTATAACCATTTGAAGACCTGGGTAGACCTAATCTCCTTGGTATTGCTGAACTGAGAGGTTCTGACCTTACAGTCTTTTATCATCTTTTTTCCGTCATTCGTCAGAAACAGCAGCTTTTGTTCCTCCTTCGGCAGAGCCTGGAAAGCAGAACACCAGCTCAGAACGAGGACGGCAGATTATGAAGACGAACATTTAGTGCTGAAGACAAAAAAAATTACTTACAATCACAAACTGTTTCAGGCTTTCCTCATACTGTTTCTTCAACTGAGAGAGATGACACAGAATGATTGGATGATGTGAAAAAGCCAGTGAATTCCTTCAAGTGCCAGCTGAAAACATACCTCTTATAACTTAGCTGTAGACAGAAAAAAGGAGTGTAGCTTTCCAAATGTTTTTATCTATTCTTTACCATTTTGCGTGATGCACATGCTATGTTTTTATTATCTTTTCATGTTTAACTTTGGCTCTTTTTTTATAGCATTTCTTTGTGTTTATTTTTTATCTTTCAATTTAAAAAAAGGGCAACTTCCAGGTTGACCCATCCATGTAAATGCACCTGGCAGAATAATCTCATTCTGACTGTGAAAAATAAAGTTGTTATTGTGCTCTGTGTGCGTCCTCCCACCTCTCTACAGCGTCTGTTGTACTCCTCCTTCCTAGTCTGAGTCATTTGTTTCCAGTGTTTTCCGCACACTTTGATATGTTCGAGAGAAGATGAAGTGGCGCCCTTAGAGGAGGCCCGCTGCTCCCGGGCGAACAGAGCGAATCCATTGCTTAAAAAATTAAAACACAAAGATAAAAAACACAAAGGTAAACACATGAACACCATTGTAAAAATAACAACTAAAGTGCTCAGCTCGACCTAGACTGAAACCATCCAACATGTGTGCCGTCATTAGTAAATATTTTAAGGCCGTAAACGATGGTAAGGATCATTTTGAGAATAATGATGGAAAATCACTCTCTGAGCAATGGTCTTGGTCCAAATTGATAACAATTTAGAATATTTAAAACACACACACACACACCCATAGAGACATTTCAAAGTACACACACACGCTATGTCCACAGCTTACACTGGTGCTTTGACTGGCATCCTGTCTGCCTGGTGCTCCCCCTCACCATTCAGCTCCTTCAAACAATAGAGAACACAACTACAAGGTTATTTTACAACCAGATCAGCAGCCTTTGTGTGTCTTATCGGAATTATACGACTGTGTTTCCACTTGCACGCACCAACGTAAGCCATGCAATTTCCTGACATGTCATGTTATAAAAATGGAGGCCCAAATTGTTAATCTGATTGCCTTCTTTTAATGTAAAGCACTTTGAGTTGCATGTTGTGTATGGAAAATACTAAGGTTCCAAGGTTGTTATTAATATTAGATTTATAATTTTTATTTTATTGTTATAAATAATAATAATAAACAAGCAAAATGCATTTGATAAAAATATTGAAATATTATACTCATTTAACATTTGCGTTTCATTAATTTATCCTTTGAAGGATCACAATCTCAATGGATTCCCCATCCTTCGGGAAACATTATTTCTCTTAAATTATTATTCTTGAATTACTGTTCTTGACATCTCTCAATTCTCAAATAATCCTCTCAATTTAAACCCAGTTTCTGTCCAAGTTCAAGTTCAAGCTCTAAAAATACAAAAAAATACCTAAATGTGCATAATCGACACACATTTCAAACAAAATTAATTGATCTTGATCTAATATAATGAGTAATTAGCTGAAATGTTACGTACATTTTGTAAACCGGCTTTGTCGTCTTTACTTTTCCTTTTGGGCGTCAGCCGACCGCCGAGGTACTTCAATCTTTGTGGCATTTTATCGCTGTAATTCTGGATCCTGCAGGACAACATCAGGGTTTAAACACACAAGAACAGCTTCGTCTTTTTTTTTTGCTAAATTAAGTCCCATAGAAACAGAAAGCAACGCCAGGGTATGTGTTATATTTTCCCTACACGTAGGATTCCTGTTCGGCCTGAATCCCGTGTCTCAAGGTGCCCGTTCAGAGCTACAACTGATAATCATATATATATAAAAATAATCAATCTGATTATCATATATTATATCACAATTTATCATTTTTAATATTACATGATCTAAATGATCAGAATTATAGTCACGTGGGATTATCAGTTTTTCCAGCCATTGTGTATGTAATGGGTATGTAGCGGTAGGAGAAGCAGGCATCCTCCTGCTGGTTACAATACATATTGCAGCTTGTCTCTAGCTGTTTCCAGTGGTGATTGCTGTGTCAAATGATTGCCATGAAATATGAAAAACAGTATTTCTGTGAGTAATAAGCATATCACGGCTTCTCTTTTTCCGACGCCTTGCTGGATCTTGAACGCATCACGTACTCGCATAGTCGAGTGGACTGGACATGGTCATGGGATATTTTAGGATTCGTTTTCATGTTTTATCATAAATCCGGCAAAGTAACAGCAACCAAAGAGAAAATATCAATCGAACAGATCCACAGACATCTACCGGGTAAGAAGATACATAAACACACACCTAGTTAGTAATCTCTAACCACTACAGAGTGACAGAGTCTCCACCGCACACTGGACATTGTGCCAATTGACTTTCTGACCCATAACCTGCACATTTATAGTAAATAGTATAATATCATAAAGCGTGTTACTGTAAATCACATCTCTCTCCATTTGTTTCCGAACGTTGGCGTGTCAGTGACGCATGACTATCCGGCAAATGTGGGTCCCATATGGTCGGTTTTTCCACTAATTCCTGCTCCATATGTGGATCGATTTGGATGAAAGCTGAACCAAGAGATGTTTTTGACATCCCGGTTCTAATGAGATGTCAACTGTGTTCGTTGCTACTGTCATTGTTGTGTTCCAGATAGTTTTAGCCCCATTGTAGATACTTTGGCGTGTCAGTGAGTCACGACCACGACTGTGATTTTGGTCAAATTTGGTCGATTTTTCCCTAATTTCGGCTCCGTATGTGGATCGATTTGGTTGAAAGTTGAACCACGAGATGTTTGTGATGTTGCAAGTTTTCACCGGAAAAACTCTTTCTTTCATGCAATTAATACAATAATAGCATAGATAAACACCTGAACAGTTAGGAGCTTTAGCAAAACTAGACTTTAGAAATAATAAACAATAACTTAGTTATTAAACTACTTTTAAGTTACTCACCAAAATAAGCGCAGAAAAAACATGCTATTTTTGCCAGAGGGGAATGATGGAAGTAAACGGCAAATTACTACTTGTGTCTTCTCTTTTACGTGGCTTGTACGTCAACTCTGGTTTGTGCGTCCGCCATATTGGAGGGGTTGAGATCCACTGCTGCTAATCCCAATTGAATTTGTATGCTTTATTATTTTTTAATATTTTCAACATTTTAATGCTCAAATTTACTACTGGGGGGGCATCACGCATGGTTCTGCAGCTCCAATCGTTTAGAGCGATCTTTCTTCAAACAAAGCAAATAAAAATTTGAGATGTATTTAATTTACCCCGTTACCTGCTGCAGAGAAGCCGATACAAAAAAAAATAAAAATAAATAAATCAATAAATCCCGCCCCATTCTCACGGCCCGGGTGGCAATTACCCAGGTCCAACACATTGATTCGCTAACTTTAGCGGGCGGGCGCACACAAACACACACACACACACACACCCCCCCCCCTCCGGAGGGGCCCGCAACCCCGAGCGCACACTGCATTTGGTTACTGGTGGATCTTGACAGCCACGATAAGGCGGCCATGTGGGATAATATTACTGAAAAATACGGGGAGAATAGGGAACCTGCTTGTGATTTTAAAGTTCTAAATTGAACTTGCTCATTTCGATCGATTTTTTGAATGTGAATGGTGACACCCTTTATCAATACAGTTCTGTTTTTATAATAACACTATACTACTCAAGGAGAAGGTAATTCATTGTATTCATTTTTTGTTATTGTTATTGTTATTATGATTAATAGTTTGGGAGGTTGTTATTACCTGTAGTCGGCCGTTCTCTGTTCATATTCTTCACACGCCAGCTTGAATTTCTTGGCATATTTGTCCTGTGATTGAGGAAAAATACAGCAATGTAATACATGTTATTATACAACAACAACAACAAACCATCTTTTGTTCCACTGTACCTTTTTGCGTTGAGGGAGATTTTTGAAGCCTTTGCTCATTAATTTGAGCATCTGCCTGGCGTCCGCATCCGGGTTCTTTTTCTTATACCTATTCCGTTTGTCCTTCATGAACAGGGACAATTCGTTTAGAGGTCTGCTCTGGAACTCTGGATGAATCTAGAAGGAAGAGATTTCATTTAGAAAATGTATATATATATATATATATATATATATAGCCTATCGCTACTCGCCTTCATCTTGCTTGCGTCGTCCTAGACACAAGTGGAATTGATTTACTATGCAAGGCATTTTATATGATATTCTTTTTCACATTGTTGGTCAAACACAGAAGTGTGTGTGTGCACGTGAGCGCACTTATTAAAGGTCCAGCCTGAAGGGCGGGGTCCTATTGTCTTTGTTCAGATTTCTATTACTCTCCTCGGCATTATCACCGGTCAAAGTGTCTAGCGCACAGAAACAATCGAACTAAAGTACATGAATGAATAAGATTTGAATTCGGGGCAGTCCACACACATTGTGGTCCAAGTTTAATCCACATCGGACTACTTCTGTAGGAGTAGTAAGTAAAAAAAAAATAATAATAAAATTGTCACTTCCATCAAGGTTCCCAACGAGCTGGGGAGATACCAAAAGGTCACGTGGAAACAAATTTGCTTTTGTTACCTTCAGATTTTTCCTGGTGAAAGGATTTTCAATCACACATTCAGCTTCATCGATGAGCTCGGTAAGACTTCGAGTCTTGCGCATCTGAAAATGATAAAAAAAAAAAAACAAGACTTTACTGACAAAATCTTCAGAATGTTGCCAAGAAACATTTAAACAGCTCACATTTTGTTATGCACATTTCAACAGGCGTTTTCACACCAAACCTGGGGACACCCTGAGGGGAAGTGGGGAGGCCCCCGAGAACTAATACCTTTAAGGGCTTTTTTTTCCTGGTTGCATTCACAATGAACTGGAACTCTGACAGAGTTCTAAGAACTACAAACATTTCTATTTCCTGCAGTGTGGACACAAAAAAATGAACTGTTCTTCCAAAAGCTCTTAGAACTATGAAAAAGTTCATGCGGTGCGTAAACACCTATTGTTCCCAGTACTGTAGCTCTTTCCATTGCATCAATGTATATAGCTAGTCGAAAGCGAACTCAATCCCTTCTGGAAAATATTAAAATGTCAGTCGAGATTGTTTGCATTTGATGTTTCTATGACATTAGACAGGTGAATGGATGGATGGATAGACAGAATATAAAAGATGCTTCTCAGTAACAGAGCTTCTTTTCTACAATAGGTTTATATCAAGCCACATTCTGTACAATAACCTTGTGTAACAGAAGAATACATTTTTTTGGCTCCACTAAAGAGCCCAATAAAGAACTAAAGAAGATTAAGATCATAAAACGGGGAAATTCTGGTAATAAGGCACAAATAGGCAACACTAATAAAAGTAATAATAAAATAACAAAATCTATTTTTGAAAATCCACGATAAACCTAAAAATAAAGCTCTGTATCAACAACTCACATTTGAATTTAAGACGAAATTGTGCATATATTCAAGTATACATACATAAAGTAAACCCCAAATCTGAAAACGAGTGCAATATTTCCCTTTTATTAAATGCAATTTTGTAAATCTAATTTTATTAGCTTATTCTTACCCAGTTATTAATTTATTTAATTATTTTCATTCTTTTATTAATCTACTTCATAAGTGCGTTTGGCTTGTTTGCTTTGCTTGTTACTATTGTTGGCCTTCTTTAAATGTAAGGCACTTTGAGTTACATGTCGTGTATGAAAGGTGCTATACAAATAATAGTTCTTCGTCTTCATATTATTATGATTATATACCTCTGTATGTATAATGTATACATTAAAGTAATATAATCACGGAAGACAAATTGTAAATAAAATACCAGCAATGAAGGCATGGGCAATGTGTATAGTGATTAGGGCAGCGATTCCCAACCTGTGGGCTGGGAGGGCAATGCAAGTGGGCCGCTAAATCATGGGCAAAACAGATTTTATTGAAGAAAAATTTTGACAAAAAAATGTAAATGCAAAAAATAATAATAAATCTATTTTTTCTCAGGCAAGTTTAATTTAGGAGGATTTAAATGTAAATTTAATACAACAGACAATTAATTCTATTATATAATTATAGAACCTAGTTTCGTGATTGTGGCGCCGCCCCTTATGGCCGCCTGTGCGAGCACCTCGTGTCAATTACGCACATTTTACTATTATTAGTATTTTTTGTATTTTTAGAGCTTATAGAGCTTATTGTGCGTAATCAGCGGGTTTCATGACATTTCACTGCATATAAAGTATGTATGACCAGATGTATGTGACAAACAATCTCTTGAACTTGAAAAATTCATCACTGATGGATAGGAACTTATGTTAGGGTGTACCACGTCAAAGCTGGACTACGATCTACGTGCACCTGTACATTTTTGACCTTGCGGTGATAATAAAATGGATCGGACAGGCGGGACAGTCCTGCCTGTTAAACAAAAAAGAAAGGTTTGGAGAAAGTATAGCGCTGAATATTTATCATTGGGTTCTTTTATACAGGCATGGAAGACGAACTGTTAACGCGGTGCGTGGTGTGTTCCGAGATTTGATCAAACAAAGCCATGAAGCCATGTAAACTGCAGCGTCACCTCGAGACAAAACACCAACAGGACATGCCCAAGTCGCTTGAATTTTTCAATAATAAACTCAAGAGTATCAGGGCAGCAAGAAAGTCATCGAAACTTTGTGTATGGGCACCCAGAACACAAAGGCAGCAGAGGCTTCCAATCCGTCGCCCGACTGATAGCTAAGCCTGGTAAGCCGCATACCATCGGGGAGATTTTAATTCTTCCTGCCACAAAAGAGATAGTTGGGGTGATGTTGGGAGAGAAGGCGTGCAAGCAAATCAACCTCATCTCATTGTCTGATAACTCAGTCAAACGCAGAATTGCCGAAACGGCAGAAAATGTGTCAGAACAGCTGATAACGAGCGTACGAGAGAGTCGTTTTTAATGGAAAATGGAGATGTGGGCCAGTCGAGTTGAGCGGTCAAATTTTGACTCGTTTGAGAATTTATCTGATTTTTTGACAAAGGAAGAAAAGTGGCTTCCTGTCACCGTAATTAATCCTATCAAAAAGCACCCACATGGTTTGAGGACCAAGCTGCACGAATACCTCCCCATCCCAGATGTGCAGGGCAGCTGGATCAAAGGCCTGAGCACAAAAGAGGAAGCTCTTGTGGATCTCTCCTGCGACAGCGCATTGAAACTGGCTTTCTCACAGAAGGACCTGACAAGCTCATGGCTTCATGTTGCTTCCGAGTATCCTGATCTGTCCAACAGAGCCGCGAGATGCCTTTCCCGATGACGCATCTCTGTGAGACTGGCTTTTCGGTGCTTGTGGCATTGAAGACGAAATACAGGAATAAACTGAATGTTGATCCAGATCTTCGCCTGAGGCTGTCGTCCCTGAAGCCAGACATCAAGCATTTGGTGTCTACCATGCAATATCAGCATTCTCATGAGGTGAGTTAATATTACTGTGCTCCTGTTATTGTTAATTTTACATCATGAACGTTACACGAAAGTTCCATCGATATAAGGTTATTTTTAACCCACCTCTTTTTTTTGTTTTACCAGTTCTGCATTTTATGTATGAGAATGCATATGATTGTTAAAATATACATCCTCAGAGAATGCACTGTTTGACTCCCGTATTACTTCTGGTCAGATGTGGGCCGCAAACACTTGAGATTTTCAAGTGGGCCACGAGTCTGAAAAGGTTGGGAACCACTGGATTAGTGTGATAGAGGACTCACCTTATCCAACATCTGTTGCCACTTCAGTTTACATTGTTCAGAGGAATAAGGGTGAAATGCCACTTCCTCCCAGTCCAGGGTCTTCTGTGTCCGGGTGTATGCACGGCATATTTCACGCTTCGGGATGTTGTTTTTCATCGCAGAGAGAAGGCTTATCAGGTGGTCCTTAGGCCAGACTAAAAAAGGGCCAAACAGTCCAAGACCAAGTCAAAAGTTATTAGTTCAATACATGGTTCTGCTTACATAAGTACACTACCACAATGCAGTACTTGAATGTTTTTTATTGTCAAAAGCACTACAAAACAGCATGGAAGCAGTTATCTGTGGTGGAAAGTTAAAACAGTTTCAACTAATATACTCAACTTTGGAGAATTTCAAAGCAAATATTTATAACTTTTAGAATAACAGAAACATGGTTAAAAGTTAAAAAAAAAAGTTAAGTTAAAAATAAGAAACGTATCTAAGAAAAATGAAATAAAATATATAGTGGAAAAAAAGTCTAAAATAAAGTAAAACAAAGTAAAAATATTTTGTTAAAATAATTATAATAATAATAAATGGAAACAGCTGAGCAAAACGAAAATAGTTATAGAAGTTTCCCCGTTTTACTTACCCGGTTCGTTCGTCTCCATTTCACGAAACGTTTTATGCCGTGTAGATATATAAATTGGCCACAAACTTATAAAAAGCAAAAACAAATGATTCCAATATATGGTAAGAAACCAGACCAAACTGCTGTTTCGCTCGACTTCGCGATGCTTTTTAGCTTAACCGCTAGCCACCTCGGCTAAGTTATGTTGTTTTAAATTACGAGTTCTGTGGGTATCGTCATTACACAACACAAATGTACCACGCTGCCACGCAGCTGTGTTAACCAACCCACATTTTAATTCAAATAAAATTACAATAAATACAATGTTTAAAGCGGGGAAGGGGACACCGCATTCAACACATGAGACGCCTTGCTTGTGCCCGGCGGCAGAGCAGCGGCGACAGCACCTTCTTCTTCTACTACTACTTCTTCTACTTCTACTTTTGCTGCTGCTGCTTCTTCGTTGGTGTTTATTGGCGGTGAGCAAAGCAGCTCAGATGTGCATCACCGTCATCAATTGGATTGGAGTGGAACAGGAGAATAGGCAGGAAATTAAATTAAATTAAATTAAATTAAATTAAATTAAATTAAATTAAATTAAATTAAACAAACAAATACATAGCCAAGCAAACAAACAAATAAATAAAAATGTTAATAAATAAATAAACAAACAAACAAACAAATAAATAAATAACTATATTAAAATGGGTTTCTATTTAAAACGTAATAATGTCACAGTATTTCTTGCCTGCTGTTTTCCCCAAGAGACCTGACAATGAAAAGTCATGTTGTTGCTTTTCCTTCCTCGGCGACTGAAAAGGGTGATTTGTGTTGACACTGCATTTCCTCCACTGAAGTCGTCCACGTTCCGCTGTTTCTGCTTGGTTGGAGTGTTGGGTGCTGGCCTGTTTGATATCATCTATGGTTGAGACCCGTGTGCGATGACATTTTCTTCCCTTGGTTTCCAGCCCGCCGTCCTCCCAGCACCGACATGTCTTTGTATATTTTAAACAGTAAATGTCGCCGGTTTCACCATCATCCCAATCCTCCTGCCATACTGATTGTGCATACTATGTCCCAGTGAAGGTCTCAGCTTCAGCTTTGCTAAGTGCAGTGGTCTCAAACTCAAATTACCTGGGGGCCACTGGCCAGGTTGTGTTATTCCAGGGGGACTGTGTTGAATTTCAAGGGAAAAAACAGCCTGATTTATTTTTTTGTCTTGTTTTGTTTCTCCTGAACGTTGGTGAATTGCTCTCTTTCGATCTATTTCTATTTCATTGTGATTAAAAAAAAGACAGATTTATTAATATATCATCACTATGAAGCGGGCCAAATTAAAAAGCATCATGGGCCGGCTGTGTCCCCTAGGCCTGTAGTTTGAGACCTCTGACTTAATGGAACTTGTTGCTCTATATCCTTGATTCTGAGTGTTTGTTTGACCAGAATATCCACCTGCTCATTTACCCTCACACCAACATGAGCAGGAACCTGAGGAAACGTGTAGATAAACGCTTCATTTCCATCCTGAGCATTATAAGGAGTATTTCATTCATAATATCTGCTGAAAAGCTGTCAGATGCAATGCAGGTGTTATTTATTTCTTTCTCCTTTATCCACTGCAGGGCCAATAATACTGTAGTTTATAGTGACGGAGGGTCTGTTACCCTTTTCTTAATATATGTCTCACTCCCTGGGAGATATACTGCTGCACCTGCACACCCTGTATCGAGATCTTCTGAGCCATCTGTGAATACAAACACTCCTCTTCTTATTTTTCTTTGGGCTGCCCCCGTTAGGGGTCGCCACAGCGGAGCATCTGCCTCCAACAC
This sequence comes from Zeus faber, assembly GCF_960531495.2. Taxonomy (NCBI): domain Eukaryota; kingdom Metazoa; phylum Chordata; class Actinopteri; order Zeiformes; family Zeidae; genus Zeus; species Zeus faber. Next base: position 21,130,633 of record NC_137207.1, read on the forward strand.
CTTCTGTCCTGAGCACCTTCCTCCCTTACACCAACCGCCTGCACGTCCTCCCTCACCACATCCATAAACATTCTCTTTGGCCTTCCTCTTTTCCTCTTGCCTGGCAGCTCCATTCAATGCTGCTCAAAATACTAATAGTAATGTTAATGTATTAATTACTGTACTCACTCACACTGGGACTAATTGTTCTCATACATTTGGGTCTCTGATGGACCTACTAACACACAAACTGTGAAATAAGACAACTCAGTCCATTTTTTTTGTGAGGTGCCTATTTCAGAAAACCAGAATACCCCAAAGAGCCGGTATATTCGACCAAGTGGTGAAATGTTCTAGTAACAGATTCAAGCCTAGTTATTAATGGTTAAAAAAACACACACACACACACACACACACACAAATACAAATGATAGTGAACGTTTTCTTTATTATTCGCTGGGTCAACCAATTTAGTTTATATTGCATAAATGTGAGGTTTTGCTTCTTGGTGTTTAAAAATTATCATTTGACAACATTTTGGATCAGAACACATCTCCACATACGATTCCAAAATATCTCAATATCTTTGACGCTGAATTCAGAATATACAAGCCGGATAAAATAGACGACAATATGTGTGTTTGTGTGTAGGAGGTAGCTTTAATACTACTACTGAGAGATGACAGACACAACGTGTTGTAAGAAATGAGTACATTCAGAAATACAGGATCAAATGTATGGTGATGCACCACTGCTCTTTCAAAATCAAAGCCAGCTTTTAAAAAAAATGTTCCATTTTGGCAGACAGGCACCTCTACCCAAACTTAATTCATACACTACTTAAAATGAAGTTCATTAAAAAGTTTTGTCCCTGTGATAAGCGAGAAAAACTGATATGGGAAAAGGGTGTTACAAAAACTCACCAAATACATACAATAGCTTTGAATAATGTGATTGCAACGACCCAATATCCCTTTTTACACTTGACATTTAAAAACATTGGATTTTAAGCAATGAATATAATAAGGCTTTTTAATTCTTTAAAAGACACATATTGTAAAAATTCAGGGAATAAGTTGTCATGAATTCTTTTTTTTTATATGGAATACCAAAATCAAAAAAAATAAATAACAACACAAAATTACTTCATAATTATATGCGAACGTATAGCTCAAGGGATCCAAGGGGTAGAAATCCAATATATTTGGGTCTTAAAATAAAAAAAACAGGTATATAATATAATATCTATTCATATGAATGTATACGCTATGGTTAAATTAAATACAAATTAGAGACATTTATCGAAGACAAATCTTAATAGATCTTACTTATGGACAGTGGATCTACAACGGCATCTGAGACTCGTAGTACACGTCCTGTCCCGGCTGCTCCTCGAACGTCACCTTTGCGTCGTCAGCGTCGAGCTGAAAGAGACGGAAGACAAAACCCCGCTTTACACTGAATGCAACAAACAACAACAACAACCCGGAAGTCCATTTATTCCTATGGAGAGTCCTATGGGGGGGTCGGACTCTTGCGACAAATTTTGTTCCGACACGCTCAAGTTTTTCTTTTTTTTTTTTGAATGGAATTGAGCTTCATTTTTCATTCATCGAACATGGTTAATGTCCAGTTGAGCAAACTGCTCACTGTTGTACTGGCAAAAAAAAACAAGCTCTCCCATTTTCGCCGACATATTTTGTGACACAAATCCGAGACGCAATTCATCCGACAGCCACTAGGGGCAGGATCCGACTGTCGGATACGTTTTTGGATTTGGATTTGGGGATTAGGGACACAGAACACAAGCAACCCTTCATTTTCCTTTATATATTCAAAGTCTATCCAAAAGGCCTTCGGCTGGACCATGCTTACTTTATTATTATTGACCAATGTAACACAGAATTGACGACTTACACATTTCATTTCCAGCTCGGTGAAAAGGCGTCCGGTCATGAACATACGCAAGGGAATGGTGAGGATGAGGATGAAAGGGAGCGCCAGCGACACAGGGCTGGATTTGACAATCCACAGGACGGCCAGGCACACTATCTGGATGGCTGTGTACAAGTGCATTCTTCCCGTGCTCACCTGCATGCAACATAAAACAAACAGTTATTAATTAACAAACCAGACGAATCTGACTGAATTGTAATCTTGTGTCTGTGTGGAGTTTGCATACGTGTAGCTACACTGCAACAGATTTCCTCACATCTAGAATTCCAGCATTGCTTTCCTTCATGGACACCCTTTCTTTGTAGATACCCTTATTTCTGGTACAGGTACTCCTCACTTAACCACCGAATTCCGTTCCTACAATCGTTAAGCAAATGGTCGATAAGCGAGGACCTGTGTTATTTCATGGTGAGGAGGCGTGGCTGGTATATAAAGTATATATAGCATATATAGTGTATATCGTGTATATAGGGTTATTTCACAGTTTAAGGGGGCTTGGCGATTGCGAACGCCAGTGTAGTGAATACTGACAGACTGTGTGAACGAGACAGAACGGTGATGAGATGTATACAGTGTATATAGTATATATAGTGTATATAGTATATAAAGTGTATATATAATGTATAGTGTATATAGTGCATAAAGTATATATAGTATATATGGTGTATATAGAAAATATAGTATATTTAGTGTATATAGTGTTTATAGTGTATATAATGTATATAGTGTATATAATGTATATAGTATATAAAGGGTGATGCGCAATGAGATGCTTGACGCTGAGACGCCGCGGTATTGTACGCAGTGTACAAAACCCACTGGTCAGAGAGCTTGTCGTAAGTCCCAACGGCCGTTAAACAGGTAGGTTTTTAAGTGAGGAGTACCAAAGGACTTTCGGAGGGATTTTCTAATCCCACACCAAGATCTTGTGAAAATCACAAGGAAATCTTTGTCTTAAGGGTTGTTAAGAGTGTGCTCGTCGTTTGATTTGAGATGGTCTGAACAGGTGGAGAAGAACGGCGAGGAGACGATGATGCGTTCGATAGCTCAACCGAGCCTGGTTTTATTTGCTTGGAACAGCTAACCGGTGGTTGAGGTGTCCCCGGTAACAAAGTGAAACAGGGTGGCTAACTCGCTGGCTCTCTCCTTGTTCTCGCATCTCTACCTAACTTCCTCCCTCTCGTCTCCCTCCTTCAACACAGACACCTTCCACTTAACCCCCAATTATCCTGCCCCGCATGAATTTCCTAGCCAATTACCCACTACAGTGAACACCTCCCTCAATAAAACACTGCACAACAACAATAGACAAACAGGAACTTATACCCAACGTTTACACAGCCCCTCCTTTCTTAATCTCCTCGTCCGAGGAGCTAACTTCAGTCCTGATAACGCTGGGGAAGCTGATGCTGTCTTCTGGGTGGAGGAATCATCTTCAATCTCACTTCCCCAAATTCCTGTGAGGGGACTACTGCTCCAAGCGGTGTGACTTGAACCTCAATCTGTTGTCGGCTAGAAGAACGCCGTGCATCCTCGGAACGCACTGTGGGGAAAGGGCCCTTCCTCCAGGAGATGTCCGAACAGCCGGAGTAGACCGGCGCCCCTGATTGTAGTTCGGATGGCTCGTTCCTCGGTAGGGTGCTAAGCGGTCACGTTGTATCACCACAGCTCGTCCCCGTCCGGACAGCTTCACCCGATAAACCATCTGCCCCACCCGTTCTAAGACCTGGCAGGGTCCGATCCACTTACTCTGCAGTTTAGGTGACTTCCCCATGGTGAGTTGAGGTGCATAGGCAACACTAAATCTTTTGCACTGAAGTGAACACTTTTGAGTGCTGGTCATAAGCTCTCTTTTTCCAAGCCCCTGCAGTCTGATCTTGCCTCCTTGGAAACTCTTGGGCCAGGTCTAATCTCTCCCTAAGATGGGTAGCATACTCAGCTGGTAGTTGGGGGGTATCTGGGGGGCCCGTCACTCTGGGGGTGGAGAGGTGCTGTTCTGGTCTTGTGAATTCCGAGCTGTTTGCACATTTCCTTGAACAGCTGGGCCTCAAATTTCCTTCCTTGCCTCCTCATCCGGAACCACCACAGCCTCTGGCCATTTTGTAAAGGAGTCCAGCGCCACCACTACATAGGGATTTCCCCATGGTGTGTGGGGAAAAGGGCCCAGTATGTCAACGGCCACTCTGTCCTTAGGGGTTGCCCAACCTGATACTGCTGTAGCGGTGCTCTACTTTGGCCTGTAGGGCCCTTGCGAGGAACACAGGGATCACATCTTTGACATTAGGCTTCCATATCCCGCCTACATGTGCTCCAATAGAGCCCTTGCCACAATCTATTTAGCGTTTTATTGACGCCAAAGTGACCTCCTCCTGGTGGACCATGATGGAAACTAAACACCTCCTCCTGTCGGCTCTTTGGCACCACCAGCTGAGTCAGGCCCTCTCCAGCCACTATAATACTGTACTTAGCCCTGGGTCGCTCTGCTGCTCCCCGGCCCAGTCGGTTGTGTCCTCAAGCCGCAGGGCCATACACCTCTCTGCTCCCTGTCTCACTGCCTCTGTGTCCTTTACTTCGACCCGGTCGCAGTGCGCACATTCCAGCCCACATGGTCGTCTGGAGAGCCCATCTGCAATCGTGTGACTGTCTCCTCCTCTATGTACCACCGAGAAGTTACGTATATTCTTGAAGTTGTTCAATCCATCTCGCGACCTGCCCCTCTGGTTCTCTGAATGACATCAAACACCTGAGGGAGGCATGGTCTGTCCGGATAACAAACTTTCCGTACATATAATTAGTGCTTCAAGTGGTTAACAAACGAACACCACCAGTAGTTCTCTCCTGGTGACACAACAGTTGCGCTCCGGCTTTGAGAATGTCCTGCTGTAATAAGCGACTACTTGTTCAACCTTGGTCGTGATCTGAGCCAGGACCGCCGCTAGGGCAGCATTGCTTGCATCAGTGTCCAACACGGATTGCCATTCTGGATCTGGGGACGTCAAAACTGGGGACGGACACAGTGCTGATTTTACTGCATCAAATGCTCACTGTTGCAAAACATGGCAATGAAGCGGCGATAATGGGAGGCTAACCCCAGGAAGGAGTGTACCTCAGAAGTGTTCTTTGGAACTGGCCAGTCCCGGACAGCAGAGACCTTTTCCGTTTCCGTGCTCAGCACTAAGGTTCGTAAGGCTGTGCCTAAGCACGGTGGCTAACTCGCTGGCTCCCTCCTTGTGTCTCGTCTCTACCTGACTTCCTTCTTCTCGTCTCCCTCCTTCAGCCGAGACACCTTCCACTTAACCCTCAATTATCCCGCGAAGAACCTTCTAGCCAATTACCCACTACGGTGAAAACCTCCCTCAATAAAACACTGCACAACAACAATTGATAAACTGGAACTTATACCCAGCATTACAATATTATCTGAAGTCTCAAGTCTAGGCTCCTGCAGTGTGAGCTAGAATCCAGCGATGTGTCAATCACTGTGATTGCGGTCCTGATAAATCCTATAGTGTGTAGCGCTATGTGAGATGGAAAGAAAAGTCTTTAATATGTGATACTGTCTTTTGAAAGTCTGTTATTGTAACCCTGCTATTAGTTCATTGGATATAAACCGGTAAAAGGACATTGAGGAGCTGGGAGCACATCCTTTAAACTTCAAGACTATGGTGACAAGACAGGATACCACCACTTCATGTTTGACAAACAGACGTCCACCTTCGTGGCGTACGGCTCGTCAGGGTGATATTTCTTGGGGACGAGCAGAAGCTGCATGCGGTCCCACAGCTGGATGCCGTTGAGCGACGTGATCCCCATGTAAAGGAAGATCCCGAACAGCGCGGACATGGGGATCATCTTTAAGATGGGCTCCATCAGAATGGACAGACCTTGAAACGAATGGAAATTCACATCAGTTCAGACGGGTGACACTCAAAGGTTATTTTAGTTTGCATCAATAATGATGGAAATGGAAACATCAGACACGCTTCTACAAGAAACGCTGTTTTTACGCTTATTACATATTTGTCATGTATATATGGAATATATATATACACAAAAAGCAAGTAACATTATCTTTGAGTAAGGCAGATCACTCAACAATTAAAAAGGTCAATGACAGTGGATGGTTTGTTGATATCCGAGACTTTAGAGGCTAACTATAGGCTTAACTATAACTATACAGATAACTATACGTTTTCACTTCGCTGTCTGTTGTGCTGTTGTTTCTGCCACATACAGTAGATGCTCGTGCCACCTATTTCTGGTCTGGTCATCCTGGAAGGGAGATCCATCCAATGTGTCCCTCCTCAAAAATAATTGTATTTCTGTTGGAGTTTTTGGGAATTTTTCTATGCCTGTCTCAGAATGTTAGGGAAATGCCTTCATGTACACACCCTGTCTTTGAGTATTGGCCTGTCACGCCTTTTGAGACTCCAACTGTGATATAAACTTGACAGGGTGAGCACACTGCATTAGAAAAACGGATACATTTTTTTTTTTTTTTTAAATTCTAATAATTTCTTTGAATGAGCCCGAACACTGAAAAAAAGGAAGAAGAAAAAGCTCCATTCATGCCTTGTGGACTTACCGACCAGAAGTGCAACCAGGATCCCGCTGATTCTTTGCTCCAACACGTTCTGGATCACGGGCTTTGGTCCTTTGGTCATGACGGTGAGGGCGTTGGCGTGCGTGACGGAGCGCACGGTTGCGGCGCTGAGCCACGGTACGCCGAATATGGCGCCCAGCCCTCCCATCCCCACCAGGACCAGCAGGTCAAAGTGGAAGCCCGAGCCCTTCACCATCTTCCTCTCTGGTTTACTGACGATCAGGCTGATGGAGGAAGGTGCATGGAAACAAAGAGGTTTGAGACAGACATTGGTGGAAGGTGTAACACACACGCTATAAATAAATATAATTACCTTAAGGAAAAAGTACTCCCTTCTACCCAAGTAAAAGTATCAAAACACTGGATATTGAATTTACTCCAGCATGAGAAATACTTGGTTAAAATTTTACCTCATATTTTGGAGTTCCTTTCCGCCCATAATGCACTCAAGTTGAGATAAAAGATTAACGTGCCATTTTCGGTCGTGTTTTGCCTCCTTTATTGGTTTCCTATTGTTGTTGTTCGGCTCAAACTTTAACACTTTGCCAAAGATTTAAACTCTTTTACTCAGTGATTTAATCACAAATCCTTTTAATGTACAGCAAACACTGTTCTCTGATGTTTCAGGATAAGCGGCCTCACGTGGTGATCTGAGACTCCAGGAAGATCAGGATGAAGACGAGCAGGGCGGGGACGCAGCACGCACACATCACCCACACTGGGAAGGGTTTGTGCTCTCCAAAGGGGTTGATGAGCCAGCCTCTTTTCTCCGGGTTCGACACCATCAGACCTTTGGGGACCACCAGTTTCTGTCCAGAACCAAGATATTCTCTGCATGGTAACTGTGATTATCACCTGGGATTCAGCCTGCGTAAACTCAATGTATTGACGCTGTCGGGTGTCGGGTTGCCAGTGCAGCCAAGTGACTGAACGGTAACTTTCTGGTGCAAGGTTTCGCACCTGGCAACCCGAACTCGCTCTTATAATCACTGCACCCAGCAGAGGGATAGTCGAAATAGTTCTGGATGTAGCTGCATTCAAAACAACTATGATCGAGTTTTTAGGTTTTTATTTTTAATCTTCATAATGACCCAAGGTGTATCGCTACTGGACGCAGGGATGAAATTGGGCCTTCTCATCTGAATCTGGGTAGGTTAGACAAAAAGCAAATTCACCACCAAACTCCTGAGTGTCAATTGGAGATGAATCCTTTTACTCGGTTAAAAGCGAAACACCAAATGAAATTTAAGTGCAGCAGCATTTAGTTTTTCCAAGCGTAAGGCAAGAACCAACCTGCGTGTAAGTGTCCTCAACGCTTATGTCAACAACGATCATGAGGAAAATGGCGATGGGCACACCAAAGTCACCCATCAAGCGTCTGATCTGGAGGGACAGGAATGCAGAGGTTTGATTTAATTTTGGGAATCGAAAAAATAGTCCTGAATATAATTAAAAGACTAAAATAAAGAGTTAAGAAAAGACAAACTCTCCAGTGGACAAAATACACTCAGGAAAAAACAAGGAATTATATTCCCTTTTTTTTTTTTTTTTTTTCAATCAAATACTATTTATATTAGCCCAAGTATATCGAATGGAGGACATTTACTTTCACCGGAGTAGTGTTTTTGTAGCGTATTTTATACTTCCACCAGCCCCTTCACGTACCTTCCCGGGAAGAAAGGTCCCGTTTTTGAACTGGCGCAGGAAGAAGGCGATGAAGAAGCATCCCAACATGAGGCACATGGACAGCAGAGCCGTGTTGGGATAGGAACGGTTGACCGTCATGGTGACAACCGTCGTGTTGCCGGTCGCGTTGTCGTAGAAACTCTCCTCCACGACCACCGGGTGCCAGGGGTCGTCCACGGTGGCGTTCAGTTGGTCATAATTCAGCACCAGCGGATGGGCCTTGAAAGTCTAAAGCGTTGGGAGTTGGGATTCCATTTAAACTTGAAGATACTTGGATCTGTGGAGTCGTAAGTTACACTGAAGTTCTAATGCACGTTCATTTTAAGTTCCTGAAGTGCTGGATGGGTTGACCATCAGAACCGGGGCGAAATGGTTAAGAGGGATGGCAACAAATCTTAACATACGAGCATGGGATGAGATGAAATCGACAGATATGCGGATGCAGAATGGGAGGGAAATGGTTTACCCTGCCCAGCTTGGCGAAGGTTTCGTAAATGAAGATGAGGGAGATGAGGATGGAGAAGATCTCCTGGGTGAAGCGGGAGATGAAGCGCACCAGGAAGCTCCCCTCGAAGGCCACGATCACCACCACGATGATGACCAGCCAAACACCAACCCATACCCTGCCCACAATGTACTCAATGTCCTGGGACTTGCAGAACTGGATGGGAGCGGCAAGGGGGCGTATTTAATCAGTACGCTAACAGACAGAAAAAAAACGATGTTTAAAATAATAATAATAGACTGTAACATGACAGATCGCTATTTTTTAGTGTTATACTGATAAAACTCAACTCAACAGACCAAAAAGTGGGAATGAGTACTGGCAATTGAGCATTCTAAATCAGGGTTTTCCAAACTTTTAAAGGCTTTTTGAAGACAAAGCTCTGGCTGAGGACCCCACCCCCGAAAAAAGAGAGTTAAAAAAGGAGTTTTATATACCTCTATATCTGCCTATAATAAACTGCTGTGTAGTTTAACATTTACTTAAACTGAAAAAATGTAGAAAATCTCTAAACAGAACTCAGAAAAAGTTGTTATATTATATAGTATAATATATTTAGTTTTATAGTAATTTATAATTCTTAATATATGGATAAAAAAACACAAAATCTAGTATGACTATGTTTATATATACATAGAAGTCGTAGTAGTAATAATAATAATAATAATAATAATTTTTCTGCGGACCCCCTGCAATTCCTTTGAGGACGCCATAGGAGGCCGCGGAGCCCAGTCTGGGAACCCCCTGTTACAACCCACAGCACACTTTAAATGCTGTGTCGTGTTTCAGTTTTTCGGGTTCAGCTTACTGCAAAGAAAGCTTCCTCGAACACGAGCAGAGGGCCGGAGAAGCCGATGACGAGGACGGGCTGAGCGGCGACGAAGCAGAAGATGATTCCCTGGATGCTGGTGGAGATGAGCAGCTCAGAGACACCCATCATGTTGTCCACCTTGTCCGCTGCAAAAACACTGTTATTATTATCACTGTTACTTTTTTGTTGTTGTTATTTATTTTTTATTTTTGTTCTTATTTTTACTTATTTGATTTTGTTATTATTGAATTATGTTTTATTTATCTATTTATTATTTTGTCTCAAAGCAGGAGATTCCCTTGGAGCTTTATTTATGTATATGATGTTTTTTGAGAAGTCCCCCCCCCCCCCCCCTGTATTCCTCTCAGGGAAAAAAATTCTAAATAACAGGGACAAAATGTAGATATCAATACTTATACCAAGAAAATGATCCCCACTTTATTTCATCATATTCTGATTATATGAATGTGCATTAAGAAGCAAAAGTATTTTCCTCTTATACACATAGATACATATACATATATATATGTAAAAAATACCTTAGAAAAATACACATCTATACTCACCCATATACATGAATTCATATCCATATCCATTCTTTATTGATTACTCATATTTTTGCTTCTTGTTGTATGTACAGTATATAGATATCTCACTTGATCAACACGGATGAAGAGCACAAAAGAACCAGCAAGGTCACAACACTCACACACACAAACGCACAAAACTGACACCGGCACACACACACCCACACCCACACACACACACATATGCACATACCCAGCAGTCCTCCGAAGGTGATGGCAGGAGATAAAGCAGCAAAGTAGATGAAGATGACGGCAGCGAGCACCTGGGCATTGAGGGCGTCTGTGATGTCACTTTTGTAGTGCTGATAGCGTCTGCGTATGTCCCGCATCATGCCCCCGAAGGGCCGCCCTGTGCGGGCCAGGGGGTCCTCGGGTGGCGGGGCCGCGGACAGAGAGGCTGGAGTGACACAGTAGGTTAAATACATTATTAAATATTAACTCTGTGTGTGTGTGTGTGTGTGTGTGCGTGTGCGTGCGTGTGTTATGTGTTTGTTGTGTGTGTTGACGTACACTTGCGCGGCTTGGGGTCCAGGCTTAGCACGGGGTCAGAGGGCCGCAGCCTGTCCTGCAGGAGCTTCTTCTGGAAGTCCCGAAGGGAGGAGAGCATGGCCTCGCTCTGGATCTCCGTTGGGGGGATGACGATGCTGCAGTCCATGAAGTCCGACACGGCAGCGGTCACATCGCGGGCGCTCTGGGCCTGAAACACGGCCTGGTTGAACACCTGGGAGGGAGAGAGGGAGGGAGGGATGGAGAGAGAGAGAGAGAGAGAGAGAGAAAAGGGATAGGAAGTTTTACGTTTGGGTTGCTATGTTTAATGTTTAGGATTTGATATTCTGGTTTCGTTCTGTTTTTTTCCCCAAAAGTTCTCAAATGGTCCCTCCTCAGGATCCATATTTGTCCTCAGTCATAATATATTTTTGTTTGTCGCCACACACCCCCGAACCATGAAGATGTGGCGATTTGGCAAACACCCACCATCCAATATCTGAAATAAGAATAAAGAACATTGTAATATCACAGAGAACCATATGAGGAACACAAAGAACCTTCCAATTAAGCAAGTGGTACTTTGGTTGGTGATGGTTTTTAATGGAACCACCCTGCAGTTTAAAGAACCATTTTCAACTTGTTATCTTGGCCCCATCTACAGTAACCATACTAGAAGATGGATCCCTGTTCTGGTCCTTTTTTTTGCCGTTGCTGTGTTTCCCATCTCTGGCTGTTATGACTTTATCAATGTACCGTTAGATGACCCATGAATCACCCTATCGACTAAACACCCTTGGGTAAGTGCGATCTAGAAAGTCATACGGGGAAACCTATGTCCCTCTTTCCCATAGACTGCTGAACCAAATATAGGGACCTGTGTACTGTACATTAAACCACGCCCATTTCCTTTCTATCCAGACTATACCATTGTGGTGTGGGAGTAGTCTGGTTTGAGCAACCACACCTGACCTTGATCTAGGTGATCGGGATCAGAGTGGCTGCATACCTGTTGCTCATTGGTTGGTCTAATGAGCAGCAGGTAAAACTCCCATCCCCATACACATTCAGGATAGGAGCCCATGTCATGACATGTGTCTATCTGCACCCGGGCTAATTCCAGCTGGGCAACTCTATACAATAAACTGGTGTTTAGAACCCCCCCTGTCTTCTGTGTCTTTGTGCCGGGGGTCGCTGAAACACCACTTGGATGGCAGGTGGTAAGTGAGACAACCATAAATACTGTGTGCTGACAAATTACTGGGACTCTGCTGAAACCCTCGGTCTCAGCTTTGTTCTCTGGCCAGCCGAATGCTTCCCATTCAGAATACTCGCCCTCTTTTTGTATACGTGCCACTCCCTGACTTACTTTATCCGCCATCAGGGCAGCCATGGCACGGCCAGTTTCGTGGTAGTCCATGTTGCTCTTTCCAGGACCGACCAGAACAAAGACAAAGCGAACCGGAACGGGAGCCTCGAGGGCCGAGTCCAGCGCAACGGCTTCCTTCAGACGCACAAATGCTACCGTAGGCCTCTCCAGAAAGTCCAGCGCCCCTGGAGAAAGGAAGGGAACCATGTTCATATTTTCACAAATTCACACATCTTACTGTTTATTTCTGAGGTTCATTGCCATTCTGTTTACCATTGAATTTTTGTCAAATTTTTGGCTAATATTTAATGTTTTTGTCATTATAAATTTTGTAGTTTATCATTATGGTTAAGTATATATTGTCATATTTTATTGTTAAGTCAACCGATTTATTGTATATTTTCACATGTTCCATACCACTGGCATTTTCTTTGTGAATTTTTTTTACTCCATTGCTTTATTATTGCCCATTTCTGTATATAAGTCATTGCTGTAAATTGCGCATTGCAATTTCCCCATCTATCTATCTATCTATCTATCTATCTATCTATCTATCTATCTAATGCATACATATGACATGCATCCAAGTGGTTGAGGTGCAACATCATGACGAGGACACCAACCTCAAGTCTCTAAAGAGTGCAAAGAAAGTTAGCCCACATACTTTAACAATCATGATAAAGCACATACAAAAAAGCCCGCCCAAAAAGACATAAGATGCACACACACAAAATAAAATAAATATGCCACTTTACCCACTAGCACCATGGAGGCCTCGACATGATCGGATGCATCTCTCTGGTGTAAATCAGCAGAGGGAACAAAAAACAAGCGCAACTCAGTCTGCAGTACAGTAATTTTAACTTTTTGGTACTCGCTATACACACTAACTTTTAGCTCTAGAAGACTATAGATAATAAGATACATGATAGAGCAATATGTAATAATGATAATACTGATATATATGATTTATAGTTTGTCCTTTGTTATCTTTGACTGTTTGGGTCTGTTGTTTTGAACATTTTCACCAGTGCATCGAATAACAAATTTACTATCAAGAAAGGCATAACAAAATACTTACTCTGACAAGTTTGAATGTAAAATGCCTTTAAATAGTCGGCCAAACAAAATGTCTCCAAAGTTTCAAGGGGGTTTCACATGTATACAAAAGGAGTAGGTCACCAAGAGCGCTGACAACAACTAAGAATAAGAAAATACAAAGAATTGAAAGAGAGGTTCTGCCTCAGAATGCCTTTTCTCCATGTAAAATGTGAAGCTTCTCCAGGACTAGTGGTTGTGATGACGTCAACCAATATCAGTGGTGATCCATTCAAATGCTTGATGAGATTAGGGCGTACCCTTTCTTTCACTGAGAACTGCTGCATCTCGGCCCCTTGGGTCAGGGCCTGGCTCTCTGGGTCTGCTGATTGGCTGAAGGGAAAAAAGGGCCTTACTGATATCGGTTGTCAATTTGGTGTCAGTAATCAGTATCTGTTAATTTCTCAGAGAATATTTTCACATACAGTATGGGGAATTTGACATGGTAAATATTGCTGAACAGTTAATTTGCATAAAAAATGACAGAAAAAAACCCCATGCCAAATGTACAAAATATGTACCGAATATATACAAAACACAAAAAAATGATACAATGCACAGGATAAATGAGGCTACAAGGCAGCAGCTACTAAGTGGCTGCATGGTTTCAAGTATTGCTACCTAACTATCTAATCTAACTATGAAAGGTATGGATCTCTGTCCGTCTGTCTGTCCGTCCGTCCGTCCGTCTGTCCGCTGTCTGTCTGTATGCAAATCTGGTGTGTGACTTAAACTCGGCAGTTTCATCTTCCATTGTGGAACACAGGACTGAATCGTTGACATTTTGTTAAAAAGTGCCGTTAAGGTGTCTTAGAAAGTCTTACATTTTAAACAGGTATGCAATAGTCTTCTTAACTATAAAGGAAGGAATCTCTGTGTCTGTCTGTCTGTCTGTATGTATGTCTGTATGTCCTTCAATTATCTCGACAACCGTTCATCCATCGACTTCACACTTGTTGGGTGTATTGCTGGGGACCCAAGGACATGCAGTGTCAAAATTTGGTGCAATTTGGACACGTGACACATGTAATGTTAATAAACTCCACGTGACGCCTCAGCTCTGTGCAGCAGTGCTGCGACACAAAGCCTTACGGCCAGCAGGGTTGGCACATCAAGCAGGCTTCACATTCTTGCACAAGATGAAATGTCTTGGAAATTCTTACATTTTGAACGGGCACGCACTAGTACAACTAGAGGAGGTGGCCGGGTGGGGCAATGGCACCCCACCACAGAAACGATTGCCCTAAATTTCAGCCTTGGCCAAACTACCAAGGTACTGAGCCAAGACAAAACTGTGGAACTGTATCTTATCATACCCTGCCCAAACATACAGTTTATTAATATATCTATTTCTTATATTGTACATAAATATATAAGAAACCCCAAATAGCTCACTGATTGTAACCCACTATAGGCAACTTACGTCAAACGCATAAAAAATAACTTTTAGTTCATATAATTTTTGGGTAGTTTAACTAAGATTTTTGATGTAAAATACCATGATAACATACCGTTAAGCCCCCCACATCCACTCTGTATTGGAACAGTGATATTAGTCGGACAAGGCAGTGATGCCGCGGCTTAAGGGACACGTTTGATGGATTTATTTTGAATTTGTACATGTTGTTGAAAAACTTGTTGGCTGTCTTTAGAAGCATACTCTCTAGACGTGTGTTTTTGTTTGGATACCTTCGGTTTTGGAGCAGGGAGTTGAGCACACCTTCCCTGTCTCCAGGTCTTATTTCCCTTTTCTTCACCAACTCGTCCACCATCTTCTCAGCGATGCCGGCCAGAGCCTGCTCCTGGCAGTCAAAGATCACCACTCCTAGCCGTGGGAACAACAATTAATAAATAAATTTATTCACGTATACAAATTCTAAACTATATTAACCCTTATTTTATTTAATATTGACCTCTATTCACCGGCAACAGGTTTATAGTCATTTACATCTATAACCCATTTACTCACCCATTCATTCCCTCACCCATCAATTAATTACTTGTTCCATACTAATGCTCAACACTCATTCATTCATTTGTCCACATTAATAGCATAATTTAATCATGAATTCAAATTTATATTATTGTTCCCATTTTTTCCATTCAGGTACTAACATTGACATTCATTCATTTCAATACTATCATCCATTAATTCATTTATATTAATACTATTGCTCCCATTTATTCATTTATTTACAATGCTATTATTTTCAGTCATTCATATTAATACTATAGGTTCACAGTAATTCATTCATTCATTCATTCATTCGAGCATTTATTTGGGCATTCATTCATTCATTCATCCGTTCGTTCATTCATTCATTCATTCATTCGGGTGTCTCTCTGACCAGTGTTCATGGTGCGTCTGAGCTGGACAAGGCTCTTGAAGGTCAGGTAGGAGATGTGTGAGGAGCCCCAGCCCCCAGCCTGGGGGTCGTAGCTCTCCTCGTAGCCCACCCAGCGGCCCATTTCCTGCCAGTAGCCCTGCTGGTTCTGGTCCTTCATCAGCTCCCTCAGCTCCACGTAGGCCTGAATACAGCACACACGCACGCACGCACGCACGCACGCACGCACACACACACACACACAGTAAATTACAGCATCCTGACACCTGTGGCAACAACGTAAATCCAACAACTCTGATCACCAAAGATTTTAATTTGAACATTTCTGGATTTGAACACACTTTGATTAGTATGTCCATAGTTCAAGTTCAGTATGTCTTGTTATCTGCTTAACATTAGAGCAAGCGTCACCTCAACCGCAAAATGCTTACTCTGAATGCCATCTGAACCATAATAACAATAATAAAAAACACAAAATATATCAAAAATACAAAGTAACAAGCACACTGTATATGAAGGAAAGCGAGAAAAACACAAAGTTGAGAAGGGGCCAACTCCTCAACAGAGCACTCTTGTAATCCTTAGTTAAACAAGAATGGATTTTTTTTCTATTACATAAGCGTCCAGAATCTGGCACGACCATAAACTTAAGAGTTGTATTAAAACGATCTTATGATGCACGCTGTAAAACCTACTATGCTACTGTACTTAAGTACATTTTTAAGTATCTGTTCTTACTTTAGTATATTCACTTTTGGAGTCTTTTAGTTTGACTTAGATTTCAAAGCAAATATCTACATTTATAACACAGTCACAAATTCTTTAGTTCTAAATAAAATAGGATTTATATTTGTATGTATTTGTAAATTACCATGACAACCTAACGTATTTTATTGTAAATTGTAATCTGGATCTGCATGAGGACTCATCTGCAGAAAAAATGGTACAGTCGTAATTTATGTCGTATTATACATTATATCACGACACTGGATGTGAAAAGTATTTTTACTTTAATTACTTTGACTGCATTTAGGAGAAAGTCCTTATATACTTTCACTTAAGTAGAAATGTCAATATGGTACTTTCACTTTTCTGAGAGTAATTTTCTTCAAGTACTTTTTCCATGGACGTCGATTGGTCTATCTATGGAGTACGGCTTTAAGTGGTTGTCCTCTCAGTCAACTTAATGGCACTTAATCCAGCGGGCAAGGGTCACGATGGGGTTGTCGAGACAGGAGGGGTGACGAGGACAACCGGCAACCTCCATGTCTACAAGGTAAACACGGAGCCGGATCTGAACCCTCGGACGCCACGCTCCACCGCGAGAGGAGAGAGAGTCCAGAGGAGAAACAAGCCACGGCCACGGCTGCTGGCTGTTTAGACATTCAATACACATTAGGAAAGTGTCGCCGTGGGTCTGTGTGTGTATACCCGTGGGTGAGGGCGAGGGAGAGGGAGAGGGAGAGGGAGAAAAGGGAGAGGTGGTTGTACGCGTTGTGTGCGTTACATAACTCCCGGAAACTCACAAACCTATCCCTAAACAGGGTGATCAGGGTCTTGTTTCACTCTGAAGGGTGTTATTTTGGGATAATGACCGTCTGGCAGCACATTTTACCCCCACTTATTACACGGCTTCTTACTAAATTAAATAATACACTGCGATGAAATAGTCATTTGAAATTATTTTATAACTAGTATGCATAGCTTAAGAGCTTCCGCTTAGAAAAAATGGTCCACAGCAACTTAGCCGACACTGCACCAAAATTGCAAACTATTTGCCCTACATATAAAGAACCTTTTTACTGTTATTAATGTGAAATTGGACATATCCCCATCCATCTCTTCAAGCCTCCCATTGTTGTTTCCACGTTGCATGACAAGATGGCGCCACTAGCTAATGTAGGATGTAGACAGAGTGACGCAAGGGCCGTGAAACTGGGCGGAGAAGTGGTTGCTCCTGACAACGGTCATTATTAACAGACAGCATTATTCACAAATAACTTAGCACTGATTGCCGCTTTGGACCAATCAGAATTGAGTATTCCACAAAGCCGTGTAAAAACAAGTCGTAACATCTGCATTGTCTTCTTCCAAGAGGCTTGCTGACTATTACAATGTATGAGTCAATTCTGTCCATAATAATAGTTCTGTAATTAGGTCATTTTATCTGTAAGGGTTTATGACTTGCCTGGCACTCTGATCCTGAGTTGGCGTTGTTGTTGCTGTTGAAGGCAGCTGGAACACATGAGAGTAAAAAATATTTTTATGGACAAAAAATATTTTGTACAATGTTGTTATGTTGAATCACTCAATGAAAGATATTGTTTTGTCAAAGTTATTTATCTGATTATATATTTACCTCCACATGTTTTTGGAAAACGAATAGTATTTAGAATTGTTTTGTTGTCATTATTATTTTAGTTGCATAAACTTTTCAAATGAAAAGGTGAAAATTATAAATGAATTCTAAGTATCTTAAAGTAATACGGATAAAATGACATTTCAGTTGATGAACTGACAACAATGCTGTGTTTAGCTTAGTTTCTGTTCTAATTTGTTCAAGGTTAAAAACTGCACGTTCTGAAGAAAACGAAAATACCTTCAGTGAAAATCACTGTAGAAGAAAATTAAATCAATAAATGAATGAACGAAAATTGATTTATCAATGACATGAAGGTCTCAAATTAAAAAAAATATATTTGGTTTATTTTTTACCAAATTAAATAACAGTCACTTCTGTGAAACGTGCATGTTTGGTAATTGATAAGTAATAATAATAATAATAATCATAATAATAATCATAATAATAATAATAATAGTTCACTGGCACATTCCCTTCATGCAGTCTGAGACTGATGCCGTCCTGTCAGAGCGCTCACATTATCTCAGAGTGGATACGAGCATTGAAGTTGTCTCTGACAACAGAATGAATTATTTCCAAAACAGAAACAAAGAAAAGGGCAGAAGACAGATTAGACTGACTAGACACAACCGATTTACTGTGTGTGTGTGTGTGTGTGTGTGTGTGTGTCTGTGTGTGTGTGTGCGTGTGTGTCAGTATGCACGTGCGCCTGTGTGTGTGTGTGTGTGTGTGTGTGTGTGTATCTTAAGTCACTGTTTTTTATTATGTGCTTCTTTAAGGAATTTTAAGTATGCGTGCATATGCGTACTTACTTTGCACTTTTCTGACATTTGAGATTGTTGTTGTTTTCACCTCGACCAGTTTCATTTGTCTCCAGGGATGCATGTTTGCATCTGTGTGTCTGTATGGATGTCTGTGAGGCAATTTTTTTTAATCTGTTTTATAATCTTTGTTTATTATGCAAACCTGGTTGGCAAATACAATTTGGTTGGCACAAAAAGTAAATCCATGTTGAACACTGAATTCTAAAATCCAATAAATTTCCTTGGCGAACGTTTAAAATAAAAATATATACAATTTCAATTATTTTATTATAACTTGCTTGTTTGGAAACAAGACAACTATGCAAAGACTAGACTTTGAAGTTGCAGGGAATATTTAAGGATATTGTATGTTATTGCCTGTGCATAACATGCCACATTACACTTTTGCTCAGTTTATATTTTGCATTATATTTCCAATATTAAATGCACTATATTTCAAATATTTATATGCATTATATTTCCAATATTTATATGCATTATATTTCCAATATTAAATGCATTATATTTCCAATATTTTGTCTCCTCTCTGTTTCATCAGCTGTTCTGCTCCTTGTTATTGTTTGATTACACTCAGGCAATATCCAAATTGGAATATTAACATCAAGCATCGCGCCACCCGTATTATGTTAAGATTTGTCTGAAATTTGGCACTTACCTGTCCAAGCCAGCAGCTCTGACAAGTGGCTAACCCCAGAGTGGGAACAAAGCCCGACTTTATAAACTCCACCTTTTTAGGCCTGAAGCGTACAAGCTGTTCAATGGATGGGAGGGATCAATGTGGCATGGGCATGTATGTTGAGACACACATACACACACACACACACACACACACACACACACACAAGCTTAAATGTATATTCATAAAGTCGTTCTGTCAGACACACATGCGCTCACATTCAAACACACCGCTCACGCTCCGAGCGCTGTTCTGGTCAGACCCATAATATTGACAGTAAACACGACAACCCTTAAAGCGTTGCAGACCAGCCGCATAGTGTCTTTATCCTACCAGCATCTTATCTGATTTATTGTCCATGTTTGGAGGATAACAAAAGCTAGGATTACACCGCCTGCCGCTCACCTTCAACATCGCTGGAATGGATGGTGAACTTTCCAAGAGGACTTTCCTCCTCCTCTTCCTCCACATCACCTTCCAGAAAGGCTCGCGTCCCACTGTTACACCATCGCCTGCAACGTCAAATAACCGGGAAAAGGGTCGAAGTAAAGGTACTCAATTTCCTTGGATGAGTAGATAAAGATACGATACGATAAACGGTGTGAAAAGTGCGGAAGTACCGAAAGGAAGCGTTATTGTTCAACCTCATGCTCATATTTTGGTGAGGAGACAAATTCCATCCTGAAAGCACTCACCTTAAAAAGTCAAGGTAAAAGTGTTGACTGTCTCGTTTTGGTTGCTGTGGTCTAGCATCAGGATCCCCCTTCATCAGGATGAAGCCCTTTGAGGCTGTACCGTGATGAAGCTTCATTAAGTTGACTTGACTAACTCATTCACTCACTCATACCATTTTATCCATAAAACGGAAAGAAGCCGGAGGGTACGATTATGGAAATGTGGTGATCTATGTTGGGTGGCACAGGGGGTTTTTCCCCCCACCATCTGGGTTTACCACGGTCTTCGCTCCGAAATGGTCACTTTCTTCCCCAAAAATGCACCTTCTTCTGATCGATCTGCTTTGTTTTTCTTGGTCACTTAAGGTGGTGAGGATCATTTTCATCACACTGGTATCTGGTATTGGTTATAAGGGACCTCTTTTCATGTACTTTTGGTATGTTCATTAAGTTTATTGACGCTATAGATCAAACCTTCTCATTTGATGCTGCCATCAACTGGGGCTTATTCCTTTCTCTAAAATGTTCAACACCAGCGACGATTTACTGACTTAACCGACGACATAGCAAAATTTTGCGTCATCTCCCAATGGAGGGTCTCACACTTTAAAGTGGAAATTTGACAATTATTCTCTTTGAAACGGTGCTTGAAATGAGTGAGATCTTCCTGTATTTAGAGAGTCAACACCCAAAGAGAGAGAGAGAGAGACAGGAAGAATCACAGATGGGAGAAAGGGAACGACGGGCTGCGTGGCTTACACTCTGCAAGGTCTGTAGAGGGTGGACGCCTGCCTCACACACACCGCGCAACCACCCTGTAAAAGACACATCGACAGATAAACACGGAGGTCGATCAACAGATTTATAAACAGATCGATGGATCGACTTTTAGGATCAAGGTCAGTTTTACTTACAGCTGCAAGGTCCGTAGCCATCGACATCTACGTCTTCAACCCGAACTGAAACATTTACACTTCAGTCATTTGCAATGACATCACTTGTTGCATGCCTTTCAGACACAAAATAAATGCAATATAAACAATAAAAATGTATTTTATCTTGTTTTTCTACATTTTTTCCGAAATGTTAAATTTTACATTTGATGTTCTCCTTTTTTGTAGATCTGACATCCTGTAAGTAATTAGGGTTAACTGTGTCCACAACAAATATGTGCTTAAATCTGCTGATTAAACAAAACGGCTCAACAAGCTGATATAAGCTACGGAACGAGCATGGGCGGCCGACCTCCACACGTGATGCAGGAAGTTCCAGACAACTTTTAATGTTTGGGGAAAACCAGACGTGTGGCTCCACTGTGTTCTGTTCGGTTGTCTGTAATGACAAGTAATCTAAGAGTAAGTGACATGATTACACAGGTACCACTATGGTAATAACGTAGTAATCACACTTTTGCTGTATATATTATCAAGGTAAAATAAAAAGTACTGTAAGACACATGTTAAGGTAAGTAGACTCTTTTGGCTTGAAAGTGGCCTGTTGTTACACTGGTGGTGCAAACCATCAGTGGAAATGGAATGTTCTTGGTTCTTGACTTGGTACTCCAACGCACCCTTATACAGTAACTGTCCACACACATCCAACCAACACACCCAACACACCCACACACACGTACACGAACGCGCACGCACGCACGCACATACACACACGCACACACAACCCCACACACACACACACACACACACACACACACACACACACACACACACACACACACACACACACACACACACACACACACACACACACACACACACACACACACACACACACAGACAACACACAGACGTGATCGCTACCTCCTGCGTGCATTCACTGTCCTGTTCTCAAAAGATAAGCACAGGACATAACATGTGTAAACATCAGTTATCTTTTGTAAATGTACAACAAATGTGAAGCAGTAGAGTAGAACGAAGAGATGGATGGTTCCATGTTCGCCCCAACACTTTGAGTTTACCATCTGAATGAACCGGAGGTAGGAATATTAAATTTGACGAGCTGGATCAGGATGGAGCCAAACCACAGTCTGACTTTTTACTTTGTGAACCTGGAGCTGCCCAATTCTGTCGTACACAATTTATTGCCTTCTTCCAGCTTTATTTACTAAATAAAGGCATTTTAGCCTTTTAAACATTCCTCCAGTTTCCCTCTCTGGATTCCAGATTATTTGAGGAAACACAATTCATTGAATCAGAAATAACCACGGTATCTCCGAACATAGCGATTGGCGAGTTAAGTTGTATCCCGTGAGGGTTACAATAATTAAAAATAAAACTATGATTTACATAGTGAATTATTCCTTGATTACAAAATACAAATGTCTCTCCAGTTGGTACCAAGCTTGGATAAGAAATATTGCTTATTACACCATTTTTTATGTTTTAATGTTTCATCATAATACATCATATAATCAATATCTGACCTATTGACCATGAGTCCTTCATACTAATAACAACTGATCACTGAATGCAGACTTACCAGTGTGAAGGTCTATCAGATGTGGCACTGAGCCAAAGTGGTCCCGTTTCTCTAGATTCTGCGTGGTAATCACTCGGAAAGCAAACAGCACCACCCACCCTGAGGTACCCAGCATCACTCAAATTCATATACTGACGAGTGGCCAGTGCGTCCAGGCGCCTTTTAACTTAATAGCATGCAAGCAGCCGATAGGTTTGACTGAACCCAAGTCAGTTGTCGTGGACGGAGGCCTGTGGCCTCAGAAGTAGCAACACACCCTTCCCCTTCATGGATTGTTAGGGGAGATTAACGCTGTCCAGGGGCGCCAGATGCCTTATCATCCATCAACATCTGGTTCTCACAGTAGGGCTAATCCCTGGAAACCACCCCACCATGCCCACACAGGGGCCGCAGGTAGACCCACTCCCCTACTGTCGGCTTTACATTCAAAATTCTTGCATTAGGTTTTTACCCGTGAGTAGAGTGTGGTGTGAGATTGTCAACAGTGAATCAGGTGGAAAATATGCGGCTAAAAAACGTTTGTCCCATCCAAACTGTGGGGCAAGCCGGACCCCTGCCAGTTGTCATTTCTAAATGGCAGAGCGCCACAGAGACAAATGACACCACCTCCACTTCAAATGAAGCCCAATCATAATGAGTACAAAATAAACATTGGCCCTTGAGGGCTCCAGGCAGTGACATGAGACTGGAGACACAGGAGCCCAATTTGGCACCATTATAGTTGTTCTGTGAGTGGATCTGTGCTGATATGTGGGCTGAACAGGACGTTATTTTGAGAACATTCTGTCAGGTGCTACAGTCGGAGAGACTTTATGTGGCACAGTGCCAGAATGAAGAGGAAAATATGGACGAACCTCCCATTTACAAGTCATCAAGGACAGGAGGGGTGTGTTCCCACTGTTAACTGTGCCCTTGTGCAAGGCAATGAATCCCAACCTGCTCGAAGGGTAATGTTGACCCTGCACTCTGACCTCTCCAATATGGCTGACATCTATAATATATATTATCCTGTGCTTTGGCCACTCCAATATGGCATCCCCTGCACTCTGACCTCTCCAATGCAATGCTTATGTATAAATGGAAATTGACTATATGTTGATGAGAAAAATGCGGAAAAACATCATTTCTAATGACTGTAAGTAAGCTTACAGTCAACGGCTCCGATATCAATTGCTGTTCTGAGACGGAGAAAGGATAAAATGATGGTTCTGGAAGAGGCTTGGTCACGAAGAGGCAATAGAAAGGATGCAAATTGAAGAGCCATCTCTTCAATGGCCCGACCTCTAAGGATCTTCACTTTATCTTTCACTAATGACAAAGGTTTGTATTGTAAGCGCAGGGACGAACCAAGATATTGCACTGAACAAGCAATTGGCTTTAGAGAGTTTACCCGAATAAGTTTTATAGAAACATCCCTGCACTACCGTGGCAGTGGAAACTCCCACATACATGATTTTCCTGCTGAGGCAGACGTCGAGGATGGACAACACGCATCTTTGAGCTCTTAATTCATCAGAACGGGTAGTGAAAATTGATCTTCTCAGCCAGCATGGTGGTTCAGATGCAGGCAGACTCCTCTATTGACAGAGGTAACAAACAAACACGACGACACATGTGAACACACAACACACATTTGGTTCTAGAATGTTCTTCAGTTCAGTTAAGTTCACTTCACCGCATTCGTATTTCAGCAAAATTGTATTTGTTGCCAACATTTAAATCAACATAACAATAAATGCAACAAACACCAGAATGATAAGGGTTTATAAATAAACAAAATAAATTGAATTCAAAACACACGCGCAGGAATTAGGTTACCACATGACAAAAAATGTTGGCATGTGGAAAAAACAAGTTCAGAGCATCCTGAGAGCTGTGCAGTTTCTCGCATGATTATCTTTGTTTTCCATGCGGCTCTCATGCAACAACCTCTATGAAGCCCTACAATATAACAAAAATATTTCGTAAACAATCAAGAAAAGAGCTCTTTGGGGTGATCTGCACCGGTTTTTCACCATTTTTGACATACATCTTATGTGTATAAGAAATAAATCAGTTCTTACCCCGAGACATTTCATCTGGTGGGCGATAAGGGGGATAAAGAGCCGATTTAATTAGAAGCTGACAGGCGTTTCAGCATGTAGAGCCTCCACCACCAGAGTTGGAGTAACTCTTGTCAAACCTTATCATTAATTTATCAACCCAACTGGTAAAGTCATTGCTCTTTTTTGTTTTAAGGTGTAGGCCCCTGTAATTTCATTTATTTGGATGCGTTATGTGAGTAGGGACTGACCTGACCACTAGGGGGAGGTATATACATATAAAAAACTTCTGCAAATGAAAATTCAAAAATGAATTAAAAATAAAGAAAATAAATTAAAGTAACACCAGCACTCAGATTGTATGCAGCAGACTTTATTTACATAATAACACATGTACAAGAGATAAGGCCTTCCTTGGCATTCCTCCTTGTTCCCTTCATTCCTTCTTTCCACCCTTCCTTCATTCCATCCAAAATCAGTATGTGTCCTCATCCAAACTTTATCTTGAATTGAACAAATAAATCTTTACATATCCACTTTCCAAAATATTTCTGGAACGATTTTTCGGTATAGAGCTCAACAGTGAGTTTCCGGAAGTTAAAATCCCATTCACGTCCCGAATCCAGGGTTTTGATTATTAGGCACAATGTCGTAACCATCCAAGGTAGACCACCACGAGCTGTTAGATAGTGAAACAATGGTACATGCTGCTGAAGAAGCCACAAATCCACATGATATCAACCTTGTTTTAACAAAATCATGTTTTATTCGCGATGTCATGGAGAAGTACGACACTACCCACAATCCTAAAGATCCTACCGTCTCTGATTGGCAGTGCTCGCTGTTACCATGGAAATGTTTACCGCGCCCGCAGTGATGTTTTACGTCGTTTTACGTCACTATCGGCGAGTGAGTTACCGCTACCACAGAACTCTACGATGGTTTACCTCACGTTAACCACAGAGCGACCATGATTATCAACACTATTATCAACAATATAAACACTATAATAATGACAGAGGTTAAATTCAAGAAGAAGCGCGCTCAACTATCGTAAGGTTGGATATCGTTGGGAAAGGCATCATACATATGGTCTATGGGATGAGTAGTTCCTTCACTCTGAAAATAATGAAGTATACACTCTTGTACCCTTTCCATTTCTTTCAGTTTTCCAACTTTTATTATTATTATTTTTTACTCGGAATCAAATGTTTCATGGTCACGATTCCTCTCATAGTTGGTTGGCTTGGTTCGAGGCTTAAAACTCTCAAGGATTTTCTGAAGTCAATGAAGTGAATAAATGGGAATTTCTCACTTCCGGAAACTAAAAGTGGGCGCTCACCGCTGAAGCTCTGTCGTACGCATGTATTCCCTGCTTTGAGAAGTGACCATTTTAAAATCAGTATCAGTTTATTTGGCGGAGTATATTTTCATATGCAGGGTCATGGTGCGTTTCTCTACAGACAATCTTAACAGTGTGAAATTATTTTGAAAAACAAACAAACAAACAAACAAATAAATAAATAAAAATTGCTTAATGTACAGCAAAAGAAAAATGTATGGAACTATAGAGTATACAAAGTGGGATTCAACGCACAGGTTAACTAATTGGCACACAGCGATGATAACCAAAAGTCCAAACGAATGTTCTTCTCAAACTGAATATAAAACTATAAACGATGAATGTATTAAACAAAATTACAAAAATAATGCAAGAAACTAAATATAAATTCCTATTTGTTTGTTTTTTTTCTAATTAATGACCAGTAGCACCTACAGTATCAATAATAGCGTAAACCGCCATTTGCTAACCACCACGTTTCAGATAGCTGCTAGCAGCTAGTTAGGCCAGCGTACGTTTCCTGTACAAACATACACTAAAACTCAAAAAACGAAAAGAAAAATTGCTCGCACAACACAGAAAGTTTACAGGTGTATATTTTTACGAACAGCATAAACAAATGATCACACCTGACAAAGGTGGAGAAAGATGACGTAGTGTTCGCGGTCTCCCCCTAGTGGACACACGAAGGCATAAACAATCGATCTCAGATCGGTACGATCTTAGAAGGCTTTCTGGCAGATTCATATTGAAAGGCTTTCGAGTAGATAACAGATAAGTTACCCGTAAATAGATAAAATGGGGAAATTAACTGAAAACTAAAGCATTTTAACAAGTATAGAAAACATTTTTAAAAGAGCAAATATCTTCATGAATTTACAAATATTGAAAATGACTTCTACTGTGTACTTTTTGAAGCAATGTGTATAACCAGTGACATCTCGTGGCGAGACTGCATGTTGCAGCAAACTGAATATACGGTGGCTACAAGCTAACTTGAGAGAGGTTATGATCAATTTTTATTTTATCATTTATTATCGTCATTAGTCTAATAGCGAATCAGCGTGAGCAGGAGATGTCATTCATTATCCGTTTGCGAGGTCATATAGAGAAAGGAAGCGCCGGTGCTTTGCTTGTCCGTTCTGAGTTCCCGTAGAAACATGGCGTTGCAACATGGCGGCCTCCGTGGAAGAGGACCCCGCTCTCCACGTGGATATAAACGCTTCTCGGGTAACGGAAACACGACGGTCATCATTTTAATTGGAATACATTGCAATAAAATCATACTTGTGAACATTAGATTCCATTTTTTTGCCGCGTCCGTCAGCGTGGACGCAGTGGACGCAGAGGTTGCCGGTTCCAACCTCGTCGGGATCGGCTCCGGCTCCTGATCAAGCGCCGTCGTCGAGTTCCGTTTTAGGCTCTTCCCGTTAAATAGGTTGGCCCCGTAGCGTCGGATCTCGTGGCGCAACGGTAGCGCGTCTGACTCCAGATCAGAAGGTTGCGTGTTCAAATCACGTCGGGATCAGCGCCCTTTTCTTTGGTTTTGCTCACGTCGGACCTCGTTGCTCCGCGTTACGCGTCGTGCCCACAAGTAGGTGAGTGGCGAGTGTTTATTGTGTACAGTTGACCTTCAGGGTTTGTTGTATATTTTCAAAATTTCCCATTTTCCTTTGGGTTGTTTTATTTCAGTTTAATTTCATCGCTTTATTAGTATTATTATTGCCTATTTTTGCCGCCGCCACAAGGGGACGCGGTAGCTCTATTTATTACGAAGGTGAAGGCACATAAATGCCTGTTTTAGTTGCTTAACAACAGTATAAGCATTTAATTTAGTAGGTCAGCTGCTCGTCGTTTAATTTATACACCACTTTACTTTTTTTTAACATTTAGATTGTATGTGTTCTCGATGATTATGCTTTATTACGTTTTATTTTTGTTATTCCAGACCATGCTTGGATGTAATTAATCCGCATGATCCTGTACGACTCAAAAACTGTTAATAGAGTTTGCATAATCATTAAAGTGTAATTGAGCTATCTTTCAAATTTTCAGCCTTAATTAAAAATAGAAAAAAAAAGGCGACTAGAAATCCACCAAAAAGCCCCTTTTAAAAAGCACTGTTTGCAACACGTAATGTTACTGTCTGAGAACATTATGAGCTTCCTCTTTTTGAAAAAAAAAAAAAAAAAAAAAAAAAAAAAAAAAAAAAGGATATTTAACACGTTTTTGCAGCAGAGTTTCTCAGTTAAGCATTCAGCAAGGTTGTGGTGTGTACAAGTGAAGTTCACGACACAAATGTCACGCTACGCGTGACGGAAATTAACATTTGAGCAAGGCCTATCTAAGAGAAAAAGAGATTTCGGAAATCATTTCCGGTGACAACTTCATCAAACATACTTTTTATTTAGAAAGATCGGTGCAAAAGGCGGTTACAGTACACGGTGTTAGTAGGCGCGGGGGCTTTTGTGTCCGAGGCACGGTTAAAATCAGATGAAAGTCTGTTTTTTTTATCACATTTAGGATGAGGACGTCGCTGGGTTCTGCCCGGCGGCTCGCTCCTGTTGCAGGGGGGTTTCACTCCGGGTCCCACGAAGAGTCCGTTCCAGGTCTTGGTTCGTGCAAAGGACAAACCCTCTTAAAAACCAAAGGCACCAGGAAAAAAGTGGAACATATCAAATTGCAATGTAGACAATAATATTTTGGAATATTGACCCTCTGCAAGTGGGAGGAGAGAGGGGGAGAGTGTGGAGGGAGCCGAATGTGCCTCTCTCTCTCTCTCTCCCTCTCTCTCTCTCTCCTCGTCTTCCTCTCTTTGTCTTTGCGTCAGAGCATTAAATTACAACCACACAAAGCGCTCAGCGCCATCAGCTGACATCGAGCATTTTGGGCAATTAAGCAAAGTAACAGTATTTGTACTGAGCTGAACACTGTTGACGCCACTAAAAGCCTGACTCGGCGCGGTTACCGGACCGGAGGTGATACTCCCGGACTGTACGTCGTTATCGGGCGCTCGGCTTTGTCAACGCCACGCAAACGTTTTTGGGGGAGGGGCCGTGTGAATACTCAAAATGCCACGCCCGACGCTTCCATCAAATGACACTGTTGGGAAGAACAGAGCACTAGTTCTAATAAGCGAAACAAAAAAAACAAACAAAAAAAAAAGACGGATTTTGTGGTTCGCAATCGGTTCAAAGTCTGTGTCTGTGTGTGTGTGTGTGTGTGTGTGTGTGTGTGTGTGTGCGCGCGCCACGCGCGCGTGTGTGTGTTGTGTCAAAAACAAAACACACACGCCGAGGTGTTTCTAACGCTTTCCTCCGGCCTAAGCCGTTAACGCCGAATCGCGTATGCTCTGGAAAATCTCACGGGATAAGGTCGGCGAATAAGGAAAATCTAAAAATGGTTGCGACTCAAGGCGGGCACAACGCCACCAGACTTTCCGACGACTTGCAGGAGACCAAACGGGCCTGACCCCCCAAGACCTCAACATCCCCCAAAAATGGTCACGAAAGTCATCCGGCGTGACAAAACGCGACGGCTATTCCTCACAAATGCAATCTGTCCACAACTACCGACGAGTACTGACAACAACGATGCACCGGGGACACATTTCCCGACACGCCCATGGAAATAAACACACAAAACGCATGGCATCCTGTTTCGTTTTTTTTTTTTTTTTTTACTTTTTTGACAGGTGGACGGTGAGGCAGACCCCCCGCTGGGGTGCTCAACGTGCCGCCACCGCTTCCCCCACTCAGTCCTTCAGCTCCTCCACGCCTCCCTCCAGGCCGGCCTCCCCCTCCTCCTTCTTCTGCTCCTCCTCCTTCCCCTCCGCGGCGACGGCAGCTTCCGTCGTGTTTTCCTCCGGCGCCGCGTTCCGTTTGGGCTCGGTGGCGGCGTCCTCCTTCCTCTCGGGTTCGGGGAGGAGGATCACTTTGCCGACGTTGAGGCGGTCGTGCATGCGCCTCATGGCGTCGCCCACCTGGCGACAGACGGGAGAACAGAGCGAGCGTAGAAGTTAGAGCGGTGGCACCCGTTGGTGGGCGTTGGTGGAATTGCAGTGGGGTGTGCAGGGGAAAAAAATAAAATAAAGATTGAGAATATTTCCGTAAATCGAGGGCTTGGCCCAAAAACGGGGCATAACCGATATTTTCAGAATTTTGCAGGCGGGCAAAAACAATCTTTTGTTCGATTGTAATTATTTCATTGACAACTGAATAGAGTATATGAAACACTTGTACTTTTTTAGCTTAGGCTTAAGTGAATTACTATTTTAAAAGACAATCGCATAAAAAAGAGCAATGCACGAAGCTGTCTTGCATATTTGTTTTCAATCTTTATCTTTATTTTGGAAATACGCCATCATTCCACCAAAGGACCAGGGACTTTCCTTTTGGAACCCATTTCCTCCTGTGGAAAAAGGCCTTAAGTACCAAGAGTTTGTGTTGTTTAGCAGGTAAATGTGTCACAAAGGGTTAAATGGAGGAAGGTCGCGGCTCCTCCATTATCTCCATCCATCTGGAAGAACCAGGACGTACATCTCTCTCTGCTTTATCATCTCTTTCGCTCTAAGATGCTCTTGGAATGCAGCGGTGCACTTTACGGATCTTTACTCTTTGTGAGTCGGGAGACCGCACCCGAACTGAGGGAGCAGCTGGCATCTCCCACTTTCAGGGAGAACCAACACAATTTAGGCATTTAGTACCTCGGTTCTTTGGGGAGTGGCGGCCCTCAATTTTCAACTTAGAAGAAAAAAAAAAAAACCCCAAATAAAATTCGAGTGGATCTTTGGCGGAGCCCGCCTACTCCCCTGATCCCCAGGGGGAAACTCAAACCCAAATACCAACCTCTAATGGCCGATGCCATGGCAACCGTGTTTGTCACCTAGCAACAGCTGTCGGAGATCAGACCCTCGCGTGTGATTCGGGCGAGGAGGGGTTCGCCGAGATGCGAGAGACGTAGAATTAAAGAAATACACAAAGATGAATCACAAGCATCAATGGAGCTCGGGTCCTTACAGATGCGATGGGCGCGGATCAGCGCTCCCCCCCCGCCACGCCGCGTTACACTCACTTCAAAAGCAAAGATCTCTTTTTACTCCGCGACTTTTCGAACACAGTTGCATTACGTGGGCTTATGAAAATAAAATAAAATCATGGATTGGATCTATCAAACTATTACGCAAACTGCCGTGACACCACCTACTGTGAGGCATTTTATTATCAATTTAATAATTTGCATCAGCGCTGTCTGCAGAAAAAACCCAAAAAACCTTTATTACCCGCATTCGTGCACGGAAGAAAACCAATTTATTGCTGAAAAAAAAATAATGAATTGGTTCTGAAATGGTTTATTTGAAAATAATCTGAGTTTTTGCGCTGTGACAGTGCCCAGACACCGACTTGTTAAAAATAATAAACAATGTATCCACCGGCGTTCGGCATTTTGAAGCAGACCGGACCGGCCCAGAAAGTTTCAAAATGACCTCAAGCTCCCGATCTGAAATAAAACAACATCTCCTTTGTCTTTCCGCATCGCAGCGGCCGTCCTTCAGTCAGAAGGGGAGTGTGTGGGGAGGCTGTGGCGCAGTCTTGACCAAAAACAACACACTCCCTTGTGAGTGTTCCACTCTCCAAATGCTCTCTGCACTCACACAGGAACTTGAATCACTCTCGTCCGACATCGGAATATAAAGGGAAACATATAATATACATTCAGCAGGTGGGGCTTGTTCCTTTTTAATGCACTAAACACTCTGCTTTCGTGCCTTTATCTGCCTATAATACACTGCCATGGAGCTTGTGTGGAGTAATAATATAATATACCATATAAATATCTACCATATAAATGTAAAATATACCATTCAGTTATATATATACAGTATACAGGATATATAATGGAAAGAAATAAGAAAAAACAAGATAAAAACATTGTTAAATTAAAATGATTAAATCCGTAAAAAAAAATATATATATATAATAAAGAAATTAAATAAAAATGGTATTAAAAGAAAATAAAACCATCAAATATATATATATATATATATTTTTTCTGTGGACACCTTACAATACCTTCACGGACACTTTGTGGGCCACGGGGCCCCAGTTTGGGAACCCCTGCACTAAACTTCTTTCTCCAGGACCCAAGCCTCGCAGACCAGGACCCTTCCCACATCTTCAACCAATAAAGTTATCTGATCTGATCTTATCTCATCCCCTCTCTGTGAAATGGGGGGACGGTGGAGGGGGGCTTAGAGGGGGAAGACGACCAGCCTTATTTATCGATCATCAAATAGGGAGTTTTCCTTTATCAATTAAAAGCGGTTACGCGAACCTGTTCGAAGTGGAAGGTGGAGTCGATGCGGGGCTGGATCTTGCCCTGGGTGTAGAGCTCCATCAGGGTGCTCATGGTGCTGGCGATGAGCTGGTGGTCGCTGAGGAAGCCCAGGTGGAAGCCGCACACCGCCCGGTTGGCCTGCATCAGCTTGAGGGTGCTGATGGAGAGCTGGTTGTACCAGGTCTTGGCCAGCGCCAGCAGGTTCTTCTTCTGCCCCGTCACGCAGTTGGCCGCCCCTGGAAAGACCCAATGAGCCACCACAGACTGGAGATTATACCGGTGGTTTTCAACCTGCGGGCCACAGCCCCCCCAGCGGTCCACAAGGTACTGTAAGTGGGCCGCAAAATGGTGGCAAAATGTCAACTAAAATATTTTGAATTAATAGGACAAAGGGTATAAATAATTAACAAAATTAATTATGTTACACAATTATCATTTTCTTTAAATATATATTAATTACAATTAATTAAAATCAAAAATCCTGCGTTGACTCCACCTATTACTGTCAAGAGGTTCAGGATATTAATTATGGGATGTTATTTAAAAATAAAATATACTTGCCAAAATGTAAATTGTTTGCCCATTTGCTTTTTGCATGAAGGAAATCTAATCAAGATTTTTTTTTATTACAGTTTATTTTGGTATTCCTCTAAATCTCAACCAGAATCTTTGTCCAGCAGCAACGTGCACAAGGAATTGGTGCATGCGTCAGCAAAGATAAAAATTTCAAACAAGAATATATATTTTAAAAAGTGCAAATTTCAAAAACAAATTTTGATTATTATTTATGTATTTTTCTTTGAGACTCGGGAAATGCACCAGCGCCCTTTGTCCGGGAAGGTTTCATGTCTCACCAAACACTATGATGGAGCCCAGTGGCTTCAACAAACCAAAGCCTTTCTGGGTGTCGGAGCCTCCGAGGGGATCCAGGACGATGTCCACTCCTGCGGAGAGACAGGAAGACGGATTGGAGGTCTTAATACGGGAGACCGATAGTTCTCAATGATGGGGTCCGGGGACCTCAGGGGTCCTTCAAGAGGTTCCAGGAGGTCCCCAGCAAAACTATTCATGGTCAAACCATTGGAGAATGTACAATAATGACTGTTTTGACCATAGTTTCACTGTTATCGCCGTAACTAGAGTATCGACAAGTATGGAATTTTGGAAGAAATCATAACTTACAATGATAAAGACCCAGAGACTAAATCTAATTAAATGGGGTCTGTGGCCTACTGTGTGTCCAATTGAGGGCCCTTGATATGAAAATTAAAATGGCAAAACATTAATATCAACTAAACAGAATCTAATGTGAACTAAAAATCACCAAAAAAAAAAAGACTTCCCAAAAGGCAGAAAACCCCCAACTGTCAACCGAGGCGCAAACGCAACGAAATCCAAACCTGGCCCAAATCTCAGAACACTCTTGATGAAAAAACAACAAACACACGTTCGACAGGCGTCCTCACCTTTGGGGCTGATTTTGCGAATTTCCTCCACGTAGTCCTTGGTGCGGTAGTCTATGGGGTGATTGACGCCTCCCTGGACGATGCTCTCATGTTTGCTGGCGGACGCCGTGCCAAACACGGTCACATCGGGCACCGTGCGACACAGCTGGGTGGCTGCGGTACCAACGCCCCCTGAGACACACGACAGATGAGTGAGATCACGGCCAGGCGCAGATCGGGGGTGGCAGAACGTGGGGCGCGTACTCGATTCACCGTGAACGGCGTGAGTTTGGGGGTCGTTGTCAGTTCCGGAACCATGCAAAGCTTCCGACAGCGACACCGAGGTGAAAGGAACAGCGCTTGACGAATCACGAAAACCAGGAAAACGGTTTAAATACCAACACATTCTTATTATTATTATTTGGTGGGATTCTTAAGGGACACTTACTAGCATTTCTTTGCAAACAGTCAACTAAACAGTTGTAAAATGGGGCGGAGAGCTCACCGGTGAAGTGAAAAACCAGATTCGGAAAGTAAAATTTGACTCCGGGATTTTGTGTCAAGCATGTGGATTTGCAAATGAAGATGAACTTCAAGATCCAACAGCTGACCAGTGCATGGCTGGGATCTGGACCAATCTGCAGCTCATGTTTCGTTGGCTCTGGCAGAATATGTCTGGCAACCCTCCCATTCAAACAGATTTCCACCCAACCTTGCCGGGGTCGGGCCAATCACAAGCGTTTATCTAATAGGGGGCGGGTTTGATACCGTGACGATGCAGAGGAGAGCCGTTGACGCACCTTACCAAGATGGCTGCCGCTGACGTGGAGCGGTCTGTTGTATCCGCTATTGCCGTTGATGCACCTTACCAAGATGGCTGACGTGCAATGGTCTATTGTATCCGCATTGATGCATCTTACCAAGATGGCTGCCACTGACATGGAACAGTGTGTTGATTCCGTTATTTCCCTTGACAGACCTTACCAAGATGGCAGCCACGACTGGAGTTGGTAAAAATTAAATTTACCGACTCATTGGCTCAGCGCTACTTCACACGTTTCCTTACTCTGATTGGTTGTAGCTCTATCCAATGCTCTGATTGGTTGTAGGTCTATCCACTGCTCTGATTGGTTGTAGGTCTATCCGATCCTATTAGGTTTAGAGGAATATCTGGACACTATAATGGCTTTGGGCTTCGAGTTGCCTTCACTGCATCCAAAAAACAGAACAATGTCCAAACAATGGAGACGTTTTCTTCCTTTCCCCGTATTCGCTGCCTCGTCGAGCTTCTCTTTCCGGTTGTCGTGTTGTCATCGGTCTGAAAGGCCGCTCGGTGCGGTACGCAGCTGGGGCCATTTTAATGCGATTTGCTGTTGATTTATTGCTATGAGTGTGTGAAGATACCAGATTTAAAAGCTGCTTGTTCTCCTCACACAACTAACCAACTAACTGCGGATTAAAAAAAAAAAGGGAAAAAAAACCCACAAAAGTACAAAGGGTCTATTTGCGCTGACAGCTTGTTGACACAAAGACATTATTTGTTTAAATGTTCTGGCATTGATAATGAAGTTAAATTCCGGAGCCTGACTTGCCACTGTAAAACCACAGCGAGATAATGACAAACACAGCGTGATGAACATTAACAGGAGTGGGATGCAAACACATTCCGTGTTCGACAACAACAGCACGAGGTAATAAATGATGGCACGGGCCACACAGTAACAGAAGTGGCACCACAGCCAGGACAGAGGGCCGTTGCTATGGCGATGGGGGGTGGTGATGGTAGTGGTGGGGTTGATTTAGGAGAACCGATTCCTCATTTAGGTCTTACCTTTACCTCTAAATTTCCTCATGACTGTTTTAACCAATTATTATCATTACTATGATTGTTTTTACTGCTGTTACCACTAAAGCGTGCTTTACACCGAATCCGACAAACGGCAACAACAAGCCGGAAGTCCATTCATTCCTATGGTGAGTCGGATTCCGCACGCGAAAAGCTGCAGTTTTTTTTATTGGGGTTGGTAAAACAAAGTAAATAAATAATGTCTATAAAATAATGATCGTTGACGTTAATTGTCATTGATGTTGGATGTCACCATATTCACTATCAATAAACCTCTTTGTATATCAGTCAATTGTGCACTGCAGGGTAGTTCTTGTTCGCACTCTGCAAACACTATATAAAAGACGCTTTCAACCCTCATTCATGGAAAATGGTAAACGTCCAGCTGAGCAAGCAATCTCTCCCATCTCTCCCGGCATCTTTTGTGACGCAAAACTCGGACGCAGTTCATCCCACGGCCACCGGGATGCGGATACGCGTTCAGTGTCAAAGACAGAGCAGCTGGACCTGATAAGAATTTGGCATTTCAGAACTCCCTAAAAGGCCACGTTATCGTAGGTTTACAAAGACGTAAACAACCTCCACTTTATATTCACACACACTACACACACACATTAAAAACCTCCACTCTATCTTTATACACACACACACACACACACACACACACACACACACACACACACACACACACACACACACACACACACACACACACACACACACACACACACACACACACACACACAGGCTGCTATCTGACTAATCAGCTTTTCTGAACGCAGCCACATGCCCAGATAGGAAAATAGTTGTCTACGTGTCTTGTGTGTATTTTTTCTAAGATGTTTATCCCAGTTGCCATTCACCTACATGGGAAACGAGAAAATAATGTAAAAGTTGTTTTTCGACCTGCCAGTACAGGGCGACAGTGAGACCGGCTTTATATTGTCCTATTTTACTGTGTAGAGTTAGCGGTTAGGTTTTAATGTATATATTTCCACCTCTTTCCATACAGTGCCATTTTCTTTTTTAATATTTTTTATTCCATTGCTTTGTTATTATTATCATATAATGTCGTTTTTTGTTTGTTTTATTTTATCCTGATCTAAAACACTTGGTGACTATGATTTCTCAGAAAGTATTTATTCTTTATGTATTTGGTGATGGATTCTGATATGCATGTAAGGACATGAGCCAGGGTTAAAGCGCAGTCCAATGTGGGCGTGGCCAATGGTGAAACGGAAACTCAATCTATCAATAAACGTTCTATTAAACTAACACAAAAGGCATCAATGGATAAATGGGACCAGCTGCAAAAAGCTAGGAAGTCCAAACTAAACAAAACATCAAACCTAAAAAGGACAATTCAAGAGCTACTGCAGGACAGGGAATAGGAAACAGGTGCGTTGCACTTTGGACAAATTCAAGACCCTGTGCAATGAGGCAAAGGAAACTCGGGGATCTCTGTTGCAACTTTCGCCTCCTGAAGGAAAGGAGAAACATGAGACCTGGCTCAAAGCAAAAATGTTGAGTGTCCACGAATTTAGTGATGATGTGAATGAGTGGTTTTTACAAATGCGGACATTTCCAAACCTACAGAAAATGTAGGTCAAACCCAGCGACGGCATTCCCAACGTTGGAACAAATGTTTCTCGTAAGAAACGCAGCAGGAACACGTCACGCCGCCAGTTCAAGAGGCAGTAAACCCAGGAGATCGCGCATGCATTCAGGCAGAGAGCCGCGCTTGGAGCTCGCGCCGCTGGCTCAGAGGCGATGCACGCACCCCTCACGCTTTCTCAGATACTCAATCAGATGGAGGGGAATCGTGCTTCCAAAAGGGAGAAAGGTTGAAGTAAACCTGCACCTCTCTCCGCCCCCACATGCCGAAGCATATCAACCACCACCTATGGACTCACAACAACAACAACAACAACAACACCAACCATCCCAGGAGCGAGCGACATCTCACAGTGGAGGTACGTTCCTACCACCCCAAAAGAGGACTGAAGGTGGATCACTTGTCGACGAAAAGAAGACTGATCGATGGCACGGAGTGGCCGTGGAGCTCACAAGTGAAGTTGTCGTCAACTGAAAACATACTTTTCTGACTGGAAAAGGGTCGGCTGCACCGAATCCTGAAAAATAAGTCTGACTCTACTGGAGATGAGTCGAAAACAAGAAAACAAGTGAGTCATGAGGATGCAGGCGTCAATGGCGACAAAGTGGAACAGGAAATGCAACGGATTAAGGGCGATCTTTCGGAAGCAGAAACCAAACCCGTCCTTGGCTTCACGCAGCAGGAAAGGGTTCCACAATGAATTTGCTCAATTATCATGGGGCAAATCCGAAGTGAAAAGGGGATAGCGCCGCCTACAAACCGGACCCTGTCCTGGAAGCTGGACGGCCTAGAGTCGGCGGGGGATTGAGCGAGGCGGTCATGCCCGAGGATGACAGAACATCCGGTCATCCTATCCCAAGGCCAACACGTATCCCCTCTGACACGACAGCACACCCCCGGAACAGGTGTGCCACGGCGGAAGACACCACATTATGCCCCGACTGCGGAGGGAATACTGGATGAGCAGATCCAACGCGGCAACGAGAAAGATCCTGTCCAACTGTGGCAAGAAAATGGCTGACGCGCCTGTAGAAAGAATCGTTCCGGATCTTCCTCCATTCACCGACGCTGAGAGTTTTTTTTCCCTTTGGGCCGATTGAGATCAAGAGAGGACGTAACCTTAAAAAGCGTCAAAAAGAGTCATTTTTTCCATGTACGGGCATGCGGAGCGGTCCACTCAGAAGTTGCCTACTTACTGGATGCTGACTCATGCACACCCGCTCTGCGCAGGTTGGTTTGGTGAAGTGGTCAAGTATCTCATTGACGATCTGACAATGGAACCAACTTCATTGGTGTTGAGGTGAAAAGCAGTCTTACCACCTGGACTTTTTGCGAAGACCAACCTCTACATCAGAAAGGAGGTGGAGACAAGCGCGGTACCTTTCCGACCTTTTTTTGGAAACGCCGGCTTATACCCCTTTCCCGCTGCACCAAACACCTGCTAACACCCTCTGGCCCCTTTACCTGCACGAAGTGATGCGTGTTGAAATTGTTAATAGACAGGATTATCAGTATCATTCCCTCATTTCATATCCAATTTAGGATCCAAAATAAAAATCAGAAGTTATTGATTTTTTTTCTGCACGGGGGACCATGACATGTTGTGAGTGTGGGGATGGCACCGTGGGAAGCACAGTGGAGAACCGCCACCCCCTCACTCCAGCATCGCCCCAAACCGGTCCCCCGATTTGTGCGCGGGTGCTGCTTCTACTGTCCTGTTGGGTCGTTTATGAACGATACGATTTTTATGTGGTTGCTGGTTTAAGTTGCTGTCTCCTCTACTGTCGTATTCCCAATCACACTGGAACCATGACACGCCCCTTTTCCGACGTGTTTGTGATGTCTAACGTGAGGCACTAGAAAAAAAAACTGCCTTTCTTCTGGTGATGGGAAAGTTGTCGATCGCCTATTTTTAGCGGGTTGACCGGGGTTGAAAAGATCCGGGTGAACCCGGCTGAACAAGTCTTGTCCCTGGAGACATTGTACTCGCTGCAGATGCTACAGCCCCACGTAGTTCCCGGTTACTCTAAAGAGTTCCAGAGACCCACCCAGACCGGAAAGGACTGGTGCGTTCTGCACGAGTGCAAACCAAGGCCGACGCACTGGACAGGCCCCGTGACCAAACTCTGTCTTCTTCAAGAAGCTGCTGATAAGATGCAATTGGACAGAAGTTACTGGTGACGTCTGACCCATAGAGGATTTTATCTTTGTTTGTTTTGTTGATTCATTTTTTCACATGCATTTATTGGCTCCATTATATAAATATGTCTTGAATTGTTTATGCCCTCCTGCCATTAACAATAAGGGGCCGGCGTGTTGGAGACATGATGTCGTTTTTTGTTTGTTTTATTTTATCATAATCCAAAAACACGAGGCGACTATGATGTAAACACATGCAGTTGTGACATTGGACACAGGGTGGAGCATTAATGTCGGAAATGCATTTGGCTGAGCCCCAGGTGGTGAGGATCGGGTATGGGGTACAGGAAGCAAACCGTTTTTAACCGTGTCATTGGGTCGGCGTGGTTACGAGAAAGCTGAATTTAAATGCTTTTTGAATGTGGACAGTGCTGCCGTTCACATTAAAAATAACACATATGCATCGAAATGGGTTGGACGGGACATCTCACCCGCCGCCATGTGGATGAGGATGCTCTTGCCCGGCCGCAGGTTTCCCATCTGGAACAGCATCATGTGGGCCGTCAGGTAGTTGACGGGCAGCGCCGCCGCCTCCTCGAAGCTCATGGCGTCGGGCATGAGGAAGGTGTGGTCCGCCGCCACCACCGCCAGCTCCTGCCACAGGCCGCTGGGGCTCAACATGAGGACGCGGTCCCCCACCTGGACCACGTGGGAGGACGCAAGAAAAAAGCGAAAGACAAATTACGATAAGATAAGACAGAGTGACAAGATAAGCCCTAAATATGCAAGAGACATAATCTTTTTTTTTATATATATATAAATAATAAACAGCTCAACAAGTAAAATAAGTAATACAAAAACCTAATAATAATAATAGTAATAATAATAATAATAATAATAATAATAACAAACAGCTCAAGATATACAGTGTAGCTATTTTTTCAATGTAATGCTAAAAGAATAGTATTTAAAATTGAGATGAACAATATATATATATATATATATATATATATATATATATATAGTATC
The DNA here is from genome assembly GCF_960531495.2 of Zeus faber. Taxonomy (NCBI): domain Eukaryota; kingdom Metazoa; phylum Chordata; class Actinopteri; order Zeiformes; family Zeidae; genus Zeus; species Zeus faber. The sequence continues at coordinate 21,170,884 of NC_137207.1, forward strand.
TGTCTCTCCATTTAAAGCTGAAAATACTCCACTTGTCACTGTGTAAAAAACACCGAAATGTGAAGGACGCAGGAAAGAGGTCTGATTGGGCGACGGACGCCCTTGTGCTTCCTGTTAACACAGCAATCAAGATCTGCCAGCCACGCCCACTTCCTGCTGCACTAAAACCCGAGACAAGCAAGACACACACACACACACACAAACTGTGACTTCCGACAGACATTCATGTGGGTTTTTTCACATGCATTTAATTTATTTAATTTATGCATTTAATAACCCATTTTTCGGGTGTTTAGGAGACACGGGCGGCTCCCACAGGCGACACGGACGTGGTTTCCCACTAAACCCTTGTTGATCTGAAGGGGTCCACACGGGCCCCTGGGAAGGAGCCACTCGGTGCCCAAGCAGAGTCCCAAAAGCCCAGGGTACGTCTGCTTTGTCTCACCTCGACGCAAAACAAACGGCCTTGGCCCTTGGCCCCCTGCTGGAAAAAAACGCCGCTACATCTCAGAGACACAACACCATCCCTGCTCAGCTCCACCCAAAAAAAAAACAAAAAACCCCAGTGTCCGGAGCTTCCAGCTGCTGGTTTTGTTGTGGTGGATTCAGTGTCTTACGGCATGCCGCTCAGATCCAACTCCCACAGAAAGACATTGGAATGCACCGCTCCCATTTCAGGATTCTCCTTCTTGTAGGAGAGGGAGAAGGAAGGTGGGACGAGAAGAGGGCCCGAGAATTTTGCTATTTTGCCGCCACTTTTTCCTGTAATATTGTTGCTACGTATTGCTGTATTTTGAAGTGTCTTGGAGTACCTTGAAAAAAACTACATGCATATAAACCGTACAAATATAAAAATAAAATGTATTGATTATTATTATTATTATTATTATTATTATTATTATTATTATTATTATTATTAATATTAACTATTGCACAAAAATCGTTGCAACATGAGCAATTGGAAAGTGTGACAAAATGTTCCTCTTTTTATAATTTCTATTTATTATTAATTTAATATTTATTTAATTTTATTTTTTTCTACTATTTTGGAGCTGGCACCACTCACTTGATGTGTTACAATTCACATTTAGACCTTAAGCAACAGATTTTGAAATGTTCCATTTTAAATCAGGAGCAACCATTTTTGGCCCGTCCCCGGCCTTGTTTTAGGCCCCAAAAAACTCATGACATGACAACAGCAATATCAGAGAGTGTGACAAATTGTCGTCTCTCAATTTTTTCAAAGAATTATTATTTTGGAGCCAGCACGTCTAATTGTCTGCATTACAATTCACATTTATATGCAACAGCTTGAGGCTAAATAAAGCCCGCTTCACACCTAATCTGACAAACTCCAAGAACAAATCGGAAGTCCATTCATTCCTATGCAGAGTCAGATTTCCGCGTGATTTCGAGGCTCCGGGACGCGTTCAAATTTTCCAACTCATGCGACTGTGGGATGCGATTACGGAGTCGGTGTGACGCAGGCTTAAGGATCTTTTTTACTTTGCTTTCTAAACTGACATACCTCGGCAAAGGGCAGACACTCCACATTGCATTTTAAAGGAAACTGTGGAAATGGTTATGACAACGGCTACTTTCATTACATCATAGAGCGCAGAGGGAGCTCCAAATGGATTGTGTAGAAATTACGACACATTTCAAACCTACTCAACTACATTTCAGAGTAAAAACGTGTCAATCGAATATCAATATCTCCGTCTTGTATATCAGAAATGTCCCTAAAAGACCCCGTGCTCATATCAAGTGACCCCACGTTGGGTCTCGACCCCAAGGTTGAACACATCTGTTTGAAATACTTATATACTCCGATATTGGGTATTAGCATTTTCACTAGTCACTAGTTTACATTGATGTATGAGTTGGATATTATTCAATTACTGATCCTAAAAATGGATCTTTAAACTAATGAATAGTACATTTCTGCTGCCATTACAGTCAGCACTGTTTTTCTTTTTGGAGTCTTATGCGTCTTCTACCATGAAATGTATTTTTGTGGTCGTAGATTAACCCCAACTCCCAAAGAGAAAAGGAAGTGGAATGCACCACTCCCATTTTTGGATTCCAGCTCTTGGGGGACAGGGAGAAGGATGGCGGGATGGGATGGGAAGTGCAGGGAAGGAGAAGAAGCGGGGATGAGGAGGAGGAGGAGGAGGAGGAGGAGGAGGAGGAGGGGAATTCCAGGCTGACACTGAGGGAGAGGGCGGAGGCCATTTGAGAGCAGGAAGGAACCTTTTATATGGAGCATTGCATTATGGTCCACAAATGGGAGGGAAGTGATCAGTCGGTCTATTATCTTTACCTGTGATGTTAGGTCAGTGTTTTCATGTCACACACACACACACACACACACACGTCCTCTAAAAAAAATCAACATTAAAAAGCTGCAGGACGAACTCACAACGCCGTGTTAAAGTGGATATCCGTAACATTTTTTTGTATCAAAAAAAATCCTGTATTTGATATTCATCCCTCATTTAATTAGCTGGCGCTGGCGCAGTATGCATGCGGTGCTCTGTATGGTGTTTCCATTGTTGGTGGCGGGGTCCGCCACGCGCAAGAAGTGAAAGGCAGCCGCACAGCAAGTTGTGGTCAGTGAACTGTGGATTTGGATGAGCATTCACAAAAAAAAACAAAAACACAAATATCCCCACGACCTCAAGTGACCAATAAAAGGAGACGGCCTAACGAAGAAGACAAGTGTGACTCCGGATACTGAATAGGAAAGGTTACAGTTTGGAATGGAACTCTGGGATTCGCAGTATCACCCACCCAACACAGGCCATCTCATGGATTACCACCTTAATACAAATATTAAACGACAACGTCTTTATTTACGTGCGAGCGAGCGGAAACGACCGAAACCACGAGGGGAAAAAAAACAAAGGCATGGAAAAGCAGCGTTGGACCGTGGTGAGTTCTCCTATTATCCAAATGAGAGCGTTGCACAGTGACGTAACCCGGAGCCAGGGCCAAAAACCTCAAAGTGCAGGGGAAGTCAGGAGAACAAAAAAACAACACACAGCGCAGGAACAGCAGCGAGGAGTCATTCCCTCTGTGCCTCAGTCATGAGGTGTTTGTCTGGAGTATGACCTCGTCCGCAGCAGGATCAGAATCCAGTTCCCACGCGTTTTAAACGCTCTTTGTTCCACTTGATCTACCTTAATCTGTTACCAATTAGTAGTGGATCAGGAGGCTGAAAACAAAAAAACACACAAAAAAAAAAAGGGCTTGAGAGTCGCAAAGTTTGTCCGAGCTCCGGGTTTAACACTTGCCGGTCAACTCTCTTTTCTTCACAGTTTGCTTTCTTCGGACTGACCGGCGGATTTGGTTTTTGGCTTTTCTTGGTCACTTGAGGTGGCGCCGGATTTTTTATGTTTTTTATTTGTGGATGCTCACCCATATCGACAGTTTACTGACCACAATAAGCTGTCGTTGCATTGTTGCGCGAGAAAGGCGTGGCGGACCCTGCCACCAACAGTGGAAAAAGCATAGGGAGGAGCACATAGATTGACGCAGCCATTCGCAGCAGCGAATGGCTGCTGAAAAAAGCCAAATATGGGATTTTCTAAACAAAATGATCATACGGATTTGCACTTTAAAATATGCAGGGTTAGATGGATTGATTTGGGTGGGGCTGGTTCACCACACAGTATTTTACTCCTCCTTTTTACAAACGTCATCTGAGAAACTTTATTCACATTCCCATCTTTTCCATAAAAACCCTGAATCCTACATTTAAACATCCATCACTTGGCCCCACTCACCTTCCTGTCCGCCACGCCCTCCCCCACGGCCTGGACCACCCCGGAGCCCTCCATGCCCATGATGACGGGCGGGCCGGGCAGCGGCTCGTACAGCCCCTGCCGCCCCATGAGGTCCGCGAAGTTCAGCCCGCACGCCCGGACCCGCACCAGGACCTCCCCGCTGCCCGGGTCCGCCCTGGCCGTCCGGACCTGGAGCCGTATCTTGTCGTAGCCCCCGTGTCCCGTCAGAACCAGGGCCCGGGAGGTGAGCGCCGCCGCCGCCTCCTGCTGCCCGGGGTGCGAGCGCTGCATCCCGGACTCGGACCCAGACGGAGGCTCGTCCGGGGTCTGGTCCTGCTGCTGCTGGGCAACCGGAGCCTCCTCTCCCGACATCGTGAACTCGATTCCTTATTCGCTGTTAATAACTATGAACGGACCGAGACACTTGTTGAATGATTAGTTTGCTTTGTGATGTCATCGAACGGTGCGAAGAGTAACTTCCCTGCGCTCGGTCCGCGGGGACGCGCCGGAGCGGCGACGGTACGAGGAGCGAGAACGACGCGTTCGGAGCGAACAACTCGTTGAAGTGACTCGCGAGTCACGACTCACTCCGGCAGAAAGTGCACGTTCCACCCGCAGTCACCGAGAATAATCACTGAAGACTGAAGGCATATGACATACTACTACTACTACTACTACTACTACTACTACTACTACCACTACTACCACCACCACCCCCACCAACACTACTACTACCACTACTACCACTACTACCACCACCGACACCACTACTACTGCCACTACTACTACTACTACCACCACTACCACCAGTATTACTACTGCTACTACTACCACCACCACTGCTACGACTACTACCACCACTACAACTACTACCACTACTACCAGCAGTGCTACTACTTCCACTACTATGACTACTACAACTACTACTACTACAACTACTACCACTACTACTACTATTACTACTACTACTACTACCACTACTGCTACTACTACCACTACCAGTCCTACTACTACCACTACCGCCACCACCACTACTCCACTACTGATACTACGACTACAACTACTACAGTATTACTACTACCACTACTACGACTACCATACAACTACTACCACTACCAATACAACTACTACCACTACTACTACCACTACTGCTACTACTACTACTACTACTACTACCACTACTACTACTGCTACTAACACCACTACTACTACTACCAACACCACTACTGCTAATATCACTATTACTACTACTACTAATGCGTCTGCTACTACTACTACTACTACCATTACCACTACTACTACTACTTCCACTATGACTACTTCTACTACTACTACTACCACTACAGCTACCACTACTACTACTATCACTACCACTACCAGTACTACTACTACAAATTCTACCACTACTACCACTACCACTACTACTAACACCACTACAACTTCTACCAACACTACTACTACTACTACTGCTGCTTCTGCTGCTACTACTACTACTGCTACTACCACTACTATTACTACTGCTACCACTACACTACCACTACTACTACCACCGCCACTACTACTGCTACTACTGCTACTACCACCACCACCACCACACTACCACTACACTTCCACAACTGCTACCAACACCACTACTGCTACTACTACTACTACCGCCACCACCACTACTACTACTACCACTACTGATACTACTACTACTACTACCACCACCACTTCTACTACTACTACTACTACAACTACTACTACCACCACTACTACTACCACTACCACCACCACCACCACTACTACTACTAACACCACTACTACTGCAACTAGCACTACTACTAATAATAATAATGCTAGTGCTACTTCTACCACTATTACCACTACCATTACTACTACTACTACTACTACTACTACTACTACGACTACTTCTACTACTACTACTACTACAGCTATCACTACTACTAGCACTACAGCTACCACTACTACTATCACTATTACCACCACCACTACTACCACTACTACCACTACTGCTGCTACTACTACCACCATTACTACTACTAGTACTACCACTACTACTATGACTACTACCACTACTAGTACTACTACTTCTACTACTACTACTACTACTACTACTACTTCTACTACTACTACTAATAATAATAATAATAATAATAATAAAAATAAATATAGCTGCAAGCAATAATATAGAGGGTCCAGTTTAGCCGTATTAGCTAGGTATTACAATTTTCCGAGTTTCTGAATGCCGGGGTCAGACCACACAAAAATATCTTGTAGTCTGATCCCGGCATAAAACACGTGAAACATCGTTTCACGTCGACGGTTTGGGGCTCACAGTTCACATCGGCTTCTCCAGTCTGTCGTGGCAAACAATACTGTACAACACGCAACGATACAGCGCAAGTACCACGCGAAGCCACCAGGGTCTACACAGCGCAAGCCTCGGAGTAGGAACGAGCCTCCCGGAGAACCGCACATACGTAACGTCGGATGATGACGTCACAGAGCGCCCGGCTCCTCAAAAACGAATCAAGGCACGGCAGCGTTCTTCAACCTCCGGTGAATTTGCAGCGGCTTTCCCATGGTTTCTGCTCCATATGTGCGTCGACGCCGATCAAACCTGAGCCACAACAAGTCCGGGCCGTCCCGGTTCCAACGAGACCTCAGCCGTGTCCGTGTGTACTGCGGTTGGCGTGTTTCAGATACTTTTAGCCCGAAAAATGCCAGGAAGATCAAAAATAATAAAAACATGAGCAAAAACAATTTTAACTAAAATAATAATAATAATAATAATAATAATAATAATAATAATAATTATAACCATTGTGATGGATTTACGGTTTTGCATTCCTCCAGATAAATCATTTTGACGGAAGTAAATCATTTTTGGGATTCACACTTAAATCACCAAAATAATTTTGAGAGAATTTGGCTCAATGCAGCATTTTCCGGGATCCGCAGCATTTTCAGTGTTCCGTTGTGTCAGTATTATTATTGTGAGAATCCCCAACTCACCACTCAACAGCCGAACCCACTCATCCGACCCGCCACGCGTCGAACCCACCGAGTCGAACGAACCAAGAGTAGGACAAATCGAACGACTCTGACAAAAGGAGTCGAACCTTCCATCTCGATACCAGGTTGTTCCTCTGGAGAGGGTGTGGTGAGCGACGAAACACGGAGATCGGGCCCGCGTGTAAAACTGGACGGGGGTGGAGCAGGACAACAGCAGCTTGTTGGGGGACAAAAGCAACAGGTGCTATCAGATGTCAATAAACCCAGATAATACCATGGAAATCCCTTTCCCGCTTTCAATCCTTATCATTTCATATTACACATGGATATATATAATTTTACATCAACACATGGTGTTTTCATTTGTAATTGTGCAAGCGCCCTCTGAAACGAATGGGGTGGGGGTTGCTCGTGCAATGTGAATGCAACGAAACTTGATGCTGATTGGAAGCCTTAAAAGATGTGTCGTGTGTCTGCTGGTGTCGTGTCGGCAGAGAGGAGGCAGAGGAAGTGAGAGGTTGCTGAGGAAGCCAAAAAAATGCTGAAGGACGGAAATGGAAAGTTCAGCGAAGGGGCGCATGGTCACATGGTATAGGTCACATTTCCATTTTCTACTTCTTCACAGAGAGACAGGTAAAAAATAAGGCATAATGTGACACTGTGATGCACGGAAGACAGCGATTTGTACATTTGAGGGGTAATCCATATTATTATTTTGTTTTGATTCATGTCGATCTTAAGGATTTTCACTTGGAGTCCAAACTTTTGACTCTTTAAAGTCACCTGCCAGTGGCACGGCCAAGGGGTGGCGATTTTAGGGGGTGGACTGGGGTCACTGGGGCCTACCCCAGACCTGATAGATGGTTGGTCAAGTTCATCAACACAAGAAGGCGTGGCAAATGATGATCAATGATGACAGCTAATCCGCAGTCATGGTAGGACTGAGGCTGTGAGAGCTGTGGTCGGTGGACACCTCCAAGGAGAGGGGGTTTCGGAAGCGCTCTCCGCCTGTTTCTCAACCACTGTCTATCCCATCCCTGTTTCAAAAGTCACCTAGGCGATCGAGTGAGTGAGGTTTTTTTTTTTTCTGGGCGCAGTTTCGCTGCCCCCTCTTGAGATGGCGCCCTAGGCGGACACCTATGTCGCCTACAGTAAGGGCCGCCTGGCCACCCTTATGGGGTGGCCCCCTGCTGGGGGCGCCACTGCCACCGAGGGGTGGCCGAGGGGGCCATGGCCACTCTGATGCAATCTCTGGATTAAAAAAAAGTAAAAAAAAAAAAAAGTAATAATTCACAAGCAATCTCTGCACCGCTGTGCGTCGCCGTTCACAAAAACGAATGAAAACAAATTAACAAATAAAAAACAGTGTGTGCGGTTGAAAAAAAAAAGAAAAGCCTTGCGCGTAACGGGGAGACTTTCTCATTCACTCTCTTACCCCCGAACATCCTCCAGTTTTCTCTGCTTTAGCCTTACATACCTACAGCCCTACAAGCTCTTTCACTTGATATTTCCATTTGAGAGGGATCTGTAGATCCACTTTTTACAATCAAATAGGATACCTTCACTTTGGATACAGACGTGTAGTCGTACGGTGTGGTGCCACGGCTCTTAAAACGGCTTCATTATTTCTTATCACGTTGGAATGTAATTGTGTTTTGAAAAAAATCTTTAAACACAGAGAAATCTCACCTCCACCGGTGCGTGATGCCGTGTTCGGCAGCAGATGGAGCTAGAGACTTGGAAAAGAATACACCACACACACACACACACACACACACACACGCACACGCGCGCGCACGCACGCGCGCACGCACGCAGGCAGGCACGCACACACACACACACACACACACACACGATTATTGCTGATATCAGAGTGCAAGAAGGTGGTGGGAGGAGAGATGGAGAGAAAATAGAGAGAGTGAGAAGGGGAGAGAGAGAGGGGGAGAGAAAAGGGGAGAGAGAGAGAGAAAGCGAGGGAGAGGAAGGGAGAGAGAGAGAAAGAGAGGGAGAGGGAGGGAGAGAGTCAGGGGGGAGAGAGAGAAAGAGAGGGAGGGAGGGAGGGAGTGGGTGGGGCCCGGAGAGAAAGTGAGACGGAGAGAGGTGGGGAAGAGAGGAGAGGGGGGATTCAGAGAGTGGGAGAAGGTGAGAAAGAGCGGGGGAGAGAATGGGATAGAGATAGAGAGATGGACAGAGGGGGCGATAGAGAGGAGGGGACAGAAGGGGGAGAGAGAGAGAGAGAGGGAGAGAGAGAGTGGGAGAGAAAGAGAGAGAGAGAGATAGAGAGATGGACAAAGGGGGAGATAGAGAGGAGGGGACAGAAGGGGGAGAGATAGAGAGAGAGAGTGGGAGAGAAAGAGAGAGAGAGATAGAGAGATGGACAGAGGGGGAGATAGAGAGGAGGGGACAGAAGGGGGAGAGATAGAGAGAGAGAGAGATAGAGAGATGGACAGAGGGGGAGATAGAGAGAACGCGAACGAAGGGGGAGAGAGGGAGGGAGATAGCGAGAGGGGGTCAGAAAGAGTTAAATATAATAATAACAACAGTCATAATAAGAATAATAATAACAATAATAATAATAATAATAATAATAATAATAACAATAATGATAATATTAATAACAACAGTAATGATAAAATTAATCCTCTCAGGTGTGATGCTGACGGACCGCCCTCGCGTATGACGTCACACACCTAGACGGCCTCCGATTGGCTGTCAGGGCAGCTTGTGGGCGGGGCCACGGGGAGGACCAAAACCCAGTGCGGGGAGTTGTGGAGCCCGGTCCAATCTGCATCACTTTCACGCAGCCCCACGCACGGAGCGCACCCGTCCCGCTTTCTTTTGTTTACTTTTTATTAGCGGTAGTATTATCACTATTATTTCTATTATTATTATTATTACTATTATTAATTTCTCTGACACCCCGAAACGGAGATTTGACCGGGTCCACCTGGACACCCGGGACCCCATGGAGAGCAAGGCGCTGAGCCGCTGCAAGGTGGTGGTGGTGGGGGACACGCAGTGTGGGAAGACGGCGCTGCTCCACGTCTTCGCCAAAGACTCGTATCCAGAGGTGAGAGGGAGGGGCACGCAGAGAGAGAGAGAGAGAGAGAGAGAGACAGACAGAAAGAGACAGACAGAAAGAGAGGCAGAGAGAGAGATACTCAGAGAGAGAGGGACACACACGCACACAGAGGGAGAGAGAGAGACAGACAGACAGACAGACAGACAGACGTGCGTCATGGTGTCCACCCAATAAGTTTTACGCACGGTGCGACACTTGTCATCAGTGTTCATCATGAAACCACGAGGAGGAAAATAAGAAAATACTTAATCTACTTCCCGGAAAGGATAGAAATGTTTTTTTTTAAGAGACCCGATATTTCCTGGAACTGTATTCGGTGCAGGTGACGGGTGGCGTGATGGAAAGTGGAAAGTGCGCGCGGCGCGGCTCGGCACGGCTCGGCACGGTTCGGTTTGGTTCGGTTTGAGGCAAGGCCCTGCGAAGATCGATCTGTCACAGTTTAACACAGTTAATCACATCAGATCGATGAGGGAATCGGTTACTCATTAGATATCAGAAAATAGATCGATAGATAGCTTATAGATTATTCATAGGTTATAGGGGATTATTATTAATATGTTTGGCTATGATTGTTATCCGCTGTTATAGATAATTACAATTATTATCGCTATTATTATTTTATCGATTATTTTATAAGATCAGAATAGGCCGGTGTTTCTCAAACTTTCTTTAAATCAATGTTCAACTGAGTTGACTTCACTGGCATTTGGGAGAAAAACAAAGAAAATAAACACAACTTATGTGCTGTATGTGCATCCTATGTGTTATTTTTAAACATTATATCTAACCAATATCTTTTTAACACTTTAATTTTTATTCTTGGAGTACCCCCTGCAGTACCCCAAAGTGACCATAGGGGAACGATTTGAGAGACACCATCAGGTTATAGATTGTTCTTCTTGTAATTATTTATGGGAGCTCACAGCAGAACCTCACCTGTTAAGTGCACACGTACAAAGACTGTACAGAACGATCGATAGGGTTTAGAGGATTTAGGCCTGTTATTGTTATTGTTGTACGTGTGACTCATACACGTTTGGCTTTGATTTGACATTCCAGAATTACGTTCCCACGGTGTTTGAGAACTACACGGCCAGCTTCGAGATCGACAAGCAGAGGATCGAGCTGAACATGTGGGACACCTCAGGTAAGAGGAGGCCCCGCCCACCCTGACGTCACCCAGGCGGGGCGGAGGGAACTGTTGCCGAAACGATTGTTTCCCCTGAATCTTAAGGGGGGAAAAGATGCCGAAACAGCACGATCTATAGTCTACGCATCCCAACTAGCGCAGCAGCAGCATGACATCATCCACTTCATAAAAAAACCACCAAATTTAGATATCTGGGTCATTAGGACCATACAGGCATGAAGTCGAGTTTTAGTCCTCTTGTTGTTTCAAATAGCACGCACAATGTACATTACCCATGACCATTTTAGTTTTTTTTATTACTATATACAGTATATATATATATATATATATATATATATATATATATATATATATATATATATAAAAGGTTTTTTTTTGTTTTTTTTTTTTATTATTTTGTATTTTTTGTTTTCATTTCACATAGATCTTATTTAATATTTATACATTTATTTATTTGTTTATTTGTTTTTAAATTCAAAATATTTGGTGAGAAATCTACCAAAAAGTTACCGCCTGCAGGGCCCTGCCAACAGCACTGATAACACATATCTCGGTATCTTCAAAGTCCCTGAAGGCATTTCATTTTGTTTTCCCATTGCATAGAGTTTGAATCGAGAAAACCAACAATATTCTCATGTCCTATGATAGTTCATATTTTTTTCCTCCATCATGATATGACTATGGCAGGGCGGGGACAGTTTTGATTATTTGCGGTGGGGGTTAGAACCCATCCATTCCCTCTGGGATCGACGCCCTTGGACCCTCTGAGCATGAGCTTCACACAGCTCAGCCAAACGGAAATGTATAATTTTCACCGGCATTGGCGGGATGAGCCCCCTGTGGGAACATTTAATTGTGTTTTCTCGGTTCCAGGCAGAAAATATCATTAGCGGCCGTTTGGTTATGCATGCGGAGGGCGACTTCCAAAAAAGCTCTAAGTGGGTTAGTTTAATCTGGTGAAACTCAAATTAAGAGCCTCCCCTCGGCCTGACTTAGGTGTTTTCACTCACGCCACCCTTTCCTTCTGACGGCTGCTTGGCCCCGAGGCCTTTTCTCACGTTATTCCCCACTTATGCAACGCCCTCAAATTCGTTTTTTTCTTTTAACATGCATACCAGGGCGGAACTCGATTGTGCACTATTCCGTTGGCCCCAAACACAGACAGACAGGCTGGACGAGGTGCGGATCAGGAGGCTGCAGAGGCTTGTGCTGCTGCTTTGTTTGGACCAATGTTTCCAACCTTTATTCTGCCGCCGCACACATTTTTACAACTAAATACTCACAGGGCACTCAACCGCTGTCCTGATAACCACCGAAAACATCGTAAACATGTGGAACTGTGCTTATTATTGTTATTATGGCCTGGTAATAGTTTGCGAGGCGAGACATGCGATTCGTTCGTAGCGAACAACTCTTTAAATGACTCCGGAGTCTGGAGTCACTCGTCGGTCGCAAGAAAGAAGTGGGCGATTGAGTTCAACTTTGACTCACAAACTAAAAATAACTACTGAGGACTAAATGAAAGTCCACGGCAAAACAGTACCAAGGCGTTTGGCACAATTCATATTGAATGTGACTGAGTTGCTCTTTACTCTTTGCGCTCCACCAAAATAAATTGTCTACTCAGAACTCATCGATTGGTCGCGCGAATTCCGTTCAGTCGTCGGCGTTTCGAGCGGGAACCGACTCCTCCGACCCTCCTCCGACCCCGTGCGCCAAACAAACGGAATCAAACGAGCAAAGAGTCCGGAACCCAAGCGGCTCTTTTTTAACCGAGTGACGTGAAGAAACCGAATCAAAAAAAGAGAGTGGAACCATTTTGACTCATCACAGAGCCGGCATCCTGACTGGAACGTGCAGTTTTATTTTAATCTTGCAACACAAAAGCCAATTCCCATTATTATCATTTTTAAGTGTAATTTGACATCCCCCTCCCCGACAGCGGCTGAAAAACACTGGTTTCGGGCACTGCGCTGTCGGGCCAGGCTACCTTTTCATTCGGAATGACACCCAGAGCAATTATGGTCTGTTTTCACACGCAGAGCCCTGCGGCGGGCACGGCTGACACTCCGCCAGTCAACTTTCACACGGTGGCCGTCGTTCCTTTTCTTCTTTTTATTCCAACACATAAATAAATGAAGCAAGCATTTTTGTGCGCACGGCGGCCGTGTCATTCAGCGTTTTTTTACGAATGTTGCTTATAACGGCGGCAAGCTCGGCGTAGGCCGGTGCTGAATGGGGGTGATTTAATAAAAGAGCGGGCAGGAGGTAACTCCATTAAAGGGGACCTATTATGCTCCTTTTTAACAAGAAAATATACTGTAGGTCTCTGAGGTCCTCCAAAACATGTTTTTTTTGCTGAAAATACTACCCAAATGATGCACTCCAGCCATTCTAACATGCCTCTGAACCGTCCTGCTGTTTCAGTGGATGGCGCCACCCTCCTGAGGCCCCGAGTTCTGCGCGCCAGTGGCGTTTGAGCACAAGTTGCGGGTTCTGTTGTATTTAGTCCGTAAACTAGCACTGATTTCACCTCATCCGTCCACCCAAATCTGTTTCTGAACAAATTTGAGGCGGGAAATGAGCAATCATGTTGCCGAATCTTCACTCGTATTATATTTACAAGGCCTCATTTAAAAGCTCTTTCCGACTTTCCTTGCCGTGCTCCAAGCTTGTGGGAGACATGGCACGCGGGGAATTTTAGTTAAATTCAATTAGCAAACGTTGGAAAATAAAATAAAAATAAATATATCCACAATAAAAAAATATATATATTTTTATTGGTTTTGTTTGGAGAAACGAAAACATCCTGGGACCATGTGTCCATGTGTCGGCTGTTTGACATTTCTACTTGAGTAAAAGTTTGTAAGTAGTAGCTCTTAAATGTACTTAAAGTATTAAAAGTAAAAATACTTGGAATACCCAGTGTCCTGATATATATATATATATATATATATATACAGTATATACACACATACATACATACATACATACATACAGAGATAAGACTATAATACAGTACTTCAGAAAGTACTACTGAACCTTTGTCAGCAAATTAAAGAGAAATACTAAAAAATCAAAAAATATGCACTCAAAATAGGATATACACATAGTATATCCAGATTATTTTAAATTGAACTAACATGACTGTTTTAGAAATGTAAATAAAAATAGATTGAAATGTAGTGGTCGTGAAAGAATATACGAATATATTTGAATAAATATAGTAAAAAACTATTTGTAATAATAATAATAAACTTTATTTGCATAGCAGCTTTCAAACAAGATTTGCAGCTGAAAGTGATTTACATACATTTGGGAATTAATGATTTAAAGTGAACAATTAGTATTTGAGGAGAAAACGAAAAAAATAAAAATAAACCTAATCTTAATGAAAATGTACTTATTGTAGGGGCAGTAACAAAGTACTAGTACTTAGTTACTTTCCACCACTGGACCCTCACTGTTTCAATAACCAAATTGTCCGGGGGTGTAACCCAATTTGAAACACAACCAAGGAGGAATGCAGAACGGGTCTGGAGATAAACTCCACAACCGTTTTACAAAGATTTCTGGAATCACAGATATTTTGGGGAGGTGGCCCCCAGGGGCCATTCTCCGGATGGACAGGTGCTCTGGCACTGACATCCGAATTTTCAGACCCCCGAGCGCTGGCCTTCTCACTAATGACTAAGTAAGGAGATAATGGGGAGCTGGCGTGTGTGTGTGTGTGTGTGTGTGTGTGTGTGTGTGTGTGTGTGTGTGTGTGTGTGTGTGTGTGTGTGTGTGTGTGTGTGTGTGTGTGCGCGCGCATACGCGGTTTAAAAGTGACACCAACACATCTGTCATACCCTACAGCAGCATTAAGACGAGATTAGGATCATCAGAACATATTTGTTTTCCTCCTTAACGCCGTTTTTAAATAAAAAAAAACATTTCATATGTATCTCCTTGACAACAGTTTGAATTTAATTCACGATTCCGTCCTCATAATTTAGTGTCTTCATAAGGAGACATTAATGTCGTTCTTTTATCAGAATTATTTTATTAGGAGTATATTTTTTATTTTAAGTGCCATTTTAAGTGAACATAATCCCAACTAATCTTGTTTTCGAAGGTTTTTCCAGATGACCCTATAAACTGTGGTTTTTCAACCACTGTTTTCCATTTCCACGTAAAAAAATAATTAAAGAATGGAAATTCTTGTGTTGCAAGGTTGGATCATTTCTTGAGATTCGGTTCCTGACGTCCTTTCACGAGGCCTCACATCACTCACTATCAGTTGGCCATAATAACAACAAGCATCTTTGTACATGTTTCTGATGCTTTTAGTGGTTAACAGCATAGTGGGATTAATACATTGTAAAGAGTGTGCAGAGGAAGAAAAGAGTTTGGAAACGCTGCTCTAAAAGTGATTCATCATAATTTGAACGCAACAAAGTACCTACTGCTAAAAGCACCTATACCCTGACACCTGTATCTGTGTGTTTGTCTGTAAACATGTGTATGAGCAACTTCTCCCATATTAATTCTTAAGAAAGCCTGTTTATGCAAGAATGCCTGAATGGCATGCGCACACACAACACACACACACACACACACACACACACACACACGCACACACACACACACACACGCGCACACACACACACACACACACACACACACACACACACACACACATACTATCACCAGTGTGATAGTATACTTCTGCTCTCTTTCACTAATACTCACACCATCACCGACTTGTTGTGTGTGTGTGTGTGTGTGTGTGTGTGTGTGTGTGTGTGTGTGTGTGTGTGTGTGTGCGTGCGTGCGTGCGTGTGTGTGTGTGCATTTCCCCATCAACATGTGACCACATGCTTCATCCAGACGGACTGGGATAAATGATCAGCGGCCATTGTTGTTTGCTGCCGCGCTGTGTGTGTGGAAGCAGGAGAACCGCAGCACGGACGCAGAAACAGAACAAAAGGCTTTTTTCCCCCTTTTTTTTTTAGGAACAAATATGGTGGAAAACAGAAACGCAGCAGTTTGTTTTGTGTTCTTGACACGACAGTGGCAGAGGGCACGCAGCGGATGGAGCGCTATTATTTTTATTATTATAATTGTTATTATTATAATGGAATATGCTCAAGTATTCATTTTAAGTGGATCCATTTTATCAAAGCACAATTCTTACAGGAGATGCAAATAAAAGTGCTTCACAGAAAGTAAAAAATAAGTAGATTGAAATAAAATAAAATAGAAAACAAAACAACAAGTGTTATTTTATCTCATTTTACTATCGGGGTGGAAAGTAAGCGAGTGGTGTAAATCACGTAGGGTCTTGAGGTATTTTTACTTAACTTGCGTGCTTAGGCAACTTTAGAGGAATTCAACATTTTGACCGACACTATATTTCAATGCAAAAATATGAATTATGTGTCACCTCTCACATCACACTTGTTTGGAGCAGGGTTGTGTTTTTTGGGTCTCGCCTCGAACATGACTATTGACTCCCTGACTGTCTCAGACGGTTCAGACTCAGTGTGTCTCTCAGAGTGCAATTCAGTTGTTATATTTTTAAAGTAATCTCAAACATAAAACGAGATGTATGAAAAGGTATAAAATTGAACTCATATTGAAATTTGAATGTGAAATAGGTAACTTGTTCTCACAGAACAAGTGTAAATAGACGGTGAGGTCGGTGATGGAGGACTACTGCGCCTCATGTCGTGGCGTTCGGTTTGTCCAAGCAGCTCGGGTCTCGCTTTTGACAAGCGCGGAGAAAGAAAGAATAAACGACCGACTTGCACGAGAGGAAGGAACAGTGAGGGAATTTGAGAGTTGAGAGTTTTTCAGCCGCTTGAGAGTGAGAGTTTATTTGACGACAGCGGTGCGCTTGCTGGCTAGTCGTTTTCATTCCAATATAGCACGTTACATGCAAGCCATTTTTCTCCATTCAGTCATTCCTAAACCTGATGACGCACTGGGCAACATTTTAGCGTTGAACTTTGCAGGCAAACTGCTGGGAGGCTGTTGTGCCGCACGACTTGCAAACATTCGTTCGTAGCGAAACCGATATTTGAAATGATTCTCGACTGCGGAGTCACTCTGACAAAACAGTCGTTCGCCCGCTTTCTTCGCGACTCTGTCACTAGCGGCATGACACACGAGCAGCAATTCCACTTGATAATGAATTAAGAATGGAAGTCAGCTTTTGTGTTCCGAGATCGAAATGGCAAGGCTGCACTCCAGCAGAACATATTTCACTCTGAAGGTGACGACTTTTCCTAGGGAGGAAAGATTTCGGCTCTTGTTTTTGTTTTTTTTTGAGATGTGGTTCTTGACGAGTCGATCAAGACCCGGAAAGCGGCGTCGCGTTCTGAAGGCTCCTGTTGCAGACACGGGGTCTTCTGAAAGCTGGCGTGAGACGTGTTGACCCCTGACCTTTGAGGGGAGAATGAACAGAAAAACCTGCTCGACCTGTGGCGTCACGCTGGAAACCTAGAGCAGAGCGGACAGAGAAGCTGAGCCGCCCCGAGCTGCGTCCGCCCCAGGGGGAGAGAGTCCTCACAGGGCGAGACAGAATGATGCTGTAAGAGGAACATTATCTACACGCGCGCACGCACGCACACACACACACACACACGCGCGCGCACACACACACACACACACACACACACACACACGACGAGTTTCAGCTTTACCGTCCATTTTGCCTTTAAATGTGGAAAATGTGGAAAATTGTTTTTGAAAAAAATGAAGATTTCATAGGTTGGATTTGTTTTAAATTGTTTGAAAGGAAAAATTGTGATTTCCTGGAGGGACTGATGGAGGCATCAGGGTTTTATCTCTATGTTGTTCTGTTGTATCGATTGTTGTTCTAACACGACTACGCCCCGCGCCGCGTAAACTCGGGTTTTTCGGTAATCACATTATTCCAAACGCATGTAAACACTTTCAACACATTATTACCTTCACCCGAGTTTTGAGCTTAATCTGGGTATTTACTAGCGCTGCACCTAAATAGCCAACCAAACATTAGTCAACGAGAAGAGTCTTCGTCGGAAAAAATTAAATTCTCTCCATTCGGGACCTCAGCCTGAATGGAGTCTAAATTAACCTAAAAACCAATAATGCTAGAGGGCTTTTAATTTGAAACAAATCTTAACAAAAATAAAGGTTCCCCGTCCCGGATCCCGGATTTCCAGCGACAAACCCACACCGGGAAAACAATCATCCGTACGCCACATCATAGTGCAAAGTCGTTTGCAGTGCAATTTAAATGTGTACATTAATAAAATAATAATAGGGCCTAATACGTTTAATGGATATAATGTTTTAGGGGTGTAATTAACAGGCGGCTCGGTTGGTGCCCGCAGCGCTTGTAAATGGAATTTATATTTGAAAGGTTGATTGGTTATTAGGTTTTTAATTTATCTGTAATGTAGCACAGTGTTGACAATGATAGTTATAACATTGTTTCTCATC
The DNA here is from genome assembly GCF_960531495.2 of Zeus faber. Classification (NCBI taxonomy): domain Eukaryota; kingdom Metazoa; phylum Chordata; class Actinopteri; order Zeiformes; family Zeidae; genus Zeus; species Zeus faber. The sequence continues at coordinate 21,189,395 of NC_137207.1, forward strand.
GCTGGAACTCAAACCATTTTGGGATGCCCCAGAAACATATATTTAAATGTAATCAAATCAATACCATAAATCGTCGATTAATCGTCTCCGTGCGTAATGGACGACCAAATCACAGCGTTTGCATGGCTCCTAAAAACCTGCTGCAGGTGGACGGATTCCTCCAGCAGTCCATCGTTTATTTATGAGCAGCTTTCATGACCCCGATCGAACAGCGGATCCTTGAAAGCCCAGCCAGATGTGCTTTAAATGTGTGTGTGTGTGTGTGTGTGTGTGTGTGTGAGAGAGTATCAGTGAAAGTGTGTGTAAGTGGCATACAGCTCAATGTCAGAAATCAGTAAAGAGTACAAATTAGTGTGTGTGTGTGTGTGTGTGTGTGTGTGTGTGTGTGTGTGTGTGTGTGTGTGTGTGTGTGTGTGTGTGTGTGTGTGTGTGTGTGTGTGTGTGTGTGTGTGTGTGTGTGTGAGAGACCACTGGTGGAAGTGCCCATGGCTGTGGGTAAGTGGGTTTTTAGTCCAAGCACCATTGGCGATGTCTACAATGTGTGTGTGTGTGTAACGCAGCAGAAGGCTAAAATGCTCGATGAAGGTCTATGTGACCGAAACGTTGCAACCATAAATTATTTGGCAGCTTTCAGTGGACGGCCATGTTTTCTTTCCTGTGTAACACACAAACACACACACACACACACACACACACACACACACACACACACACACACACACACACACACACACACACACACACACACACACACACTTGTTATTGGGATGGGAATAAGTTTGTTATTAAAAAAAAAGTCAATGGCATAATAATTTAAACATTTACACGTTTACATCATTTTTGTCTGTCCTAGATAGGAAAGCATTTTTATTAAAGCAGCCTAGGGACAGCCCTTTCAGTAGGAAGCATAGAATGCATCCTACATAGGCATAGAGGGTGAAGCAAACCCCGCAGCGCAATGAAAGTGAGGGCCGGCTGACGTGCGGGTGCCGGGCGCACCACTGGGCTCGCCTCGTCCGCCCCGATGGGGAAGTGGAGGCGGCTATGTTTTGTTATAAGCATTATTAAACGCAAGCTTCTAACTTATGTTTAATATGTTGTTTTTTTTTCATATAAGTTTTACCAGGCATTAAACGGTAATTACCGGAGCCAAGCATCAGGGAAGTGACGTAGTGCCGTCAAGCGTAACACACTTTTCCAGCGATTTCGTACCCGAAAACAGAAGTTACATAGTGAAAGAACAGGCATTTGGGGGGTGGGAGGGAATGAAAGAGGTGCCATTCTCCATATTACAAGTCAAGGTACCATCAAAATGATTCTGAAGCTGTTATTTTAAGGTAAAAAAAAAAAGGTCACACAGCTGCTTTAAAGCACTTTTTTTGGGGGGGAGGAGAGACTTTTAGTAAGCAGCAGAATCATTGAAAATCGATTCCCTGGGTGAGCTGCTGCTCCCCGGGGTCCAGGAAGCACAGACACATCCAAGGAAGTTCTCCAATCGCCCTCATACACACACAAAGCACAGATATACTCGGGTTGTATATCTGTGTCTTTCTTGCCCAGATTCACACGAGACGGTCGATACCAATGTCAATGTCTGTGTGTCCAGGACAAAAACTGATGATGGGCGGTATGCTTATTGTGATAGCTCAACGCATGGCGGCAGATGGGATCAGCTAGCCTAGCTCCTGTGAAAATGGGGAAATACACCTTCCAGCATCTTAAAAAGCTGAGTTGTTTCAGCGATACATCTTGTTTCTTTATGACAAGTAAACATCTAAACATAAAAATGTGATGTTTTTTAATGCAAACTGTGAATTTGACATATATATATATATATATGTATACCGTTTATATATATATACACATACACATATATATACATATATATACACACATACATATACACACACACACACACACACACACACACACACACACACACACACACACACACACACACACATACAGTACATGCATATACACACACACATATATACCTTTATATATATACATATACACACATATACATACATAAATGTATATTTATATATACATAAATATCAAGCAGAAAAGAGCATGAAGCAGCTACACTCCATGCATAATGAGCCCACCGTGGCTGTGGGCATGCCAGTCATCAACACGTCCACTCGCTCGCCGTGAATTGTGTGCTTTCAGGGGTGTGCGCGTGCGTGTGCGTGTCCAAACAAAGCGAAAAAAACCCGTTGTAATTTTAGATGTATTTAATTTGACTCACCGTGCATAACGGGTACGCTCTCTTAGTCGCTCTCTTACACCCCACCTTTCATGCTGCTGTGGGTACTGTGAAAAGATAAGAATCAAAGAGAGTAGCATGAGGGCGAAGGGTCGTTGACGTCGCTGGAAGTTTCGGGGTAGGTCATTGTGAAAAGCTGATATACAGACTACAGACAGGCTGGGGTGTATTGATCTGCTCAGGTGCACTTGAGTTCCCTCTTCCTCTTATCTATAATGCATCATTCCCCCGGGACAGCGGCGTTGCCGGAAAGACAACTCCTCGCGTGGGGGGCGTGGCTTTTGGACCCTGCCACAGGATGCTTGGATGCGTGGATCTTAAGTTCGGGGTCGGAAATCACGTGGTCGCGCTGAAGCCGGCGATACATCAAATGATCTGGGCGTCTTCCCTCCCCGTGTTTTTTACAGCTTCAGCTTTGTTGAGTTACATGGTGTGGTTGGAAGACCCCAGTTATACTTTGCAAAAAAATAAAAATAAAAATAAAAATAAGCGAAAAATGGGAAAGAAAGATACCTTTGACTAATTATGGGATGTTTAGATGCATTTTGTCCACACATCAGGAGAAGACTAGATAGATGACTACTGACTATGGGTCAGTGAAGGGATTGGAAGGGGTCTGCAGCAATTGTTTTTTTCATATTTTTCTTAGGGGCGGGGTCTGCCAAGAGGGCGTGACCATTAAAACGTTTGGGAATCTCTGAATTAGGTCGCTAAGATACCCATCATTTTGCTTTTGATGCCAAATCAAAGTTCGATCGTGAGGACTACATTTAACTTCTACTTGAGCTTGTGTGTCCTCTTGGACGCTGTTCAGGTTTTGTGGGCGAAATCAGGAACAGATTAAAGGAGATAACAGAGATAACAAACGATAACAGAGAATCTTTTTTTTTCACATTCTCATATTTCACTGTTGATAAGAGGTCGTTGGTTTTTATTAGGATACAAAGTTGCATTTTGTGGACAATATTCAGGAAATTACAGATTATTATTTTGAAAACTCAAGTCAACTCTCTTTGCAAATTTGTCTTTTTTATTTTTTTTTATTTTTTTCAGGGGTTGGTAGGTAATTATTAGGACACAAAGTTACATTTTGGATTTATTATGACATAACGTTACATTTTGGATTTATTAGGACACTGTTACATTTTGCATTTACTTGGACACAAAGTTAACTTTGGATTTATTGAGAATACAAAGTTACATTTTGCATTTACTAGGGCACAGAGTTACATTTTGTATTTATGAGGATACAAAGTTACATTTTGCATTTACTAGGACACAAAGTTACATTTTGGATTATGAGGATACAAAGTTACATTTTGCATTTACTAGGACACAAAGTTCCATTTTGGATTTATGAGGATACAAAGTTACACTTTGGATTTATGAGGATACAAAGTTACATTTTGGATCATTAGGACACCAAGTTGCATTTTGGATTTATGAGGATACAAAGTTACATTTTGGATTATGAGGATACAAAGTTACATTTTGGATCATTAGGACACCAAGTTACATTTTGGATTTATGAGGATACAAAGTACATTTTGGATCATCAGAATCAGAATCAGAATCAGAATAGTCTTTATTGCTAAGTAAGTTTACACGAACAAGGAATTTGTCTTGGTGTTCGGTGCATACATGAAACGTAAATGTAAAACAATAAGTAAAATATTGGTGAAATATATAAGCATATGAAAAACTAAGGCTGTTTTTTTTTTTTTTTTATAAAGCTGTACAGTTTGTGCAGGAATCTGCAAATGCTCAGTCATGCCCACATCATTAGGACACAAAGTAACATTTTGGATTTATGAGGATACAAAGTAACATTTTGGATCATTAGGACACAAAGTTACATTTTGCAACACTGCAGGTGCATGTATGAGGATACAAAGCTGCATTTCTTGGTCAAATCCAAGAATCTACAGATTATTATCTCGGAAACCCTGTAATTCTACGACACAGTGAAGTCAGCTCTCTTTGTACATTTGCTTTTCTCGAATTATTCTTTGTTATATTTCGCTGCTGTCAGTAGTGGGTTTGGTGGCAGGAACTCGTCTTCATCCCTAATGGATACACTGAAACCACCAATTCAACAACAAAACGCCAAACACTGCTTTCGTCTCTGCAGCAGGAAAAGCATTGTAGTCAAGCACGTCATAAAAAAAAAAAGTATATAAATACACACACACACACACGTCACGGATGTCCTGTTCTCAGTAAGAACCAGATAAAGAAAGGAGAAGAATGCTGTGGATGTATGTATGGACGGATGGATGAACGGATGTATGGATGGATGGATAGAAGGATAGAAGGATGGTTGGATAGAAGGATGGATGGAAGGATGGATGGAAGGAGTCATCTGCAGAATGCATGCCCCTGGTGAGTCGCATTGTGGATCTAGCTTCCAGAGCTTTCACAATGTTGTATACACAGAGTACACAGGTTGTATACACAGAGTACACAGGTTGTACACAGAGTACACATGTAGAGGAGGGCAGCCGGGACTTGACATTGACAGTCCTTGGCAGCGTGTCAGACATTTTCAGGTGAGGTGGCTTTGATGATTTGTGTGTAACCACGGTAATGCAGTGAAAACTGGTGGCTATTTCGATGCCTAGCCATTCAAATTGAAAATAAATTATACATTTAAATTTTTTTTTGTGTGTGAACCATGTTATATGGTGCTGTCACAATGACAATCTCCAATTTCTCCAATTATAATTTTATTGCATAATGAAAATTATTTTAGGGGTAAAATATTTGGATTCCTCAATCATACGGTACTGTACAGTATGTGTCCATCTTAATTGAAGGAATGAAATTTACGGAACAAACCAATGTTCAAAAAGTTCCAAAATATGAACTGACCAGATCCATTGGAAAGGCTATGGAGATAAGATTTTATTCTTCTTAATTTTATTTATTTTAGTCATTGACTGTCAGAGCATTTTTCTCATAGCGGGACCTTGTTTGGGGCGTTTTGCCTCCATCAGAGGGTTCCAGAGCAGACAGATGGCCGGCAGCGCGGTGGAGCCGTGCCAAGCGGCAGATCTCCTCCCGGCGGTCGTCGGACTACAGGTCTCACCGAGGGTCAGGAAGGCCGAGAGGATCAATAAACATTAGCTTGTGCTCCGGTGCCGAAAACATGGATCAGTTCCTCCCACGCAACCGACCTTGGGGAGGGAGTCTGCTTCCTGTGTGTGTGTGTGTGTGTGTGTGTGTGTGTGTGTGTGTGTGTGTGTGTGTGTGTGTGTGTGTGTGTGTGTGTGTGTGTGTGTGTGTGTGTTTCATTTCATTCATTTGCAGCCATTCATACCTTCATTGCTATCAAGGTACAGCCAATTTCCAAATTTAGAATTTAGAGACTGATCCTTGACTTTGACTGATCCTCAGCCCTGCGCTGGAAACGGGAGATTTGGTTTGATTTGCTGGGATCTGACCCTCCCAAAAAAATGACTGTGGTCGGAACCAGTGTTTCCCGAACCTTTTTTCTGCCACCGCACACTTTTCTACAATGGAATAATCCCGGGGCACTATACCACTATCCTGTTTACCGCTAAAAACAGCAGAAGAATGTAGAACTCTGCTCATTATTATGTCCCACTAGAAGTTATAGATGCAAGACTCACAAACGATTCGTTCCTAGCGAACAAATCTCTTAAATGACTGAAGAGTGAATCTGCGACTCAGAAAGTGATTACTGAGAAATTAATTAAAAGTCCAAGGCGAACACAAGGCCAAGGCATTCGGCACAATTCATATTGAATTCGACCAGTTTACTCTTTTTGCATGCCACCAAAATGAATAATTTTCGCAGAACCGAACGATTCAGGCGAGAACTCCATTCACAGCTCGGAGCCGAACAGACTCATCCCGCTCTTGTTCGTTGTACGAGAAGCTAATTTCCTTCCTCAATTCTTTGGGGGAATTCTGAAGTGACTTTTGGAGCAACTAATGCACCGAGGGCGCCAAGTGGTAATTCTTGGGCTGAGGTTGAGTTTTGGTTTTTGAAAATGTGGAAAATGGGTCTATTGTAATATACTGGTACTGGTCCTGAGAGAAGATGAGATAAGGCGGAGGAGCTGTGGATTATCTTCCATAGAAATACTGAATAATGTCAGAGGTTTTACCCATTCATGAAATTAGCTGTTGCTCGGAACTTTGCAACGTCGAACATCTCTGGACTGAGTCATTGGATCAACTTTAAATCGCTTCAATGAGCTGAGCCATTTTTTCCTTCTCACCTTAAAATGTGCATCTTGATTTTTCAATTTTAGGTTGAGAACGGGGAAGACAGTATATATTTCACAAATTTAATTCAAAATTTTCTGCGTATAATTGGGTCAGTTGTGCAGGTCTAGCGATGCTATCCTGTCCTAAAACAATAAAATGACAACTTATGATTTGGGCATGGAGAAAAATGTTTATTTTGAGAGTCCATTATATGACTTTGAAGTCGACTTGAGTTTGCATCATGAAAACTTTGAGCCGCAGATGCCACTCACATTTTTCCCTCCGTTAGACTTTAAACAACTCTGTCGGCTCCACAAAACGCACATTGCATCCGCAAACAATATAAAATACTGTTGCTATGGCGACGAATTATAGAGCGGCACTTGGACTTCATCTCATTTGTTGAGCCTTCGTTTTTATTTTGCACGCCGTCTAGTAAAGCTTAAGTAATACTCTCGACCCCCCCCCCCATTCGTTCTGCTTGAAATGAACACTTTTCAAAAGAGTTTCATCATTTTAATTTGACATAATATTAAAGGAATCGTTAATAAAGACCAAGCCGGCATTTTATGGAGTTTATTACTGTTCTGTCTTCTTGGGGAAAGTTCACTGGGAACTCGCTTTAATTGGCTCCAACTGAACTCCACAACGACCCCAAAAAATTGATGCGATAGTGAACCGGGCATCGTTCCCAAACTGATTACAATTTTATTGATTTGTTGTCGTCTTCAGATGTTTTTCCCTCATGGTTTTACGACCGAAACGTTCCTCGTTCTGGAATCCAATAACTCAATAAACAACTATTTAACGATTTAATTTCACCTATTTGACAAATATCATAAAAGAAAATCGTAGGTCAAAAAAAAAATATATCACTTCTTCATCCTCTGACCAACCACGTGGGTCCATGCGGGCCTTCGGGCCGTGGGTTGGCCCCCCCCTAGACCCCCAGTGGGTGAGCGTGGATCTGCACATCACGCTCCACGAGCTGATCCATCACTGTCGTCCTGGTCCAGAGTGACGCTGCCTGGCAGCTGCCAGGGCCGCCAGGGGGGAGGAGGGGGTCACGGGGTCCGGGTGGACCACGACCCGGGCCCGGGTGGGCCATGGGAGCCACCAGGGGCCACCAGGGGGAGGTGGGGGTTATTCTGCTGCAGCAAACAATACACCTACAGGCTACAGGACACTGTATGGGAGACACTTTAAAATTTAATCTCTGGGTTCCATCTGCCAACATGTGGGAGGTTATTCAGGGGAGCGATTGGGGAGTTGGGAGATTAAGTCACTGGATCAACTTAAAAAAAAAAAAATTGCTTTGAATTCTTAAACCTATGTCTTTTTTTTTGAGGTTTTCTCGATTTAAAGAAGAAAAATTAAGGTGTCATCTTTTAAATTGAGAAATCCTGAAAATTTGAGATTTGACCAATTGAAGCATTTTTTTTTCTCCCCCAAACGGGAATCGTGGGCCGTCAAAGTGTGGAGAGAGAGGGGGATGCTTGAGTCCCTCTGTGGAGTACCGTAATGATTGTTTTTATACTGTACAATCTGTGTTTCCGTCTGTACATTTTGCCAAAGCTACAGTATCTGCATGGTTTACCCGAGAAATTGTTTGCGGTCTTCATTCAATATTTATATTTATAGTCAGGAAATACACAATCATGCACTTATATTGAGGACTCCCATACTTAGAACGTCCTCTAGAACAGAGAAATTGGGGACGACTTGGCTCCTTGTTTTTCCAGTGGCTAACATGTAATATAATAGTAAAACAGAGCAGAATATTCTGGATGGAATATTCTAATATTATGGAAATAAATATAAAAGTATGAAAAAGATATAGAACTATTGTGAAAAAATAGTACACCATGCTCCAAAGCATGGTGTAAAAATGTATTGGAATCAATGGCTCAACTTAAGAAAACTGCTTGAATTCTTCTATAATACCATAAAGTCTTTCATTTTTAGGTTTTCCCAAATTTAAAATGCACACCTTCATTTCTAAATTGTAGTGAAGTTGATTCAATGACTCAATCTCACCTTTTATAACTTCACACACGTTGGCACAAAGACGCTTTATGGAACTCATCGATTTAAAAATGGTAAATATCTGCAATATAGCGTCCTGCGGGTATAGTTCGCTGCAGTATAATGGCAATTAAATAGAAATGATGGTTGTGGTTAAAAAAAAAAGGAGAAATAACCATTAAATGCAATAGCTCAGGTGTCAAAAAAAACATTTAACTTTATTTCAGTGATGATTAACACCTGCGGAAAACGCGATGGGCACGGATATCGTCGGGTCCGTGCACATTCCGCACGGCGCAGGGCTTTGTTTTGCCCGTCGCCTTGTGTGGGTGCTGACAAAAGCAGCGGAGTATCGATGACAATACGGCCGATTGGGGGCTCCATTGTCCCCCCCGGGAGCCAGGAATGTGTCCCCTCGCACCAATCACAATGCTGAATTCACAACGCCCCCCCTAAAAAAAATTCCATTCTACAATAACAAGAATGCCAGGTGACAGTTTTTTTTTTTATTTTATTTGATTCAAACCGTTATCCGGCTGTCACACGGCGCCGCCCCCCTCCGGTCCCTCGTTCACACCATCAGGGAGGGGATCGCACTGATGAATCACTGCACATTTTAACAACCAAGTACATTATAATTACATGTAATGATGGTGATTATACTTCCCAGAGCAACGTATGGAGTCGTCGGGTGATGAATGAATAAGGAGTGTTTAATGAAGGGTTTAAAGGAACGAGGCAACCAGTCATACAGTATTGCCGGGTCCTTCAGACCTGAATAGCTCCGGGGAAACGATCCCGCTTTACACTGAATCCGAACAAACAGTCAACGCACCGGAAGTCTCCTTTCGTTAATTTGCGTCGCTGCAATTACGGCAGCACTTCATCAACGGAACACGTTAATATCAGAAGGAGCCAAATGGAAAGCACAAAGGAGGTTCTTACAGGTTTTTATTGTGGAACCCAACTCTCGGAACCCGCCCCCCTTGGAGCCCTCGTCGGATTCGGTGTAAAGACGGAGGAGGGTTTTGGGGCGAGGTTCCAAACTCGCCCCCTGGTGGTCGCTTGCTTCCTGGCGGCTCTAACGTCTCGGTTGTGCTGTTTCGTTTGTGGTCCAATTCAAACAACTTATTACAAAACCAGATGACCGGCATGCAGGTCTCTGGCCCTTTCTCAATCTGCGTTCTTGTCTGTACTTGTGTTCTTGTGGACTTGTGAAACGTCATCAGTCGCAGCCCAAGTACTGTTCCATTTCAAAGTACGCATCAAGCCAAGTCCAGTCCAAATGCCCGGATGTGGACTTGCTCCGCCCATTTTATTGAGGATGCATCGGTGGTGACTTGTGTGGACTTGGGACAGCCAAGTATCCCAGAATGCATTTCGCAGAATGTACATATACAAATAAATATATCTATCAATAAATCAATAAATACACATTGCAATAAATACATTACTTATTTATTTATTTATTAAGTCATTAAGTTCATATTTTATTTTATGATTCATTTAATTATTGCTTTTATTGAAGGGTATGTGGAAAGTATATATTGGTGAATTTAATGCTAATAATTATGAAAATTGTATAATGATAATTTAATAAAATGTGTAATTAATATGACACTCTGGTTCATCGCCTCTTTCAATAAATAAAGAAATCCATCAATAAATCCATGAAGAAATAAAATACATTATACATTATACATTATTCATTATATAATTATTCATTTTAATTTAGTTTTAGGTCATGATTTATTAAAGGATATATTGAAGGGTTTATTTATGTATGGATTTATTTATTTATTTGTGGCTTTAATGAAGGATAAATTCAAGCATATATTGATGGATTTAATAAAATATTTCTATATTGTTTATTTGACATGCTCGGTGCTCCAGCCAGTCGAAAGACAGATATCTCTCTACCTACTGTAGCACAGGAAACTGACGTCGGCTTGTTTGTTTATTTGTACGTTTATTTGCTTATTGCCTGCAGGTTCAGCGTACTACGACAACGTGCGGCCGCTGGCCTACCCCGACTCTGACGCTGTGCTCATCTGCTTCGACATCAGCCGACCGGAGACGCTGGACAGCGTTCTAAAGAAGGTCAGTGTCACATGGATCCGACGTGGCCGAGGTTCTTTTCGGGGTCTGATCCGAACAGCGTTTCCGCTGCTCGGAAAGCCGCCCGAAACCAGCGACAACCATGACGCCGTTTAACATTTCTCTTCCGGCTCGTTTTTCTCTCCCATTTCCCTGACATGTTTTGTGATGCAATACCCAGATGCAGTTCACCCGACGGCCGCTAGAGGGCGAGGGTCCAACTGTCGGATGTCAGACTTTAGGATTAGAAGCACGTACCGATGCAAAAATACGAGCGAATTTCATTTTGTTTTGTAGTTGGCGTACTGGTCTCATGGTTCTGTAAATTCCGTCCTTTAAAGGAAGTCCAAGGCTCTGCACCATGGTTATTGCTCATGCGGTTGACGATCAAAGGCATTTAAAGAAGAAAGGAAATGCAGCGGAACAAATGGAAAGACTTTCCACGGCGGGTCACAACATGGGCTTTTGTACCCAACAGCTATGGGGACTCCCTGAGGGGAACCTGAGGGGTCCGCATCGGGAGAGCGGACAGAGATTTTTAGTTTCATTCAATTAAAAGTCGCAAAAAAAAAAAAAATGAGATGAATACATCAATAAAATACAGTTTTTATTGTTTTTTATTGGTTATTTTTTATTACGGCCGAGTGTACGTGGGCTGGACCAATCACGTGCACTCAAGTCTGGACCAATGACCTGAAGGTTCCTGTTGCGCTGGTTAGTCCGTGCCCTGGAGAAGAAGCTAAAAAAGTCCCTCAAAACAGAATCCCAAGAACTGGGATCTTTCCTGGTTCCCGCCGTGCGGACACACACAAAAAAATAGGGACAGTTCTTCCAAAAAGTTCTTAAAACGAAAGTTCCAGTGGTGCGAAACGCCTCAAGAGCAGGAAAAAAAAAACTCGGAGAATTTCAGGTATTTTTGCCGCTGATTGTCCCGGAGGACAATCCCACAAAGGGATTGTCCTCCGGGAAGCACAATGAGATGGCGGACGACGCTCCTTGGACGACGACGTGGACGTTCCTGCATCGCTCACTAATGACCGGAGCCCGAAACCTCTCGGAACGTCCTCTCTTGAGCCAACTTGAACTTTGACCTTGTGAGAGCCCCCCCGGCCCCAAATTCCTACAATAGACGCAGGATACTCCGCCGTGACGAATGAGGAACTTGGAGACTTGGCATTACAGAGTTCACTCCAAAGGGTTTTGGATATGTGTCTTTTAAAGTGGAAATCCATCAAAGCATCCAATCGACAAGTCCCACAATTCCATTCGAAACTGCAGTGCCCTCCAACGTTCAGGTTTACCCTCGTCTCCGTCCGGACCCTCCCCTCCAGTGGCCCTCGGATGAACTGCGCCTGGGTTTCGCGTCACAAAATACTACGTCGTAGACGAGCTGAAGAGCTGTTTTTTTGTTTGTTTTTTTTCCCAGTACAACAGCGAGTTTGATCAGCTGGTGATTTCATATTGTCCATGAATGGGAGTTTAAACCAGCTTTATTAGTACACATAATACACACAATTCACTTCTATAAAAATAGATTTATTAAGATAAGATAAGATACGATAAACCTTTATTAGTCTCACAAGGGGGAAATTTACAATGTTCCAGCGGCAAAAAGGGGACAGCAGAAAAAAAAGAGCATATCAAGTACACACTATAAACAATCTAAAATATACAGAAACATACAAATAAAAAAATCACCATAAATAGGAGCCAGATAGTACTATAAGTGTACTGGACATATCTTGACACATTGCACATCAGTGCACTTTCTTCTTCTTTTTTTTTTTTTTTGTAAATATAAAAAAATTGCACTTGGATTCTTTCACAGTCGTGTGTGTGTGTGTGTGTGTGTGTGTGGTTGGTCTACTGGCTGCACTGTGGGAAGGACCTGCTGCCATCGTGCTCCTTCCCACACTTTGGGTGAAGCAGCCTATCGCTGAAGGAGCTCTCCAGTGCCGTCAGAGTCTCATGCACGGGTCAGGATTCCTTCTCCATCATGGATGACAGCGTAGCCATCATCCTCCTTTCTCCCACCGCCTGCACTGGGTCCAAGGGGCCCCCCAGGACAGAGCTGGCCCTCTTGAACAGTTTGTCAAGTCTCTTCCTGTCCGCTGTGGTGAGGCTGTTACCCCAGCAGACCACTCCATAAAAGATGGCTGATGCCACCACTGTGTTGAAGAAGGTCCTCAGGAGAGCCCCCTGCACCCCAAAAGGACCTAAGTCTTCTAAGCAGATAGAATCTTCTCTGACCCTTCTTGTAAAGTGCATGTATGTGATTAGTCCAGTCCAGTTTATTGTTCAGGTGAACACCCAGATACTTGTAAGATTCCATCATGTCAATATCCATTCCCTGGTTGTTCACTGGTGTCGGGGGGGAGTGTATGCGCCTGCGAAAATGATTGGTCGTGTATATGGTGACATCCACCGTTAATGTTAATAACGTCATTATCTTATACAAATTGACTTAGTTTTAAGCCCAATACCAGTCGAAACGAAAAACTTGGCCCATGTGACTTCATCGCGTCAGACGTAGAAATCCCCCGAAATCCGACTTACGGTTTGTTCTTGTCATTTGTCGAATTTGCTGGAAAGCTGCCTTCAGACGATCACTTTCTTTGTTCTCCGATGATATCTTCACCCTGATAAGGTTTTTGAATTTTATCCCCACTACCTTGAGGTGAGGGGGATATTTTTTCAAGTGAAGGTGCTGTGGCGGGCCCCGCCACCAACAATGTAAACAGCATAAAGACGAGCACATACTCAACACAGATACATTCAATGGCTGTTTCTTATCAAGTCCCAACTAAATAAAAGTATCAAATAGGGGATTTTTTGTTTTTACAACATGATCCCACGGATTACCACTTTAACGTTAGTAAAATGCCTCAGTAACAGCCGTCGCTGGCTGCGTCACCTTACGATGGATAAAACACTTCTTCTCCGTTTCCGTCTTTCATTCTGCCCTCTCATCACCGCCCCAGATACAGATAGAACTGGCTCAGTGCTTTCATTCCGCCTGGCGCCGACGTCGCCCCTCCGGAGCCACAGATTCTCTCTCTCTCTCTCTCTCTCTCTCTCTCTCTCTCTCTCTCTCTCTCTCTCTCTCTCTCTCTCTATCTCTTGCAATATTGGATCGAGCCGTGGAGGGAAAAACACCCCCTGGACTGCGGACGTATTTTGTTTCTCCCCATTTGTAGCCTTTGTTCTCCGCTCGCCCCAATCCCTTTTCAATCACTTTGTTAAACCCCCGCATCCCTCCGTTATCTGGTGATCCGCCCCACCCCCACCCCCACCCCCTCCGAGGCTCTCGCCTCTTCTCCGCTTCAGCCGCTTCGACCCTTGACCCCACCTGGAGGAAAAAAAAAAAAGCGTTTTCTCGCCACGTGTCCTTCTTCGCCAGCCGCCGTCTCCCTGCCCAGGTGGAGGCATCTTTCTGAGGGTTATTTCCATGAATGTACAGATGTAGTTCACACGATTTGTTCTAAGCAAGACGGTTCTCAACAGGATCCACATCAGTACTCTACCATGAAGTCACGACCCCGAAGGTCATTTCATATTGGCACCGTTCAATTTCACGTCGCGAGAAGAAATAGCGCGGGAATGCGCAATGCTTTGAGGCGGGGACGCCTGGGTACGGGCGGGCCACGATCTGCGAAAGATTCTCGGGCGGGTTTTAACCCCAAAGCACGGCAACGAGACAGACCGAGTCGGGGGGAGGGTTGGCGCTGGCAGAGATATCGAGCAGGTTTGATATCGTGGCGGAGTTGGGAGCGACGCAACGGGTGGCAGCCAGTGAGAGCGGAAACGGAGAGAGGGGGTGGGGTTCGAGGAGGAGGGACGGGGAGACAGGAGTGCACGGAGCAGCAGCCAGAAACACACAGCATACCTATTTTACTTTTCTTCTCTAAGGTTCTTAATGTGTGTATATATTTTTATTTAATTTTATTTTTTTGTTTTTTTACAGTGAGTAAGAATATAATAAAATATGACGCATGCTACCGCGTCATTTCCGGTGTCACTCCTCGCCTGTGTTTTCGTGAGACAAAACGTAGTTTGGAGACCCCCCGACAGACTCGTCGGGGGATTCCTCCCGGTGAAAGATCTCGTGACCGATCAGTCATGTAGTGTGAAAACCACGACACCGCAAGATTCCCCATCACAACACAGAAAGTTGTGTTGTGTGAACAGCGCAGCGATCTGACCACAATGAGGGTCGTGTAGTGAGCACATGGTATACGCAGAGGGACTAATGAGGGGATGATAAGATAGGATCCCTGCCCATCTCCAGGTGAGGGGATGGACGGGGATCCTATCTTATAAACTATCCTTTCCTTAACTATCCTATCTTATATCCTATCTCATATCCTGTCCTATATCCTATCTTAGAAACTAGGTGAAGGGAATGAGGTGTGAGGTGACTGCAAGGCAAGAGGGCGTGATCTGCGATGACGGGAGAGTTAGTGACCTGGCAAAATAACTAAAGCCCAGATAAAATAAACTAATAGACAATTTGAGCTCTTTTTTCAAATTGTGTTCAATTACTTACATTTTTTGGATTAATAACGATTTTTTTTATTTTAGTAATGCATTTTAATGCATTATTTGTAATTATTTTAGATTTTAATTTTACGTGTTCTTGTTTAATTTACTTGTTAATCATCATGATTATTGTTATTATTTGTTTACTTATTTATTTAACAGCCATACACACACAGCTGGAAACAAGGTTTAAAAATAAAAGCATGGCACCAGAAATCCGGTGCACTTCACAAATATATATTTATAGATTTTTGGGGAAAAGTGTCCATATAGAGTTAACCTGTTGTCCACCTGTGCGATAGACCAGCGACCCAGTTCTGCCCTGGGAACCACCAGTTGAGAACCTAAAGGGTTAAAACACCAGTATGTGATCCTAAAATATCTTTTAAAAGACTTTGTTTTTGAAGCACATGTGTGAGCTGGAAGGTGGCAGACCTGACCCGCTGAACCCAGAGCAACAGATGCTCACGTGACAGCAGCTGCGCACACACACACAAACACACACACACACACACACACACACACCCACACAGACACACACTCACAGAGAAATGTCAAAGGCCACACATGCACACACACACACACACACACACACACACACACACAGACACACATGTACACCAAGATGAACACGTGAAAGGTGTGACGTGCTGTCACTGGGTCAGGGGTGTTTTTTTGTCGTTTTCACAGCAAGGAGAGGGAGAGAGGGAGATGGGTCATTTTTTGGGGAGCGTGCTAATCCCATGACAACCCAAATATCAATCATCAACTGAGCTGTGGACACAGTCTGCAATTTTCGGGAAGCTGATGGTTGTCGATATCACTCCTAACATGCATGAATCAAAGTTAGATTTACTGTTTGGTTTAATGTTTCATTAAAGGCTCAAAGTGTTTGCCCCATTGGACCGCACGCAAGCACAGTGAGAAGCTGCAGCAGGGTGCTTTCTTTACATTTAATAGGTTCGGGGTTAAAAAAAATGACAAACTTCCCCTTTAATGTGAAGCGAGTTCAATTCAGGCACGTTGACTCTCATGATCACTTTAAGGAAGAAGAAGCCAGTTCACCAACGGCCATAATTACATTGAAATTCAGTGTAAAATATCGCTGGGAAAGCTTCTGCGGGGGACCGGGCCTCGCCGTGTCGGCCGACTCCATAAGTTTGGCACTCGGTAATCGGTATCGGCGTTGAACTGTGGCAGCGCTGCATCCTTGTTGCCATGGCGATTCGTCCTGTGCCCGTATCAAGGTTCTACGACCAAACTTGGCTCCGTCCAATAAATGTTGTTTTATTTTATTTTATTTCTTTAAAACGGTGTCGACACGTGTAGGAGCAGACAGGGACAAGCCACCGGTGAATGCTTTATTATATATACTTTATTTTCTTGAGTGCATTGGATGGATCACTGTCCTGATTCCGCCTCCTTCAGTCGGCATAACAGACTTTATGTGTGCAGTTTATTACACCAATATGGGCTGCGCTCAACCCATACACAATAACACTGCCCGTCATGTGTTCTTAGTAATAATGGAGTTGTCAAAATACTCGTAACAGCCTCCACACCACACAAGTCACATCTCAGTACTTACACAAAACTTTCACCCTTTCTCACACTTACAAGGAACGACACGTTTTCCTCCCACTGGGTCCCGGACGACAGAAAGCAGAAAGCAATCCCTTTGTGTCGGAAAACAAATGGAGACAAAGTGCCCGAAAGGGGTGGAGAACGAGACGGAATGAAGGGAATCAGAGAGAGGGAGAGAGGGAGAGAGATGGAGAGAGAGAGAGAGAGGGAGAGCAATACGAGCTCATATTGTACTGAACACAGAAGGAATGTTGAGCTGTGGCTTTGTCATCAGCTCTGCTTTGTGTCTTTCCGTTTTGAATGGATTGCGTGTCATCCTCCGTCATCCTCTGTTCCGTCATCCTCCGTTCCGTCATCCTCTGTTCCGTCATCCTCCGTTCCGTTGCGTCCTGTCTCCGTGCAGCCGCAAGTACTTCTCCAGCGATTAAAGTGCAAATCAATCAGATCCTCTGTGTTGGGCCGATGACACTACAGAATTACCCGAGAATTACATGGGAACCGGTGGCGGACCCTGCCACCAACAATGGCAGTGGCATATAAGGGATGCACATGCATAACGCAAATAGATTGACTGATAAAGTGGCAGCTAAATAAAGTATCAATATATCAGTATGATGTTTTTTTTGAACAAAATTATCTCCTGTATTACCACTTTAACTGAATTGGTTGGCGATACGGCTTTATTATCAAGATAACCAAAGGGAACTTAACATCAATATTCACAAAAACGAAATATCCGCTCATACTCTCCAAACGTGTCCCGAAACAAAACGATAACATTCTGCAAAACCTACGCCCTGTATTTTCAATTTATTGGTATTTGTAGATGGGCGAGGCTCAATCAGACTCATTGTTTCAAACACAGTTATCCGGTTGAAAAAGGAAGGTGGTTTTAGATTGATTTCATATGGAAAATTGAAAAAACTGTTCCTCTCCCCACATTCTGAAACAAACTGAACTGGAGATGGTAACCGATCGGGAATGCGGGTTATATAATGGAAATGTTTTACCCTAAAGCAACATTAAAGTCATTAAGATCAAGGCTGGACTGGACACGTCTCCCTTTGATGCCGACCGAAGCGATGTGCACAAAGGAGAAGCAGCAAACGAGTCAAAAAGGATATTTTCCCTCGGAGCTGGTTGTGAGTTGAATTTCATCCTCGGATCGTGAGTGGAATGTCCCTTCACCTGCATATCAGGAAGGGACTGAAGAGCTCAACACAGGGCGTCGTTGAACTGGATCAACACAGCAGGAGGTGTTGTTTCCAACCGTTTAGAAGCAAAAACAGCTATCTAATGCTATCTCCAAATATGATCACATATATGATGTTTAATATTATCGCATGTTAAATATTCTTTATTCCCTAATGTTATGTAATCTGTTATATATGATCGAATGTTATCTATTCTCTATACTCTAATGTCATATATTATCTAATGTTATATATTCTCTTTTCTCTAATGTTATATATTCTGAATATTCTAATGTTATATACTCTCTGATGTAATATATTAACTTATGTTATATATTCTCTATTCTCTAATGTTATATATTCTGTAAATTCTGATGTTATATATCTCTAATATCAAATAACGTCTAATGTTATATATTCTGTATATTCTAATGTTATACAGTATATCTCTAATATCAAATAACCTCTTATTTTATATATTCTCTAAAATCATATAACCTCTAATGTTATATATTCTCTGATATCATATAACCTCTAATGTTATATATTCTGTACATGTGCTCCCCAGTGGCAGGGCGAGACCCAGGAGTTCTGTCCCGGGGCCAAGGTGGTTCTGGTCGGCTGCAAACTGGACATGAGGACGGATTTGAACGTCCTGAGGGAACTGTCCAAACTGAGGCTGATCCCTGTCACACACGAGCAGGTGACAATTATTATTATTATTATTATTATTATTATTATTATTATTTTCATTCCATGAACTATAGGAATTATTTATTTCATTATTTATATATTTATTCGGGAAATAATATGGATATTTAATATGGAAGGGATATCTTTATATCAGACAGAGAGACGGATAGATGGATGGACGGACAAACAGACAGACCAGACAGACAGGCAGACAGGCAGATAGATAGATAGATAGATAGATAGATAGATAGATAGATAGAGACAGACAGAAAGACGAAAGACAGACAGATAGATAGATGTTGGACACGCCCCGTACCGGCCTGCTGTGCGGAGCGTTTTAAACCCTTTTCGTGTTTCACGTTTGGGGGAAAAATGTGCTTTGAGAAACATCCTGACGGGTGTGCGGACGAGGCCTCAGAGCCAAGCTCATTCCAGACGGACACAGAGCTGCCGTCCTGTGTGGAGCCGAGGAACGACCGGAATTATGAGCAGCTTCCCCATTTTGATCGTGCGACACAAGAGCTCGTTTGACTCATGCTATTTTTTACAAGTGGAATTTGAAAGACGGTCGGAAGGCACGGGGCTACGGGGAGGCGGTGGCAACCGCCCGTCGACGGCGGGGACCGCGCAGCCGCGCGGTTAGAGGTCGGTTGTTCAGAGCAGACGGAGTTGTGTAGTGTGAACGATCCCAAGACTCCAGACTCTGAGACGGTGGGAGGAAAACATCGATATCCCGCCGATTGCTCAGCGGCGGCGTCTCCCCGTCCGTAACGGGCGCCCAAATCAACGGAGCGACTGTGCTCTTTGGTCTGTGTTTGGAGCCTGTTTTTTGGGAGGGGGGCGGGGGCGAGTGACGACACCGAGCTGAAATCCGCAACCACCCTTCCCGTGGGGTGTCCCCCCCCCCGTGGTGTCTGCTCTGTTTCACGGGTGCGAGCCTTTAATATTTCACGGCTGCGGTGAAGATTTGAAATGTGAGACGTTTGTTTTTTCCGTACGTTTTGAGAAGGCAAACGTAAGGTCTGACGACACACCGCCTCCCTCAACCCGGCCTGCAAAGCTCACTTCTTCGCTGCTCGTGCACGCACATGTGGGTCTCTGACGGTTCCGCCAACGCACAATAGCGCACCCACTTTAAAACGGGGTCTTGTAGATGTGCAGCGACTGGATTGCTCAATTCTCGCCCCAAATTTGTTCAGTCACAGATTCTGGTAGAGTGATAAGTTGAAAACGGTGAAGGTGAGGGAGTAAATACCACGGAGCCACCCCCCCCCCCCCCCCCCACCCACCCCCGTCAGCCGGTCACGGAATTGGGGTCCCGGGGAGGGTGGCTCCTCCCGCAAAATACAGCCCATTTTGGAACAGGATGGTTAAGAGGCATGCTACAATGGCTAGAATGCATAACTTGAGTGGTGTTTTCAGCAAAGAAAAACCTCACAAACACGTTTGAGGGAAACTCAGAGAGCTGTGTGAACGCATTGAAAAGGAGCATAAAAGGTCCCCTGTGAGATCAATATCTCATAATAATAATAATAATAATAATAATAATAATAATAATAATAATAATAATATTTTGATAAACCTTACACAAATAAGTCGAACACACTTCTCCTCAGGTTTTGCTGAAACCGTCTAAAATGAAACAAAAGAACGAAATTGTGGAAATAAAAGGCTCAAACAGATGAAAGACACAATAAAATCATAAAGGACAGGTGAAGGTGAACTGTTGTGAACAGACCAAAACATGCTGGGATTCAAACCCGCGCCCACTTGATCTCCCTTCCGCTCCCTCCGTCCCGTCTCTCCCTCCCTCGTCTCCCTCGCTCCCTCCCTCTCAACTTTAAAATTCAATTCAACAAAGCTTTATTAGACCATGACCATAATGATTTTTTTTTTAAGGAAATTCTGCCTCCCCCCTCCCTCCCTCCCTGCCCCTCTCTATTCAATCAAAAATATTCCATAAAACTATTTTTAATGCAAGTTCTCCATCTCCCTCTCCCCCCCCCCCCGCTCTCTCTCTCCCTCCCTCTCCCCCTCTCTCTCCCCCCACTCCTCCCCTCCCTCTCCCCCTCTCTCTGTCCCTCCCTCCCTACCCCCCCACTCCACCCCCCTCTCTTCCCCTCTCTCTCTTTCCCTCCCCCCCTCCCTCCCACTCCTCCCCTCTCTCTTCCCCTCTCTCTCTACCCCCCTCTCCCCCTCTCTCTCCCTCCCTCTCCCCCTCTCTCTCCCCCACTCCCCTCTCTCTTCCTCTCTCTCTCCCTCCCTCTCTCCCTCTTTCTCCCCCCACTCCTCCACTCCCTCTCCCCGCTGTTCTCTCTCCCACTCCCCACCTCTCTCCCCCTCCTCCCCCCCATTCCCCTCACTCTCCACCCCCCCCCCCCCCCCCAAATCCCCCTCTCTCTCTGCCTCCCTCTCACCCCCCCCCTCCCCCTCCTCTCCAGGGCAGCGGCCTGGCCCGGCAGATCGGAGCGGTGGCGTACGCGGAGTGCACGTCCAGGTACTCGGAGAACAGCGTGCGCGACGTCTTCCACGTGACGGCGCTGGCGTCCGCCGCCGGCCGCGCCCACCGGCCGCCGCTGAAGCGGGCGGGCTCCCGCCGCGGCCTCAAGAGGGCTTCGCAGCAGCCGCCCCCCAGGACTGACCCCCTCCCCGCCGCCGCCGCCATCCGCCGCAAGGACCGCGCCAAAAGCTGCGTGCTCATGTAGCGGGAGGGGGGCGCCAGCGCATAACAACAAAAGAAAACAAAATGGCCGCAACAGGGTGACGTGGGGGACGATGTAGGACAACACACGTGGACTTAATGACTTAATTTATTGGTTTGTTCTTCGTCGGCTTGTTTGCACTGCAGAGAAAAAAGAAAAGAAAAGGAAAGAACAGACAGGACCAAGCGATGGAGGAGGAGGACGGTGCGGAGCGGTGGAGGACATTGTTTTTTCGTTTGTTCCGTCAACGGCAGTGGTATTCAAACAGTAGGGCGCAGAGGAATTGCAAAGAGGGCGAAACAAAATAAAAGATAAAAATATATATTTAAATTTAAAAAAGGTGCACTGGCAATATAAGATATGTTAAAAAAAATTCATCAAAAAATAGTTCATTAAAAAAGACACAATTTATTCATATTTTAACTTATTTTCATGATTTATTTGATTATTCTTTTTTTTATCATTCTTATTCTACTTGGCATTTTTAGGGCTGAAAGTGTCTGGACCGCTGGCCCACGACACGGCTGGGGTCTGGTTCAAGTTTGATCCATATCGGTCCACATTCGGAGTAGGCATTAGGGATTTGACCGGAAGCAGCAGAACGTCTGTGCATCGCCGATGCGCCAAGGTTCTGAAACTTAAGGTCGGATGGCGGAGAGAAATGAGATCGTGGAGTCAGACGCTTTGTGATATCGTCATCCAATTAGTTTTATATGTGCGGGTTATGGCTCCGGACGCCCATTCGCATCGGTCGAGCTGCGTGGTGTGGACTCCATGGCTCTGTAGTGGTTACAAACCACGCCTGTGTTGGTGTCTGTGTATCGTCTTACCTGCCTGACGTGGGCGGGGCTTTTCGTGTGATATTTCAGCTCTTTTGCTCATTTCGTAAATTAAGTCATTCTGTTCACCTCTAACTCCGGTGTTAGTTGCAGCGTTATGTCCCCCCTTATTTTGCGGGATTCGAGGAAGTCCTAACATACAAACTGCGTCTGTCTCATGGACTCAGAAGGCATCGGAAAACTATAAATAATCACAGAAAGTCGTCACCGCCTGGTTACGTCACTACGTGTTGTTGCCCCCAAACGGCATGAAAACGGTCACGTTTACGTCACTGCGTCATCATTGCCCGACGCGACACCGATGGTCACCTATCTGTCACTGAGAGTGTGGGTCTATTTCCGCAGACAACACGGTGAGTTACAACAACGAGAGGTTCTGGTTGACAGGCAAACACGGACGGCTGTTTTAAAGACAGGAGGGTTGCGCTGTGTAGACCGCACAGTGGTTGCTCCGCCAGACGAGCAACCAGGAGACGACGGACCGCGCGAGCTGATGCGGCGTTCAACGCAAACTCGGAAAATCGTGCTGCGTTTCAGAGAACTCGAAAAACTAATAAATACCAAATACGACTTAACTGGACCCCGTGGATTGCTGCCTGCACCCATATTTATTATTGTTATTATTATTATTATTATTATTATTATTATTATTATTATTATTATTATCAGTAGTGCACATGTTAGCCTGTGAATAGGAAGGAAAAGCCTCAAATGAGTGTGACTGCTCGACACGGTTTATTATAAACTACGTTAGTTTGCATACGACACATTTTTTAATTGTGCTTTTGAGGGAAGGGGTGGACGTCACAAAAGGTTTGAATACCACTGGTCAATGGCCTGGCTTTCCATGTTATTTTTATTAAAAAGAAAATGTTTGTGGCGCCGCTTTTTTCTCGTCAGGCAGAGGTGAGGAGATTCAGATTTGTTTTTCTTTCATTCTTTCTTTTAAAAAAAAAACAACCTGTTAACTAGAGCAGGGATAAAAGGATGATGCTGATAGGTTTGCACGGAAAAAGGAAATAATGGCAGAGATGGAGAAAATAATATTCAAAAAAAAAAAAAAAAGCACAGTGTGACCCACTTGTACCGAAGCTCATCTCGATTTTCATCTGCAAACATGGATGTAATGAGACGCAATCTCCTCTTTATTCCCGAAACCGAAGCTAAACTTACGAGGTCATCGATGACCGTCAGGGAGTTCTATGGTTTTATTTTGTTGTTGTTCCACTTTATATCCTGAAAAACTTATGGAAAAGGTAAACAGAGATATTTCCAGTGCGACGAGACCAAATTAAAGGGGCCGGGAAAGGAGACACTGATTTCTCTTGAAAAACCACAAGTGCTTTTAAGATGGAAAAATGTAATAATCACTCACGGTTAAGAGAACAAAAAAAGCCGACGTGACGTGACGTTAACACTGTTGTGATGAAGAGGAGGAGGAGGAAGAGAAGGAAGGATGTGATGCTGTCAAATAAAGGAATTCAACTTGCTCTCAGTTAGGCCTACACACAGTCTGTTGATGGAGGCAACTTTCCTTTCACTCCAATCCACTTGCATCCCTCGTTCCTGCTTTCTTTCAGCGTGTCGCAGCAGCCGAAACAAAGAGGAAACAGAGTTTGTTTTGTTTTTGTTTTTTGGGTTTTTTTTGTTTGAGGATGGAGCGATTCAGGAGGATTTACTTTGAAAACAACCTCCCGCTGCGTCCGTCTGGAAGAAAGCTTTTCACAACAATCACTACTCTATCTAATCACAACACTAGACACTGTGTGTGTGTGTGTGTGTGTGTGTATGTGTGTATGTGTGTATATATATATATATATTTATATATATATTCACCATATCATCACCATCAGTGCAGCTGTTTGAGGGAAGTTATTATGAAATAACTATCGACACAAAACTCAAACAGGACAGAAAAACAAAGTCATTCACTTTTAGTTCCACTTCACCAAAATGTTTTATGGGGTCATTTATCTTTCAATTATTCTTAAATGTGTAATAAAAAAGTGTTTTTGTTTTTTTTAACTTGTGTGAAATTGTTCCCCCACCAACTTGTTAGAAGTTAAATTCACAGAATAAATAGTGTTAATGATTTTATATATCTTTATCATATATCATGATTTTATATTCATATGCTATATTTATTATATATATGTTATATAGATATATGATATGATATGATATCATGTTTAACAAACAATTAAACAATATATATATATATATATATATATATATATATATATATATATATATATATATATATATATATATATATATATATATATATATATATATATATATATATATATATATGATTCTTTATATATGTTGATATAATACAATTCGATCGCAAGACATCATCCCACATTAAATCAAGTTCACAGAAAAAACAGTGAATGTGTGATTTTATATTCAGTGTATATATACAGTATATATATATATATAAACACACTGTATATATACACTGTGTGTATATATATATATATATTGCCTCAACAGCTAAACCATATAAACATCTTTTTTTGATTCATCCTCGGTCATATCGTGATCGTGATAGTATTTTGGTTCTTGTAATATCATGATGTCGTCTTTGAGGAGCGTGACAGTAAAATAATGCCGTTTTCTGAACTTCATAGGCTGTTCCAGCTTCTAATCAATGCTCATTATATTCACTGCTTCACTTTACTTCTTGTGTGTCAATATCTTATGGAAGCACCGATAGTCGTCCCCCAAAATATCCTCAAATGATCAGTATCAAGGTACTCTATCGAGGATTTTCGTCAATATCACCCCGGCTCCAGTTGGGGCCCTGGGCCCCTCCAGCTGACAATTCTTGAAATAATTCATCTATTTCTAAAAGTAGTACCTAATTATGTTACAGCGAAAAACAATCAAAAAATAAAAGTGAACAGTTATTTTTTTCCACAAAGTCTTTTTGTCATCGCTGTGCAGGGAATGATGTTAATGCAACAGTAATATATGTGTGGAGCAGAACCGTTGTCTGACCCCGTAACCTCGCCATTTTCTTTCCTTTCACCAATTAATATTCGGACACTTCAAAGGACGGAAGTTAAAATAATTCACGGTCGGAAGATAACGCGGCTGAAATAAGGGCTTCCCTGAGCAGATTAAAGAAGGGCTGAAAACGGAGTCAAGGTTGAGTTTCCTGCCTTTTCACACTTTTCCCTCAAGAGTTTTTAGATTCACCGCTTACGCTGAGAATGTTTAATCAAAAGTAAAACAAAATCCTCAAAGTAATCTCACAGTGACTGGTCTTAAAACTCATTGACCACTCCACTCAATGCTGCATTTTTTATTTGATTTGCTATTGTTTTTTCAGGGTCGAAACAAACTATCTACTTTTACTTAAGTGCTGAACTCAAGCACAACTTTGAAATATTCTTAGCAGTTCCATTTCAGGGGATTTTGTGTATTTTTACTTTTCAACATTTCAGTGGAATTACTATTTTAATATTTTTTATTAAATATGTTTAATTACAAATTGGTAGGAAGGATACGGTCAAAATATGAAAACAGGAGCTCACAGCCTCAATCAGAAACAAAATGGGTTGTTTTTGGAACGGGTTTCGTCTCTCTCTTCTGCTGCATTTATTCTTATCTTAATGACGTTTATATTCTATATTATTAGTATTGTGTATTATAGTATGGTATACCTCTACTGTAGTAGAGTACCTCTTCTGATAACACACACACACACACACACACACACACACACACACACACACACACACACACACACACACACACACACGCACGCACGCACACACAGAAGTTGATTTTAAAATAAGTTTCATGTCTTTAAACTATGAAATATTGACCAAAAAAATCTGAACTATAACTTTACCCTTTAATTTAAAGAGGTCTGAACTCCAGGAATTCGACATTTAGCTTCCATTTCTTCCCAGCACTGGATGAGGCCTGCGGCGGCGCCAACTCGGGGCCCAAAGTAAAGGGACTTTTTATTACGTTTCCTACGTCTCAGCGCTGGGAGTGGGACACAGCCGCCCTCCAGGTGGGCCACACCACACCACATGCCATACCAGGCCCACTCTCCCAGGGGCCAGGCCCGCCGCCATGACCTCCCAGGGCCAGGAATACCCTTCCTGGGGCCAAGGCACCCTGTCCTCCTGGTGGCCAGGTCCACGCAGGGGCCAAGCCATGCCCTACCTCGCGGGGACCACTCCCACCCTCATGGGGCCATGACCTCCTGGGGGCCATGTCCGCCCTCCCGGGGTCCAAGCCACAGCCTCCCTCCCAGGGACCACTCCCACCCTCCTCGGGACTCACTGCATACCCTCCTGCAGGCCACACCACACACCCTCACTGGGCATGACTTCCCAGGGGCCATGTCCGCCCCCCCGGGGGCCAAGGCACGCCCTCCCTCCTAGGGACCACTCCAACCCTCCTAGGGGCAAGGCCGCATACCCTCCTGGGGGCCACGCCCATCCTCCTGGGGGCCACGCCACACGCCCTCACTGGGCCATGTCCTCCCTCCATGGGGCCAAGCTATGACTCTCCTCTCGAGGCCACTCCCACCCGCCCTCCTGGTAGCCAGGCCCGCACTGGGCCACACCTACCCAAGGGCCGCACCCACACTGACCGCAAATCAGGGTGGGAGTGCAAAGCTCATAGGAATTGCGAGTAAATGTCTCTCTCTCCAGCCGCCTGTCTGGAGTGTCTGCAAAATGCCTGGGGACCAGAAATATGTGCAGCAAGTATGGCTGACATGAAGATTTAATGCATGATTTAATCTTGTTGCGTTTGTAATTATTATAATTAAAACATGCCCCCTGGCTCTGGCTTTGCTTGTGGATGTAATTGGACAGAAAGATTTTTTTTCCTGGACTTTTCTGTTTCACTGTCGCTTGGTTTTCTTTGGAATGGCCATGAAAACAGCGGAGTGAGATGGCTGTGCTGGTAAAGGGAGGTGTGTTCAGATTACTGGCGTATGCATATAATTGGCTATTAAAGCCAAGGTGTCAGTTCGAAGCCTCAGCTCTGGGTCAGGACCTGTCTGATGCAACACGCTGATGATGCTGCGGAGGATGGAGAAAATGAAGATAACGATGATAATAATGGTGATGGTGATGATGTCAGGATGCAGATCCTTCAGCCTGGAGGGAGGAAGAGGGAACGTTTCATTTCACTCAACACAAATCCTCAAACGTAATGCAGAGGACATCATGGAACACAATGCAGTAATACGACTAGTACTACTACTACAAATATTTATACTATTATTTATACTATCACCGGTGCTGTAGTGCTGACAATTAAAGGGATAAAACCACTATGAGGTATTGGGGCTGGTGTGATTAAAGCAGCCACACCTGTCTTGGGTCTAGTAAATTGGACCCGGGATCAGGGTGGCTGTACGCCTGTTGCTCATCAGCGCAATCAATGAGCACAGGTTAGATCACCCATCCCCAAACACACGGGGAGGAGCCCTCGTCATGACATGTTTCCATTTGCTCCGGGCTTGTTCCACCTTGCCCAGTGGCTACAGTAAACTGGTGTGTTTTCAACCCTATAGTCTGTGTCTCTATGTCAGAGGGCGACACAAAACATGGCATGTGGCAGACGGAACCGCCACATACTGTATATAATAATACAACATCTTCCCTATAGGTTTTCAGATTAAAAAACACCATTAAAGGATAGAAGAAACTTACCCCTGCTGTAGCTTCCCGCTGTGTTTAAATGCAGTCCAATGGGGCAAACATTTAAGCCTCAAAATAACATAACACGTTAAATCTCCTTAGAAAGCGGGACGCTGACGATATAATCAGACCGTCTGTACATGTCATACCGGGGGAGCATTTTAATCAGGTTTTTTCAAGGTTTTATTGATTCATTTGTACTTCCGCAAATCAGCTGTATTGAATACGTCCGTGCTATATAAAGAGAATAGAAACAGGAGGTTGTGCCTTCGAACATCTCAAGTAACAATGTACTGCGGCAATGGAACCTAGTTCTGAATAAAACCGGATATTACCGTTATTCAAAACGTGTTAAAAAACATAAACAAACAGACACATGGGGCTACAACGTGAGTTTAACGTCGTCAAAAAAGGAAATTCAGCCTTGTCCAGGCGTTCAAGACCTGTTCAAGTTATAAGAGTACACTAAGACACGTGACTATAGCCTGACTTTCCTCAACAGCCAAGCTTTCAGCATGTTGTGCTATAAACAGTTATAAATGATGGGAATCAACATTTAAACAAGAAATGGGTTGAAAAATAGAAAGCACCTTTTAAGCGTCATCAGTTTGTCTGCATAACAACATAATATAATAAGATGTATTGAGCATTGCTCTGTTTGGTAAAGCAGCAGTTGCAGTGAGAGCAGCCAGGGCTTGCAGCGGGGGGAAAATAAAACAAAATGCACATCTTATTGAATAAAGGACATCGCAGCGAGTTTAGGGAAAATAACTATTCCGTCTATTAGCGTCTGGGCCAAATCCGCAAAAAAACCCCCCCCAAAAACAAAAAACAAACCTGAAAAATATCTGGAGTCGTTTTCTTTCCCTCTCGCCATAATTGCATGGGCCATTAGTGGCACAGAAGCAAACTTTCTGGCATCATTTGTGATTTTTATCCCTAAATTAAGTGATGTTATCAGTGACCGCCGGGCTCCCACCTCCTGCAACTTTAATGTCTTTCAGCTCGAACGGCGT
This sequence comes from Zeus faber, assembly GCF_960531495.2. NCBI lineage: Eukaryota > Metazoa > Chordata > Actinopteri > Zeiformes > Zeidae > Zeus > Zeus faber. The sequence continues at coordinate 21,218,272 of NC_137207.1, forward strand.
CTCCTCTCATAAAACCACGACCCCAATGCTCAGAACCCCAGAGACGCAGGTCGGCATTGATCTATTATTAGCGCATTGAACTTCAAATCCTCTCCTTTGGAGGTAATCGATTTCTTCTGATCTGGGGCCAAGAAGAAGAAGGAAAGCATCCCGTAATGCAGGCGGCACTGCGCCGTGTCAGCGGCAGGGGCCGCATTAAAAATGCAGAGCCCATTTAAACTGTATGTAAAACCAAGCACATTAAATATACATGCGCGCTGCGTCCACCGGGGCAGACGCTGATCCTCGTGCTCTCTCTTCGCAAACAACGAGCGAGAAAAATGGAGAGATTCCCGCCGGGGAAATCTGTAGCACGCAGAGGTGGAAGATCCGGGTTCAGAAAGTGAAACTCCACCCTGGGATTTGGAATCAACCATGTGATAATTTGCTAATTAGCACCAACCCAGTGGTCCAGCTAATGAGTTAAATGTGATTGGTGCATGGTTGGAGCCGTAATTGGACATTTTTTTATGATACCAACTTGGAGAATTGAACTGGGGGAATGAAAGCAAAGTGAACCGTAATTTACTTATTCCGCTGCTCGCGCAGTGCTGCCACCCATGGCCAGGGCTTGTATTGCAACCAATTTAATGTACAAGGATGTGCAGCATTAAATTGGTTGTTCTGGCCACGGATGGCAGCACTGAGCTAGCAAAAGGTTATCTAAGGGAAACAGAATAACGGTTAATGGAATGTGATTGTTCCAAAAAATTTAATTTTTTGGATTTTTGCAAAGGCCAGCATTAAATTGTCTCGCGGGCAAGATCTGGCCCCGGGCCTGTGGTTTGAGGCCCCTGAGGTAACTGATAGATAAAGTAAAAAAAAAAAAAAAAAAAAAGGATGTTTGCATTGCTCTCTCAAACGAAACCTCTGGCTTGCTGGGGGGCCGACATGTCCACGACTTGACTTTTAACATCCCGGTGAATCAGCACTTTGCTCGTTTAGCGTGCACAGCGAGCGAGCCAGGCTTGTCTGTGAGCGTGCCCGTTGTTTTTGTGTGCACGTTGCAGCCAGCTGGAATCCTGCTGCTGCAGCTCTGCGGGGCTGGAGGCCGCTCGGGCACTGGTGTGCTAAAGCGTGAACGCAATCAGGGTCATCACAGATAACTGCACTCATTATTCACATCAGCTCCCAGGCGCTGGATGCGTGATTTTGTGTGCGTGCATGCGAGGACGTGCACGTATACTAGCAGGTGCTGCAGGTGCACTTCCTTCAGCACAGACAGACTGCACCACAAAATATCTGAGACCATTTGTGTGTTTGGGCGAGAGAATAGTAAATGTGTTAATATTTACTATACCTAATATTTCCAACACAATTTGGGCATTCAACTGAGGTGACACCTGGTGCTACCTGCATGTAAATCACCGGAGATTTACTTGTAAAATTACCTCGTGTCACCTGAAGATTTGATCTTGTTTGCATGGTTCGGATGCTTTGCACAGGCTTGTTTACTTTGACTTTGACTTCATAGAACATGTTTTATCTTAGAGCCAAATATAATTGTCTTCATGACCTCCTATTGAGTATGCATGGTGCACAGACTTCAAGAACGCCTTGCTTTTTTAAACACATACAGAGGAAATACATAATATCCAATATTGCCATTTTCACTCACTTGTTTTTCATTTTCTAGTTACAGTATCTCCTCGCTTGATTATCATTGCCTGCTTGTTTTGAGCTGCTGTTACACTGCAATTCCACCCCCTGGGATGAATAAAGTACCTATCAATGTGATGACAAATAAGCTCAAAATTGTCGTGTTTTGAGTGATAGTGTGGGGTTAAAATGTGGTGTGTGTATATATATATATATATATATATATATATATATATATATATATATACTGTATATATTGCCAACAGAGCAGCTCAGACCTCCCTTTCAACAATAACTTCCTCAAGGCTTTCCTGGGGGGTCACTAGGCATTCCAAGTCCAGCTGAGAGATAATCTCTCCAGCGTGTCCTGGGTCTGCCCTGGGGTGGAGGAGCAGCCGCTGTACTCTGAGGTCCTCCCAGATAAAGGAGATTCTCACCCCATCACGGAGGGTGAGCCCCACCACCCTGCGTAAAAACCCCATTTCAGCCGCTTGTATCTTCTATTCTTTCGGTCACGACCCATGACCGTGGATGAGGGTGGGAACGAAGACCGACCAGTAAATTGAGAGCTTCCCCTTGCGGCTCAGCTCCCCCTTCACCACCACGGTCCGGAACAGTGTCTGCAATACTGCAGGCACTGCACCTAATCGCCGATCAATCTCCCGATCCCTTTTCGCCTCATTCTTGAATAAGACCCCGAGATACCTGTACTCCTCTTCCTGGGGCAGTTGCTCCCCCCTCATCTGTGGGCAACAAGTCATCTTTTTCCGTGAGAAAACCATGGCCTCAGATTTGGAGGTGCTGATCCTCCTCCCGACCACATCACACTCGGCTGCAAACCGCTCAAGTGCGCGTCGAAGATCACAGTGTGGACGACATTATCTGCAAATGGCAGTGATGCCGCCCATATGTCACTGTGGCAATTCCGCCTGCCACACCCCACCCGGGTGGCGTTTTCAGGGCCCTCAGACACGAGGACACAGGTAGAGATGTTGAAAACACACCAGTTTATTGTGGAGAGTGGCAAGATGTAACAAGACGGGAGCAGATGGGCGCATGTCATGACAGGCGCTCCCTGTGTGTCTGTGGGGAAGGGTGATTTACCTGCTGCTCGTCGATCACTCTGACGAGCAACAGGCGTACAGCCGCCTCTGATCCCGGTCCCAATTACTGAGACAGGTGTGGCTGCTTAAACCACACCACCCCCACACCGCGGTCACCCAACTGGACACTCTCCGGACAAAGGCTATGGCTTGATATCCTAATCACCTTGGCGTGAACTTTCCCGGGAAGGCGGAGTAATGCGATTCCCCACCCCCACTCTCTGGAACACCCCTGCCGGTCCCCTGTTGTCTGTTGGGCATTGCACCCCACCCCCTACCCCGCACCTTGCAGAGGGTGAGACCATACGATAGAGTCTTGGTCTTCATGTTCACTGTGTCATCGGAGCGTTAGGATCATGTTTATCTCGATTCTCACCCCAGACCTGTTCACCTCGGGAGAACCTCCCGGGAGCATGAAGCTCCTGACGATATAGCTCGGGCGGTGGGGGCGGGTCACTGAAACTCGCAAGCCCTTCCGCCACGACGAGGCCACAATCCGGGAAGGCATGAAGGGCTGTTTATTAGTGAATCTACACAGATGTGTTCAATAGCACCCGCCAGCCAAGTGCTTGTTAAATTACCAATAACCATCACAAAAACATGATTGGGGGTGGTGGATTTTGCTGATGTAAAAGTAGAAATTACCTGACATCGAATGACTCTCGTTAAAGTGAAAGTACCACCTTGAAATTTATACTAAAATAAAAGTATGTAGGTACTTTTATCTCTTTTATCTCTTAAATGTACATTAAGTGTTAAAAGTCAAAGTACACGTCAAATCCAGTACACCGACACAACACAGTCTAAAAACAGGACGTTTAGATGTTTGCTTTGAAATTTGAGATGTCGTGGGGTAGAGGTCAAAAGTCTCCAAAACTCAAAACAGACACTTGAAAAATATACTTTAGTTCAAGGAAATGAACAAAGTGCTGAATTGTGCAGCGTTGACTCATTCAAACAGATTTAAAAAAGTGTTTATTTCTTATAATGTTTTTGTGCTCCGTGTTCCTCTGAAAGCCAGGATCCATCTGAGGCTCTGGTCCACTGATGATACACCATAAAAAAACAAACACAAAAAACCCAAACACAATAATAATCATCATAATTTTGGTCTGAAAAATCCACATTGTGTGACCCCCACATCTGGAAAAGCACATCTGGTATTCCGAAAGTCTTGGAGTGGAAAGATCTTCCGTCATTGCCTCTTTTGATCGGTTTATTTATCTTTTATTGCTTTATTTGTTTATTTATTTGCTGTGATTTCGTAAAAAAAAAAACTGAAAAAAAACGAACGCCAAAAAAAAAAAACCTTCAGCTTTGCGAGCGAGGAGCACAGCGGGCACGGCAATGATGGACAACAGCACTCAGCGACTTGGCCTTCCAGTGCGGGCAGATGTCTGAGACGCATCATCCACTCAACTATCAGATTTTCCTCGATGGCTCCAAGAAAATTTACCACACACACACACTATATTTACTGTATATATACAAATATACATATATACTGGATATATATACTGTATATACACATACTGTATATATACACACATATATACAATATATAGAAAATTGCATTTGGAAAAACAGCAGAGGCTAAAAATAACAACAAATGATTGGATCCATTAGAGCAGAGACGAGGCTATACATTGGAAATTCACAATCTCACGTCCCTTCATAGTGGTTTTGTTTTAACGCATGCGAGTGTAACTAATGTAGTTCCACTTTCGGCAGATATCTGCATAGTTGCGCCCGCGGCGCAGGGGGTGGGGTGCAATAAGGAAATCATCTCGACAGCAGATCCTTTTGTTTCTGGTCAGTAGGACATAGCGTGCAGTCATTCAAGTAGACACGGGGACCATCATCCCATCCAAGTCTGGTTCTCCCCGTGTTTAAGTGTTTGGCGGTTATCGTTTAAGTTAAGGGTTTAAGGCTTTCTCTGTCTTTAAAGGACCGGTTTGGTCATTTTCAACCCAGGCCTCATTAAAATGTTCCCATCGTTTATAATTGTGCTTCAAAACCTCCTTACATTCTGTTGAGCAACTTACCACTCTGCTGCAGCTTCTCACTGCACTTGATGCAGCCCAATGGGGCAAACGTTAAAAACATAAATCCCCTTAAACTTATATTATAGTGGCACGTGTCTGAGTGTATTTTATTTTTTTTACATGTACGTTTTCTCATTAGGGGAGAACATCCAGAGCGCAGCATTGGCTACAGCATGTTGCCGGTAGGAAGCGTCAGAACTTCCTGTTTTTGATGTAGCCATGGGAGATGATTTGTGGAAGTGCAGAGTCCTGAAAAAACCCTGACAAAAGGAATGTGTTGCAACCACTTATCCCCAGTACAACATATAAAGGCCGTCTGACTATATTGTCAGTTTCCCGTTTTCGAAAAGGAGATCTAACATGTTCTTTGTTTTTTTTAAGTCTAACGTTTGCCCCATTGGATTGAATTGAAGCACCGTTAGAAGCTGCAGCAGGGTGGTATACGTCTCCCAATGGCAAACCTTGATGGGAAGCAGCACAAAACATTTTAATAAATCACATTTTAAAAGAAAAGCACACCCATCGTTTAAAGAGTTCCCTTTCATTACACCAGGTCTTTTTTCCGACCGCATTAGTAATTATTCCCTAAACTTCCCAGTTCCCACCACTCCTACGCTGCTTTTATCCACAACCATTAAGCCGTTGTGTTTTGCGTGTTTTAGGGGAATATTGTTCCCATTTGGGGTGCAGTTACCGTCGGACCAGATGCGAGAGCTCGTCCGAGTACGTTTCAAATGCCACGTGCGAATTAATCTCGTTTGCACGCGAATCTGACACAACCTGTGGCCCCCGAGCAGCTGCGCGGCGTGCGGCCCACTCAGCCATGTGCACGGGGCATCGGCGGCCAAAGAAACAGTGGGCTCCGAACGGACAACCCACTGCCAAATCAAAGTCTTTGGGACTAAGATCTGAATGAGTTTATTCCGCCAGGTGAACTTACATGCACTGTACAGCACAAGGAATTTGTCGCGGGGATGATTCGTACGTTTATACAGACGATAAGCACTTAAAAAATGTAAATAAAAAAGAAATAACATAAAATAGAAGAAAATAGCAAAAAAATACAAAACAGAAATAGTCAAATATGAAAAAGATATACAGAATATTCAAATGTGATTCTTTATGCACAGGATACATTATTAGTATGGTTATATAGGGTATAAATTGCAATTATTGCATTGCATTACTAAGTTATTACAGTTTGTACAGTGTGATTATCCCTTGAATTGTAATAATGAAGTGAATGTTTTCAGAGCTTTCTCTTCAACTAAATTTTATGTTATCATCCCTTTGTTGAAAGTAAAGAGACTAATAACAAACTATTATGCATCTAAGCAACACTGATCGGACCGGTGTTATGGGACTGCAGCCTGCTGTGTATTGATTCAATGGGCAGGGAAGCTGGTGGTGGACTAGGGGGAAGCGCTGCCAGTTCTGTTGATTGTCAAGGAAGGAGCACATTGTGTTTACCATTATATTTCAGACGTGGTCGCAGATGTGTCCCGTGCGCGTGTGTGCGTGTGTGTGTGTGTGTGTGTGTGCGTGTGTTCCGAACCACCAGAATGAAATCCAAAAAACAACGTCCGGATGAACCAAGTCAAATGAAGGGTGGGTTTTGCGGCAGCACTTTTGACATTCGGGGGAACGCTGAGATCACACATTCATAGGATCTGTAACTTCTGTAAGTCATGACATTTATTAGGATGAACAAAACGAGCACTGCACACGAGGTGCTCATTGATTCTGGGCCGAATGAGACACATTGCTCCCTGAAGTGCTGATATGATCAGGTTGACTTAGGAATGTTGAACTTTTAACAAATACAAGACCGATTAATTTAACCATAAGCCTGTTAAAAAAAACAAAAAAAACAACAACTATAAATTGGTAAAAAATGTAATTATGATAAACATAATATATCATATATAATATAATAAATAAAACAACATTTCCAATGTGTGCCTTTTTCAGCCTTGAAGACGGCATACGGACCACTGAGAGCTCTTTCTGTTGGAGATTTAAATTCAGACTCATTCAGCGTGAAGCTGGATTTCTCACAAGCCAACAGGCGAGCTGGTACATTTCTTAGCAGAGAAAGGTCACTGTTGTCCCCTCACACTGCATCATCCCCAAACCCCCCCCGCTCTCCTTTATTCCCATACATTGCCTCTTCAATAATTCAAGCTAACGCTTCGTCTCGGCACAGAATGTTCTGGTCGTTTCCTCCGCTCCGAGTGGATATTAGTCTTTGTCTCAGTGAAGAGTTATTATACTGCACATATACTGTATATTGTACATATACGTATACTGCACGCGCTCATACCGAAGAGAAGGAGCGATGGTGCAGACGTGACAACTGATTGTATAAGACGTTGTGGGCAATGATTCCAATCAAGTTGACATAATTGTTGAGGCCTGATTGACAAAAAAAAAAGAAAAGAAACAGATTCTGGGTCTCCTTACTCCGTTGCTCAGAGGTTTTGAAAGGGAAGAGCTCTGGGGAACGTGAAGGACACCACAGAAGTCGAGACAGAATTTTGTACAATGCAGCTTTTTGCAAAGATGTTCCAGAAAGCTGTCACTTGTCAAAGTCATTTTTTTATGGATTGGATCAACCCCCCACCCTTCACAAGTAATGTGAAATAATCAAATAATCAAATTAGGAAATATCTGGACTATAGCATAACGACTCCAAATTATTAGGGTTGAAAGGAGGGTTTGGTATTGACGGGCAATTCCAAATTCTATAATTTAATTTCTCCAAATAATTGAAAAGGCACAACAGCACTGGATAGTGTATTGAATGATTGTGTTTTTTTATTGAGGGAACCAAACTCCAAGCAGAAATACAAAAACACATGAAACACAACACGGGTGAAGTGCGTGAATGACAATCAAAATAGATAATTTAGGACATCAAGTTAAGATTATTACATCGATTTCCACATCAACTACAACAAAGTGGAACAATCAGAGCGGATTCCTTCAGAAAGCTCAGACCAGTTGTTTGACTTTAGAAAGAGTGACTGAGACGTGGGAGGGATCGTAAAACATGCGACCGTGAACAGAGTTCCCCCGGCTCAGGGTGCGTAGTCCTGGTGGTTCTGGAGGGTGTAGGTCGCCACAGAGTCCAGCAGCCACGCCCGCGTCACCGCCGTGGCTCTCCCGTGGAGGTCTGCGGAGACAACGTCTTTAATGTTACAGCCGGTCAGTTTCGACCATTAGGGGGAGCGCGGCCTACCGAAACCCGGTCGGAGAACGCCGAGTCGGGATCCGTTTCGAAAACACTTTGGCTCGGTGACTTAGAACCCCTCCGTCTTGTCGACGCAAGTCCGACATAGATTCAAGTTTAAAAAGACTATTTCTCCGACATTCTTTTATCCGAAAGAACAGGGCTTCTTTGTGTCCCCGGTGGCGGGTTTCACAACGGAGTCCTCCGTCTCGGTACTTCGACAGGAAATGAGTCAGTGTCCGGCGGGCGAGCCGGACGGACTGAGCTTTGTCGACAGTGACAGCTGCGTCTGAGGCGGCACACAAACATACTCATTAGCACGCAAACCCGTATGTGAACGAGCCGAGGCTGTCCGACACCATAGCATTCGGAAAGTACCGGGACGGCGCACTACAATCTGGTGAGACACGGCCAGCGCATAGAACGCATGGTGAGGGCAAGACACTGGTAAAAGTTTCTCTGCAGTGCCAAGAAGGAAACCGACGCGGCCGTACGACCACTGCTGGACGTCCGAGAAGCTGCCGCTCTTTCTACTCGCATACTAAACTGGACAATCCTACGAACGTTTAACTGGCCGTAAGGAGTACGTCACTTTGGAATCGGAATCCGAATCCATACCAGAACCCTCCATCGTAGGAATGGAGCGGATTCCGCTCAAAGCAATTTCTTCCTTGAACGTTCTTTCATCCAGAGAACAGAGATTCTTTGTTCCGGACACTTTGGGGTTTCGCGTTCACCATGCGGTCCTCCGTCACGTCACGTCACGTCGACAGGAAATAGTCGGCGTGCAGAGACGGGGAAAAGAGGCTGAAATGACAACAGCCTCGATGACCCCTCAAATGTCCCCTTCATAACCAGATGAAACCCGTCTCACAGCTTTTACTGTGTTTATTATTGTGTGCGTTGTACGGGAATACAAGCTGCCTGGACTCCACCGCCCTCATCTTTGAATACCATGAAATTTTAATTTGCGATGTCAATTTCGACAGAATGCAAGAGATTTAACAAGAGTTTTGCATTGCACCATAGAAACGACCGTTAAATTCATTAAAATAATACCCGACATCTAATTCTGCTGATCCTCGTCCGTCTTGAAGACCAGCGATGACTGATGGTGACAAATGTACACTCCCAAAAGACAGTGATACGATAAGTATCAAGTATCAAGGAGGCCTTGCGGAGGAGCATCGCGTCTGGCAACGTTGGTGCAGCTTCTGCGTCTTCCCGTGGCTGTCACAGTTTGTTCCCACTTGTCCCAAAAATGTGAGTGATCGGGCCTTTAAATCTGCATTATATTTCATATTAAATCCGTTTGGGCTGTCTGGAGTAAAATAATAAAACAAAAATTTATGAAACTTAATATTTAGATGTGAGTGGATCTCTGACCCGCGCCGTCAAGTGACAAGCTTCCCATGTGAAAACTGTCTGTTTTAGCATCTATTTTAACAGCGTGCCGCATACATTTCCATTTCCCAGAGGACGAGGGAGAGGGGGAGAGAGAGAGAGAGAAATCCACGGTCACAGAGAGAGGAAGTAATCGGCGGTTCAAAGCCAAGGGAGGGTGAGGGTGAGCGGTGGCAGCCAAACCGGTGACCTGGGCTAGAAGAGCCCGAGGAGGTGGCAGAGAAAGGGCACATTAAATATACAGCAGCGCAAATTAGGGAGGCAGGGGAGCCCGAGGGGGGAGGGAGCCGGTGGCACTCGCTCTTCCCCCCTTTTCCAAACTGTCAACCTGCTCAGTTTTGTGTGTCAGGCATTGCCATAACCCGTCTCTCTCTCTCTCTCTCTCTCTCTCTCTCCTGCTTGACGTCTTCTCTTGGATCTCTCTCTCTCTCTCTCTCTCTAAAGACACACGTTCTTTATCACTATTTCAAACTAGCCACAAATGCTGCACAAGTCCCAACTTTGCTAAAAATAAATTAAAAAAAAGATTTTCCAAGTTATTTATTTAGTCCATCCAATAATATGAACTTAAGCCAGCCATAATGATTCTAGTCAGTCATTTTAAAAGTGTTAAAAAACAGCACATATAATCAGTCAATCAATGGTGCATGTTCTCTAAACTCATCCCTACAGGATGGCTGCAGGAATCAGAGACTTCAATTTAACACTTTACGACTTCGAAAGGACCTTGCAGGACGCCCCGGTCCATCACCAGAGGCTCCGTGCTTCGGCTACGATTGCGGTAAGATTTGTCAGCACCTTTGGCAGACCTTTCCTGAGGGACGACACCACACACACGCACAACCACTTAAATCCACAAAAAAGTTAAAAACTGTACCCTCGGTGAAGGATTTGTCACTGTTGAAGACTAATTAGACGCCGTCGGTGCCTATTGAGAGCACCGACATCTCACACTGGTCATCACAAGTACAGTGTTTGCTCAAATCAACCCACACAGAAACACCCACGCACGCGCACGCACACGCACACACACACACACACACACACACACACACACACACACACACACACACACACACACGGTCTATTCCTCCGTCAGACGTGAACCCTCCAGGCAAAGCGGTGCACAGATTATGCAACCAGTACCCCTGCTGCTGTCAGCCTGTGCTAAAGCATGGGGTGTGTGTGACAGTGTGTAAGAGTGTGTGTGTGTGTGTGTGTGTGTGTGTGTATGTGCGCTCGCACACAACTTGTTATATGTAAGTGAGAGAGAAGGACTACAAGTCGGTGAGCGTGTATTATTTGGTGAGAGTGCGGTTGTGCTGCTACTATGAGAGGAGACTCACCGCTGCACGTGAGCGCTCCGGGCTGCACGACGACCAGCTGCCGGGACGTCTACGGGAACAGACGGTGGAAATGAATCCAAACATTTTAAAGATTACACACTGCATAACATGATGTCGTTGATAAGACGATTTTGTCTGAAGTGACTGATGATATGTCCAATTAGTCACAGTATGAAAGCAATTGTATTTCACAGCTTAACATTTAACTTTTTTTTTTTTTTTTTACATACATACATACATACATACATACTAAGGGGGAAAGAGTTCCGTCAGTGCATCACAAACAGGGGCCGATGTGATGAATTACACCTACTTACTTTGCTATAATTAAGTATTTTTTATTTTTTTTTTAAGAAAATACGTTACACTATATCATGTACTTCACACCTTTCACAACGACCAATGGCTACCGAGTGCAACTTGAATTTTGACCAAACCTTTAGTTTGAATTTCTTTTTTTGTCACATGGTCCCCATCATTTTCCATTTGGCCTTTATAAGACATTTTAGTAACCTGCTTTATCTATATTTTGGTTTATTTAAAAAATAACCGCCTTGGTTGATAGATCCATTAATATTATTTAAAGAAATCTCTGCTTTGCTGAAAAGAAGTTGAAATGTGTTTTCTACATGGATCTCCGCTTTCAATTGACCACTTCTATTGATCACGCATTGCACATCAACAGTTAAAAAGCAACTCATATTCTAAAAATTACACCCAATAGTTTTCTGTGAAGAATATTTTGCATTTTAACGAAGTATCTCTTACATCAGTAAATTTAACTTGTAGTTGTGTACAATTGTCCTGCTTCTACTTGAGCGGTGCATAAAGTAGTAAAATAAAACATATGCGCCCCCTGCTGTAGGCAACAGAAGTAAATACTAACTAAGTTAATACTTTTACACTCAAGTTTTGTTTTGGAGAACTACTTTTACATACACATGACTGAAGACATGTTTTTTACATATTTAATATTTTAGGAGTAGTGACCAATAGTTACCATTTTTTAAAGTAACCATACATAACTTGAGCATAATTTGCGAGTAACTCACTCGTTCCTGTTCAAAGTAATTCTCCTGATTTGCTGCCGTTGCATATTGTACAAAACTCACCGCCGCCTGTACATATGCCAAGATCATTTTGGATACAATTTAAGTTAAGGACGTACCTATAAACAGATATAAAAACTAAGGCGCCCCAACAAAGATCACCTCCCACAAGCCTCCAAATCACAAGTCGAGGTTGTAGCAGCTACTCTGGTTTCTTTCGGGGTCCGAGAACAGATGCACTCACTGATTTACTGTGGAAGAGAAGTGGGTCTTTCACTGCAGAGGCGCCACAGAGCTCGGCCATCCACTCCAGCTGATCTAGATAAATAACACACAGAGATGAAGCAAATGAAATAAAAGCACCACAACAGCTGACCAGAGCCTGTTGCGATTTCCCCACTTTGACAAATAATCCCCTTTAACGTGTAAATGGCCTTGACTGATTGATTGCGGTTGAAGAGAGAGAGACTTTCAGCCTCTATTCCTTTTAAAAACAGAATTCTTTCTGACGTTATATCAAAAAAATCAAAATAATAGAATAAAAAACCCAACAACTCAATGTGCACAACAAACTGCTTTAGGACAAATTGCATTTGGCTTGAGAGGACTCGACGGGGGAAAAAAAGAAGAGTGGACACCATCTGGAAAACGACAAAGTGTATCTCCATCAACTCAAATTGCCATCGTGCGGAGGAGAAGAGCAGCAGGGAGGAAGGGTGGGCGGCTTGCTGGGTGCACTGAAAAGGGCTTTACACGGGAAAGTTCAGAGATGTGTGCATTTGATAAATCATTGGACAATGAAGTACTGCTACTCAGGCTCAAGCAAAGCCACTCGTGACTTAAATAACACAGGACGCTGAATGGACAAAGGACACTGAGAGGACATTGTTCTTTCCATCTTAACTGCTTCTATGCATGCACCATCCTGCACTTCATCAAAAGTAAATAAATCAATAAATCAATAAATCAATCAAATTACAGCATTCAAGACAAGCGTCAACCAGAGAGCATAATGAGAACCAGGAATGTGCCGACTAGCCATTTTGCTGACACCGTGTTTCCACTGCTGGTGCTGCCGTCTTTAGCCTTTCCCATTTAGATAATACACTATATACACACATCCCATTAAAAACTGATATAGTGCTCTGTCTCAGATTTAAAGTATGAATTTACAGTATTTATGTATATCATGAGTGTTGCACTGTGTTGTGGTCAACCACCAGGTATACACACCACTAAAAAATAGATTGTTTTTTTTGTTTTTTTTATTTGCAGCGGTTGTTTTTTGCCCTTCAGATATCCGGATATCACACGATATATGTCAGTGGCAGGGTCTTACAACAACTCTCTTGTAGAGCATACTTAGCGGGTTAAATAATGCATGAAATAATCCTGTTGGGAGGGACGGAGAGAGCGGGCTCCATCCTTGTGTTTGTAGCATGTGAAAGGGAAGCCTTGAAAGTGCTCACGCTTTGCCAGCCGACGCTGACCCATTAGCAAAGCTTCATCGATCAAGCGGGCGGCCTGAGTATACCACTGGACCACGTTAAGAGCCCCGGTAAGGAAGAGGATAAGGCCGGAGAAGAGGGGCCCCTGAGAGCCCCACTCGTGGCCTGGCAGCCCATTCATCCGTGCACTCCATCAGGGAGGTGAGGGACGCACGGGGCGTGCTTTGGGGATCTCGATCTCTCTCCCTCTCCCTCTCCCTCTCCCTCCCTCCAGGCGGGAAGCGATTAACCATCATTAGACCCCCGCGTTCAAACTGCTGTGGACGCCAGCAAAATTTCAAAGCACATTTATCACCGCACGCACATCATTTCCTGGAGAGAAGTGCCAACCTGTTCACTGACAAGCCGTGAAAGCGGAGAAACTCCCGTCCATGAACAGCAAACACGGCTCCGCGGCCATAACCGTGGGACGCAAAGATAGTGCACCAACTAATCCATGAACCATGAATATCTCACACACACACACACACACACACACACACACACACACACACACACACACACACACACACACACACACACACACACACACACACACACACACACACACACACACACACACACACACACACACACACACAGTCTCTCTCATTCACTCATCATTCATCTATCTAACTACGTCTTCCTCCTTGTCTGTCTGTCGCCATTGGTGGCAGAAGTACTCACATTTTTTTATTTAAGTAAAAGTACAAAGTGACGCAAAGTGAATGTACCACATTTATATTCAAATCCAACATTTAAACTCCACTGGTTATAGGCAACACCGAGGCCACACACACACACACACACACACACACACACACACACACACACACACACACACACACAGACACACACACACACACACACACACACACACACACCATTGTTCACCATTTCCAAAGCCATTCCAGGTGTCAATCAAAACCTCTGAACTACTTTGACTACTTTGCTTTGTTTTGTTTTGCAGCCACCTGAAAGCAGAGCAGGTCATATCTATCAGGGTCCAGCAGGATACCACAATTCATTAAAGAGCAGACAATATGGCGGAGAAAACACAGCATTGAAAAGGTTGGACCGACGGGGGGTGGATTCTTTTTGTTTTTTTTGCACCGCCACTCCCACTGCAATTCCTCTTGTACCGTTTGAAGCGTCCATGAAAGAGGCGTTAAGTCCTTCCTGTCATATTTGACTGCTGCAGGTGCTCCCATGCCGTGTTAACTCGCAGAGACCAAATGCCGTTCTGACTGAATGACGTCCAGGGCTCCAGACGAGGTGAGGGGCAGATGAAAGGCTTCGGGGACGAACCCCAAGAACTGCGGCATTTAATAACACTTCCTATTTTCCCGCAGTCCAGGTACCGCTGGATGTATTCTCGCACCGTCCAAAATATCTGGGATGAATGGGTTGACCCAAATATCAAAGCTTTCTCTGCTATAGCAGAAAAAAACAAAAAAAATAAAAAATAAAAAAATAAACCCACATAAGTTTGTCCTTCCAAGAACTAAAGTCAGCCCTTCAAGAACTTGGTATTGAAACGGTCTGTGGCTGCCGCCTGATTGAGTTGAGCAGGGTTGCCAGTACCACTCTCTTTCCAGGACATATTATATGACTTGCACGTGTATTCATATTAAAAAGACCCCCTCCATTCACACAGGGAGGTCTTTCCACTCATTTCCCCCATGATTCTCCCGTCTCTTATGCTTTGTTGCACCAGAGGACCTGCAGGACAACGCACACCTTCCTACACTATACCGGGCACCTCCCACATTTCTGACTTCAGAAAGTTCAACCTTCTGCTCAACCTAGAAGAGGGTTCCCAGAGAACCCTAGTCTAGTAGTATTATGGCATTATATAAATATGAATTCTAAAATGAATACTGTTGCACAAAAAGAATATCGCTGCACATTGAATACCGATTCCATTGTCCTTCGTCATATTCCATGACTGGTTTTCCAGAGGGCTCGGGAACCATCTTCATTTCAGGCGCCACTTTCTAACTCTTAATCATGCCTATGCATCTCTACAACATGATTAAAGACCCGGCACAAGTCCCACGCCGTGCAATAATGATGATCGGAGTTAAAAAAAAAAAAAAGAAAAAAGAAAAAAAAAGAAACCCTCTTCCCTCGTCTTCGTAGCTAACCTTGCGCAGGCCCAGCCCCGAGGAGGGAGACCACCCTCGGCGAGGCATCTGCTTGCATCTCCCATCATTGGCTGTTATTATTCCACTCTGCTTCATCACGCCGGCTTCCCGCCTGGCTGCAGCGAGGCGGCGATGCCCTGGCAGCGTCCTTCCTCCTCGCACGTTTGCAGCGGCCGAGAATGGAAACCAGCCCTCAGCAGCACTCGGGGGCATGTGGGCTCAATGGGTTTGCCTTCACATCCCATTGCAAGAAATACAATGTATAACGTGTGGTAAGAGTCTCTAGGTCAGGGCTGTTCAGCTCAACTCTGTTGGAGGCCAGATCTCTAAGTCATTCACGCTTTTGTTTGTTGAACCATCGTGGCGACACAATCAAAAACAATCAATGAAACAATGAAAAGGTACATGCACAAACACCGACATTTTTTTTATCTCACACCTGTATTATTTATATTACTCTGTTGCACTGTTCTGTACTGCTGTGCTGCTTCTGCACAACCATCTGGTTTATTTTGTTTTAATTACCATCGGGTATATCTCCCACTAATCTAACTATGAACAAGAAAGATTTTTTCACTTTGCTCACTTACCAATTTATATTTAATTAATTAATATGCCAGACTATTCAAGAGAAATGACACTAGTTTGACAGAAATTAAGCAAGCAAATTGCTCTAGGTTGACAAGGCAACATTTAGCCACTTTTTGTTTTGTTTATTGCCAATTTATCCTACTCAAAGGGCCAAATCTAGCCACATGTTGCATAATAATATGCAAATGGTAGGAAACAAACAACTAAAACAAGTTTATTCAGGTGTATTTACCCACAGCACAGTGTTAAAAGCTGGCTTTGTTAGCAGTTCAGCATTAATCTACACACTCCCAGCTTCTACTGTCCCCCTGAACGATGCGATACAACGATACAACTCAATTCCTGACTACCTTTGAGATGTACATAGTGAATTACCTGTTGTCATGTTTGTGAAGGATCCTTGGAAGCAGATCTTGTAGCCCTTCATGAGGAGCTAGGGGGAAAGAAATAGATGCAAAGACTTAACCAATGGCCATGATTATTTAAATACTTCTGCAAAATGTCAAGCAATCACGTCAAAGTAATCACCTAGTGCACCTTGATGCAACAATAGTGGGACTCATATATGATGTGAAAAACGGGTTTTTCCATTTTTAGCACATAAGCAGTCTAGTTGCAAGTGGCTGTGTTCCAATTTTTTATTTATTTAGGCTCAGAGGAGGGGGTCGCGACTGCAACAGCGGTGCCATGATACTACACAAGGCAGCCCAAGCAATATATTTTAACCCCGCTGTGGTCTGAACATCGGAACTCTTATTAGGCCATTGCTCTTATTGTGGCACTTTGTTGGGAAAAGGCTGGGGAAAAGTGAAACTGCGAAGCTACAAGACCGCACACACACCGGACATTCCTCGTGGCAGGATCGATTAAGGAGCCTAAGAATCTGCTGATGATGATGAAACAGGTGAATGGCTCCAAACGCTTGCATCACAAGCTAATATCCACGGCTGGGTGAGGGCGCTCGGAAGATAAATGTCTGAGCAGCCAGAGCAAGAAGTGCAAATTTCTCACAGCTCCGTGGCTACCCATAATGATCGTTAGCCCGAAGGTGCTCTGGTCGGTCTGAACGAGAGAGCTTCTCCCATTCTGAGATTTTTAATTTAGACAACAACTAATGTCCTTCAGGTGGTATTAGTGCAGGCTCTGCCGCGCTCTCCCGCACCTTCCGAGGCATCAACATTCGTGTGACAAACTCCCCAGCGAGGCTGCTTTATCTGTAAGCGTCTGTCACTTGGAGGTGACAGAAAGTGAACAGGACAATCTGTCTGACTCAATCAAAGCCCTGCCGCCGTGATAAGCCCCCCAACGCCCCGCGCACGCACACGCACACGCACACGCACACGCACACGCACACGCACACACACCTAACCGCAAGTAGGCCTGAAAATTACAGCCAAATTGAATTAGTGGTGACTCTTAAGACAGCAGTGTGACCAACATGCCAATATTTTTTCCCCTCACTGGCAAGAGAACGATTCACACTCTGGCCTTACAACAACACAGCCCAACAGAGAATTTGCCGATTCCTTCCAAGGCAGATCCAGCAGAGGGACTTTTTTTTTTTTGGTTCAAAAGCACATTCAATAGTGGAGTGGATTGGAGAGTGGGAGAGGGACATGTGTGCTGTCGGGGAAATGTTGTGCGTTTGCAAAAAAAATACAAAATAAAAAAATAAAAGAACAAAAGTGATGAAAAAAATCCCCCGAGAGCGGGGCCGCGTAAAGTGCTGGTCTCGCTGAAACAAACGGGATTTGCCTCCGCACGTGTCAGGCGACAGTCATGATTGATATGTCTCATTGACAATCAACGACAAATCTGAAATAAAACAGAGTAAACCAACCATAGTAAAGCTTACCGCAATCATGTCTTTAAAAACATAAAATAAACGTTTAACAAAAACAAAAAACTGTATACTACAGTGATTGATACAAATGTGAATGCAAGTGCAGATGTGTAATATATACTGTTTATAGCAACTGCTGTCCAAATGTCAATTTCCTTACTTCTGACCAACAACATAAAAAAATGTAGTAAATACAGAAATGCTCCCATGCATCTTCCTCTTCTATGTCATTGGTCCAGTGAATTGAAAACGACTGTAAAGAAAATCAATACAAAATGTGATGGTGTGTATTAATATGCCATCAACGGAGTAGACGCCGATAGGATGCTAATTTAAAGCTAAATGGAATAAAAATGTCTTAAAAACACAGGAATTACCTGTTTCACGGAAAGCAGCTCCAGGCATGCACATTAGTGGCAGTAAATGTATCCCCCAGCGTCAATTTTACCGTGCGAGCAGCCATTTACAGTCGAAACCTGACTTCGACCGACATCGCGGGTTTTCTATGGAAAGGCTGCGTCTGCTCCAACTTTAGTTCAGTGCTCAAGATGAATCTGTTTGCGGCTTCTAAACACTGACACCAGGCTGCTCCCTGGGGGTCTCGCCCCCAGCCAGACCGAGAAAGACACCATTCCCGAGTAAGACACCATTCCCGAGAAATTAGGTCAAATAGGGCATTCCGGATGCACCAGACCTGGCAAACAGTCACCAAATATATAAGACAACTTTTTTTTTTTTTTTTTTCTATCTGACTGAAACACTAAAACTCCAGAAAAGGACAAGTGGAAGTCGGACCCATACGAGATGAGCAGACAAAACTGTCGCAAGGTTCGCACGGTCGACTGGACAGCGGCTCCTTTACGCGGTCGGTCAGAAGCTACCGTGATAGTTATTTCTGTCGTTGCGTCCAACGGCTGGAAAAATAAAAGCCCTCCCTCGTTCGACGCCTTTTTCCCCTGGTAAAATATCCTTCTTCCGCTCTCTCAGTCCCAGCGCCGTGTTGACCAGTCAACTGATGAACATGTCATCCCCCACTTCCGGGCTCCTGTAGGAGGACTCTGAGGTGGCTCCTTCCCCCTTGGACGACTCACCTCACACCCCATAACTCAAGCGCTGGAATCTGCAACCGGGGCGGCGGAAACGCTTCCCACCTTCGGGGTGAGGCCGAGGAGCCGTCTCTCGGGGATGCACCTGGACCCCCCTCTACCCTCCCTCAACCTCAGCCAGTTTTTGCCCCTCCGGTTTAACCTCTGTTCCCTTCGCTCGGGGGCTCTTTTACCTTCTGTGTTGTCTCGCATCCTTCAAGAAGTCCTGATGCGACAGAGCATTAACCCGGCTCAGAAACACAATAACTCATTTAGATTATCGGCACAAAGCCATAATCGCTTTCTAAATTATAGCTATTCATTTCGATTTTAGCGGTACAAGTCAAGATTAAGAAGCTTTTCTGAGAGTCTGCGGAATTATGGTCATTTTTTATTCTTGTTGTGGTTCTCGTCAAGATATACTATACGCAATAATGAGCAAATACTAATTGCTGTAATCCATAACATTTACCTCTTGAATTCGTAGCAAAACTTCAAATGCCTCATTTTCTTTCAGCGCATGACTGCCTATCATCTCCAATAAGTTGGAAAATTTTCTACTTTTCTTCCATGTTGAAAAGCAACACGACGCAATGTCTGAACAGTTTAGTAGGGGGGTGGTAGTGACTGGAAAATGTGATCTGGTGTCCATTAATAAATATTTATGATCTATATTTCTTGCGTAGTTTCACATTTACCTGATATGCTGCCGACAAAAAGTGCAAGTGAAAATGTATATACACCCTGCGGAACCCATGCGATTCCTGCTCCTTAACCCAGGACTCCTGGGCGGCCGCGGACCTCGGTTTGGGAACCCCTTAATAATGAAAAGTCCAGTATTTATTATTCCGAGACTCACGTTCTGATCCTCTGTGGTCCGAGCCCTGGTGGGACCCTGGTGGTTCGGTCCATTCACCACGTCTCCCTGCACCTCGAACGGACTCTGTTGGGGGGGGGGGGGATAATAATAATAAATCACATAAAAAGCTGAATTAACCAGTAAAAAAATATATGTAATATCCCAGAAGATGTTATATCTGGCTTTATTGCTTCCTGTTACTGAGCTACAACTATAGCTCTAATAGCACCGACTTGATTCATGTTGTGAAAGAAACGTTTATTGTTTTTCATTAAAGGCAACAAAGAATACAACGTATGTTTACGCTTGAAGGAAAATCAAATGTACAGTATCTCTCACAGCGACATCGCAAATCTAGGCTTTATCTGCAAATACCGCTAGGTTGAGCAGGATCCGTTGAACAATGAAACCACGACTTAACAGCAGGTGAAACAGCCGTAATATGTGAAACATGCCTACAAAAGCTACAAAAGATTCATCCCCAATTACCTACCAACGGCAAACGCTGAGATTTAAAAAATTCCAAACAAATAATGCATGAGAGTCGTCACGCGGCCTTAATGCGAGGTATCGGTCGGCACCCGGGACGACGTACCTCGTCTAAGAGTTTCCCTTGTTTCAGACACTCAGATATCCCTGCGGGGGTGGGGGACGGGAGGGGAACAGAAAGCAGAATATTATTGTCGGCGGGTCGACCGCTGCGGGGTTATGCAACAACTCCATCACCACCACACTGTTTTAAGAGCATTTAGAACACGGGGGGTGGGGTGTTGTTCTCCACCGGTTGAGCCTCAGGATCCAGATTTGTCGTTAAGTCGTTGAGTCCCGACAAAAACCACAAGTGGCACCGAGCACGAGAGCGTCACGTACACCGTGGGTGTGTATCACCAGTTATAGGGACCAGCGCATGATGGCCTCCCGGTTAGTGCCTTACTCAAAGGGATTGGGATCAGGACCCACCCGTTGAAAATCCCCAGGGCGGGGCGGGGGTTGCCGGTGGCGTTCGAATGCTTGAGCTCCATGCAGGAGGGCAACGAAAAACAACATACACCAAGGGTTCGTCAAAGTAGTCGGCATTCATACTCATCCAAACACTAAAGACGGCATTTTTCCACCATTTTTCTGGCGGCCAAGCGGCGGTTCCACACGCGTGGTGTTTGGGAAAGATTGGGAGGAGGACGGGTTTCAAACCGCGTCGATGGACAAACTTCTCTTAATGGACTCACACTGGAAGCTCACCACCCACTTCCTCCCTGCGATGCCCAGGAAGTACTTCAGCGTGCGCTCACACACCAGTCGTTCATCTGTGGCAGGAAACGAGAAGGAGAAAAAAAACAAAACATGAGAGCGCTCAGAGACGACATCTACATGTGCATAACAAACCGTTGGGGAATTCCACTACTAGAGAATTTACCATTTAACTTACTCAAATTATAAACAATGAAACAATGAATCAACTAAATAAGTAAATATCTAATTGAAATTAATTTACTTACTTATTTCATAGATAATGTAGATAGATCATTAATACAATAATAAATAATTAATACTTTTTTTTTTTAGGGATGCACCGATTTATATATTTGCCTTGTTGACTGCCACCGGCCTATCGGTAAATGAGATGACACTGACCGATGGCAGTGGCCAATGTTTATCCAGTGTTTCCCCAACTCATGGACTTCACTCGGGCCGGCCACCGCCCAGGTCATTAAATGGCCGTCAAAGTATATTTGGCGACCCACTATAGCATTTTTTTTTATCCGTCCCTGAGAACGACACCATCCGCAATAGATTTTCGAAGACAGGGCTCCTTGCAGCTGTTCCAAGAAGGAGCTCGGAAAACTGTACGTGATGCTGCATTCAGGGGAACTCGGAAAACATCGGCAATCGCCATCGCCCAAATTGTTAGTTTGAATATCGGTATCGGACTACAATTTTACAGTCGGTGCGTCCTTACTTCTCATTCTTTTTTTAATTACACTCATCTTTGCAGGTTACTGACCACAACGAGCTAGACTGGTTTATCAAATTGCCTGATGAGTGCATTCTTGCTGGGAAAGGCGGACCCCGCCACCAACAATGGAAACAGCTGGCTGCGGCTGTTTCTAAACACTGACACATGGCTGTTTCATAAAAAAAAGTGCCAGCTAAAATACTACACTAACTCCATTTTTTTTTTTTTTTTTCATCTTTTATAATATTACGGAAATTGGTTTGAATTTTCATTCCGAGCTCCTTCCAACTACTATTACAACAAAATTGTGAGAGCCACAGCGCACTTTTTACTGCGTACATTGAGTAGGCAATTCTGCCGAGAATTTGGACAGAATGAAACAAAGCGCACGCACGCACGCACGCACGCACGCACGCACGCACGCACGCACGCACGCACGCACGCACGCACACAGAGTGTGCGTGGGTGGGTTTGCACCCCCCGCTGTGATGTCCCAGACACTGCTGGGATCCCCACCCCCCACCCCTCTCTCCGGTGCCAAAAAGCAGCTCTATCCACTTCTTGATTTCCTAGATTTCAACTACCGTCCGCTTCTCCCAACACTCCCTCCAGACCCACATGCGACCACAACCAGGCACGCTGTTCAATTCAATGTGGGTGCTCAGAAAATTTGGGGATTTTATATAATTTTCTAACCTGTCCCAGTCGCTTTATGCTCCTTGTGGCCGAAATGGTGTACTGCCCACAGAGAAACAGCTACGCCTTGTCCTCTCAATGCATTGTGGGATACGCTTGCGCGAAGTGTTTTACAAGATGTTGTAGTGTGATCCTGGTACTTTTCCCCGTAGTATGGATGCACACTGTAGCTTCAGTCATACTAAACACGCTCACATACGAACTTGCCGTACTTAGTAGTACGCTCGCAGTAGAGAGCACACAGCGCTTGACGACTGAAAATACGAGGAGTCTCATACCTTGCAGAATCACTTTTCAACTCGCTGGAACTTTCTACCGCGTGGAACGTCACAAAATCTCCAAGGAAAACAAACATTGGTTCCGATATTGGACAAGTAGCATCGAATTTCTTGTCGTGACTTTGGTATTTTTGGGGTTCACCGGATTAAGCCGTCTGCCTCTTCCAAGTGGTTCCCTTAGTACTATATCTAATAAATAACACTAACCTCCAGACACTTCAGACCAGCATTTCACCACAAAGAATCAACAGACCCCGAAGAGAAGTTCTAGGTTTTTTTCAGTTGCTGGAGAAACTGTTTGGATTGAAGAGGCTCATTAAATGGTGACTGTTAATGTGGTGCTTAAGAGACAGCGGGCTTTGCAGTAAAAATAAAAAATAAATAAAAAACAAAAAATCTATCAGCAGAGGTAATTAGCAACAAGCCAATTTAAAAAGAGAAGAGGAGAAACAGAGAAACAGAGAGGATATCTCAGAGGAGCTCTTCTAAGAAGGCTGTTAAAAGGTACTGTCCGCAAGAGTAAAGACAAAAAAGGGTGACTCGAGGAACAGGGAACGTTTCCTGATGAAACATTTAAATATTTACTCTGAACCTCAAAGGAGTTCCGTCATTCCGTCGCCGCGACGGAAATGGGGAGAGAAAAAATACAATAAAAAAAAAAAAAAAAAAAAAAAAAAAAAAAAAAAGACATTGTTCAACACTCACACCCACTGTCAGACGAGGATGAAAGCCCCCGCGAGGCCTTCTTAAATCGAGGTAGACTGTTGCACTGAACAGCGTACCGTTTCCAGTACTTTCTACAACAACCATCCACTCGCATGTGTGGAAAAACCACGCCCACGCACGCACCTACCTGTGCACATGACGACATGGGTCACCGCCGCGCTCATCTGGGAAGCCACGCGAGCGCCCGTCCTCCTGGCGAACTGTCTCACCATCACCTAGACAACAGGACAGAGCGGGGCGGGAGAGCCTCGTGATCGGAGACAATGACGGCCTGCTAGCTCTGTGTGAATTCTCAGGGTTCTGTGTGAGTCCCGCCGTTCTCTGCGAGAGTCAGGAGCAGGCAAATAATTCTGTGTGAATTATGAGAGGCTTCCGTGCGAATACCGCCGTTCTCCGTGCGTGAGTCAGCGAATTGATAATACTCGTGAATCATTTGCCGAGAAATTATCACGATCCTTCAAAGTCCAAATTGACGACCCGAATCCGAAATTAGTATAATATTTGTACTTGTATACTTATACCCTCAAAAGGCTGCAGTCGCTCAGTCGCAAAGACGCAGAATGAGCGAAGAACTAATAAATAATCATTTGTTAAGTGCTTTTTGCCAAGTATTGTTTTTTAACAAATTTTGCAAATTGCACTGCAGCAAGGAGTGGCATAGAACAACTCTAAATAGGAAAAATAGATAAAAAAACAGAACCACTAATTATTAATAATAATAATTCCTTCAGTGACTTTTCCCGCACTGAGGTCTTCACAGTCCTGGGTTTGAAAGAATCATAAATAAAATTAGAGCGACGCCGCGCTGCTCCACATTGACAAGAGGAATTATCAGTGAGGCGGTTTATCTATTCAGATAACACCATACTGGAAGCGGTTTTCCCCAAACCCAGCACATTGACCAGAGAGTGTCCTTGGGAGTCGTTCCCGTACCTGTTCGTTGGAGTCCAGTCCTGAGGTCACCACCAGCAGCTTGGCCTCGCTTTTCTCCGTGAGAGGACTGTGCATTGTGGATGCCCGTGCGACGCAGACGTCGTGTCCCACTGGTGGAGAGCGGCTGATGGTATCTGGCGCCCTGTCGGTGGCTTTGGCCCCAGACTCCAGAGCCCCCATCGCCTTGGGGGATCCACAGAGTCTCTCACTCCGCCTTATCTGCCCGGACATCTGCAGTGCTGGAGGAAAAGGTTTATCCACTGATCAGACCCTGACCAGAGCAGACCACGCTGAAACATGTTAGAGAATCTCAACTGATTAGCTGAATATTGTACATCCTCCAACGGTGCCAACGTCTTATAAATATAATAATGAATCAAGATTATCTATTAATAACTTTGCTGGGGACCCCCTGGAACCTCTTTGAGGGACCCCCTGGGGGTCCCCAGACCCGGCATTGAGAACCACTGAACTAAAACCATGAAAGATGGGCTTGAACTTTTTTACTTTGCATTAAAAGATTCCCTCTGCCTGCATGAGATTGCATTCCATTGTCCCAACTCCAATTGAGCGCTTCAGCGGCAAATTTACAGAAGATAAAGAACACACAATTTAGGCTCCATCTTCGGCATCTTTTCACTCTGTATTCTGTATTTGTCTCCTTCTCTGAGAAAACGTCCAAACTCCCTCCAACTATACAGCCAAACAAGCGTTTATCAGTCAAAACCACTTGGAGATGGAGAAGGAGAATTGTTTATGCTGCAGAATGCCAGACTTCTTTCAAATAACCCTTTTGGAGAAACATTTAAAAGCTTAATTTTAGTTTTTTGTTTCCCTTTACAAAGAGAGAGAGTGCCTTAAAACCAACTGGTGGTTTTTAGACTTTGTGCTTGTTTTTATTAGGAAAGAGTTTTATAGGGAAACAAGCTCTTCAGGCATTCTCAAGAGTTCTATTAATTTAAATATTAATAATTATATTTATAATAAGCTGAAAATATATTGTGTAAAAATACACTATAAAAATGTAATACCGATTGAAAAAAATATATAATAATAATGAAATAAATAAATAAATCGCTGGATTGGAGACATTGGATGGATTTAAAACAACACAACTTTCTCGACTTAAAATGTCCATCTTAATTTCAAGTTGAAAAAAAAAAATATAGATTTCCTACAAATTTAAGCCAATTTTTTAAGTTTATCTGATGACAATATTCAACGACAATTTAACCAGTACGCAGGAGCAGCAGAAATAGATGGTATTTCCTCCCACCCTAATCTATCACTGTACACTTAATATTTACTAAAAAGCACCAGAGTCAGTACCATTACAGGGGCGGGTCTCTGGACCTGGACGCGGGGAGCTGAGGCGTCGGCCGCCCAGGTCTGGAGGGGTTTCACTGGAGACGAAAGGGAAGAGAAACAACATGTAACGGGTGAGTTGGGGTGGTCGTAAAGTGATGGCGAGTGCATTATTAATATTAGATCTATTTTCTGATCTCAACGCTATCTCAACAACATTTCCGCGCTCTGTAAAATATATACAGTAAATTGTTTCTTGGGAGGTTTGCACTTTTTGTCTGAAAAGTTTAAGCCAAATTGTATATTTATATTTATTAAAAGGCTTGGCCTTAACTAAGAGCGCCATGGCATAAAAAGTTTGGGAGCCCCTGATCACATTATTTAATGCTTTTGTAAAAGTTGAATTAAATTGCATCCCTTTCCCGACTTTTTGCTGCTGTAACGACTGAATTTTCCTCCAGGGATTAAAGTTTTATCTTATCAAATAATGTATTAATAGTAAAAGTAAAATGTCAAAATTACATTTACTTTGCATATTTGCACCTTGGGTGAAAATGTTCCAACACACAGCACCCAAAAACCTCTCCACATAAAAATGTGGAATAAAAAAAACAAAAACAAAAAAACAACCTCAAATTAAAAGCAAAAAAGCGTCTGATCGGGACAAATGAGTCGGGGACGGTGAAGAGTCTCCCGGAGCACTTGATATGCTCTGGGAGTGCCTGTTCCCACTCGGGCTCACGATGCAGAGGCTGGGGCGCGTGGCAGTCTGCCCGCAGCCACATCGGCTGAACTCAGGTGATAAGAGCTCGGCGGAAGCCTTGTCACAAATTCCACCGCGTCACATCGCTCATGATGTCACCGAGTGCGGCGCGCCGGCGAGCGGAGCAAAACTTCATGTCTCATCTTGTGCAGTCGTCAACCGTCCTCATTGTCATCCCACTCTCTCTCTCTCTCTCTCTCTCGCTCTCTCTCTCATATGCCTCTGTTGTTTACAAACACTCCTCTCTCCCTCCCCCCTTAATTCCATCCAAACCCCCCTCCATCTCTCTCTGCTACTCCCCCTCTCATCTTTCCCTCCTTAGTATCCTTCCTCCCTCTCTCATCTCTTCCCCTTATAATTTCTCTCTCTCTCCTCCCCCCTCACCCCTGTCTCTCTCCCTGTTTCTATCTCTCCACTAACTCCCACTCTCACATCCTCATATCCCTCCATCCCATCTATCTCCCCCGTCTTCTGTCTCACCCACAGCTCCCATCTGATCTATCTCTCTGTTCCCTATCTTTCTCTCCCCCATCTCTCTCCCTCTATACCCCTCTTCTCCAGCTCCCATCTCTTCCTCCTCCCCATCTTATCTATCTCCACCCCTCTCTCACAGCTCATCGCTCTTCCTCCTCCTTAATATCCCCCCCCACCCTTTTAATCTTTCTCTCTCTCCGCACTCCCCTCACACCTCTCTCCCTTTCTCATGTCTCTCTCACCACTTCCCTCACACATCTCTCTCCCTCATCCCTCCGCCTCCACACACACACACACACACACACACACACACACACACACACACACACACACACACACACACACACACACACACACACACACACACACACACACCATTAGAGGTTGGAGGGGTGCAGTCAAGCAGGCCAGTGGGGAGTGAAGGGGGAGAGTAGATGGATAAATTACCATCGCAGCAACACAACTTTGCCTCTAAGTGCTCTAAATGACAGATAAGATGCAGTCACTAATGACTTTTTTTCCACCCTCCACAGCATAAGCAGATTCTGGGTTCATTAGGGAGATTATCCGCCTGTCCTGTTCCCATGCATCACCCTGCGCGAACCAGCCTGCAACTTTCTCCTTCGCTTACAGGCCGAGAGAATGAGGGAAGAGTTACGCTCGCTCGAGGTATCGCTTGGGGTTATATGGTTGCGTAGCTGGAAAAACAGCAACATTCATATGTATTATGTATGTCAATGGATATCTAAAAAGGTTTTATGTCAAAATCTGATGCACCGAGCCATGTATTATCCCTTTAGGTGTGTTTCTATACAAAGCAAGAGGCTAAGGACCACATTTTGAAGCCCCCCACCACCCCGTCCCAAATGCAGTTTAAAGTGAGAATCCATGATGTCTGTGTCGGAGGGATTACACTGCAAGTCAGAGAATCCCATTTCCATCAAGTCACTTTCATCCCTCCAAAGTTTGCCTTCTTCTGACCGATTGACTTGTCCAGTTTTTTCTTGGTCACTTGAGGTGGTAGGGATATTTTTTGTTATTTTTTCGAAATGTTCATCCATATCGACAGTTTCCTGTCAACAACTTGCTACGCTGCTTAATCAATTTCACTGCAGCTTTCACTTCTTGCACGTGCCCGATCTTTGCATTCTTGCCGAGACCCCACCACCAACAGAATGTGCCAGAATTAACAAGAGGGATCTTTTAAAACGAAATAATCTCAGATTACTACTTTAAACTAGAAATAAGTGTCAGGGTCACGTGTGAATGAGAGCAGGAGTCACTTTTCAGTATAACTCCTTTCTCAAAAACCCAGAAAGAGTTTCTCAGATGTTGCTGTACTTCATTCAGCAAATTACTCACAACCCGCATTTATCGGTAGCGACAGATTTGATTGCAAGGCGATGAATAATGAATAAACCGTTTCTGCCCAAAATAAATCTCTGGAATTGGGAATATTCGGGAAAAAAAAAAAAAAAAAAAACTTCTCGCAATCAGCATTCGGGGAAAAAATGAAATAAAAAAAATATATATATTTAGATGCAACATCCTGCATTGTCCAATCAATGTGGGACAATTATATCACTCGCTATCACAACATAGAAAACCTACTAATATTAAAGTTTGAATGTGGAACCACTGGAGTTAAACCTGAGAGGAGAAGTTTCAGATCTCAGGAAGGAGCCTTAGACCTTGCATACCTGCCGGGGCTCAGCTCGGTGGCCCGGTCACACGGCTCGGGCATGTGGAGGTCGTGCCCTGAGGAAAGACAAGATCAACAAGTGAGCTGCAGATCAGCTCCGAAAAAGCATGCACGGTCACACAAATGTCAACAGTGGCTGAATACCTTGCACGCATTTAGCTTCTGAGCTACAATAACCATGTGTGAAAGGTCTTGAGTCAATTGTGAGAAAAGAGCAGGAAACACGACAAGTTTTTGCTTCTTATTTTAATGTTAGCGCAAACTTTCATATCACTAATTCTATCATTTGTGGTTGATTAGCATAGGTACACAAAAGTTAGTTCCCGGAAAATAATTTGATAAAAGGGGCGTTCTGTGAGTGCTGTAATATAGTTGCACAGCAGTAGGTCAGTTTTATGATGAGTCACTGCACTTAATATTAGTTGTACGTTATTTTTTACGAGCAGCAAAAATAAATAAATAGATAAACATAAAAATTAACAAATAAACAAACAAATAAATAAATAGTTTGGGGGGTATATATATATATATAGAATATTGAATTTTTCTCCAAAATATAGATCATATTGACCGGTTGTACCTCTGGTGTCTGGGCATTGATCCTTTGATGGTTTGACTGATGGGACTTTGGCTGCAGGGCTGTCCTCCTTCTCCTGAAGCACCTCGGACACGAGAGCCATCAGCTTCTCCAGCCGCACCAACTCCTCCTGCATCGCTTCTTTTTGCTGAAAGAGAGAGGGGGCGGGGACGACAAAACCCTGAAAACAGCTACGACGCATATTTACAATTCTAATAGAGTTAAGGATTAGAAAAGGTGCGAAATTATGGAGCAAAAACAAACAAACGGTGCTGCCACAACACATGGGTGGCCCAGAGAAGTGGGAGCCGCTTGCACAGCTGGTGCTTTGCAGGGAAAACAACAACAACAACAACAACAAGGAGGGTCCAGTAACGAGTCGGGACCCGCAATCAGCTTGTCAGTCCTTAATTGATGGGATGCATTTTCTGCCAGACAGAGCTTGTCGGGGAGAATATAGAGCAGTTTGAGTGAGTGTCTGAGAGAGAGACATACACACCGAGCACAAGAGAAAAGGGGGACACATTGGATAACAGAGAGAGTGGAAGAGAAGAGTGAGAGAGACAGACAGAGAGCGTCAGTGAGTGAGAGCGAGAGAGAGCAAGAGAGCAAGAGAGAGAGAAATTGGGCCAATTTAGTATAAGTGTCTCATTGCTGCCAGTGCTATCCAGATGTGTTAGGGCTTTGCTTAAGCTCATTACCAACTGGGCATGACGGAGCTTTCAGCTAGCAACACACAGAGCCACAGAAAGTAATCCCCAGTGGAAGAAAAAAAAAAAAAAGAAACGACGGGGGAGTTGTTTTTTTTGGTGCTAAAATTGATACGCAGTCCAAATTTTCCAAACAGCCAGTTTACAAAACGTAGCCATAGATTGTAAATCTTCTGCAGTTAAATAAACACGGGGGGTTCAAACGCAAAGACACACCCCAGTGGTGAGCATACGTAGCTGTTTGCAATCACAATCAAATGCAATGAACAGATAAAAGCAGGAAGTCCTCGAAGATGGAGAGGAGAGGAATACAAGAATCTCTACGACTGCATTTCTTTCAACATAAATGAAATGCAATTTAGAGAGTTGCCGAGGGGCGCATTTTCTCCCAGAGTCGGGTAGTCTGTCATCCAAAGGCTGACAGCTTAGAAAACGCTTGTGACTGCCCTCTATAGGGCATGGGGCGCCAATGCAGCATGGGAAAGAAAAAGCACACTTGAGCAAACAGAGAGCCACATGAACCAGGGGGAATACAATTTGGATAATAATAATAATAATAATAATAATAATAATAATAAAAATTTCTACCTGCGTAACAAGGAGCTCGCTTAGGAACTGTGAAGATTCCACAGAAACACAGGTGTCATGCACTGGGACATCACCTGCAAAATATTACAAGTAGTTCAATAAGGCTCACACTATCAGGGCATAGGGAAAACTCTATAAGACACGTACACTCAATCTAATTTTAACTTTTTTTTTTTTTTATTAATAATAGAACAGCCTTTGGGTTGACTTTGGAACCCACTTGAAAATCCCTCGCCTTGCTCAAGGTCATACAGGCAGCAATGGGAAAACAACGGCACACAGACCAAAACTCATCATCACTCAATCATTGGCTAAAAATCCAATCCACATTAAATCCACATTATTCACTTCTGTTTCAAGTTTACGACTGCTTCATGTGAGTAATGGCCCTGGAAATGTGGCTGTAAAGGCAGTTTAATTCAATGTAAATTGACTTACATTCATTAGGCGTGCCAAACAGATCCACAGAGGCTTGGCTGGAATCCACTCGGTCGGGGCTCGGGCACGGAGGCGGGCCGCTCGACTGCTCCGCTGAATTGGCCGAAATGACAGGCTCCTCGCATCCGCCGGCGTCGCCAGAACCTCTCCGATTCCGAGCATGAACCCCAATCAAACTGGAAGAGTTCTGCTCCACTGCAGAAGATTTGAGAATTTGAGCAAGAGAGGGCATTTCCTCTTCCCCCGAGTTGCAATCCGGCTCCGGTGAAGAGTCGAGCCTTTGAGCTTTTCTCCTCTTTTTCGTATTCCTCTTGACGGGGGAAAGGCTACTAGGATCGCTGCTTCTTTGGCTTGGTGCCGCCACGAGGCCATCGGGGGTTAAGGAGGCTTCTGTGTTGCCCGCTAGCTCCAAACTGTCGCCGGCACCGCTGTCTCTGTTGTTGGCAGACGTTTCCGCCGAAACACAATGACTTACACCCGACTGCCGTAAAGTTCCCTTTTCCCTCTTGACGCCGTCCCGTTTGTTCTCATTGATTTGGGAAGGCTTTGCGGGTGCGGGGGCCGAATTCAGAGACCCCTCCACCGGCACACTGGGTGCGGTGAAAAGAAGTCCAAAATCCAACGCACGGGAGACAGCAGAACAACAGGTTGGATTTATTGGCACTTTATTGGGACTGAGGGCACTGCAAACACTATTTCCTGAAAGACTGTGATGACTATCATGAGTCTTCCCAGTGGCACCAAAGGGTGAGCAGTCCACTGTTTCATCTGATTTGGCAACACCTTCAATCAAAACCTTTGGAGGCTTGAGCCCGGACATGCATGCCTCCTGGCCAGGTAGGTTAGAAAGCGGAATCAAACTGCCACAAGATGAGTCTTCACCCTCTTGCGACGCTCCCTGGCGAGGGTCAGAATGTTCTTTGGTGTTGTTTGCGGAAAACCGATTCGTCGCCGCTTCGGCCAGAGGGCCAGGGCGGGCGCTCAGGTCTCCGGCCAAAACGCTCCCCGAATCCAGGCGCTCTCTCTCTGGAGTAACACTGCCCTTGCGCTTCAAGGGACTTCCCAGACGGAAAGATTTCCTTTTGGTGGCTTTGAAGCTCCTCAGCATTTGTTCAGTGTCCAGCTCGCTATCATTTCTCTCCTGCTCTTCTTCCACTTCAACACATTTGTTTTGACAGGCTGATTTCTCCAGCCAACGATCTTCCAATCGGGCATTTTTGGGGGGTGGGTTAGCTTGTCCGACACTTTTAAGACGCATATCTGGTACAGTTGCCTCGGTCGGACTCCTACCGATGGTCACTGAAGCCACATAAAACGCACTGGCTTCACAAGGGCTTTTTGTATTTGGGACATCAGCAAACGACCCGGTTGGCGTAAATCCTTCGGTTGCACTCAGACGGGTCATCATGCTCTCAGTTGACTCCATTTTCTCAATTCCTCCCATATCCTCATCACAGACGCAGCCATTTCTCTTGACAGCATTTTCCACACTTGGATTTTGGGAGCAGGCGGTATCATCAGGTGTACCGGTTTCAACCTCCCCACAGTGGGTGACTACAATCTTGTCTACGGAAGGGAGGGCGTGGTTCTTTACCTTTGAGGCACTTTCCTTCTTGCCGTGGCTCTTGTGACTTCTTTGGACTTCTTCGGCAAAAAGCTTAAGTCTTCTACTCCTGGTGACCCTTCTGGCGGGGGTTCCCAGCTCCTCGCTGCTAGGGTAGTGCTCTATTTGAACCTGGACTTCTTCAGACCACGGCCCAACCTTGGCCGTCTCTGGATTTGATTCTCCATCTCGAACGCTAACCAGAACAAGGGGCTTCGTCCCTCTCGAAGAAGAGCCCTTGCCTCGTTTTGTGTTTTTCCCTTTCTTCTTGACAGCTCTCCGTTTCTCCATAGTTTCCGGCTCTGCTGAAGCTTGGTTTCGTAGATCACTATCGACGTCCCGCATGGCGTGAGGCATCCTTTTTGTCGACTTTTCCTCCAATGTATGCAAAAGCGTATCAAACAAAAGACTGCCGCCCGCTTCCAAGTCCTTTTCCTGCAGCAACTCACCTGGTCCCTCCCTTTGCTTTTCCGTATTGGTCAACTCCGAATTGAAGTCCGACAACATCGGCTGTTTTAAAACGTCACCAGTGGCATCATTTAACTGTTCGACCATTTGTAGCTGGCCCTCCAAAGCACGTTCACCGTTGCCCTCGGAGAAGGGTTTCTTCACAAAATCAGCCGGGGTGTGTCCGTTGCTCTCCTTTCTTTTGGTAGGCTTTTCAGGAGGACCTGCTTCGTGAGGCGGGGACATCACGGAGGGATCCACAAATTCTCGAAACGATGGAGAGAAGTATCTTTTCCTTCGCTTGTAGACGGCCCCAAAGACCCGCTTCTCGAGGCTTTTACCTCGCTCCCCCGTCTTGGAATTCAGCTCGGCTTCATCCACCCTGGAAGAGCAGCTTTCGGTCGGGGAAGCCGAGTCTACAGAGTCCCCGGGGTTTTTCTCCGATTCTGAATTTTCCGGTGCAGACGGGACTTGTTTGAGCCACTCTGCAACTTTCTCCAGACTCTTCTGCGTCTGCTCCAGGGCCTTCTCTGGTTCTATGCCCTTTTTCCTTTTGTTCCTTGGTGATTCTCTTGAGGTCCTCTGTTGCTCCTCCTCTGGAACCAAGACCAGCTGGCAGGAGGAATTCTCCAACTGGGCAATCCTCTTTTTACCCCTCGTCCTGTGACTTGAAGTGGATTTCTCCACAACTACTGTCTTTTCTTTATCTGTTATTGGTTCCAAATAATCCCCGAAAGGGTTGCCGGTTCTATGGACCCGCATTATCTCATCTGCTGTCTGCAGGGGATCACTGAGGTGATGATCAGACACCTCATTTTCCTCATCCTCAAGAGCCATGAGTCTTGCGAATCCGCGTTGGGCTAGGACAAAAGATTGAATGAAATACAAATATTGTATCTTTAAGAATACAAAACACTTTAAAATTCAGTGTGAAAATGTCGAGATCGATGTTTATACTGTTGTATACTGTGCTGTATTATCGCAAACACTACCTCACACTATTCACATTCACACGCCACTTTAATTCACATGCCACTTTAAATGCACATATCTGTATATACATAGGCATATTCCTTCTAGCTATTCCATTTTATTTCAATTTATTTTTATTGTATTTTATTCTATATATTTTTATCTTATTCTATAAGTATTCCACTTACTGTATTACGTTTTAGGAGTCAGTTAGTCGGTCTATTAGAAAGGAATTTTCTACTTTTTATTTTATTTTTTAATTTTTTTCCTAGGACATATTGTGTGCTATCACCGGGTGCGTTGCATTACATTTCACTGCATATATGTATGGAAGTATGTATATGTATGTGACAAATAAAAATCTTGAATCTTGAATCTTGAATCTTGAATCTTATAACACCTGTTCATGAGTGTGTCATGGACACAGAAGAACTTGCAGACCATAACTATATGCTGTCGATTTTCTGCCCAAAATTACTTTAGAAGTGTTCATCTAATTGAATCAAGAATAGCATGAAGGATCAAACATCAAAATATGAAAAAATAAAAAATAAAGACCTCAGACACCCTTTTTCTACCTGTCTGCATTTCCGTGCCTGAAAATAATTCAACAAGTGAGAGTAAAATTAAAACAAGGTTCTTCTTTTTCCAAATTGGTTGATTATGGGTTAAATTGAAGGGCAAGTTTTGAGATTCAATACAAATTTTGAGGGGTTGATTCTCTGATTTCCGATACTTTATACAAATATTGCGACAGTGCTGAAGATGCTACCTGCTACAGTTGAAGAGTGAGACCCTGTCAGGCCAAGATGCTCTTCCTTTTCCCCGTGATCAAGGCTATTAGCAGGTACATCCCCGGATAAAACCGTGTCGGCCTCAGCCTCTGTGGTGCTGGTCAAAATTAAAAAAGGAAAAGACGTATTAGAACCAATTTAAAGAGGATAGAAGTGTTTGTTGATGTCCTATACCAGTTCGGGCACCAGGATTTGAATACCACATATTTCTGACAACAATCTAAGTTGAGTCAAAATACATATTCTGGTTTTAAATAAAAACACCTCTGTCATGCCCGACTTGGATTTTTGAATTATTCTACAGCAGACACTTAAATTGCCACGGAAAGACATTCTTACATTGGTTCTCTTCTTTGCAGGGACTTCCCAGTAAAGTCTGTAAAAGGTAAACATGATAGTCAGAAGTCCTATATTCTAAGAGTCAATTATAAAGCATACTTGTGGGAATTCCATACAAACAAACATTGGTAGGGTTGGCCAATATGGAGCAATGATACAGCATTATACTAGTTTCGAGATCTGCCTCTAAATTCCAAATCCTGTGTTAAAGAGCCCAACGAGGTTTCATCACATTGAACTTTAGGTATAGCAAAGGGGATAGTATGATAGATGTATGATATCAGACCAAATTATATGTATTTTTATACATTTCAAATATATCAGATCTCAAATCTTAATTATCATCAAATTATCAAACGTCCTTATCTTAGGACGGCAAAATTGTGTATCTTATTATGACGACGCCACTGAAAGACCCTGAGTGTGTGCTTACAATTTGTGCAGGTGTCATGTTCATAGGCCTGTATCATATTTTTCAATCCTCTTATCAGTCTCTGAAACACAGCGCTCTCCTGCAAACTTCTGTGGAGAACAAATAATCACAATATTAACACCGTCTTTTAATTGAAACGAAAAATCTTTGTCCACCACTATTTTCGTGTCAGTGGTATAATATAAAACTGGCATGTCCTCGACGTACCGTCTGGTAATGTTGGTCTTGCAAACAGGACAGTGAGCTGCTTGTTGTTTTCTGCTGTCCAGAAGCTTCTGCATACATAACCTTGTGAAAATTAAGTTATGACATGCGGTCACGTTAGATTAGTCGGCACCTAATTATCCCACTGGGGGAGGGTAACGAAGATAGAGGATTTAAAATGGAGGAGGAAGAGTACAGGAAGAGGAGGGGGAAAAAAACAGCTGGTAAAAAGTGCTATTTTGGAGAGTATTCAAGGCAAGCTTTTTCATTTTAACAAATGTATCTCCACTATTCCGGCCCTCAACATATAGTATATAGTTTGAATAGCTCTAATCGTATATGAAGTGCAAATACAGAAAGTTGTTGTCCACAGTGAATATGAGTATGAAGGAGGAATGTCTAACCAATTATACAGATAAACACAAACATTATAATGATATAGATAAAACAATGCTAAGATTTGAAATCCCTTAAACTCAGCAGAACCATCATGGTTAAACATGTCGGCATTTCAAGAAATGTACCACTTACTTGCAAAACTGATGGTCACACTTTGTCGACACGGGTGTACTCATCAGGTCCAGACTATATACATACATAAAGCACAGCAGGATATCTGGCATGACATGTTGTGGACATGACTGAATTATTACTATATACATTTACATTTACATTTAGTCATTTAGCAGACGCTTTTATCCAAAGCGACTTACAATTGTTCAAACACCGACGGACGCAGCCATCAGGAGCAATGAGGGGTTAATTGTCTTGCTCAAGGACACTACAGCCTGCTAGCA
Organism: Zeus faber; assembly: GCF_960531495.2. Classification (NCBI taxonomy): domain Eukaryota; kingdom Metazoa; phylum Chordata; class Actinopteri; order Zeiformes; family Zeidae; genus Zeus; species Zeus faber. The sequence goes on from NC_137207.1 coordinate 21,254,834, forward strand.
GGAGGAGCCTGGGATCGAACCAGCGACCTTTAGAGCACTAGACCACCAGCTATATATATATATATATATATATATATATATATATATATAAACACAATTGTTCCTTGTCAGCAACCCTCAGTCCCAGTAGATCTTGACATTTGATAAAGTTTATCATATTGAACAAGAACTCTCACCAGATAGGACACTGCAGCGTCTCCCACAGGTCTGCAATGCCCCTCTTGACATCCTCTGCTTTTGGATTCTTCATCATCTTTTAAAAGAAAAATGAAACCTGAAAGTTCAATTTAAACACAAATAGGCTCTCTGGCAAGTTCTTGTTTTCTCAAATATAAAGAGCAGTACAAAAAAAGATCTAGCAACTATTTTGATACCAGTCATTTTAATTAAATCATTATTATTAAATGCCGTACTTGCCTTGGATATATTTCTTATCATAATTAATTTCAGCCTGAAACTAGTGATACAGTATTTATCGTCATAATACTGTGTTGGTGTAAAAGACAGGCAAAGGTTATACCCAATGCATTTGTCAGTGAAACACAGTTTTAAATTTACATTATGGAAAAACTGACCTTGACATCAATCATGAAAAGGTCTTGTGTTAATGCTTTGCTATTGGATCGTAAAACAAGTTTATATAAAAAAAGAAATAGAAATTGAATTTGGTTTTCTATACAGCAACCGTATAGTAGTGATATATAACATGGTCGAGGATAATGTAACTAAGTACAATTACTTAATTACATTTTTAAAGTATGTGTACCTAATCACATTCAGTTTCATAGACTTAAGACTTTTGCTCCACTACATTTCAAAGCAAATATCGAAACTTTTTACTAAATTCTAACAGTCACTTTACGTAATAGTTTCTGAAATAAAATAATAATAATAATAATAATAATAATAATAATAATGACAACAATAAATCTGTATCTATCAGAGATATCATCAGTGATTCATTATCTCTGTATCCTTGTAAATTCCCATTTTATTGTAAATGGTAATCAGGATCTACATGAGGATCATCGGCAGGAAAAGAAAAAAGCTACAGCAGCAATTTATACCATATCATTGACTCAGGGCACTGGATATGACAGAGTTCTTCTACTTTTAATACTTTGAATGCATTTGAGAGCAAGTACTTACAAACTGTTTTCAAGTGGAAATGTCAATGTGGTGCTTTCACTTTGCGTCACTTTGTACTTCTCCTCAAATAAAAAAATCGGAGTACTTCTGCCACCAATGGCGACCCGCGGACATGGAGGGGGACGTAGTTGGATGAGAGAGAGAGAGAGACAGACAGACAGACAGACAGACAGACAGACAGACAGACAGACAGACAGACAGACAGACAGACAGAGTGTGAGCGTGCGTGTGTGTGTGTGTGTGTGTGTGTGTGTGCGTGCGTGCGTGTGTGTGTGTTTAGATAACTCGCAGCTCCTCCAGGTTATAAAATAACCTCGACATCAACGGAAACGACCGTTATTATCGCGTAGACCCAGAGAAAACGTCCCAATAACAACAACAATGTTGAAGCGGCCACTCGCCGTGTCCTTGAGGTGATTTTAAACGAGCAGTTTAGAGAGTTTCAACTCACCGCGCACCGCTGCTCCGCTGCGGCTCTTCAGTTTTTCCCGCAACTTGCTGCTTCTTCTGCTGCTTCTGGGTTCCACTCGGTATCCGGCCTCCAAGCGCACGGCAGCCACCTAGCAGTCGGAGGGCAGTAGTGCGTAATTATAATAATAATAATAATGATAATTATAATTATAAAACAATAATAATAAGGGTCATTTTGTCCTTCAATGAAACTTTTTGTTGTTTCGCTGTCCACAACTGTAATGTTCGTACGCTTTGCGAGTCTGTTTTAAGAAGAATCAAATTACACTACGTCTGTTCACACGGTGCGATCCAACGTGAAGTTAAAACTACGTTGACCCAATTTTAATATTTAACATTTAACCTTTCAATATTGACTAAAACCATGCAATTTTTTTTGGTACAACTGTGTTCCATGTGTATGATATTTGCAATATAAATACACTTTGCCTTGCATTAAAATAAAAATAAAAAATTTAAATATCATTGTTGATATATATGTTTTTTATATAGACGGCACAGGTTTTATATATATATATATATATATATATATATATATATATATATATATATATATATATATATATATATATATATATATATAACCTGTGCTGTCCGCATGCTGTGTATATAAATATATAAAATCATATTAAAAAATAAATATATTGAAACATATATAATAATAATAATAGTAATTTAGGCACGGGGTGTAATGGTATTAAGTAGAATATCTATGAGCTGTATTCAAAACGATACTCGAGGTGTCAAACGTTTCACCAAATTACGTCATATCCGACGTAAACAACAATAAGGAAGTGAACCGGAAGTCAGAGAATGACAAAGTCACGTCCAGCGCCTCCGCACTGAATCCTCCATCGTTTCCAACGCGCGTTTCGGTCGTGGTTCGCTGCTTCTTTTAACGCGGCGACCCCTCCTCCGTGACGGTAAGTCCCCTCTCTTCCGACAGTTCGCCAGTCAGAGGGCAACACAAATCCCCGCTTCTTGGCAAGCTAATTTGCTAGCTGCGTACCCAACTTACTGCTCTATACGTGCTCCCATGATGAACACACACGATCCATGAAATATAATGAAGCTGAGGAATGATCATGATCCTTCAAAGTCTAAATTGACCCAAAACTGAAATAGAGTTTAATAGTCACCCATTTTTATTATTTCTTTTCTATGTTCAGTTTGCCTTCTATTAATTGGAAGCAATATTTGCATTAGAGTTGCTATCTAAAAACGTTATTGTTATTATTATGTCGTGCACGCTATGGTTCCTAGCATAAGTAGTGACAATGAAGAAGGTAAAGAGAAAATTATTTTACTGAGGCAGCTCTGATTTTATCTGTCCACCTTAACCTCCTCACAGTTGATTTCCTAGTTGTCCCTTACAGGGGAGGGGTTAAGTTCCACAAACACACACCATTGCACACTATGATAATAACTGCTGAACAAATATACACGTGAGTGTTCGCACTACAACCGAGGGACCACCACACTGCCTGACTGGGATTAAAGAGGAGTAATTAGTGGGGGAAGCCAACAGATTTGCTAAAAACAAATCAAACACAAGAAATGAAAGAACACTAGTCCACCCCAGGGGCGATACCCATATGTTTTTGCCCGCTACCGGCTCACCAGCCAGGGCGGACTAGACAGGAAAATAAACCAAAACAAACCAGAAACAACAATGAAAATTAGTCCATGGCAAGAGCAGCTAATGGAGCACTGATGCTCTGCTGGTCGATCTAGTTCCTACTATCAACCGCTTTCCACAGAGCAGAGAAGCAGGTCTGAAATATATGAAACATTAAATTTCACACACATTCAAACCTGAGTATAAAACACATTCACAAACAAAAACAGCCGTAAGCGTACCAGTACACACTCCTGCATGCTCAGCTCTCCTGCATGGAATGAGGTGTGCTCCTGCCTCACGCCGCCAGCCAGAAACAACAGCTGCAACCATACGTTCCTCCCGCAGGTAGCCCTATATCTGCAACTTTGATAATTGGCGCACTTCCCCTTTTTACTTGGGGCCACCTGCCACAGTTATTACTATTGTTATTACTAAATGCAGTGTTGTTGTCTTTTTAGATGGAGGGCTCCAAGTCCTCCAGCACCACCATGCAGGTCAGCTTTGTGTGTCAGCGGTGCAGTCAGCCCCTGAAGCTAGACACGTCCTTCAACGTGCTGGACCGGGTCACCATCCAGGAGCTTGTCGGTATGTTGGGACCTCAGTGATGTCCAAACATTAGAACTAGTTAGTCCCACTGGTCCTAGCATAACAACTATTTCTATCCCCTCTTTTCTTTTCCTTTTTTTAAATTTATTTTTAGCTCCACTGGTGACTGTGACCCCCAGTAACAGTAAACAGTCTGACAGCAATGAAGGGGAGACTGGAGCTGAGGTAGTTTCCGCAGTCTTAATATAGAATAGATTATCACATCAATGTGCTTCTTTCATGAACTTTATTTTTCCTCCAAGGAGACTTTCGTGGAGACCAAGCAGGATGTCGTGGCCAGAAAATACATCCCTCCCGCACGGTGAGCACCAGAATGACCTCATTTAAGAAGTTTTTTTTTAAATATAAATTCAATAGAAAACAATGTAAATGGAAATTTCCATTCGTCTTCACAAAGTAAGACTTTGTGAAGTCATTGTGTTTCAAAACTGACAAGAAATTCTTGGTGAGCAGTTAATTTTAAATTTTCTTTTGAGAGTTAAACCCATTTAAATAGTATAAAACTGCTATTTATTAAATAACTGTACATAAAAATAAAAAAATTATAAATAAATAAATAAAATAATAATAACATGCTTGTCTGTCAGATTTCGTTGTCTTCACAGATGAGTAAAGTAAAGAGAAGGGCGACCCTGAAAGGGTTAACAATGTCTTTCAAACCTAACACAACTGTGCCCACCTCACAGGATGATGTCCACGGAGAGCGCCAACAGCTTCACCCTAATTGGAGAAGCCTCTGACGGGGGCACCATGGAAAACCTTAGCAGGAGACTAAAGGTCGGCTGTCCCACCCCACGCTACCACCTTTTCAAAGTTCAAAATACTTAATTTTTTTGTCTCGGCATGGCTTCACAATACCAATAAAATTCTCACATTTTATTAATGTAGCATTAAAATCCTGCAATGTTAAAAATGGTAGAAAGTTTGATTTGGGCCTTTTGTAACTTTCCATACATTTCTAACACTACATTTAAATGTCTTAAGGACCTGTCAAAGAACTTTCCTGGCGGGCCAAGAGGAACAGGAACATGAGATATGTTTCATAGTTTGGATAACACTATTTTATTGTATGACTGTATAGATAGTGATAGGCTACATATTCTTGGCTGCTTTTTCCCCTGAGTTCAGCACCTCTGAATACTGTGACTGATCGACTGAAACGATCCATAATGAATAATGAGAGATCCACACACACCCACACGCACCCAAACTCATTTTCACTATCCAGTCATTTCACTCGTTTTGGTTACAAATCCAACTGTTTCTGTATAAGCCTCTGAAATGTCTTTAAAACGTAGTGGTTTTACCACTGCAGTGTGAAAGGGCCTTTCTATACACAATATCTGTGGTAGACCTCAACGGAGGGGTTAAGAAGATGTTTCAAGACGACAGCGACGTTTCTATACCAGGCACTTAACCCCCTGTCCCGTCCTGACCCGTCCAGGTGACCAGCGACTTGTTTGACATCATGTCGGGCCAGACGGATGTCGACCACCCGTTGTGCGAGGAGTGCACGGACACCCTGCTTGACCACCTGGACACGCAGCTCAACATCACCGAGAACGAATGCCAAAATTACAAGTAAGAGGATCATGATCATGTCCTGCAACATTATTATTTACACCATGTAAATAACTTATTGTCCTAAAGAGGAAATTTTTTCGCCATTTGGTAAACATCAACAGAATGACATGAGGCTCAACAACGCACTGACATCACAAACAGGACTCGGTATCGACAACCAATTCTGTTTTTGATCTGCCAATAAAATTTCTGAATTGACTAAAAATTCCTCTTATCAATGTTGGCCAGCTGTAGGAGCACTTTTGACTCTTCCAGTGTGCTGTCAATTACCATTAAAGACATAATTTGATGTGGGGCGGAGGTCTTCTTTGCTGTGTCCAAAAGCTTTGAAATCATAGTACTGTAATTAGAGATGTACAGATACTCGGCCAGATACTGTGCTCATCTATTGATATTTGTAAAAATGCTCCATTAGCTAAATCCCAACCCAATAGGATGTAGATTAGGGCAAAACGTCCTCCAGTCAGAGTTTATTTTTGGTAATCGTTTTATGTTATATGTGCTTTTGTTTGAACTCGTAATAAATATACAAATTGCTGACACAATATTATCGCTTGATATTACAGTATTGATATCAGTACTACCTCGCTGCAAGTATCAGTACTTATACTTTGTCATTGCAACACCAATGATCCCGGTCCAATCCACAACCAGGGACCTCTTTGTTTCCTCTGTGTTTCAAACGGTGTGTCACCCCTGCAGGCACTGTCTGGAGCTGCTGTCCCAGCTGCAGGTGGAGGGCGAGGAGAGTCTGCTGGCCGAGCTGCAGCAGCTGAACGAGGAGGAGGAAGCCCTGGTCCAGGAGCTGGAGAGCGTGGAGGATCACCGGGCCAGCGTGGCCCAGGAGCTGGCCCAAGGCCGGAGCCACTCGCAGCAGCTGGATGCAGAGGAGTATCAGTGAGTCCGCTGAGTGAGTGAGTGAGTGAGAGTTAAGTCTGAGGGCTGGGGTGGAAGGTTTCTGGCTAATTAAAAATAAATGAGTATCGTTTCCACTGTCAGAAGGAACATTTTAAAATAATATATGCCCATGTACTCTAACACTGCAACACTGACATGCTAATGCTTTGTGCAAATCCTCAGCAGATAAAGGTTGTGCTGAACTGTAAACTGATTGCGGTACTTCACACAGAAACCGTAATCACTTCCAACAGACGGATCATCCCCCCCTAATAGCCATCGGCTGAAATGTGTCTTCGCGTCACAAACCATGTCAGGGAAATGTCGGGTGTTTGGTTTTTTTCCAGGACGACAAGTAGTTTGCTCAGCTTGGCATTTACCATTTTCCATGAATGAGAGTTTAATATTCCCTTTATATGGTCTTTGCAAAGTGTGATTTAAAAAAAAAAAAATAATAATAATAATAATACACACATTCACTTATATAAAAAGAGATTTATCAATAGAGAATATGGTGACAGCCAAGTTTCACGTTAATAACTTTAGTATTTTATTAACGTGACGTAATAACTTTGTCTTAAGTCGAGTTCTAATAAAAAACTTGACTGACGTAACTTCCGGTCGTAGTTTGGGACCTGAGAGATGAACATTTTTAATATATCCCAGGGCCTCTATCGGACGTGGAAATTCCACACCGCAACGAGTCGCGGCTTTTCGCGCGTGGAATCCGACCCTTCATGCGAACGGATGGTCTGGTGTGTTGTCATCGTTTGTCAGATTCGGTGTGAAGCGCGCTGAAGAACCGTGTCCAAACAGGGACAGTCTCAGATGGTAACTCGCAGTGCAAACATTTAACACTTGAATTTGTGCGCGTGCGCGTGCGTGTGTGTGTGTGTGTGTGTGTGTGTGTGTGTGTGTGTGTGTGTGCGTGTGCGTGCGTGTGCGCTCCAGGTACCAGAAGGAGTACAGTGAGTTCAAGCGGCAGCAGCTGGAACTGGACGACGAGCTGAAGAGCGTCGACAACCAGATGCGGTACTGCCAGATCCAGCTGGACCGGCTGAGGAAGACCAACGTCTTCAATGCCACCTTCCACATCTGGTAACACACACACACACACACACACACACACACACACACACACACACACACACACACACACACACACACACACACACACACACACACACACACACACACACACACACACACACACACACAAGGAGAGCCGGGTGGAGGGATGGGGTTTTTCCTTCCACGGCACACAGTGTACCACAAAATAATCCCGTGGCACTCCTGTTAACCACTGAAAACATCAGAAATATGTGGAACTGGCAAACAAGTCGTTTGTAGCGAACAGATCTTTTAAATGACTTGGGTGCCGCGGGAAAAAAAAACCCCACTAACATCCGGCATTTGTCACCAGCGGGAAAGGAAAAACCCAGGTTGTGAACAGGACACCCGGGTCGACCCACTCATTTTGGGTTCCTTTACCGGCGCGATGCGACGCGCGTTAAAATTCCGGACGTCGACGCGTAAGCAGAAAGGAATATCCGTGTATGATTCCATCGTTTCATATCCCGTTTGGAATCCAAAATCAGAGGTTATTGACTTTTTTCCCGCTTCGGGGACCGTGGAATGTTCTGAGTGTGGGGATGGTGCCGTGGGGGAGCACAGCGGAGAACCTCTCCCACGCTCCCCTGCTTCTACCGTCGTGTCGAGCCGATTTTTTTGAACAGCTCCAAAACTCCCCTCCCCAAATTTTACAGTTTTATGTGGTTGTTTGTTGAAGTTGCCGCCTCCTCTTACTGTTTTGTTCCCGTTCACACTGGAGCCATGACACGCCCCCTTTTCCCCACGTATTCGTGACGTCGCACGTGACGCGCCGGAAAAAAGACAGCGTTTCTCCTGGCAATGGGAAAGGTGTCAATCGGCTGTTTTTAGCGGGTTGAAGCAAATGAATCAAATGAACAAAAAGTCTGAAAATGACACGACTCTTTACAGTGACTCATCAAGAATTTAATTAAAAAAAATAATAATAATAAAACGAGTCGAACCTTTCGTCACGACCAACGATCACTTTGAGAGTGAATGTTGCTCTGATGAGCTGCTGTTCTGCTGGAACTGGTGAATCAGATGAGTTCGTTCGGTGATTTTGATCTTGCAACGCACGCTGATTTGCATTTTATTTTCGAAGGCAGAGTTTGAGAACTCACTCGTACTGACTCTTGGGTACGTGTCAATACCGAGCAGCGATATCATTTTATAACATTTGACACAAAAAAGAAAAGTGACAAAATACTGAAATGATGAGTTTAAATCATATCGAGATTTTAAAAGAGACAGAGTTTATTTTCTTTGTTTCATCAAAATGTGATTAAACATGAAACTGAGTGTGAAAATATAAATATGATACAGTATAAAAATTTCATCACACTGGTATCTGCTTTATGTGTCTTATCAAGCTTTTTAACGGTCATACATGATCAGATCCTGAAGCGATTCTAATCCGATACATCAAATATTAAAACTGGTATATTAGTAATGGTCGGTATTTGATTTTTTAAATGTTTTTAAGCACCATGATGAAACTTCCTGTTCAGCTTGAATGGAGAGAAGAGTCTCTGGATCATTTGTTTTATTTAGATCGTTCAGTTTTTTCTTTTTTAATATATATATATTTTAAACTCATTATATCAATAATACTTTCTAATGTGAGTAAGTGACTGAGAATGGTCTGATGATCTTTATTTTAATCTGGATTATTTTGTTGTGCCCCTGCCCCCAGGCACAGCGGCCAGTTTGGAACCATCAACAACTTCCGTCTGGGTCGTCTCCCCAGCGCCCCGGTGGAGTGGAACGAGATCAACGCCGCCTGGGGCCAGACGGTGCTGCTGCTGCACGCGCTGGCCAACAAGATGGGCCTGCGCTTCCAGAGGTGCACACACACATGAGCACACACACACACACTTTCCTGCACACACACACACACACACACACACAAACACGCACACACATGCACACATACACACAAACTTACGTACACGCACGCACGCACACACACACATACACTCACTCACACACACACGCACGCACGCACGCACACACATACACACACACACACACACACACACACACACACACACACACACACACACACACACACACACACACACACACGGCGCACGTGCACCTTACATTTAGGTCCTTGAGGTCGAGTCAGGATTGCAGACTGTACCAATCCTCCTGTGGAACCGCTCTCCACAAAGTTTTAAGGTCAAAACTTTGACACTTTTTCACGCCAGAATAAAGCGTGTTTGACCTTTTTTAGAAATGGCATCGATAAAAGCGTTAATAAAAGCGAAATTTGAAGGAGTCAAAATCGTATTTGTCCCAACGCCGCTGTGCGGTGAAAGTAAAAGGAAGATCTGAGGAAAGTCTTTTCATTATTATTTATTTATTACAATAATGCCCCCAAAATATATCCCCCCCAATAAAAAAGATATCCAAAGAGAAAATAAGACAAATATTAACAGAAACACTATTAGATACGTTTATCCAAGAAGATAAGAAGATAAAATATAGCGTATGAAGAGGGGCATGAATATAAATATCAAGTCTACAGAGATGAACAGTTCAGTTTTGTTTGTTGTCATAATAAAAATAAGAACGGATGTTTTTAAATGAGTATTTCTTTAGGTATCGCCTCGTGCCGTATGGAAACCACTCGTACCTGGAATCCCTCACGGACAAGTCCAAGGTAACGTGCCACTTGGTGTTTGAGCTGCTTTTGGGTTGATTTCTGCCCTTTGACCTCATTGTCTGTAACTGTTTTTGTTTCTATTTGTGCGGCAGTGATATTGTTTCTGTGAGAACAGTTCTCTATTCATAAAGTTTATTATTAGTGTTATGACAGCGTACCTTCAGGTTTTAGCCAAATTCTAACTAAGCCGGTTTCAGAATTAAAAATTAAACACTGGGTATTGGGGGGGGGGGTTTAACACAAAAATCCTCCGTCCATTGATCATTGTATTTAAATCCATCTGACATTGGAAAGACTTTTTTGGGGGGGTGAATTCTCGTGAGTTCTGAGCCTAAAATGCATTCAAACTTTTTTTTTTTCTTCCCAGCAAGCATCCTCAATGTCCCGATTCTAATTCCATACATGTATACAAATTATTTATTTTATTAGACATTTAACATTTCAATACCCCTTGAAATCAAAATATCAGACTTTTAATATGATAAAAAAAAATGTAATTGATGTAACTTGCTTTCAATCTTTTTAATGACCCCCTGAGATGCTTTATGATGATGATGATGATGATGATGATGATGATGATGATGATGATGATGATGATGATTATTATTATAATTGTCATTATTATTATTATTATTATTATGACGATTATGATGACGATGATGATGATGATTATTATTGTTATTATTATCATTATTGTTATTATTATGATGATTATTATTACGATTAAAATTATAATTATTAGGATTATTATGATGATGATTATTATTATTATGATTATCATTATTATTATGATGATGATGATGATGATTATTATGATGATAATGATAATGATGCTGATGATGATGATGATCATCATCATCATTATAGGAGCTGCCACTGTACTGCTCCGGGGGCCTGCGCTTCTTCTGGGACAACAAGTTCGACCACGCCATGGTGGCCTTCCTGGACTGCGTGCAGCAGTTCAAGGAGGAGGTGGAGAAGGGCGACACCGGCTTCTGTCTCCCCTACAGGTTCGACCATGTCGTGACAAAGAGCTTCTGGGAAGGATTGTGTTGCGATGTGACTTGGACCTCGAACTTTAACCCTCGTTTGATTTGGACCTGTTTAAGGATGGACGTGGAGAAGGGCAAGATCGAGGACACGGGCGGCAGTGGCGGCTCCTACTCCATCAAGACCCAGTTCAACTCGGAGGAGCAGTGGACCAAGGCCCTGAAGTTCATGCTGACCAACCTGAAGTGGGGCCTGGCCTGGGTCTCCTCCCAGTTCTACAACCGGTAGCCGGCCCTCCTTCGCCCCCCCGCCCCCCCCACCCCCCACCCCCACCCCCGCCCCCCACCAGCCGCACACCTGCCCAGACTTGGTTCTTTCATGGAACATCTGGATGCGCGGGCTGCGTACGTGTGTTAGATCTGTCCCAGAGCCAGCGCTTTGAAGCCTTTGTTAAAGGGGATACGTGGACATTTATCAAGGCTGTAGCTCGATAGTTTGATAAGACTGAAGCACTTCCTCTAGGAGTCTCTAGGGCGTTGTGAGTCGCTCTGGACGAAAAGCGGAGTGACGCGATGTAAAGTCAGGATTACCGCAGCGCCGCGTGTCCCAAATTCTCTTCAAATCTTTTCCTTCACGGCAGAAGGTTTTGGATGAAACATCGCTTGCTAGTCGACAGAACCGGCTCCATCGCTCTGTTATCGGGCTCATGGGCTGAAAAGCAGAGGTGGGGGGTGGGGGGCAGAATCTGGGTTCGGAATCCGGGTTCGGAAAAAGTTTAAATCCGCTCAGGGGTTTAGAGTCGAGCGCACGTTGCTTGGCCGGAGCGAAAACATGGAAACAGGGTTTTACTTTCTGGATGTGGATTCACCCACCTCTGCTGAGAAGGGCGAAGAAATGTCTTATATTATCTATCATGTGTATTAAAACGGCGACATTTCTCCGTTAATGCACCTGACATGACTCTTCCACACACTGGCTTCAGTCACACATGTTAATATTATCAGATTATTATTATTATTGTTATTATTATTATTATTATAATATATCACCTTTTTGTGACAAATTGATGCCACGCAGGCTACAATAAGAAAAAATAAAAAAAAGCTTAAATGTGAGAAAATGTACAACATTGATTTCATGTCTATAGGTCATACTGTGAATAATGTCTTGTCTGCGGGGGAGTTTTACTGAACCACATGGATTGATTTTAGAGCGGCTTTCAAATGTCCTCTGTGGCAGTTTCGCCACCACACGCCGCCCGAGTGGCATTTCCAGGGCGTTTCTTCCGGCACAGAGACACCGATGACAGGGGGGTTGTTAACACCAGTTTATTGCAGAGAGGCGGCCCCGGTGGCAGGAGCCAGGCGCAGATGGAACATGTCATGACAGGGCTCCGTGTGTGTGTGTGTGTGCGTGCGTGTGCGTGATGGTTTTTTTTTTTAAACCTACTGCCCATTAGCCCAACCAACGAGCATCAGGTGTGGCTGCTCAAACCACCCCATCCACACACCACATTCTCGTTATTTTTTGACTTGGTGTAAATCTGTATACGGTGTCTTGGGTTGAGCCCAATTTGCACAGTAAAAAAAGGCACAGAGGTAATAACTGGTTTGACTTCAGAGGGTTCTTTGTGGATTCTTGACATGCGTGTCTGTTAAAAAGAAATGTCAAATTGCCCAAAAGCTGGAGTTTCTCTTTACTTTACACTCGCCCTGAAAGCACTTTCAGGGGAACAGCAGAAATAGTGATCGATCGTTCAATATTTTGGATTATTATTGCTTTATCCAATTGTCAAATAAAAGAGTTATGGAAAGTTAAACTGTCCTCAGCAGACTATTAAAAATATTTTGAGGGTGTAATGGACAGAAAAATTATTATTATTATTATTATAACAACAACAACAATAATAATAATAATAATAATAATAATAATAATAATTCTGTCCATAAATACAATTTGGTATAGTGTTGTATGCTTGCAATACGTGTTCCGTCCATAAGGTGGCAGCAGTGCGTTAAACAAAAACGACCGGCAAATGGTTAATAACTGAAAATCCACCCAGAATTATTATAATTATTATGATGATAATAATTCTGTGCATAAATGACAATATAAAAAACAAACTTGATATATTGTTATAGTTATGTCATTTATAGAGAGAGAGAGGGAGAGGGAGGGAGGGATGAGATGAGATTTGGCAATTCGGCAATTCTCAAACTGACTGACGGAGTAAATTACATAAAATTTGAAATATGTAGAATAATAATAACCCCATACAGGGAAGGAACTTTGACCTGTGACGTGACCTTTGACCCAGCAGACATTTCGGATGGCATGGAAGGTAAACACACCACTGCGGTTAATTGTCTATGAATTCTGGTTCTGTTTCCTCGAGAATATTCAACACTGACTTAGGGATAAACAAACTGATGACAATGTCCTCCTAGTTCTGTGACATATATTATAATAACATACATTTTGAATAAAATCACGTTTTGTTGTGTTTTGGGAGATACCTTGTCAAAATATTTATTTGTTTATATAGAGAGGATCTCATTGTATTCTATCTAATTACATTACCATGAAATGGTAATAGAATAGTAATGGTACATTACCCAAAATGTATTTATTCTGTCCATAAAGAAACAGAATTTGGTAATGTGTACTTGCAGTACGTGTTCCGTGTTTAGCAGTGTGCTAAACACAAAAGGTTAATTAGTGAAAATACATCCAAAATTATTATTATTGTTATTATTATTATTATGTACCATTATTGAGTATGTAAGTATCAGTTTTATCAAAAAGGTACAAAGAAAATAATAACAAAAACTATAATAATGCTTTGAAAAGTAGAAAGGTACGAGGAAACAGTTTTCAAATGATTTAATGGTTTGTTGCTTGAAAAATCCCAGTAGAAACAGTACTGTATACACCACTGTATCACTAAAATGTACAGACTATTTTCTCAGGAAACTGGATTTCGGCCTCATTCATCTTGGGACCCTTCCATGGGAAATAAATGACAGAAATTAGCCAGGGATGTTTTCACAAGGCCCGCGTAAGAAGTACACACAACAGCTGAACATTATTCACAACAGAGTATCTGAAAATATTTGGCACTTAAGTCATTAATGATGAATGTTTTCCCCGCTGTGTAATCCCTGAAATCTATAGAGGTGACTAATTACTACTCATTTGAATTTGTTTGGCGTGCCAGGATAGATTATCATGTGGTTTTCTCATTTGGGATTAAAACCTTCCTGCACATGAAAAAATGTACTGAACTACATTGAGAAAATAAACTTTCAAGAAATTTATCATTAGAAAAATAAGGCATCTGAGATGTGGTTGACGCCCAATAAGAGTTTTATCTCTCTCATCTCAGAAAATCACAACATATTGCTCAGAAAGGAACTTAGAGCGTTTCACCTGCAATTATCTACACTTTGCATTTTGTTATTGTTTCAGCATTTCAACAGGTCATTTGCAGTAAAAACATTGAGACACTGAAAATACAACCTTTCCATCGACGTAGGAGAAATGGCTGTTTTTTCCTTTGTCTTTGTTTTACCAGGACCCTCAAACAGCATGTCAGCGCAACCATTTCTACATATTTACAAACACAAATAATTATTAAATATTGTTCTGTGACAGTAGAACCCTGCACATGTTCCTGGTCCCTCCCGGCCCCTCCCGGTCCCTCCTGGCTCCTCAGTCCTTCCCTCTGTAGGTGATGTTGGTGAAGGTGGACGTGGCTCCTTTGTACAGCGGGTTGTGTCCCTGTGGTGGAACATAACATAGACAGTGGGAAGTTCTAAATGAAACTATGCATCTGTAAACTAAGTACGGGATAACATGCGTCGGTCATTATCACAACAAAGCCTCCTTTAGAGTGCTGTAGGCTGGGGTTATTTTGCCATAATGACCGGCTGGCCGCACGTTATCCCTCTTATTATACAGCTACTTAGTAAATCAAATAAAACATTGAGGCTGAATACTGACTTGAGATCATGAGTAAATTCATCGTTATTCATGAAGTTACTATTTATTTCTTCCTTTGTAGTTTATATCTAGCGTCACTAGGTGGGGCACGAGCAAGTGTTTATCATTAGAGAGCAAACTGGTGCTCTGGGTACATGAATCCTGGCGATTAAATGGTTTTTCTGTTGCATGTTGTGTATGAAAGGTGCACTTTAAATAAAAGGTAATAATAATAATAATAATAATAATAATAATAATAATAATAATAATAATAATAACTTAAAAAGGCAATTAAATAGTAGTAATAAAAAATACAATAAAACAAATTGACATTATTGCTTCAAAAATATTTGATCCACATGCCGCCATGGACAAATTGATTGGTTCAATTATCCCCACTGACACAGTATTATACACCAGGTTCTCTTGCTTTGCTGATAATGCATCTGATAAACGTCTGGCTTCATGTTTTTTAGCCTGGCGGTCATTTAACAAATTACTAACAGCTTAAAAACACAAATCCCACCAAGATAAACACCACCAAGATAGTTTCAGGAAGGCTAAACTCTGTGTGTGTGTGTGTGTGTGTGTGTGTGTGTGTGTGTGTGTCTGAGGCCTCGGTGTTGCCTATAACCAGTGGAGTTTAAATAGCGTCAGCTAATTTCCTTTTGTTCTGCTGGGACTAACAGCATGCCGCAAAATAATCAACAACATCTTGAGGAACGCAGAGGGAAACGTGTACATGTGTGTGTGTGCGTGTGCGTATGCGTGTTTGTGTGTGTGTGTGTGTGTGTGTACCAGGGCTGTCAGGCTTCGTAAAAAGAAAAATGTTTAATTATAAAATATAAGGCATATGATTGCAATCGAATCAGTTGTAACAAAACGAATCCTTGAGCTTCTCTTTGAATCATCACCATAATATCATCTTCCACAGATCTGTCGTCTTTTTTAAATTCAACCTACGGTGTCCCATTTGGCGCGTGCGCGCTCCTCCTCGAATCTGGCAAACTCCCGTCTGTCATGAATGGTCACCAGCAGCTTCCATATGAGCAGAGCCGCCAGGCCTAGGAACAAAATGGCCCCAGCCACCGACAGCAGCACCACCAAGATGTCCGGACCTTTGGGGCAGTCTGGAGCGAGGAATCAGAAGAGATGAATAGATGAGTGATCACCATGGATACATCATGGATATCTCATGCTTTACATGAGATATGAGACTTTACATGAGATATGAGGGTTTACCGGAGATATGATACTTTACATTAGATATGACACTTTACATTAGATATGAGGCTTTGCATGAGATATGACACTTTACATTAGATATGAGATTGCATGATAGGTGAGACTTTACATAGGATATGAGACTTTACACAAGATGTGAGACTTTACATGAAACACAAGACTTTACACGGAATATGAGACTTTACTTTATATATGATACTTTACATGAGATATGATACTCTACATGAGATATGATTCTTTACATTAGATGTGAGACTTTGAATCAGATATCATGCTTTACATTAGATATTAAACTTTACATTAAATATTATACTTTACATCAGATATGACACTTTACATTCAATATGATACTTTACATCAGATACGATACGTTACATTAGATATGATACTTTACATCAGATATGAGATTTTGCATTAGATAAAATACATTACATCAGATATGTGAGGGTTTTATCATCAGGGGCTTGATTATCTTCCTACAGTGCACTTTACACTGTTACTTTACATGATGTATGAGACTCAAGAGGAGAGAAAACAAGACCTTCTGTAACATGAGAAATGAGAGTGTCTTCACAGGGGACAACACGTTCACAGAGTGGATGGATGAGTGCAGATGAACGCTGTGGTGTGAGTGGCGTACGAGGGGCGGGTTGCGGTGAAGCACGCGCTTGCGGCATTCGGGGAACGGCCAATGAATGTGTTCTCGGGGCTGTGAAGTCTCGTGTTTCCACGGCGGTGGAGGGCTCCGAAAGATCTGCTCAAAAAATCTGGTCCCCATGCACCGGCGAGGTCGGGCGACGGCGACGATTTGTCACGATCAGCAGGAGGCGCATTCAGGCTCTCGGGGCGCGGGGTTGGGAATTCATCTGATCTACCCGCGTGCGTGTGTTTGTGTATCTTTGTACGGTTGTTGATGTGTACGTTGGTGTGTATCTGGCAGCGTGTTTGTAGCCGAGGCCTGTGGGGCGACGGCAGGCGGGGGAACTTTTTTACGGCTGACATCAAAGCTCCGCTCATCCGCTTCCTCTCTCCCTCGTTCGACCCGTTCCTTCCTTTTTCTGTCCTTCACTTGTATGACTGAATAAGCCTGGATCTGATCGCAGCCGGGGTTTGGTGCTGAGTACGATCTTATGTCTTTGAGCGCTAAGAGATCGCAATGTGACCCAACTCCAGGAAAACACCAGGAAATGTTCATTTAAAGTCGTCTTCCTCAAAGGTCTATGGCGCTGTAGCTGTGGATGCATGAGCAGGTTGCCGCACGAAGGCAGAGGCGAGTTCCCCGACGCCGCGCCTCCCAACATCGAATACTTCCCGCTGGCCTTTCATCCTCCTCCTCCTCCCTTCCTCCCTCCCTCCCTCCCTCCGTCCTCCCCCTCCTCTGCAGGATTGTGTCCCGTCAGCGGGTTCCGCCGGGAGCCGCGCGGCAGCTTTACGACCTCCTCTGGCGCAGCGGGGGCGCCCGCTGTTCAAGGCCTGATCCCTGCACCTCCCTGCTTTCCAGTGGTGTCTAAATGAAACCCACGCTGCCATTAAACGCAGCCCGGGGACAGACTTTCTCTGCGGGCACCGCTGGTCATTAAAGGCCTTTTTTTTCTTCTTCTTCTTCTTCTTCCCTTTTTAACCGGCCCAGATAACGATTTAACGATCAGATGAAAGGTGCGAGGCGGGGGTGGGGCGTACGACCTCCAAATGTTCCAAACGCCCCCAATGTGGAGGTTTACGCTCGGAGGAACGCGCTTCAAGGCGACCTCTATCCGATGAGCTTTTTTTTACAACGATCCATTGTCCCCCTTCAGTTCAGCTTCCCAACCTTTCTGTAGCTCACGGCCCGCCCGAAAAACCTCAATTCGCGGCCTCGCATCCCACCTCAAGTAATATGGGAAGAAACTAGCAGCACGCAATGCACGACCAACATAGTGTTCCTTAAGTTCCTATCTATTAGTTGATCACAGTTTAAAAGGGAAAATACAGTTAAGTGAGTTTTTAAACATTTTGGGAAATAGCATGAAAAACACTCATGGACCACTAGAGGGCCACAGTTGACGAGTCGAAAGTCACTGATGTAGGACGTTTGCTTTCTGCTTTCTCCGGTGTCTGACTTGTGAATTGTCAAAATACATCCCCTTGTGTTTTATTTACTGGGCCCGAGGTGTTGAGATGTGCGTTTTCTTTTTGTTTTCTCACCGGGCTCCTTGACAACGAACAGGATGGACTTCCCGCTGGCGTCCTCGTAGTACTGGAAACGCTCTACGCAGTCGTTCTCGTCCTTGTACGTACAGTTGACGGCGTTGGTGTCATGGAAAACTGAAGGGCGGTCGAGAGGAAAAGGTAA
>NC_137207.1:21278469-21280969 GCF_960531495.2 Zeus faber
AAGTTAGGGGGGGCGCGGGGCGCAGTTTATCAGAGGTCACCCCCCCCCCAAAAAAAATGTAATTTGCGTCATCCTCAGTCATGTCAGCCATGACAGTAGAATTCCGGGAAAGCCGCAGATGGATGGGCCGCTCCGCCGGGCCCCGACTACAACCACTTACTGTTTGTTTAATGGGTCAGGCGGGTGCGTTCCCGCTCCACCGACACACAGGGCCGCCGCGTATTTGTTGTAAAAGTCGCCGTGTGGTGGGCGGGGGGTGACGGGGGGTGACGGGGGGTGGGGGTTGTTATCCTGAGTAATTCCTCCCAGATGGGGGTGGGGGGGCGCGGGGAGGGCGGTCAGTGGGCTCGGGTGGAGAAGGGATCTGCCAGCTGTGGCTACGAGGGGGCACACATCCATCGTGCGACTCCTCCAAGAAACACAAACGGAAAGTAGGACGCCTCTAAAAAGACTCAAAAGCGACCTTCTCTCCGTCCGGACCCTCGAGTTATTACGAGGGAGGGGAAAAGGTTTCTCGAACCGACCCAATCAAGGTCATTCTGAGCCTCATAGTTTTAAAAGCATAGAGCTGGGGTGAGGCTTAGGGTTAGGGTGAGGGATGTTCTGTGTTCCGTAGCCATCCTCCATCTTGAAACGGCCGACGTATGTTGATGTAAGCACCGACGTCGTACGGCGAAGCCAAAAAAGGAAGCAGACGGAGTCGGGCTCGGCTCGGCTCGACCGGCGATGACTCAAAGACAATACGGGTCCAAGAAAGCGACATGCTGTTGAGTTGGGCGCTTATGTCCGAGGGTAGCGTGAATTTTGAAAATGACCGCTGGAAAAACAAAACTCAGCATCGAGAGAATAGCTTCAGCCAACTTCGTGGCTGAGTCGCGACCACGTGACCACGTTCCTATGTTCCCGGGGGTTGACTCCCAAATGAACGAAAAAACGGCTCCTCCAACTCCAGCTTATAACCGCTGTCCTAGTGCTCGGAGTTCAAATCGAACGGTGCTCATTTGAGTTTGTTGAAGGAGTTAGCGCAGAGTGACAGTTTACGAATCACTGATTTTTGTGCATCATCCCATTTGCAAATAGCGAGGATGGAGGACGGAGGTTGAAAATCTAGGCTGAGAAAGTAAAGTTCCCCCCTCAAATTCAACCCCTGAGTCAAACATCTGGATTTGCTAATCGGCGGAGAATGATGAAGATTGTGGCCGGAGCTAAAACATGGCGGGCCTCTTACGTTCCGGACCCAAATGTGAGATTCAGGTGATACCCAACGGGCTTCGGGTCCTACCTGAGCACAGCTCCCCCTTGTACCTCAGGCAGGTGAAGTCGTCGCACTCGCACAGCTTTCCCCAAACCTTCCCGAAGTCGTTGCCGTGGCAGACGCACTGTCCGCACACGCAGTCTCCCCGGCTGCTGCAGACCACGCCCTGCGGTCCCCCCGGGCCCCCAGGCCCACCCGGCGCCCGGGGCCCAGCGGGGGCGCTGCAGCGGTCCTGCTCCGTCGGGCTGTAGTCGCCCTCGGCGCACTCGCAGCGCGGGCCGAGCCGCCCGGGGTGGCACAGGCAGATGCCGCACTCGTGGGTGCCGTTGCCGTGGTTGCACTTGGCGCTGTTGGCCTGGGCTCGGTTCTGGCACTTGCAGTCGCACTCGAAGGTGACGGTGATGGACAGGGAGTCCTTGAAGCCCACGGGCTTGATGATGAAGGACTTCTTCTTCTTCTTGGGACAGCCGCGCGCACGGGCCTCCACGCTGAACGAGACCTGGACGGGAGGAAGGTCAGGGGTCAAAGGCTGGGAGCAGGGATGGAATTGACACCAGTATCGGGACATTGGTCCAATACGAGGTTAAAATAGAGTGTTGGTATCAGACAATATCCCCAACGCCAAGAGTCAGGTCAAATATGTAATATATTTAAGATAAGCAACTTGATTTTATGCTTATTTGACCTCCAGAACCTCTGTATAAAAAAAAAAAAAAAGTATTAACCAATACGTTCTAATGACCCCAAACTAGCAGTCTAAGTACATCTACTGATATACTGAGTAGTAATGTGAGTCGGTGAACTCATGGATTGGATCTGAGCGAAAAATTCGTATGAGGGTCTTTTCCACCGTAGGAACCATTTCAGGAACCAGGCGCTCTAAAAAGGTTTCGTTTTTTTTCACAGAACTTTGCGTCCTTTTAAAAAATTGGTTCCACTCGGATAGTTCCCGGTACTTGCAGAAGTGAACAGCGGAAGGAACTCTTTTAGGGTTGGGGCCAAGGTTCCCCTGATCCCAAAGGTTAAGTTCCCGTACTTCGGCGGGGAAAAAGACATCTATGGAATTCAGCGTGCGCTCACCGCACCCCCTATATCACACATTTACCACAACTCCTAATTGCTTCCATTCAGCCGAGTTCCATTTCTATTATCTTCCGCCGCACGCCTTACTCTGTTCCTCCCCGTAACCAAAGCCAGGGCTGGAACCCAGAGGACGGCGAACCCGCGTGCGCTCGCTCAAAGCGG
>NC_137207.1:21285969-21343469 GCF_960531495.2 Zeus faber
CAACCCCCAACTCCGCCCGATTGACGCCACTGACACAGTATATCTTAATTTCAGTTTCACTGAGTTTCACAAAGTTGAACTGCCTGTCGAACCGTGGCCACCGCAGTAATGTTCGGCACCTCGGTCTCTGTATTCACAGGCCCCACGGTAGGAGAGAAGCTCCTTATACAGCTGGGTTCTGTCCGAAATGGGATTTTGGTTTTTCCTTCATATTTCAGACATCAATATCATTTCTAATCCTTGCCCAGGCAAAGTTTCAACATCCGCTGTTGCCCTGCAGAGACCCATTGGGACATCCCACAATAATGCAGCGAGACGGCGTCAACAGGAAACGCAGCTCCGTCTGAAAGGCTGGATCCCAAGCATCAATCTACAGAGGAGTCACAAAGCAAAGTGACTCTGTGGTTCCTTGCGGTCACGACGGGGATTTGCTCGGGAAACGTGGAGAGAGAGAGAGAGAGAGAGAGAGAGAGAGAAAAGACAGGAACATTCAGGACGCCTCTCCACCCTCCAGCACCAGCTCAAATAGTAACACAACGTCGACAACAACTAAAACTTGATTGCCCAATTGCCCTGACAGTAGACCAGTGCTTTCCGACCACAGAGCTCGGCAAGTGTGCCGTGAAATTTTTTCCAATTCCACTTAAAAGAAATAAAGAACTGACATGAGCTCTTGTGTTGGAAGATCAAAATCACAATGCTGCACTAATTCATCTTATTAATCAGTTCCAGCTGAATAGCTGCTCCATTCGAGCAAGTTTCACTGTGACTACTATACGTACAGGTAGTTATGTTGTTAGTTTGTCTCTTTTTTAAGATTCCGTATGCGGTGTGGGGACAGTGTGGTTTGAGCAGCCACACCTGTCTTGGGTCTTGGTAATTGGGCCCAGGATCAGTGTGGTTGAATACCTGTTGCTCGTTGGTTGGTCCAACGAGCAACAGGTAAAACCCCCGTCCCCACACACACAGGAGAGGAGCCCTTGTTATGACGTGTTTTACATCTGCTCCGGGCCTGTTCCACCTTGCCCACTCAAACAAATAAAACTGGTGTTCCAGGGAACCATGTCCCCTGGAGGGAGACCAGGTCTGGTTAGTTGGACATTTTTGTTAGTTCGAGGTATGGGAACCCTGTGTCTGTCCTTTTAGGTATAGGAACTGTGGTGTTGGGGTGGTGTGGTAAAAAAGCCTCGTTCCATTTTCAGATTCTTGGTTCGCTTGGTTCGCTTGGTTCCTTCGGTGTAAGGAGGAAGAGTCGGTTCGGGTCCGAGTTGTGAGTGGAAATATCACAAGAATCATTTAATTCTGTCAAAACTTTAGTGGAACGCAAAGAGTAAACCAGTCACATTCAATATGAACTGTGCAAAATGTCTTCAAGAGTGGCCTAGCCATTATTTATGGCTAGGCCACTCTTTTGCTGGAGTGACTCCAGACTCACAAGTCATTAAAAATATTTGTCTTGCATCACTATTAACAGGCCATAATACGCACAGTTAGTTCCACATGCTTCTGATGTTTTTAGTGGTGAACGGGATCGTGGTGCGGTGCCATGAGATTACTTCATTATCTCACTTGCATCTGCTGTACTGTGACTCAATCCATAGCCAATCAATGAACAACTACCTGATGACCCCCCAGACAACAACCAATGTCAGTTCTGAACAAGCGTCTGATGGACGCCACTTTCCATCTGGGATCCGACCACAGCGAAGGCTCCACGTTTCCTTCAAGCCGAGTCTCTGGGTTTTCCTCCGATATTAACAGTGAGCGGTGACATTTTTCCACTGCAGCCTCCAAGCTTGGAGGCACTGAAATGAGACGTGGCTTTTGGTTGAATCTTTTTTTCATTATTAGTACCAATGCATGTTTGGAATACCCAGAACCGAGGGTCTGCAATCTATCTCCGCAGGAAGGATTTGAAAGATTTGTAGACTGTGTGATTATCCAGGTTAGACACTGGGTTCACTAATTTGACCGAACTTTCATTTTCTTTTGAAATTTAAAGGGATGCTATAGAATTTTGCTTAGAAATTAGCTTTTTGTCGTTCTTACCAAGGTTCAGACCAGAAGAGGTGGCGACGGGCTGCATGCCAACTGTGTTAGCCCAATGCATGGCTGCAGAGGGGATCAACTAGCCTAGCTCCTGAGAAATTGTGGCCTCTCAATCTGATCCAGCCTCTCAAGGCTTATTTAAGCAAAAAATTTCATTTTGAGCCAAAATGGAGCTACATTCGGAATTATTTTTGACGTATAATCGAATCGAGTTGAGATGTTTTATTTTCAAAATGTCTGACCTGGTAGAGAGGAACCACCGGGTTGGTGACAGCGAAGATCAGGTTGATGTTGTTTTCCGACATTTTCTCTGTGATGAGGGCGAGTGATGGGTAGTCCTGTGGACACACACCACACACACAAATACACACATTGGAATAATACACACCTAGACACATGCAAATGCAGACACACACATACAGTATATATGCACAATGTACACACACATGCAAATGTTCACATACAGATACACACACATAGACACACTTTGCAAAATTGACACACACATGTACATACAGACATATTCGCACACGTACACACCGATACACACAGATATACAGATATGACACATATAAGCAAACATATTTTCAAATTCACAGCGCGCACACACACACGCGCACGCACACACACACACACACACACACACACACACACACACACACACACACACACACACACACACACACACACACACACACAGTCATAACCAATAGATGGGAGAAGAAAACGTTGAAGTCTCCCCTCTCGCTCTCTCTTTGTCCACACACACACACACACACACACACACACACACACACACACACACTGACCATGGTGGTGGACATGCTGTACATGTTGCGACTGTTGAGGTGGCACTGTCCGTCGTTTGGCTGCACGATGCCGGCCAGCCGTCCGTCTAGGGCCATGTGGGTCTTGGCGTCCGAGGTGAAGATGAGGAGGTGCGATGCTCCGGGTCTCCAGCCAATCCGCTCCTGGGTCGCCCGGCCCCGCCCGCCCCCAGCCGCAGAACACAGGAAGCCAGAACATCAAACATCAAACCATAAACCGCTTGTCTTTCCCACTTTTGTTCATCTGAGGAACGGATGAATCATTTGGAGAAGCACCACCTCTTTTATTTTCCCTTTCAACTTTTTGGGGGAGAGAAAAAAATTATTTAAAAACTTTAAATTGAAATCATGTGTGAGTGTGTTTGAGAGAGAGGAGGAGAGTGAAAGATTCAAAAAATAAAAGTCTAAGTACTACGTTTGTGCGTACGTGTATACATGCAATATGTGTATATGAACATGTGCTTGCTTGAGTATTCATTTCTATAAACTGAATATGCTGCTCATACACAAAAAAGTAGAAATTTCCCATTGGGAATTAATACATTTATATCTCTAATTTCATCTAATTTTATCCCATAATATCTCTGTGTCCAAGGGGCGTGGTCAAGCCCATGCAGACGGCAGCATGGCTCCCTTTCCTGCGTCCGCCAAGCTGCCTCGAATCAGCCGAATCAGCGCCCACACAGCACTGATTAGCCTTCTTCATGTTTGTCTGTCTTACAGAGGGGATCGGCAAACGGGCTCCTCCGCCGACCAGGAGCCAGTTCGGAATGCCATTCCTCCTGCGCCTAAAATCATTATTATTTATTATTTATACTTGTGTCCAGCGAGCCTTTTTATTCATCTTTATAATAAAAAACTCTTGCCATGTTGGCAAACAACGGCTAGAAAGACTCTCCCTCCCTAAACCCCTACCTGTGGGCAGAGACTCCCACAAGTGGCACCTGAACAGAGACTCGGGAGGGGCAGGGCGCCCGGAGCCAATCCACTGGCTGCAGAAGCGCCTCGCGGACCTGGAGGAGGAGCGGGACTTCCTCCACTGCCAGCTGGAGCGCGTCCTCAACAGCGTGAGCTCCCGGGAGCACGTCGCGACCAGCTGCTGGCCCGCTGCCTCCAACCGGGACCCGGCCAGAGGACCAGACCTGCGTCCCAGCCCAGGACCCACACAGGATTCGCCGGGTCTCCAGCCCATCCTGGCGCCCCGGAGGGAAATGGCCGGTGCTCTGCCGCGCCCAGGGGTGTCGGGAAGTGCCCCTTTTTTCCCCCACACAATCCCCCTTCCGCCAGCCGGGTGAAGGGCCGGTCTCCTCGGTCACGATAAAACACAACAGCAACAGAATTTGGGCAGATGTGTGTAACATGTCCTGAGTACCAGTTAGTCAACCCTACGGCTACGCCAAGAGCGCTGTTGAGTCCCCTCCCCCTCGTCGAGGTGCCGTTTGAAAGACTCACTTCATCGAACTGTTTCGTTTTGTGTTAGTCCTGGTGGATTATGCAACAAGATACCCCGAGGCGGTGCCATTGCACAGTATTACAGCCAAAAGTGTGGTGCAGGCGCTGTTTCAGGTCATCTCCCGAGTCAGGATTCTGAAGGAAATCCTGAGCGACCAGGGCACTACCTTTATGTAACGTACACTTTTGGGAACTTTACGAGTAACTGGGCGTCCGCTCAATTCAGGACAACGTTTACCATGCCCAGACCAATGGTCTGGTGGAGTGCTTTAATAAAATGCTGAAAAACATGATTCGGAAGTTTGTTCAGGATGATAGCCGTAATTCGATAAGTGGTTGAACCCCTTGTTGTTTGCGGTGCGGGAGGTTCCCCAGGCCTCCACGGGATTTTCTCCCTTTGAACTGTTCTTTGGCAGGAGACCCCAGGGGTGCTAGACCTAATTAAAGAAAACTGGGAGGAAGGGCCTAGCGCCAGTAAAAATGAAATACAGTATGTTATGGACCTGAGAGAAAAGTTACACGCGCTGATTCGACTGTTATCACGGGAGAATTTGCTCCAGGCTCAGGAACGTGAGCTGCTCTTATAGGACAGGGGGGCCTGGCTCAGACAATTCGCACCGGAGGCAACAGACACTTCTGTTCGGGTTGTGCGGTGCTCCAGCCACCTTTCAGAGACTTATGGGCCGCGTCCTGCCTCCGCATCTAGCATACGCCGCGGCCTACCTAGACGATGTAATCATTCACAGCGACACCCGGGAGCGGCATATTCGGCATGTGGGCGCAGTGCTTGAGTCCCTGAGGCTCACCGCCAACCTAAAGAAGTGTGCCGTGAGATGGAGGGAGGTACGGTTTCTGGGGTACCACTTGGGTGAAGGCTTGGTGTGACCCCAACTTAATAAAACTGCTGCGGTCACAAACACCCCGAGACCCAAGACCAAGATTGAGGTGAAGCAGTTCTTGGGGCTGGCCGGCTACTTGAGGAGGTTTGTACCCAACTTTTCGGAGCTAACCAGCCCCTTGTCTGACTTAACTTGAAAGGGTGCTCCAGATCGGGTCCAGTGGTCAGAGAAGTGCCAGCAGGCGTTTGCGAGGGTAAAGTCAGCTCTCTGTGGGAAGCCAGTGCTGTTTAACGCAAACTTTCTCTCCCTTTCTGTCCGCAGACCGACGCCTTGGACAGAGGGCTGGGCGCGGTCTTGTCCCAGGAGGTGGAGGGGACCGAGCGACCGGTGCTGTACCTCAGCCGCAAACTCTCAGAGCGGGAGTGGAGGTACAAGCACGGTGGAGAAGGAGTGTTTGGCGATCAAGTGAGCCGTTGGCCGAATCGGCGCCCGCGCAGCGCTGATTGGTCCGATTCCGGGCAGGAAGCTTTCTTAATGTTTGATCGTCTTGCAGAGGGGATCAGCGCATGGGCTCGTCAGCCGACCGGGACAGAGAGGGGAACGTCATTCCTCCTGCGCCCGAAATATCATTATTATTTATTATTCATACTTGTGGCCAACGAGCCTTTTTGTTCATCTTTATAATAAAAGGTTCTCGCCATGTTGGCAAACCACGGGCAGGAAGACTCCGTCTCCCTCCCTAAACCCCTACCTGTGGGCAGAGACTCCCACCATCTCATATCATGGTATCTCGTTGTTTTACATCAGTTCATCTCATCTTGTGACCCATCCAATTTCATTGTATTGTATCTCATCACATCTCATTGGTTTGTGAGGCAGCTCATTGCACCATATCACGTCTCATGGTATTCTGTTCTATTCTCATCATAACTCATCTCATTTTATTCCTCATTTTCTCCTCTCCTCTCCTCTCCTCTCCTCTCATTCCATCTCATCTCAGGTGCAGGTCCAGTGCGTCGGCCCCACCTTGCAGACCGCAGCCTGTATGATGGCGTCGAATCCTCCCTCTGGAGCGTCCCGGTTCCTGGACACCATCTGCTTCTTCACCTCCTCGGTGAAGCGCCCCACCTCCTCCGTCAGAGACAGGACGTGCTTGTAGCCGAACTGCGGCAAACAGGTGTTGTTGATGCTGCAGACCCAGGAGAATTTCATGTCAAGAATCTGTACATTCAGGAGGAATAGTTAGTAGTACAAAGAATTTCAGAATGGGTCTCAACATTGTTTTGTATCTATTCTCATACAAATAGACATAGCTGGTCATTTTTTTATGAAAACGTTGTATGGTGATAAAAAAAGAAATTAAAAAATTAAAATAAATTTTAAAAATGTAGTTAAAAACTTAAAGTGACACTAATTCTCTTGGACGGTTTAAAAGTATTTTCAAGACACACAGGATTTCTCTCACTGGTGTGCGGTGTGAACTCTGATTCTGAAAGGTGTGACTGAGCTGTAGTGTTGGTGTTTTTCTAAGTGTAATTTGTCTTCTCGGATCGTGGTTCTCAGTGAGACAACATGATTAACTAAAGCTTTTCATTTAGACGACACCGCCCGGCAACAGAACAAATTCTTTTTTGTTTACTTTTGCGCAAATAAAATGTTGTGCAATTGACTTTTGCTGACCATAGATTTGACAGAATGGGTCCAGGGGCCAATTCTATTCATACAAATTACATCTAAAGCCTATGCTGAAATAAACGGTAAGAACTCATTCACACATTACCAAATCATTCCGTCGCTTTTAATTGGCCCGAGCTTGTGGCTTAATACGTTTATATATTTAAAAATGAATAAGCTGGTGTGTTGTTAGACTTTGATTTAGATCTTTAGATTTGTTATCACACGATGCAGTCATTATTTCCGCAATACTTCCGGGGTCCACTTCTACTACCAATTTGTTAAACCTATATATTTTTTGCTTTTCTCAACTTAAAAAGTAAACCATAGCAAATACCTTAAACCTAAAAAATATAATTATAATATTTATAGTGGTATTCTTTCTCTAAGGTACCATGTACATACATAACATAAATGCTGTCATTTGATGCATTGTTTAAGATTTTCCTTATTTTAGGCTCATTTACGTTTGCCGTCCCTTGGCTGGTTCCCATTAATGTAGTTGCTCTATGTTTTCTAAAGCTTTCTGCCATTTTTCTCATCTTGTTTCATCTCATCATATCTCACCTTATCATATTTAATCTCATCTCCTATATTCATAATACAGTTTATATAGATATATATTTATATATATATATATATGTGTGTGTGTGTGTGTATGTGTGTGTGTGTGTGTGTGTGTGTGTGTGTGTGTGTGTGTGTGTGTGTATATACCCTCAACCCTGAATAGATTATACTTCTTGAAAATATCACAGAGATGATATTGGGTGATGATTATTTTTCCTCCAGAATATTTGACCATTTTTGACCAGAAGGCCAGAATGAGCCACTCCTCTGTGCGGATAAGGCCTGGGTGGACCTTGCACATGAGCTGGAAGCGTAAGCGTTAAGTCGTTGCAAAACACCCCTGGCCGAAAGCTCAGCATCGGGGCGGGGTTCCCGACTCCACCTGCCAGTGGGCTTGCAGGGGCTGATTCATGGTGCTGACTCAGCACCGCCCGACCACGCTTAAGCCTTTAACAGGAGCTTTTACACAACGGCAGGGTTTAAACGTTGACGTGAAGGTATGACATCGTCCGTCTACATGATGAAGTAATTTCCTTCTGGCAGACATGAATGTCTCCTGGAAAACAGGCCAGTGCGTACATATGAGGGAAGCTTCGACCGCTGGATATGTTTCTGTCACATTTTTTCTGCTGACCCCCCCCTCCAAAAAAGCTCATACAATCAGAGCCTCAAATTGATCAACAGACATCAGGCGGCGGGACACGATCACTGTAGTCATCCTCTCTGCTCTTGTGTTAAAGGGTTAATTTCCTTTTTTTTTTTTTAAATCTAAGCCCCATGAGAACCTTATTTCCCATATATAAAAAAAAAAAAAAAAAAGATATTTTTATTTAGTACCAAAATTATTTTCCAACTCTTTATTTGTTGATTATATTTTACAATGAACTGCATTTGCAGTTCTGCAAAAGTGAAGGAGCTCTTACTTCCAAGCCGACTTGGACAAGGTCCAGTTCATCTGGACTGCGCGACTTCTATTTGCCTTTTACCGGCTTGTTGTAAACTGTCTTATTGGCGTGTCTAAACGGTTCTTTAACCCAGTGCTTTCCGACCTTTTTTCCTGCGGCAGCACACATTTTACAATCAAATAATCCCACGGCAAACCACTATCCTGTTAAACACCGAAAACATCGGAAACACGTACAGCGCGCCAGACTCGTGAAAGATTTGTTCGTAGTGGACAAATATTTCCAATGACTCGGAAGTCTGGGAAAAAAAATCAAAATCTTCGACTCACAAACTGAAAATAATTAACTCTCGCTCATCGTTCGGGGAGTCCTCGCTCGCTGGCCGTGCGTTAAACCAAATGACTCAAATGGACAAAGCGTCGAAAAATCCGACGAATCGTTTCGCTGGGCGACCCGTCGAGAACCGAATCACAAAAAAAAAAAGAGTTGAATCTTTCATCACTCCCAATGGTTGTCACTTATCAGAGTGAAACACGTCCACACAGAGCTGCTTTTCAGTCTGGAACCGAGGAATCGGATGAATTAGTGCAGCCTTGCAATTTTGATAATGCAACACTAAGGCTCATTTCCATTCATTTCTTTACTTTATTTGGGAGCCCTCACTCACTAGCGGTAGAAAAAAAAAAAAAAAAAAAGCGTGCTCTAGCCACGTCAGGCAGGTGGAGCGTCCTCTGACCTGTAGCAGGGGTTCTTCACCGCCTGCTTGGGGGCGATGTACATGTAGGGCGACAGCGGCTTGTCCACGAAGGCCCCGAAGCCCATGCGCAGGTTGCTGGTGGTGCGGTTCATGGCCTCGGCCAGGCCCCGGCCCAGCGTACGCAGACGGAACAGGTCGTCGTTCATGGAGAAGGAGAGGTCCATGAGGTAGTAGAGGTCCACGGGGTAGTCCTCCACCTGCCGCACCTTCACCGTGAAGCGCTTGGCGTCGTCTGGAGGCCGAGGAGGAGGAGGAGGTGGATAAAGTCAGAGGTGGTTAGTGATGAAGGAGCATTGAAGAGTTTGAAGGGGGAAATCCGGTCCCAGGTTACGGGGATTGGGTCAAGCCCAGACAGGGGTTCCTTTAAGTATGTAATTCCTAAAAATGCCAAATTTTAACATTTCAACATTAACTTTGGTTGAAACCGACGGGTAAAATATGACCCCGTCTAATAGTTCAAATGTATTTCCATTGGAACAGAACAAGGTCAAACAATTTCCGAAAAATGTAAAATCTCCTTTTTGAAAACGGGACGCTCACATCATACTGTAGTCCCATGCGTCTTAGTGTGTTTTTTCATCATGTTTTGAATAACATTAATATTAAGTTTAATATAAAACCACTTTTTGCCATGGGTAAGGTCGATTAAAGCAGGTTGCCAGTCGGAAGCGGCGCAACTTCCTGTTTCTAGTCTGTTACGCTTACATAGCCAAATGAGCTGATTGTGAGAGGACAAAAGAGTCAATAAAACCTGATAAAACCAGTGTAACATATACAGACTGTTATGAGTTTCCAGTTTTCAAAAATGGGATTTAAAGGCTTGAACGTTTGCCCCATTGTCTGCATTTAATAACAGTGAGAGGCTGCAGCAGAGTGGTAAGTTTTATATACATATATATATAGCAGTTATAAACAGTACAATGTTACGGATAAGATGGCGGCCCCCACCGGGTCTGAGTGTGATGTGGAGTCTCTGGGGCTGGATCTGGGTGACGTCCTGCGTGGCCCCCGCCGCCTTGTTGCTGAGCGGCTGGTCCTCCACCACCTGCAGCTTACTGGTGGGGAACTCCAGCGAGGACGGGGCGCAGCCTGCTGCGACCAGGCTGCTCTTCAGGTCGCAGCGCGAGGAGCCGGCCAGACCCTGCCCAAAGTCCTGGGAGGTAGAGAGTTAGGACGAGATCACAAGGTTTTTTCCCCAAAGATTTTAGGTATCTCCTCGGCTTTACACCGAATCTGGAAACGCATTCGACCCTCGGATCCGCGCATCTGGTGACTCTAGAGTCTTCTCCCGTAAAACAGAGAGACGTTTTCTCAGCTGGATTTTCACCATTTCCCGTGAAGGAGGGTTTAAAACGTCCTTTACATAGTGGTTGCAGTGCGAAAAAAAAATACACACAATTCATTGATTTATTGATAGGTAATACGGTGACGCCCAACATTAAAGTTAATATGAAAAATGTCATTATGTTGTATACGTAACTTATTTTTTTTGTTTTACACCCCGTTCTAGCTTGTCATAATTGGAAGCAGCGACTTCTGGTTGTAGTGTCATACCCCACATTTGTCACAAGCGCTGTGAAAAGTCAAGGGATTCCAGACTCTGGATCAGATGTGGAAATCCAACATCAGAGAGTGTTGGGGCTTTTGGGGGTGTGGTTTCCGACTCTCTGGAGAAATGAATGGACTTCTGGTGCATTGTTTGTCGTTTGTCGGATTCGGTGTAAAGCGTTTTTAAAAGAGCATCTCTATTGGTCCATCTTGTGTTTCCAATATTTCAGAACCAATATGAGGAATCGTGTTGTGGGGGAAAAGGAATTAAAATAAATTATTTTTCATTATCCATGACTGAAGTGGTCGGAGAAATTCAACATGTATGGACAGACTGCAAACAAGCCCAGTCACATAGTATTGTTTTTTTCCAATGGTGGATTGGAGAAGTGCAATAATATCTCTGGACAAAGGAAACTTACTTGAAGGGAAGTTCCATTTGCACCCTGAGTCATAATACATATGTTCTCTCCTAGAAAACAGCTTTTTTAAATTATGAACCATTAACAATCGGCTTTACTTATAAACCCTGAGGAGAGCAAGTTTTTGCATAAAAGAAAATCCCTTACTATTTTTTCCACTGCTATTTCTTCATGAAACACTGATCTGAGAGCTTGAATAGGTAAACCAGCCATTTCTAAGGCCAAAGAGATGTTTGCTAATATACAGTTTAATGTGGAGCGAAAAGATTAAGGAGGTAATTCTGCCATTTGATTTAGCGACCCAATTCCAATCTCCTGCGACCCGCCTGTGGGCCACAAACCAGACTTTGAAAAACACTTTGACATTGTCATCAAAATTTGGAAACATGAAACTGGTGTTTTGCATTTGATTTGGACTCGCTTCATCATAGAACTAAGAGCTTTGACTCAGAAAATCGAGAAAATGTCCATGAAATAACTGTGTTCCTATCAGTGGGAATGAAGCATCTCCCACATATTCCCCTTTTTGAAATAACTGTCTTCCAGCTCCGACGGAAGCCTCCCTTTGTTCTCAAATTAGGACTGAACCGTTGAACCGTTGATTTTTGCTTTGCTCATCACTTCAAATAAAGCAGATGTTCTGGTTGAGTTCTCAAATCGTGC
This sequence comes from Zeus faber, assembly GCF_960531495.2. Lineage (NCBI taxonomy): Eukaryota > Metazoa > Chordata > Actinopteri > Zeiformes > Zeidae > Zeus > Zeus faber. The sequence goes on from NC_137207.1 coordinate 21,297,673, forward strand.
AATGTTTTCCAGACAATGAAGGTGAAAATATGTGTTTTTATCCTCAGTGAGGAGCAGTACCACCTTGTGGACCAGCGGTGGAAAGTAACTAAGTACAAGTACTTTTTACTCTACTTGAACACATTTTCATGAGTGTCTGTTATTACTTATGTATATTCAGTTTCAGCTACTTTTAGGATTTTTACTATATTTCAAAGCAAATATTTATATTTTTCATTCAAAATAGGACTTATATAACAATTTTATATAATATTATATGTTATCATTATTAATATATAAAATTATATCTGACGTATTATAAATAACAATAATAATAATAATAATAATTATATATAATACTATTATTAAATCATGAATTACACATTATAATTAATATAATGTTCAATCTTTTTATATATTTGTGACGTACCATGAAACCCAAATTGCATGAGAATTATCTGCAGAAACAGCTACAGTAGTAGGCCACTTGATGTATTATAGACTCATATCAGGGCACTGGGTAGGACAGAGTACTTTCACTTTTAATACTTTGAGTACATTTAAGAGCAAGTACCAATGTACTTTTACTCAGGTATAAATGTCAATGTGGTACTGTGACTCTTGCAGGGTCCTCCCTCGATCTCCGCCTCACCTCCTGGAAGCACCAGGCGCAGCTGGGGTGCACGGCCAGGCACTGCTTGCACGTGCTGGCTCCCCTGGACGTGCACACGTTGGAACCTGAAACCAAAGGCTCATTCAGTTTGTTGTGCCCCCGAACTCCCTTCATCCCTCACTATCATTACTCTGGTTATAAACTGAGCCAATTTGCACATGGAAGAAATTATGCAAAAACATGTTGATACAGACGCTGATTGATAGGCACTAGGCCACGGACAGATACCAGTGAAACTTGGATCCAAACAGTCATTACTGGACATTCTGTAACGGTGACGACGTTGAGGTTTGACTGTTACTGTATAGGCCTGGCTATCATGTTTCCGGGGGACCCACTACGAGGTCTCAGAGGACCCCCTAAGAGGCCCCCGGGCCCCACATTGGGAACCACTGGAAGTGCGCATCTGTTCCTATTTACAACTATGCTGAAAGGTTCGGACACAAAATCACTTTAATTGAGGTCATGTTTGAAATAGTTGCCGAGATGACATCTAGTATGAATCATTGAATGTTCAAAATCGTTCCCATCTACATCACAATATTTATTTATGCATTTATTTATAATGTTGATCTTTTTAATTGAGTTAATATATCTATTTATTCTTTATATATATATATATATATATATATATATATATATATATATATATATATATATATATATATATATATATATATATATATTATATTATGTTATATTATTATTATTATTATTATTATTATTATTATTATTATATATTTTTTAATCATTTAGGATGCCCAAAAGTTATTCCAACTACCTGTAGGGAACAGTATTCCACGGATGAATTTGGGACTAATGGATGAAATATGTTTTATGTTTATTATCTGACATAACCCTAGGGAACGGATGAATTTGGGACTAATGGATGAAATATGTTTTATGTTTATTATCTGACATAACCCTAACCCTAACACTGAACTGACACCGTCTTGTTGTCCCACAGTGATAAATAACACACAGTGACACACACTCTAAATTAAGTCATATTTGTTGAGGGGAGGGGTAAAGGTGGAAGAAATGGGACATAATAATAATAATAATAATAATAATAATAATCACTCACCGCAGATGCCTGTTATTCCAATAAAAGCCAAGACGCACAGGCGCGTCACGCAGTGCGCAGTGAGCGTTCCCATCCTGCTCCTGGCTCTGCTCGGGGGAACTACCAGCACAGAGCTGCTCTCCCTTCCCCAAACCCACAAGTCCAAATGCAGCCAGACCTCCACCCCTACCCCTCCACCCCTACCCCTCCACCTCCACCCCTACCCCTCCACCTCCACCTCCACCCCTACCCCCGACCACCTCCATCTCATAGTAAACTGGTGGGTGGTGGGGGGTCGCAGCATCCCTGAACTGCAGCTTTCTAGTAAAAACACACACGCATACGCACACGCGCACGCACACACACAATCACAACACACACACACACACACACACACACACACACACACACACACACACACACACACACACACACACACACACAGTCACGTTGCATGTCGTGCATTTTCTATGAACTTGAATTTATTTTACAGGGATTCCCAAACTGGGATCCCCCAGTGGTCCATGTAGGAATTGCGGGCCCCATGTATATTATATATACTGTGTATATATATATATATATATATATATATATATACACACACACACACACACACACACACAATCTCTTTACATTTTTTCAAGAACATTATTTTTATTGTATTTATGAATTCAATTATACACAATTTATGTGTTTGTGTATTATTTATGTATCTATTTTTTTATGATTACATGACATTATAACATATATAAGATTTAAAAAAAAAATCACATCACATCGTAATATTTTCACTTTTTGTCTGCTCTGCAACGTTTAAGTTAAATGTTATACACATATGTACACGCATACAGTTGATTATAAGCTGAGAGAGTGTGCAAGGGGGTCGTCAGCCAGAGCTCAGTCTGCCAGGGGGCCTTGGAATGAAAAAGCACTGTTCTATACCTTAGAATTAAAAAAATAAAATAAAAGAATGGTTGTGTCCCTGGCCAGAGGTTGTTGATCTTACACTGTTCTCTACTGGCAAAATTAGGCAACAACAGGCCTTCTTGGACAACTTTCTTTTAGGTTCATGTTGGTTTTTTTTTGTAAGTATGAAACAAGGCACAATCACACCCCAAAGCACCTTTTCAATATAGACACTGAGCGTGTGAGAGCAAGTATACAATGGTAATATTCAAATAACAAAGTACATACTTGCACACGTGCATTTTAACAGAAACATCAAAGAAACGAGGTTGGACGACCTCCTCTTTCGCTAAACCAAAAGAAAAACATATTTAACAATGTTGTCTGTCCAAAAGTGGTTGTTCTATGCTTCTATATTAGTTTAGGTATATTCCGTCTATCTTAAAACATGTCTCACCACTTTGCTGAGACAGTGTATTGGATCCAACCATCTTTTACTCAATGATAAAATGACAATATGTTATTATATATAAAGAAATAATAATAAAAAAGGCGTTCTTCCTCTATTTTCCCTTATTATCTGCATACAACACACATTCGGCATACACGCTCGGGCTGCAGTAGCACAATTTTACCGACAGGCGGCGGCGCTGCACAGCAGGTCAGAGACCAGGGGACCAACAATTGCACAATCACACTCACACAGATGTTTATAATTAACTGAATAATGTTCCTTTTACTGAAGACTTACTGGCATTAAAAGTGTATAAAATAAATATATATAACGTTTTCAAATAAAAAATATATAATTAGAATTTTGCTGCGGAAACTCCGCAGTTCCGGCTCTGGCCACTAGTGGGAAGCGGACCCCGGCTTGCGAATCCATCGCATAAGAGCCAGTTAGCCACTCGCTAGTAGAACTAAACTATAACGTATTTAAAACGATTTAGATGTGGACCAGCTCAGCGAAGTTTTAAAAATTTTCTTTGGCTGTCTAGTAATTTGTTCTTTTTTTGCAGAATGTTAGTGTTTATGTCACACTGTGGATTTTTCACCAGAACCAACGGACGCCTGTGTGAGTACGCCCGGCCGTGACGCGCTGTGGCGTCATACAAATTATTACGGGAAAAAAACTATTCACACAACATCATCAATTTTTCAAAAAAAATAAAAAGATTCATACATTTCTCTATAATATTCTGTGCAACATTCTCTCCGTTTTCACATTCTTTCATGTTCAAAGTATATAAAATAGATAAAAGATAAATACAATTTATTTCTGATATTATTTCGGACAGGGATGCACCGATTGTTAAATTCTGGGCCGATGCCGATGTTTAAAATAACAATTTGGCCGATACCGATGTTTTCCGACATCCGATGAACACCAGTTTTCCGAGTTCCCATGAACGCAACATCACTTCCTGCTTAGAGGGCCGTGTCCGCCTCTTCTAAAAATCGGTTGCGGATGCGGATCGTTCTCTCTGACAGATAAAAAACAAATTATAAAATTTGTACGCCAAATATACTTTGGCTGATGTTGATATACCTGGGCGGCGGCCCGCCCAAGTGCAGTCTATGTGTGGGAAACACTGAATAAACATTGGCCACGTCGGTCAGTGAATATCACCTTTTTTGCCGATGGCAGTCAACAAGGCGGAGATATCGGCCGGTATCGATGTACGGCCGATAAATCGGTGCATGCCTAATTTCTGACATCGTTTCTCAAATGTGTTTGATCAGTTCGTTCCGAACCTTCAAGTTGATTCAAAGGGGCTGGTCTGCATTAATATGCGGGCCACCAGTTGTATAAGCCGGCTTCAAAGTGTTTTGCAGTTTGAAGTCCCTGTAAAGCAAAAAATAAATGTATTCTGAGTTTGTCGCACCACAGAAAAATGTGTTGTAAACCACGCAGCCAAATTGGGATCATTCAAATGAATCGCCAAGTATATAAAATTAGGCTTCAAAATCGCGGGGGCGGGGGGGAAGGGCAGTTCCCTCTGTCCTGAAATGCTGGAGGCGTGTCTGATGAAGCCGCTGAAACCACGGCCGATTGCGGGAGAGGCGCAGCCTCTTCCAAGCGCAGGCCCGGTGCCGGGATGCAGTTGGTGAGGGAGGGGTCCGTTGACACTCGACGTTAAGTTGCCATGCGTGACGCGGCAGGGGAAGCACGGTGCTTTTTTTTTTTTGTTTCGTTCAGTTAGGAAATGGAGTGAAATAAATTAATCGACAGTCAAAACACTGTTTTATCTGCCTTGTTTGGAGAAAAGATTCCTGTGATTGCTCTGACCTCCACGGAGCTGCGGAGCTGCTCTGATCACGGCGGTTGGGAACCTCTGCTCCAAACCAGGGCTGTGCGATACGGCCAAATTCTTCTATCCTGATATAGGTCATTTTATATCTCGATAAAGATATATTTCGCGATATAGCACGCTTTCTGTATATTCAGTTAATAAATATTTTCTATTGAAATAGAAAAACACATGGTAAAGCCTCTTTGTGACGCAGCACGGGAAGGCGCTTGTCGGGCTCTCAAATTCACAGGAGAGGCAAAATATGCGACATATATATCAAAAGCCGACTTATTTGCTGAAATAAGTCGGCTTCTTAGTTCACTGAAACCTAGAACTAAGATGCGATCGGCAAACAAAAAGGTCCGGGTCGGTCGTCACCCTCACCTTATGTTGCGTGGCAGCAGACGGGCAAATATTGTAATAATGCCGAGTATCACGTTCCTCCATGTTTGTTGACACTCGCTGCCACGTGCAGAGAAACGTAAAGCACCATGGCGTAAAATATTGCCGTAAAGCAGTTCTGGCACTAATTTGTGACATAGCGATAGAAACATAAATGTAAAAAATATATATATATATACGATAGTCATTTCTCGATATATATATCATCGTATCGCACAGCCCCACTCTTGCTTAGTCATGCTAATGCACTCTAGGCTTAATATAGTGTTAGGGAAGCGCCATGCTTAGTATGCTCCAGGGCATAATGGAGCCACCATTTCAGACTGGCCATAAAAATCTTCAACACAAAAATTATGAAAAACAGTTTAACGGTATGTATAATTTGTTTAGAAACAAATCACTAAATTTACTTTACATCGACTAACCTCGATATGGACTGTAAATTGTATGAGCCTTTCTTTTCCAGTTTAATTCCTCCCTATAGCTCTGTGAATAATCTTCATATTGAATATATTCGCAACGCTGCTCGGAGGCCTGTTCTTTGTCATCAAGTTTGTTTGCAGTGTACTGTGAACATACCCACAAAACAGCCTCACCACTTTGCATACTGTAATATTTTCAAGCTGTTTGTCATGAAAAACTCCATTATTATAGCTTTGACCGCTGGCACAACTAAATATTGTCATCCTGACAGGAAGATGCTGACAAATAACAGGAATAATGTTACAGTTATACCAAGAATAGCACTGAACCAAGTACGGTGCCTTGAGGCACACCAGATATAAATAATGACCCAGAAGAAAACCGGTTTTAATCACACAGCAACAAAATTCCCGGGGCATTGGTTTGTTGTGTCTCTTTGCTGTAAGAGGATATCTTAATGATGCCAGAGTAGATGAACATAATTATTGATTAATTTGGTGGAATTGGACTGTTTTGGAGATTATCTTCTAGGGCCTATGACATGCAATAGACAGTGGTTAAATACCTTGTTGACATTTTCAGTATGTGTGCATCTTCAGCCTTCCTGAGGAGATGTAGACCAATCATTCTTTGATGTAGTCCACATAATCAATCACTATTTTGGTTGCCCGAAGTTCCAGCAGTCTTTACATTTGCCAGATTTGATTCTACGTTACCGACCAAAAGACGATAATTGCCAGCTAACGCGACCCACACTATATAGATATATAGATATATTGTGAATTTATTGTGAAGTGTGATATTGTGAATTCTAGAATACCATGTTTAAAAAGTTTTAGAGCTGTGCAGTGACTCCAACTCTCTTTTCATTGTGCGCCTGGGTTTATCTCTCTTTCTTTCTTTCCTAGTCGATACTAATTACCGTCGCTGTTGCCCACACACAGCTAAACAGGTGCCTGTGTAAAATAATATGTAATATAGTTTGTAAGATATATAGATATATAGTAAGAAATACGGTTCTATGCAAAGTCGTCTTTCCAACAATCGCCAGCCGCCCTCAGGCAGGTTGGCTGATGTTTCCCCAATCGCTGCTCTTTACTGGAACAGGGATGTTTGATGTACAAGCAGTGCCGAGGAGGTGCTGCTGGGGAGCGAGGGAGGGCATGATGTTCGATTTGCTTTGGGATGAACCAACGTTTTGCAATAGCACTTCTCCATCGGTGCGGAGCAATTGCACAACTCAGATTTAAACATTGATCACCTCCAGAGTCTCTTACCAAAGTTTTATACGGTTTTTTGCTGTTTTTTTTTATTCCCAGAGGTTTGTTTCACCCGGCGGACGCTCTCCGGTTCCAGGATGTCCTCGGATATTCCCCCCCTCTGCCAAATGTGTGCCTGCGAATCCGTTTTGAGACGGTACCTATGATTAACGGCAATATAAATAATCTGGACAGGACTTGACTTGACTTGGAATTTCAACTTATGTACGATACATCCTGGAACTGCACAAAAGCAGCTCCAGAGAGACCTGGTGCGTGGGAAAATGGGAGCTGAGCGTATTAAATATGTGGGGGGAAGACCTTTGCTAATACTGATTAAAGGCCTCTCCAGTTATTTGACAGTATTAGCCAAGACACCGACCCCCCGCTCCACCTCTTTTTCCTTTATGTTCCTCTTTTTCTGTTCCTTTCTCACATTCTCCATTCACTCTATTCACTCTCCTATCACTCTTCTACAGGTGACATCATGATTTTCTCTCCATTTTTTACATAACTAAATAACCGAAATAATAACTAAATAACCTCTGTGCTGTGTGTGTGCGTGCGTGCATGTGATTGCATGAGCATATGGCCTTTGGGGTGTGTGGTTGCGTGACACAAACATTGACATACTTTACTCAAGAGTTAATGAATCTGTGTTCGGGGCTCTCAGGGGTTGGAGAGAGGGAGAGAGGTTGGTTCTGTGGAAACAATCTTCTTTCCTAGAAGGGAGGGGGGAAGAGTCAGAGGTGCACACACACACACACACGCACACACACACACACGCACACACACAAACACACACACACACACACACACACACACACACACGTGCAAAGAAAAGATTCAGAGTCAAAGTAGGAGAGAGAGAGGAGGAGAAAGCCTAGGTGCTGGTAATCCAAGTAGCACGTACTTGACAGGGAGCTAAAGGGCGAGAACACAAGAGGGCGAAAAAGAAGGAGAAGAACAAGAAGAGGCAGCTCTTTGGGGGTGAAAGACAGAGGGAGTAGAGGGGCTGTCCTTACTTTCTGCCAGTGTCAGAGCTGAATGTGGGAGGAGAGAGAGAGGGAGAGAGAGAGAGAGAGAGAGAGAGAGAGCGAGAGAGAGCGAGAGAGAGCGGGAGAGAGCGGGAGAGAGGGGAAGGAACCAGAGGAGCAGGGGTGCAAGCACTGGGTTCAAAATGTTTATGTAGTTTCTTTCAAGGGGAAATAACCAGAGAGGTACGGGCGTCTCCCAGGAGAAATACAGCTGAGAGAGAGAGGGGGGGGGGGGGGTAGAGAGAGAGAGAGAGAGAGAGTGAGGTCGACAAACTGAAGAAAAAAAATAAACTAAAATAAGATAGAAGGTGTGTGGAAATCCCAGCCCCCTCTGGTCCAACGTCTCCTCTTGCTCTCTCCCTCTCCGTGCTGTGGAGCCATGGTGCGGGGCTGGACCACCCCCCAGCTCGGGGCTCTGCTGCTGGGGCTGCTGCTGCTGGGGACGCCGGCGTCGCCCTCGGACTTCCAGCATCACCGCTACGACGAGCTGGTGCGGGCGCTGTTAGCCGTGCACAGCCAGTGCCCCTACATCTCCAGGGTCTACAGCATCGGACGCAGTGCGGAGGGACGGCACCTCTACGTGCTGGAGGTCAGCGACAACCCGGGGGTCCACGAACCGCGTGAGTGTAACGCCGTCGTGGGGGGAACCCGTTTGGGGGGGGGGTCCAGTGGGATGCACAGATACTGGGATTGAGATGCTGGGACTGGCATGTTGTTTAAGGGTTAAACTTATCTATTACCAGTTGTGAAAAGAAGTACTCAGCGCTTTTACTGAAGTAAGTCATATCCAGTATCCTGATCTCACAGAACCTATGATATGGTATACAGTAAAGTGCTGCACTAACCTTTTTACGTCGTGATTATCCTGATTACAATTTACAAAAAAGATACTCAAGGCGGTATCATAGTTATCCTTAATCCTGATTTTAAAAAAGTAAATAAAGCAATGTGAAGGTATTAAAAATGTTGTAGGGTAGTATAGCTATTTGCTTTGAAATGTTGTGGAGGAAAAATCGAAAGTCTTTTTGAATTGACTTGAAACGTGAACGCTACAGTTCTTTTACTTGGAACAGTTTTTTTTCCCCCTTTCTGACGCATAGGAACGTGCAAGATGTCTCAAGTGGAACTAAATGAGTTATGTGTCAATCATCATGTTCTATTGACCCCAAACCAACAGTCTGCAGTTCAGTAGAAGTGATGAAATGGATCTTACGTTTGGGAATCAGAATGGGCAGAGGAAAAGTGGCGTTCCCTCAATGAAAGTGAAAATGTAAATGAAAAGCATCTTAACATCCATGCATTCATGGATCCTGAAGAGGGAAATATTCTATGCATGTGTGTTGACTTTTGTTCCCGGGATGTTTATTGGACAAGTGGGTCCAAATTCCCCGGTTAGGGAGATAACAGTGAAACTATGATCAAAACAGTATTTTTTGTGCAGTTTTGATGTATCCAATGAAACAACAGTGACGTTTAAGTATCAATTCTTCCGCTGGGGAGCCCCTGGAACCTCTTGAAGGACCTCCTGGGGGGAGTCCCGGGACCCCAGGTTGGGAACCGACGATGTGGCCTTCACAAGTGATTACGATGTGAGTTTTGTGTGTATGGAGAGCTTTTCGAAAGTACTGTATCAGCGCGTCTCCCTACAGCCTTCCTCAAGGGACATCAGCGGTAGGTATCCTTCTGATGTTGCATGTGTCTTCACTTCCATCAAGGCAGGTTTCTAATCACCCTCGCAGCCTGAATTATGACCATGAGTCTAACGCCATTAGCGTTAGGCTCGGACCTGTGGTTCCTGCAACCACCCCGTGCTATCGTAGTGTTCTGGTAATGAATAGGGCGTGAGATAAAGAGGTATTTCAATGTTTCACAGCCTTATCGTTGGCCGGCCGTGATGTTTTGCATGTCTTGGAGTGGGGAGTGAGAACATCTTTGGCAGGAGACGCTGCGCTCTGAGGGGAGGCTGTGGCTTTTCCCGACACACTCGAAATGCAAGCTCTCCATTTGGCTCCGCTCGGTCACATTGCCGCGATATACTTCTGCGTGGTTCGATAGTTCAGGGCTAAAAAGAAAAAACAAAACCTGAGGCAGAGGAGAGGGATTTTTCGCTTCCTGTCGTCATGGAGGGGAAACATCGGCGAATGCAATTTGTGCACAACCCTTCTGAGAGAGTCACTGCAGTTGTGTGGGGGATGTTTGGGAATGAGTGTGCAGTACATCTGCGGTTAATTTCCAAATTTGCTACCGACCGATGTCCAAACACGTGGGGTGCTTTTGTTTGAGCGAGAACGCGACACACGAGTTGACTTGAGCTCCGTCCTGCAAAAGTATAAAGTTTAAAAAATGCGTCCACCTGTTGTGCAGTGGTGGAAAGTAACAGAGAACAAACACCCATTAAGTAAGTACACACACAAGGCTTTCATGTCATATACATACACGATTCTACTATATATACTGTGTGTATTTTATGCTTATTTAGGAATGTTGGACAACTGGGATTTTCTGCAAGGGAAATTTTTTCCATGGCAAGGGCTGAAGTTGCCTTTTTTGTGTTCAGCTCTTGCACAAGTAGGGACTTCCTCTACTAGAATAGAAGGATGTGTGTGTGTGTGTGTGTGTGTGTGTGTGTGTGTGTGTGTGTGTGTGTGTGTGTGTGTGTGCGTGCGTGCGTGCGTGCGTGCGTGCGTGCGTGTGGGCGCACGCGCGCCCGTGGGCGTGTGCGTGTGTTCCATGGCAAAGGTGAGAGGGGGGCTGAAAAACAGGAACTGTGCTGTTAGCGGCGCGGGGGGACGAGGGGTCTCGTCTAGGTCAAAGCTCTCGAACCCTCTAGGAAGTTCATGTCGCTCACGTGCTGCTGAGTGGGGTGTTTCCACACGGTTGTTTGGAAGCAGGGTCCAGGGTTGGGAGAATAAATAAATGGAGAAAAGGCATGGCAGTCCTTTTTTTGAACATCAGGTTTTGACCAACGTCTGATTGCGTATTTTATTCATTACATTTAAGATTATTTCACATACAGTAACGGTCAGCCCATGACGCCAGTCCTCGATCAATTACACCAGAATGTCATTCAGAAAGATTATTTTATATTTCTTTGATAGAAATATATGAGGATCACTTTATGTTGCACAAAGGTGGAAGTTGTTATTCTGACTGGGGGTGAATATGGCCCAAAGACCTCAAATGTAATAACAATAACACAGTTTTTAAGAACAACTGGGGATTTTAATCAATTACGAAAATGATAATGATTATACATGCATCAGGTCAGATCTGACTCCACTTGAGTGGTAATCGACTATACGTATGTGCATCCACTCTAGACCCTTTGTGAAAGCCTGCTCGCACACATCCATACACCACACAATCACACAAACACGCACATTTTCTAAAGACATTGACTTCCGTCCTGTGTATGTCGGTCTGTAAAGCCCCTTGAGACTCCCTGCTGTGATGAAAGGCCATAGAGGTAAAGTTCATTTGACGAAATCACCAAAACGCTGCTTTCCACGGACTATCTTAACAGCTTAATGCGGCGATTCTCAACCTTTTTCATATTAAGGACCCTCAATTTTAATTTGCATGAGGCCACGGTCCCCATTTGATGAAGACTTTGTCTCTGGGACCCTAATCTGAGAAGATGTTTTGGGTTTTTTTTTATCTGATTTTGTGTCTCTACTCTAGTAAGGGAGATAACAGTGAGACTAGGACCAACACTGTCATTATTGTACATTCTCTGAGGTCTTGTAAATGAAATTATGGCCAAGTTAAACTTATTAATCATTTTTGCTGGAGACCCAACCCGGGACCCCTTGAAGCACCCCCTGTACTGTAGGTCCCTGGACTCCAGGTTGAGAACCACTGGTTGAAGGTGCTTTATACCACAATACAGACAAAGGAACTGCCTAAGTGTTGTAAAGATTATTTAGCAAGTCCAGGCAAAGTCCTGCACAGGGCTGTGTCTGGTCACACGGACGCTTTGTGCTTCACCGCTGCTTCATTAACTCTTCCCCAACCCTCCGACCCCATAAATCCCCCCAGGGCAGAACCTTGTAGAGGGGGGTATTTGGATAGGTGGCAGACCCAATCAGAGGCTGACACCTACACCATGGCCCTGACGACTTTATCCAAATAATCCCATCACCTCCAATCAGACTAAACCGCGGGAACTCACCTTTTGATAAACAAGAGATTCGCTGGTTTATTGGCTTCACCAAACAGTCCGATGAGACTACCGCATCGCAGGGGCGACCGAGGGGCAGAAAGATCCTAAGTTATGCCAAAAGGAGCACCAGCTTCAGTTCAACCGGGTAAATGTCTGCGGTGCGTGCAGTTGAATGGAAATCTTGTAGCATTAAGATACCAAATGCTGATTGGAGAGACTGTGGAAACCAGGCTCATTTATAAAGTGTATATCATTAAAGATTAGACACACACACACACACACACACACACACACACACACACACACTGCTTACTCTTAATGTTCTACATCAGGGAAATTCTGTGTATAATTGAGATTAGGAATTACATTTTTGTTGTTAATTTTATGCCACGATTATGTTTTAAGCTCATAAGAGTAATGATCTATCGATCTATCTGTCTGTCTGTCTGTCTGTCTGTCTGTCTGTCTATCTATCTATCTATCTATCTATCTATCTATCTATCTATCTATCTATCGACATTAAAACATAAAAATTGGGCATACAGTTTGTTTGCTTTACTCCAACTTGTGGAAATGCACCGTTTGTAAAATTGGCTCAAAATGTTCCTTAAATTTGGATGGAAGCGTATGACCATAGAAACGAACTGTCTGTCTGTCTGTCTATCTATCTACAGTATCTATCTACAGTATCTATCTATCTATCTATCTATCTATCTATCTATCTATCTATCTATCTATCTATCTATCTATCTATCTATCTATCGACATTAGAACATAAAAATTGGGCATACAGTTTGTTTGCTGGTGTACATGCACCATTTCTAAAATTGGCTCAAAATGTTCCTTAAATTTGGATGGAAGCGTATGACCATAGAAACGAAGGAGAATGGTTCAAATTATTGCCATGGGGCGATTATATAGTAATTGGGACAGCTGTAGTTCTATACATGTACACTATACATACTTATACCTTTATTTTCTAAATAACATGGTCACAGTGCGTTTCAGACTCCAGTCAAACGTCCTTCTTCAGAACATTCTGTTGGAACATTAACGTACTGTAAGCGTGTTCATTTTAGCCATACTGGTGAGTAGAATGGACTTACTCACAGTTGTACCTTGTTTTATAATTAAAAAAATGTTTTGCACCACGATTGCTCAGCTTTCTGTCGTGCAGTTCCATGAACATACTGCTGCTCCTCCGGTACAGATGTATGACAACCGTGGCTCACATGTCTCATTTGTCCGTCCCGTATGCAGTCACCTTGGTACCGATTTAGGAATGTTTCACTTTTGGTATTTTGACAAAAGTGGCATTGAATGAGAGAGCCAAGCTATAGTGAGCGTCATGTGACGCGACGGCCAAACATTTCACCCAGAGCAGCTGCTCTGGTTGCCATGGTAATTTTAACCAAGCCAACAGGTCTCGGGCAACAGGTGCAACTAACTCAAACCAACAACCAGTTTTAAATACGTTTTTTTTACTTTTGGGCTCATTTGGCTTTGCAATTACATTTTTTAATTTGTAAATATTTTTTTAATTCAGTAACTTTAGTTGTTCCTGTAGTTTTGCTACAGGCACAAGAACTTATGGGATGTCCAACCCCGACCAAGGAGCCACCTAATGTTCCCTTGAGATTTAGGCCCAGTCTAGGAACCTAAATAAGAGGGTCCTATGCTGAAATGCGACGATCCTAAATGGCCACATTTCCAGAATGTTCTACTTATTTAGGAAGCTCTTCGGCAAATAAGAAGATATCTTTTGACTATTTTGATTTCAGGGAACATCCAATGTTTCCTTAACATTTTGCCAAATCAACAAACCTGACTATGATCCTATACCTTTTACTAAAATGTAACAGTCCTAGGACGCCATATTTCCGAAATGTGGTACTTTTTTAGAAAGTATCTTGGCTTTTTGATTCTTCCATTTGATTTGAAGGAAAGAACTAGGATCCTCTGCTTCTGACTTCAATGCGACAGCCCACTGAACAAACAGGACCGGCACGATGTCTTTTTCTTCCATTTGATTTGAAGGAACCACCTGTCATTTCCTTGTAATTCTGCCCAAATCAAGGAGCCTAACCTGGACGTATCCCCCGCTTCTCCCCCTTCTACAGTGGAGCCAGAGTTCAAGTACGTGGGCAACATGCACGGTAATGAAGTTCTTGGCCGCGAGCTGCTCATCAAGTTTGCAGAGTTCCTCTGTGAAGAGTACCGGGCCGGAAACCACCGCATCATGCAGCTGGTCCACGACACGCGCATCCACATCCTGCCCTCCATGAACCCCGACGGCTACGAGGTCGCTGCCAGGCAGGTACAGGAAGTTGTTTAATGTTATACCTACAGTAATATGAAATCAAGACTAAAACTCACCAATGATATTTCGGACGCCATATATCACGTTAAATACACTGGGGCGATTCGAGGTGCTGAGACACAAAAAAGGCATTTCATAAATAAGACATTTGTAAGAAAATAATTAACTCTATTTCAGTTTTTGGTCATCGATTTATAGAGAATATAAAATTGTTTGTATCGTTCAGCCTGAGCGGTTTTGTCACTTCTAAAGTCCGAACAGGCTCTGGATTTCTCTGGGTTTTTTAAAACTTAACTTAATTTCATTTGCTCCGTTGTTAAGTTGATTGTAAATATAATCATATAATCATAATGCAAAATAGATGGCGTGTAGCCCTTGACCTAGTCCTAGGTGACCTGATCCTGGTCAGGAATCAGTTTATTGTTGTCCACGTAACATCCTCCCTGAAGCTATGATGTCGAGCTTGTCCACGCTTCATACGTCTCTGAATAAAACCCAGAAGCAATCGTTGAACCGAAAACTAAGCCCAGGTGAAGGCTTTAAAAGGTTTTTCCTTCACACTAAAAATAAGTAAGAAATACCTTATGCTCGTTGACGCTTCGTTCATCCGTCACCTGTTATTTGTCATCTTGGCGTCTCCTGACAGAGCTGTCGATGTGGTATTTCGCCCGTTCTGCTCCATCTAAACATAGTAATATCACTGTGTTAAACACCTGTCAGATGGAAAAGACTTATATCACCCGAGACGGCACACATACTATTTCGATTTCATGTAACTACAGATATGTGTGCTGTTCCAAAGGAAATGTCTGTTGTATAAACTTGTATAAATTCTTCACTAAGACACAAGTAAACACAAAAAGGCGTCTTTTTTAATTTTTTCTTGGATAATGTATGTCATCTTCAAATCCATCATCTCCCGAGGTCTTTCTACCACCGGTAATTATACGGCCTGGAAACAATGCATGCACGCACTCGCGCACACACACACATGCACACACACACACACACACACACACACACACACGCACACACACACACACACACACACACACACACACACACACACACACAGATAGACACACAGAGACACACACACACACACACACACACACACACACACGCATGCAGACAGACACAGTCATTTCCAGTCTGACCAAATATACTACTGCACACATACACACACATACAAACAAATATGGGAACATGCACACACACAGACACACACATGCACACACAAATGTGAATACTTCAATATACACACCCACCCACAAACGCACACACTCTCACACACACAAACACAGGAACATGCACACATTTAATATATGTATACCCAGACACACACAGACAGATAATAATAATAATAATAATAATAATAATAATAATAATAATAATAATAATAATAATAATAATAATAATAATAAATATAGCTGCAGACAGCAATACAGTCCAGTTTTAGGTATGTGTTAGTTTTTTGGTTTCTGTGAAGTGCATCACAATTTACAAAAGTTACAAACATTGTGGACTTACGTCTGGACAAATCAACAAGGAGTCACATCTTCATGTTTCTGTTCTAGTATTCAGTTCAAATATTCCAGAAGAACAGTGTTTTAATGATTGAGATCAATACAATAGTTTGTGCAATCCACCCCGAGTTCCAAGTTTTTGTTTTTTACGACCACTTAGAGACGTATGGTGGATTTAGCTGTAGGAAACTGTTTATACATGACGTTTCTCTAAAACAACCGTTTATTTTTTACTTTTAACCAAACCTTGTCATTGTCATAACTTACCTTGTTGTGTGCAAGGACATGTGCAATCTACATTCTGAACCAGAACCTGCAAATTTATAGTAAATAGTATGATGACGTCATAAAGCGTCTTACTCTAAATCTCATCTTGTTCATTTTGTTTACGAATTATGGAATGGCAGTCAAGCAGGACAAGCCGAATATTTCAAGTCAAATTTGTTTGGTTTTTCACTATTTTCTGCTCCCTATGTGGATCGATTTGGATGAAACCTAAACCACATACCGGTTTCAACGACACCTCCACTGTGTTCGTAGCGTCTGCTTTTCTTGTGTTTAAAATGGTTTTACATTTCAAAGTTCACAGAATTTTTCTGCCGTCCTGCGGGTTGGACCCCTAACAATGAATGGCTGGCAAAATACACATGCACACACGCACACACAAATATGCATGCACTCAAAACCACGTGCACAAAAGAGCAAATGACATGCTACATCCCTCTGTCTGGCTGACACTCTGGCTGCGCCACACGCTGTAATTGGATACATCAACAGTCTTTTTGGAATCACAGGATCGGGAAGCACAATAACACTCACTGCTGTCAGTCAGTATGTCTTTTTTAACCCAAGCCTTTTTTTAGATCTTTGGGAGTCAACCCGATTGGTTGTCATGGCATGGCATTTGGTCTCCCAATGATTGAAAATAAGGTTTTGTTTAAGAAATATGGAAATTTTGTCGTAAACATATTGTCGTAAAAATATTTTGAAATAATATTTAGAAAATAACTGTGTGGAAATCACTTGGAAGTTGGTGGTTTTAGAGGGTGGTTGCGGTTAAAAAGCTTGATGTGTTTGCGTTTTTGGGGCGGACAGGGTCCGGAGTTCAATGGCTACCTGGTGGGTCGAGGGAACTCCAGGGAGATTGACCTGAACCGGAACTTTCCAGATCTCAACGCACTGATGTACTACTACGAGAAGACCAACGGTCGCAACCACCACCTGCCGCTGCCAGACAACTGGGAGCAACAGGTAGAGACACACACACACACACACACATACACACACACACACACACACACACACATAGAGGCCGGGAAATTAACAGCTATCAGTCCATGAGGTTCAGAAAACTGCATTATTTTACTATTATTTAACCTTAAAGACAACATTTAGATATATCTCAATATTACAATAACCAGAATCCCAAGATATGTATTTCATATCTTGGGATTATTATATGATATTATATGATATTATATAATATTATATGATATTATATGATATTATATAATATAATATTATTTTATATTATATTATATTATATTATATTTTATTATATTATATTATATTATATTATATTATATTATATTATATTATATTATATTAAAACGCCCAGCCCTCCTCAGTATTGTGTTATACATGTTTTATAACACATGCCCGTTCAAAATGTAAGCCTTTCACAGTTTAACAAAATGTCAACGATTCAGTCCTGTGTTCCACAATGAAAGATGAAACTGTAAAGTCACACACCGGGGAAAGATGTTCTTTGTGACTCAGTCGCAGAGCCCTGAAGCCCCGCCCCGCGCTGGCTTCGCTGTTTATTGAAAGTTTATTAATATAACACGCGTGTCCTAATTGCACCAAACTCGACACTGCAAATCGCTGGGTCCCCGGCGATACACCCACCAAGTGTGAAGTCGATCGGGTGAACGGTTGTTGAGATAATGGAAGGGCATAGCGATGGACAGGCAGAGATTTCTGCCCTTATAGGTCGATTTATATACATTTAAAAACTGCACAGCATGAATTAAAGCATTGCTTTTTTTTTTTTGCTTTTTTTTTTTAAGCTAGAAAATTCTGTTTATTCATGTGGAAATAAGGGAAACTGCAAACTTCCCAATCTGCGTACCTACTTGTTTAGAGTGTTTGTGTATGTTTGTGTGCTTGTGGTTGTGGTTGTGGTTGTTTATTTTGATGTGTGAACATGTAAATAACTTAATGTGTGTTTATTTATTTATTTAGTGTGTGTATGTGTGTGTGTGTGTGTGTGTGTGTGTGTGTGTGTGTGTGTGTGTTTGTGTGTGTGGGTGTGTGTGTGTGTGTGTGTGTGTGTGTGTGTTTGTGTGTGTGTGTGTGTGTGTGTGTGTGTGTGGGTGTGTGTGTGTGTGTGTGCACTGGTCGGGCAGTGTGGTTGTGACTGCAGCATGTCTTCGGACCACGTTTGTGGTCGGTGTGTTTGCCATTTACTGAGAAACTCGACTCTTTCCATACCAAGCTTGTTTTCTATCACTGGTTTAAAAAAGACACACACTCCAAAACAGTCAGTAATCAGAAATCAATCAGTAATTTGTCACAGTATGAAAGACCTAGATAACACTGAAACACCTCCCCCAGGGATGAAGTTTTAACCATAAATTACTCACTATAACTAACTGTTTCAACACTTTTCTTAAAGAGCTTCTGGCCAATGATGGCAAACTCAGCTGAAAAAGTATGCTTTCCAGTGTTAATTATTGAAACCATAGATCATGTATTCTTTCATTGCAATGTTTTCAAATTATTTTGCCGTTTTTTATATGACTGGCTACGTACGAAAAACATATTAATACCAGAATTCTATTTGAGTATTACATTTGGCAAGAGAGAGAGCAAGAGGGTGAAGTTTCTGATTAACATTTTTTAAATTTCAGCCAAATTCTTCATTCATAAATGCAGATTTCTAAAATCCCCACCAAAATTCATGATTTTCTTGAAGGATTTGTCACAATTGTTTGTTTCATTAAAATTCATGGGAAGCCAGAATACAGTTCTCAGTTTACAATTTAATATGACCCCCTTTTTATATGTCTTTTCTGTATTGTTATCATTATTCTCTATCTACATTTAGTCTTTTGTTATAAATCTTATAAAGAATATTTGTTCTTGTGAAAAAAATATATATATTAGTCTTGTGCCAAGACCACCACCATAAACAACCACAGCACTGCGACACTGGACACAAGATTTCTCATGGAGGCATTTTTGCTGAATTTTAAAACACAAAATCAATCCTTAGACCCCCAGTTGCAGGCAGGCGCTTGCCCTGTTTTCGGACTCTCCCAGGGTGGTTGTGTTTTACATGGCTAATTTAGCACAGGCTCCCACAGTCTCATGGCACAGGCAGCTCTAAGACGTTACCGTATTTACACAGCCATCCCAGCTCCTGCTTTAAATAACGTATGTGCTTCTTCAGGAGGGTCCAGTGGGAGAACCCAAATATGTGTGGTATTTGAGCTGGTGTGATATCTTCTCTCCACTTTCTTTCTCTCATTTCCTTTTGAATTATTGGAGTAAAGTTGAGTGGATTGTGAGATCCATAACAAATATAGATCCAGCAGAATTTCCTGTTTTGGTTGAACATTCATAGCGATGTGAGGGAAACGGGCTCTGACTGGCCAGTGAGTTCGGCCACAGACCAGTAACGGGGTTAGTCAGTGTTTATTTTCACTCATAGCCCGGTCAGGAAACGCTTTACCTCGTGTCTTCATGATATATGGCTCTGGGTGGGTAGTCCTGATTAGCACTGACATAGAAAATGCCCGGCGGCCAAAAGTGGATTTTTAAGGTTTCCGACGTCCGCATTTCTGTGTGTAGCGGGCCCCCGAATGTTGGAGCCGCGTGAGCCTCTGCCTCGCATGGCTCCAACACTCGGGGGCCCGCTTGATGTTGTGTGCTGAGGAAAAGGGGACAGCGGAGAGTTGTAATGCTCACCTTTGTGTCGCTGTCGTCTGATTCGATTATCTTGTCGCGTTGTGCAGCGCAGAAGTCAAAACCCTTAACGCTGTGTTTGCTGGTGTTTATCCTATGTGCCCTCGCTTAAGGCCGCAAAGCAGTGGTGGAAGAAGTACTAGTAAGTGAAAGTACCATGTTGACGGTTCTACTTGAGTTAAAGTAGATGAGTACCAGCTCTTAACTGTACTTAAAGAATTAAAAGTTAAAGTACTTGTCATATTCAGTTTATAATACGGCATAAAGTACTACTGTGGCTTTTTTCTGCAGATGCTCAGCATATCCTGATTTGTCTTGCTTTCGATAGATATAAATATAAATACTGATTTAAAGAAGCCATATCATGCTCCTTTTCAACAAGTTAATACAGTATACTGTAGGTCTCTGAGGTCCCCAAAACATGTTTTTTAAGGTTTTTTTTTGCTGAAAAATACCACTCAGATGATGCATTCTAGCCATTCTAACATGCCTCTATAGCCCTCCTGTTCTCAACCGTTCTCGTCCCGCTCTAAATGCTAATGAGCTGCTGCTCCCCATGCCCCACCCCTGAACTGTTTGTGGCTTACGCGCAGGGCTTTTTTGTTTCCATCTATTAGGAAATGGAGGAAAATAAAATACATAAAATAAATACATCTACAATAAAAACACACCGTTTTTATTGGGTTTGTTTGGAGAAACACGAAGCAGACTGCGCGCCACAACCTACAGGAAACGTCACCGCCAAACCTTTTTAGCATTTAAATGGGAGGACAGCGTGAGAGAAAGGTAAAATACAGTAAAATCCCAGGAAAAAACGGGAGGGTTGACAGGTATGCCTCAGCTATTAGCTTTAGCTAGTGCTAAATGGCAAAAAAAACACAGAACAATTATTTTTTAAATACTTGCAGCTGTCTTCTCTGCAGTTTTGTCACAGACAGTTGGTATTGATTGCTCTTCCTTTTAAAAGATTTGTGCTGGTCTGTGCAGCCAACAACAGAGCAGTTCCCGTGCTTAACTCTTAGCTCCGACACAACGCTATCAGGTCCAGTAGTAGCAGCAGGGTCCAGTACAGTAGTTCAAGCCGTGGGTGGAGTTACTCGGATGGGGGGCGGCAGGGTCATTCCAATGAGTCTCCAAGTGACGTAGGGAGGAGACAAATCTGAACGGCTTGTTTCACCACGTTTTTTAAAAGGGGGACCCCACGAAGAACTGACTGGGTTGTCTTAATTCACAAGTGTGTGTTGGTAGGCCCATCAGACCCCCAAATGTATGTGCTCAAGCACTGAAAAGTGAGTTTTGCATTAGAGGAATGTACAGGGATATAAAACTATATGTATGACAGTAAAGAGTATAGATATTTGCGTCGAAATGTAGCCGGATCTGTGCGGCGCAACGGTGTGTTTTAATTTTACGCCTGCTTATGGAACGAAGCCGCGCGTAACGGGGTCACTTCCTCCGCGACCTCTCTACATGTTTCGCGCAGAAAATAATCTCAACGAGTCAACGAGTCCAGCCCTGTTCCTCCGTGCCCCGCCCCCCACACTGTTTTTAGTTGTTTTATCTGGAGGAACATGGCACGGCGATCGGACACATTGAGAGCTGTGTTTGTTTCACACATGTAAATATATATTTATAATTCCTCATTGAAAGGTTATCCCTGTGACTTTTGTAAGCTTCTATCTGTTTTATCCTGTTACTGTACTGCACACTGACTGAACAAAAAAGACAAACAGCTGCTTGACTTGAAGAATCCCGGTCGACCGACGGGTTTCCGACTGATGATTCGACTCGTCGACTGTCAGGGGGCAGCCCTACATATCATCGCCACTTTGCACAACAGCTGCAGCGACTATTCTGGTTCATTTAATGAAGATTAATTATTTTTTTTTGCGTGAGATAGCATGGAAACACTGTGTTTTTCTTTCCAACGAACGCCATCCTCACAACAATGTGCTTCCGACGCCTCCTTTCTGGACCATGTTGATTCTCCAAGCTCTTTCCGAGACTCTTGGCCTCCCTCACTCGGTGCTTTGAGATTTATTTTGGAATTTGTTTCTATAAATGTACAAACCTCATAGCCTCAAACAGGCTGTTTTTTCCCGCCAGCTCAGCCAAAGCTAGCGGGAAACCAAAAAACAGCCTGTTTCGTTGAGACTCAGGGCAAACGTTTTTTGTTTCCGTCTGCGTCGCGGATGTCTTGTCTTCCGCAGGTGGAGCCAGAGACCTTGGCGGTGATCAAGTGGATGCAAAACTACAACTTTGTGCTGTCGGCGAACCTCCACGGTGGGGCCGTGGTTGCAAACTACCCCTTCGACAAGTCCAGAGATCCTCGGATCCGAGGGAGGACCACGTACGCGGCCTCCCCGGATGACAAACTCTTTAAAAAGGTGACTAGGGGCGTTCAGTCTGTGTGTTCTTACCAGTGTCTGATCTCAATGTGCTGTGTGTGTGTGTGTGTGTGTGCGTGCGCGTGCGTGTGTGCATGTGTGTGTATGTGTGTGTGTGTGCGTGTGTATTCATTTGTGCGTCTGTGTTTTTTCCCCTGTGCGTGTCGTGGCGTGTGATGACAGTTGGCGAAGGCCTACTCGTACGCTCACAGCTGGATGTACAAGGGCTGGAACTGTGGGGATTACTTTGATGAGGGAATAACCAACGGGGCCAGCTGGTACTCCCTGTCCAAAGGTAAGCACCAGCTCCAACCGTGAGAAGCCATACCACCCACCATCCCGGAGGGGCGGAGCGGAAACAGTTCTCCCTCTCTTCTTAACCTTTCAGAGTTTTTCCTTGTCCGGGCTTAGTATTTTTTTTTTTTTTAACAGTTTCAATGTTCTTATTGAAGGCTTTGCAGACGGTGCCCGGGTGTCCAGTCATTTTAAACTACTACCGAGGACTGCACTTTAAATTTGGACACAAGCGCCTCCTAAATGCACCGACGCACTGTAATTAGTGACTGATGGCCTGCAAAGCCCTAAGGAGACATGTGGCGAAAGGCTACGAAAACAAACTGGACTTAACTTCGCCTGATTTATGGTTTTCCCCACCCTATTCGTGAGAAACGACACAGCGGCTTGCATTTCTGAATCAGTTTCGTGCCGACAAATGTAAACTTGGGAGATGGGAGTCTGAGATATAAAAGTATTACCTAATAGTGTTACCTAATACGTTCTTGGCTTCGTCACTGAACTCAGAAGGTTGCGCAGCATCATAAGGGTGGAGCCATTGTCTGTGGTTTTGAAGTCAAATTGTTAGATTCCATTTGGCTTCCAGGTCTTTCAGCAGAGCCATTGAGTTGTTTTTTTCGTGATATTTGCGATGTCTCATACCGAGGTAACCCTCTTCTTGACAACCCAGCACGCCCAAGTTTTTCTCGAGCTATGAGTGCAGATCATTTTGGGTCGTGAACCAATAAGAAGTGGTTGTGACCTAACGTAAACAGCGTCAGTCGAATAGTCCAAATATCATTTACTTGTCACTTTTCTCCCTCCAAACTGTACACAGTGTCCAAAAACCAACGGGTGTTACAACCAGGATAGTGTTATCTTGACCTTGGATCAAGGATCAAGGACCTTCTGTTATTCAGTCCAGGGCTGAACCATTTGAAGAATCCTCGCAGTCTTCAAACGCCTGACCAGAGTAATAAAAAAGTCAATATTTGACCACAACAGAACAGGCCGTTTTAAATAATTCAACGCTTGATTCATCGCCCACCCGCGTGGCGGTGCGACAGACACTCGACTCCTCGCAAGTGAAATCAACGTGTTGGATGAGTTGATGGGATTACATACGTTTACAGCCTGACGGCAGACTTCATCCCGCCCGCCGACACACTTTAAAACCCTGCAAATACCTCATGGCATCCCAAACCCGAAAACCCCCGTCCCTTCATCCGCCGAGTAGTCTCGTCACACGGCCGCAGAACAGCGCACAAATCACCGCGAAACCGCCACTGACCTACTGTACCTGCGTCTGAAAATGAATAGTGCTGTATGGCGTTCCAAATGAAAAGCCTTCAACTGTCGCCTCATACGACTCGGATGAAAACGCTCCGGAGCTGACGCATGAAAAATATTGGATGTTCTTTTAACATCATCGTAATCCATGACTGCAGCCCACAGTGAAGCTTTTTGGGCTGAAACCCCCCCCCCCCCCCCCCGCCTCGACTCACTTTTGGGAGGAGAGTTTCTCGGGGTGTTTCGAATGAATCATACCAGTGTCTGAATGGAATGACGTGCAGACGCCCCACGGCCTGCGTTTGGTAGCGGCACGTTGTGTTTGTTTAACTGTAACGTATCCCTCTGCCCGCGGGGCGACGCCGCCGCCCGCTCCGGCAGGTCACATTCTGTCACTCCTCTTCCAGCTCATTTACTTTTAGGGGATTCTTGAGATTCAATGTGTAAATCAAACCCGTGTTCTGGAAGGAGGAGCAGATTGTTGTGGAATCCACTGGAATTTGGGAACCAGGTCTACTTTTTATTTAATTTTTTTTTTACATTGGTTTGTATTTAATATATAGTTTGACTGGTATTAAAGAGGTGATTTTTCTTGGGCCAGAACAAGGGTTCCTTAACTCAGGTCTGTGACCCCCCAGGGGTTTTCTAAAGGAATTGGAAGGGGTCTGCAGGGGGGGATAAAGATCATTTTTTTACAAAATGTTTTAGAAAATATAAAATAAATATAAAGTCCCTTTCGCTCTACTGAGTTTGGGTTCATGTCTTTTTAGTCTTATCACTTTTTGTTGGAGCTTTTTGTTTCATAGGCTATTCCACTGGTGGCGGAGTTTAAACAAAATATTTATGTAGCCTAATTTTTGCACTACAGTAGATTGCAGTTTATGATAGACATGATAGACTTTTTTTTTGCAAAGTGGGCCTCGGCAACCCCTGCTCTAGAAAATAAAATAACTACTATTCACAATGACACCGTCATTGTGAATAGTCATAAAGGTGGTGTTTGAAGAAAACAAAACGGGGAATCCAACTAAAAAATAAACTTAGACCAAAGAGAAACAGTTTCTTTCAGTCAGTTGGTCGGTGAAAAAGTCAGATATATATATGCTGCAGGGTTCCCAGGAGAAGTTTAGGAAAACCTGGTCTCTGTAATTGAGTCTGTCGAAAACGTGTACCTGTCACTGTTTACACATACTGTACAATGCAAAATTCTTTCATGTAACACAGAATAAGGCTGTTTTTTCTTAACTGTTTTCATTTATTTTATTTTTTTTTTTTTTTGAGACGTTGAAAGTGTCTTTTTCTTTGAAAAAACTGAAAATATATCAATTTAAAAGACAACAAAAATAGGATTGCACAAACTGTTTATGTTGCAGGCATGCAGGACTTTAACTACCTGTACACCAACTGCTTTGAGATCACTCTGGAGCTGAGCTGCAACAAGTTCCCTCCGGCCTCGGCGCTGCCAGGAGAGTGGCTGGGCAACCGAGAAGCCCTGGTCTCATACCTGGAGCAGGTCAGGACGCACACACCCACCCACACACACACACACACACACACACACACACACACACACACACACACACACACACATACACACACACACACACACACACACACACACACACACACACTTTCTTGTACTGCTATCAAAGTGAGGGCCGAGTTAATACACCTGCTAAGGGAGCACCCGTGTTCCTGGTGCGCTTCTAAACCAAAAAATTCTCAGTTCGGAGACCGGCTCCCAAAAGTGAAGTAAAACAAACTCAGAAATACTGATATCCGACACATAGACACACACACACACACACACACACACACACACACACACACACACACCACACACACACACACACACACACACACATGCCACACACACACAAACACACACACACACACACACACACACACTCAAACTTGCAGGAGCCAAAAGTCCAGTTTACTCCATTACGTGTAAGCTGATTCTCACCCCTCATGCGTGGAAAAGCTTCTTTTTTTTCCCCACCACAAGCAAACAAAACATACTTTATCTTGTTTGGGGAAACGGTGGTTAAACACAGTGATTGATTCACACTAATAGAGTTTCTGGTGCTACTTGGGGACAACTGAGAAATGAATATCCTTCTCTCGGTACCGGCAGCGGAGACCGCACCAAAGTCCATAGCTCACTCCTAATAATTCACTTTTTTTCCCGTGTGGTGGAGAGAAGTGTTGGTCTTATTTCAGACGGTGTTTATGTCCCCTGCTTGAGTAATGATTTTAAACGCCCTAATGGACCCCAGTCACCGCGCTGCCATCCCAAGATAAACAGCTGCAGTGCACATAAACATCAGTACCGGGACGTATTGCAGCTTTTACGGCAGCGGTATTCAAACATCAAGAACCCGAGGATTGGAAGGAGTTGTAAAAGTACAAGTTAAAATGTGTCACGTGCAAACTACTGTAAGGTGGTTTATAGTAAAAAAAAAAAAGTAAAAAAGTAAGAATGATAATGAAAATAAATTAAAATAAGAACAAATCGTATGATTTGCAATCAAGTAATGAAAATAACAACACCTTTCTCTCCCCCGTCCCCCATCATGTAACAATATTCCAATATATGGGGTTTTTTTGTAATCTTTAATTTTGCAATTCCTTCCGAGCCGCACCAGGGGCCCGCGCCCAACACTTCATTTAACTACGGTTAAAGTCATGTTTCGTACGGACACCTACAGATAGCTTCGGACATGCGACGCCCCCATTGCTCGGTAGTTTCCGGTTCGATGCTCTCTATCCGAGGGGATTGATGTAGAGGGTTAATCAGTTGAACAAAAGTGAACAAAAACTCCCAACAAACATTCCACAAAACCAAACAAGGAATTCCAAAGAACACAAATGAAAATTGGCGGATTGAAAATGAACAAACTCATCGAATGGAATAAATAGAACCAAAATATTATGCATCGCCGAGACCTTGTTTGACATTGCAGTAATTGGTCAAGTAGTAACGGCTGAATTTAAAGACGCTCTCTCCCTTTCCCAGGTGCATCATGGGATAAAGGGCATGGTGTACGATGAGAACAACAATCCCATCGGTGACGCTGAGGTCTCCGTCTCTGGCGTCAACCACGACGTGACCAGCGGTAATACTGGATGCAGGACTTTTAATTTGAAACTGCAAAATTACAAATTTTAAACTCTAGTCTCTTGCACTTGACTCCCACATTAAATCTGACCAAATCCTTCAACTTGTGATCATTTGGGTGCTGTTTTGCTGTCAGATGGTAATCATTACCATTAGGAGAATTTGGGAATTTCTATCCAATTTTAAATGTGAGATAGTCTTGTAGGGATGATGTGAGCATTCAAATAAGAGTGGGAACAAATCTCCCCCTAGTGGTACTTGGTCGAAGTGCATCTATAATATAACATCAATAAGCAGGTCACTGAGACATTTAATTGGACTGTAATCATATAAACGATATACAATATGTTTTAAATATTTTAAAATGTATTCTATATATGATATGTTATGTATTTATATATTCTAACTGGCATTTCCTCTCTCAGGAGTGGATGGAGACTACTTTCGCCTCTTGTTGCCGGGCACCTACACGGTGACGACGACCGCTCCAGGATACCTGCCCTCCACCACCACCGTCACAGTGGGACCAGCTGAGGCTACACAGGTGTGTGTGTGTGTGTGTGTGTGTGTCTGTGTGCGGTGTGGGTGCGTGCGTGTGTGCGCTTTCACATTTGCGTGTTATGTTGAATATATGTATGCGTGAAATAATTGATAAAATACACAATCCCGTGGTGTGAAATGCATGTGTGGTGATATTGTATTGGACTCTATTTAAGCTTATAATGATAAATTTAATCAAATTCATCATAATAATAATTATAATGTATTTAATTTGTGTCGTGCTTTTCAATGTACTCAAATACACTTCACACCACATAACCAAAATCATGTAATAAATTTGATTGCATCATAATAAAAATGAATAAATAAGAAGATAAAACACAATTTTTGTTCATGGTACAGGTCAAATATTCTTGTTAGTTGTTAACAATTTCTATTTTTGTACTTGTTAATGCATTTAACTCAGAGAAAAAATACTTTTAACAATATTTTTTTATAAATGAGTAATCGATCAAAAGTCTATGAATCAATGGCTTGAGTTTATCGAAGTTGTATTTTCAATCTAAACCCCTTGTGTATCTTTATGGTCAGTGTGTGTGTGTGTGTGCGTGCGTGCGTGTTAATATATTCTAATATAACACAAACGTTCTTCCCGTCTCCTCCACAGCTGCACTTCTACCTGAAACCGCTGCCAAAACAAACGCTCAACATCAAGCAGCACCACGGCAAGAAAAACCTTTCCTCCACCAAGGTCCCTTTAAACCTTGGTCCTAGATAAAAACTGGACAATAACCTATACACTCACACACACACACACACACACACACACACACACGCGTGCACGCGCACACACACACGCGCACACACACGCACACACACGGACACAAATGCACACCCTACATTGTCTGTATAGATGAATATAAAGCTGTGTGTCTTGTTACCCCGGTCTCCCTGCAGAGATCGAGTCTCGGTCCTCGCTCTAAGGTGGACGACTACGCCTTGAAGCAGAGGCGGAGACTTCCTGTCCAGCTTCCTCCTTCCCTCCGGGCCTCCCCCCCTTCCCCCCACCCCCGCCCCCGCCCGCCCCTCCCTCCACCCTAAATGTACCGTTAACGGCCCCCGGTAAAAGTGCCCCTAGAGCAGTGTTTTCCAACCCCTAGTGTGCCGTGAGGGCTCCCAAAAAAATGTCAAATTCCACTTTCAAAAAATAAAGAATGGAAATGATCTTCTGTGTTGCAAGATCAAAACTGAACGGCTGCGCTGATTCATCTACTTCATCAGTTCCACGCAGAATAGCAGCTCTGTGTTCATCCGACCAAGCTTCATGTTTCCGGAAGCGACAACTATTCAAAGTGATGAAAGCCCCGACTCGTTCTTTGGGATTCGGTTCTGGACGAGTCGCTCCGTAAGAACGAGTCGGTCCGTTCATCCCGCTCTTGTCTCGTTTGGTTCGGTCGGTGAGAGAGGGAGGACTCCCCGAACCGCCAACGAGAGGGGGGACGAGTCGGTCCGACTCTTGAGTTCTGAAGGGAGTTCTCACGAGAATTTGTTTAATCCTGTCGAAAACAATGTACTTGAGTGGAATGCAAAGAGTAAATCAGTCCCATTCAACGTGGGTTGCGCATCTCTGGCGTAATGAAATCCTAATGAAAAGAATCCTTAAATAGGCGATGGCATTCACGACGGTTGACGCTCGCTGGCTGTTTGCCGACCTGTGTCCGACGGAGAGTTTGTCTTGAAAAGATACCCTGAGGTATCTTGGTGAAGCGGAAACCCTTTCGATCCGTCAGGAGGCTTGAAACTCGGACTCGCGACCGAAGACTCTAGCGTGGACTCGCCTTCTGGGGATGCGTGATCGTCTCTTGGTTTCCGTTGCGGTCGCCGCACTCCCTTGGCCCCGTTTCTTAGATTTAATGGACACGCCACGTTACTTGATTGGTTAATGCGTTTGTTATAAACATGATGTCACTCTATTTGGTCATACAGGAGGTACCAGGGGATCCCAGATGTTTGTCTGTATTAAATAAACTTGGTGTATTTATGTATTAAAGTTGATTTCTATGAACACGGCCAAGCTAGATTTGTAAAGGACATTATACTGTAAGTTTCCAAATGTAATTTGATGAGAATAAAAAGAGAACATTTAAGAAACATACTTTTTAAAATTATTTTTATTAAATTGATTCAACCTGGTGCTTATTTGG
The DNA here is from genome assembly GCF_960531495.2 of Zeus faber. Taxonomy (NCBI): domain Eukaryota; kingdom Metazoa; phylum Chordata; class Actinopteri; order Zeiformes; family Zeidae; genus Zeus; species Zeus faber. The sequence continues at coordinate 21,327,465 of NC_137207.1, forward strand.
AATTTATTATCTTTATAAATCTTCTGGATTTTTTAAAAATGATTTTGTCGGAGCCTGAGTCACTTTTTCTCTTTTATTCAATCAGCAAGAGATACTTTTCCACAGCAACGCGTCTTTGTAATCCCAAGCGGCTCCAAAGTGCTTCAGCTGTTGGGTTTAGATCTGCGCTGCACATAATACAGGAGCTTGGGAGAGAGAGTTGTTGAAGTACTGAAGTCTGTATTTAGCAGAACGATTTTTTTCGTTGTTTGTTCTTTTCTGGTTATGCATATTCGAATTCCCCTTTGCAAATCCAGGGTCTACTGCTTTACTTAGTTAATGTGTAAGAATCACTCAAATACTCCACACACCGCAATACTGCAGTACTAGAATTTAACTTTCCTTACAGTGAATGTTCTAGATTGTAGCAGGTTATAGTTACACAGATCAGCCACAACATAAAACCACTGACAAGTGAAGTGAATAACATTGATCATCTGGTTCCAATGGCACCTGTCAAGGGGTGAGAAATACCAGGCAGCAAGTGAACAGTCAGTTGTTGAAGTTGATGTGTTGAAGCAGCGTAAGGATCTGAGACACTTTGACAAGGAGCACATTGTGATGCCAGACGACTGGGTCAGAGCATCTCCAAAACCACAGGTCTTGTGGGGTGTTCCCGCTATGCAGTGCTTACTACCTACCAAGAGTGCTCCAAGGAAGGACAACCGGTGAACCGGCGACAGGGTCATGGGGAGTGAAGTCTAGCCCGTCTGGTTCGATCCCACAGAAGAGCTACTGTAGCACAAAGTGGTGAAAAGGTGAATATTGCTAGGATAGAAAGGTGTCAGAACACACAGTGCATGGCAGCTTGCTGCGTATGGGAGCGCTCAGAGTGTCCATGCTGACCCCTGACCACCACCCAAAGCACCTACAATGGACACGTGAGCATCAGAACTGGACCATGGAGCAATGGAAGAAGGTGGCCCTGTCTGATGAATCACGTTTCCTTCTACATCATGCGGATCATCTGTGGGATGTGCTGGAACAACAAGCCTGATCCACGGGGGCCCCACCTCACAACTTCCAGGACTTAAAGGATCTGCTGCTAACGTCTTGGTGCCAGACACCACAGGACACCTTCAGAGTTCTGGTGGAGTCCATTCCTCCACTGTCACAGCTGTTTTGGAGGCACGAGAGGGAGCTACACCATATTAATGTGATCACTGGTGGTTTTAATGTTGTGGCTGATCATTGTACTTCTGCTATGAAAGGCGACCCAGTCTCTCCAATGCAGTGGTAAACGTTTTATGTGTCTTAGTTTTCCATCTCATCTGCCGCTCCTTGTGGAACTCTTGTGTTCACATCCCAGCAGAGCGGCACTAGAGGTCACTGCTGTGCAAAGCGACAAGGTGGTTCCAGCGGCAGCAAAATGTTCAATCAATTGACCAAGTAAATTTGAACATGAAGGTGGCATGTTGCATTACAGTTGGAACGTTTCAACCGCAAGAGGGAGCCCGAGTCTATCATAACCTAACCCAAGCAAGCCCTTAATTCCCCAACCCAAAGTCTATCACAAGTCCTAAGTTCATCGTGAGTGACCCATCAGTGGCAACGGCGTGAACTGGGATGATGTGTAACTTGTTTAGTCATGTGAAATACGGAATTGGGAACTTTTTATCCAACTCCACAGAAACTGCCATCACTGCCCTCAACTTTGGAAGTCCCGAGTCATTTAGAAAAATCTCAAGGTAAGCGGATCTTCTATCAGAACCGGAGCCAGAATGAGTTCCTTCTGCCAGGCGCATTTACACGTGTGAGGAATTATTTTTATGGTGAGGATACTACAGATATCTACACATTTAAAAAGGATTTGAAAAAAAAAAGAAGCTTATAAGTCTGAAGAAAATAGAATAGACTAAAAAAGTAAAGTAAAGATTTAATAAAAATTGCCAAATATACACAAATAGCAAAAAAAAAATATATATATATATATATATATATATATAAATAGTCAAACATGTAAGTAAATAAAGATGTGTAGTTTACCACTTGAATACATTCCATTCCAAGAGACTGAGTGAGGAGGAGGATTGTTTTACACAAGAACAGGCCTTTGGTGAAACCTGAGCTGTGTGGACCGCGTCTCCAAGCAGAACGTTCCACTCGTCAGGTGGAAGGATGGAACAGAGAGAACTGGGAAATAAGGAAAGAGGGAAAGAAGGAAGAAGGGAAAGATGGAAAGAGGGAAAGAAGGGAAAAGGGAAGGAGGGAAAGATGGAAAGAAGGAAAGAGGGAAAGAGCCCTTCACCGGACAGTGATGAAGAGGAGAACATCTGTGATGATCTTCCACAGATCATCACAGATGTGGAGGAAATACACAGATAAAAATCTGATAGAGGTTTAAAATAGTTTGTCATCATCAATAAAATGTATTTTTATTATAATTATTTATTATTATAGTATAATATTATTTAATTATATATATGAATTTATATTATTGTTATATTATACATTATATCATATTATATTTATTATTATTATTATTATTATTATTATTATTATTATTATTATTATTATTATTATTATTATATAATTTATATATGTGAATATATTTATTTTATATATATATTATGTTTTACTTTCTGAACCTGAACATCCCACCTCTGATGATATTTACAATAAAATCAATACAAGGAAGAAGAAGAAAAGAGGAAGAGGAGGAAGATATGAAAAATAAGAATCCATCTGTCCATCAATCCATCCATCATCAATCCATCTACACAACCCTCCATCCATTCTTCCACCAATTAATCCATCCCTCCACCCACCCATCCCTCCATCTCTACCAATCTGTGCGTCCATCCATCTGTGCATCAACACATTCATCCATCTGTGCATCCATCCATCCACCCATCTCTACCCATCTGTATGTCCATCCGTCTGTGCATGCATCCAGCCATCTCTACCCATCCACACATCTGTCCATCTGTACATCCATCTATCCATCCATCTCCACACATCTGTCCATCTGTGTACATCCATCCATCCATCCATCATCCACCCATCCCTCCGCCCACATGTCCATCCATAAATATACATCCATCCATATACAAATCCATCCATCCATCCATGTTCACCTTCTTTTCTATTTTTCTTTCTTCCTTCACATTGTTTTTGTTCCCGTTCCTCGTCAACAATGTGTGTATTTGTTGAATAAACTCCCAGTGTGTTTTTATTAGCACCACGTGAATTAAGCCAATAAACTACTGACGGCGTGTGGAGCGCCGATTCCCATTTCGGCTGCATAGCACCGGCCTAATGGGATTTATTAAACAAACGACGGCTCAATGGACAATGGACCAACGATCTATACTCTCAGTTATGACTCTCAGTAATGTCCTCGCTGTCACAACGCCAGCCGGCCAGCCCCGCCCGTGCCCCATGCCCCGTGTCCCATGCCCCATGCCCCGTGTCCCATGCCCCATGCCCCGTGTCCCATGCCCCGTGCGACCGCGATGCATGATCGGCCCGGTCACCGACGGCGGTTTGCTGCCCACACATGCGGTGAGTCGGGGGTCCGTCATCAACTTGTGGGTTGTGGGACAAAGGCCCGGGTGTGTGACGTCCGAGCTCGCCCTGCTCCGGACAGAGGCCGGGGTGGCGAAAAACGGGACAAAGATGCGGAAGAGAAACAATACGGCTCAGACCCACAGACCCACAAAGACTCACAAAGACTCACAAAGACTGCCAGCGGCCAGCTGCTGTCAGAGCGGACAAAGCCAACGTTTCAAACACAGTCACTGATCTGGAGCGTTCTCCAACACACCGTGGGCTTCTGAGTGTGTATGTGTGTGTGTGTGTGTGTGTGTGTGTGTGTGTGTGTGTCTGTGTGTGTGTCTGTGTGTGTCTGTGTGTGCGCGCGTGCATGTGAATATATAGTTATCATGGCGTCAATGAAGCCCACTCGTGGCATTTTGTGGCCAGATGGCCGCCCTCCCACCGCTGTCCTCCCATTACTTTCAGTTCTCAGCGCCCGATGGACGTGTTTCCACACCGCTGTGGAGGCAGGACGCTGGCTGGGGCACGCAAACAGTGTTGAGAAGGTTTGGAAGTTCATGGACCATATCTTGCCAAATATTGTCCCCGATTACAACTGAAGAAATCATTACTCACGCATAGTTTTGGTTACTTTTAATCCTTGCCTCGGGCAGTAGTGGCATTCAAAACAAATAAAATAGCATGTTTTTCTGGTTATTCTGAGTGCATGGTTTATTTGGGCGCAAATTAAGGCGTTATTACCCCATTTTTGTTGGAAAGTCTTTTATACCGTCTTTAAGCTCACTTTTCATAGATGGTCACTACTTTCCAAATTAGTTTGTCTAAATATGTTTTGGCCAACTTAACTCCGGGATGGGCACCCCAGGCCGAAAACAGGCTGCACGGGGCCTACATTACACCCCGGGGGCGCCCCCTAGTGGCAGGCCCCCCCGCAACGCTTTCCCCCTTTTCTTTTTACTTTGATCCCACTCTGTGCAAAACTTGACTTCTATTATCAATAATAAAACTTGAGCCATAATCTCGGACTATGTGACCATTGACCTGACCCGGTGTAAACATGTGCGGATGTATTCCTTCACCTCAGTTCTCCTCCTTCTCCGACACCTCGGTCCGCGCCCCGGGGGGAATCCATCGGCCTCAGTTCCTTCTATTGTTCTCACAGATATGAGGAAACTGGCATTTCTGCCGACAAAGCAGAAAAAAAACACACTCTTTCCCTCACACACAAGGACACACACACACACACGCACGCACGCACGCACACACACACACACACACGCACGCACGCACGCACGCACACACACACACACACACACACACACACACACACACACACACAAAACCTACACTTAAGGAAAAGGGCTGAGGGCCCCGGGGCCTAAAAGGTATAATCTTGGTGAAACCAAATTGAAGACGCAATGGCTGTGATTACGTTTCAGACACGTTGCTGCTGCCAAAAGAAGAGGACACAAACTGGGTTTCTTCCCAGTTCTGCACATTTTAGAACGGGAGGTTCTCAACCTGCGGGTTCCGATCCAAAAACCGGTTCGCAGGATCCATTTGGAGTGGACCGTGTACATGTTGTACACAGTACACAGTGACACACATGTCACTGTTACCAAACTGCTTTGTACTTTCTTGAGCAGATTATTATGACTTTATTACCTTTTACTTGGTAATAAAGGGGATGGTAGCTCAGGCGGTAGAGCTGGTGGTCTAGTGATCTAAAGGTTGCTGGTTCGATCCCAGGCTCCTCCTGCTAGCATGCTGTAGTGTCCTTGAGCAAGACACTTAGCCCCTAATTGCTCCTGATGGCTGCGTCCGTCGGTGTTTGAACAATTGTAAGTCGCTTTGGATAAAAGCGTCTGCTAAATGACTAAATGTACTTACTTCATCTTACTTGCTGAGGTGTTCTCATCTCTTTTTCCCCCCTATTTTTAATATATATATATATATTTTTTTTTTTTATTTATTTATTTATTTTGTGTGTGTGTATTATATACACATTTATACATATATAAAATATAGTATCTTATTTGCTGGTGGTATAATTAGGTATTTTTGTGCTTTTTATTGATTGATTGATTTTATTGATGTTTGGATAAGACAGTATTTTGGGAACTCAAGAGAATTAGCACTATTTATTTTGTGAAATAAATTAGAATGGTTCAAATGCTAAATTATGTTTGGGTCATGATTTAATGACTAAGGTCAAAGGTGGATCCTGAGGCTGGACCAGTTGAGAGCCACTGCTTCAAAGTAATTTGTCCCTTAAAGCCCAAAGGTTAATATTATACAATTATAAATTAGTACAAACATTAAACATGTTGGTAACTGAGTCCTGCATCAAAATGTATGTGGTATCCAAATAATAATTATGAAAAAGAAAATCTCACTCTTGTGTCAGGACTGGGTGTATATTTACTTCCTTTCCTCCCAATTTTGTTCATTTTAATTACGTTGTTAATAGAGAAATACATTTTGCACTCATTTCATTACAAAAAATAAATTACAAAAATGAACAATAACATAACAAGTTCATTATGATAATGATGATGATGATTATTATATGATACTACTACACAACGACTACTACTACTACTACTACTTGTAATAATAACAGCAATAACAGAAATATATGTGTTGTTATGTTTATATTATTATACTTGAATTAATACACAAACACAACGACTATAATTTGGATACCAACAGCTGTGTAGGCCTATTTCTGAAGAGACAACGAGTTACAAAGTTAAATTAACAAGATACCTATTACCTTAAAAAAAAAGTGGCCTAAGAAATAAACTTTAAAATTAACCCACAAACCATTGTATTGCTTATTTATGCGAGTGTGACACAACTATGGTTTTGCCCCCAAACCCATTTTTTTTTCCACTTCCAGACGGACTGACTCATCATCATCCGGAAATGACGGAAAAATGCTGAATGTCATTTTTTATTTTTATTTTTTACATCCTAAGTCGATAAAGACGGCCCCAGCCACGCGGTGCCCGCTCCAGTCTTCCCTGTCAACACTGGGATTTGAAAATAAGGGAATTGGGGGGAGGAGGGGGTCGGTGTAAGAGAGTGACTGAGAAAGTGTCCCTGTTACACATGGGGCTTCTCTTTTTGTGCCATTCAATTAGGAAACTGAGGAAAATAAATACACCTATAATGAAAACTCACTGGTTTTTTTATTGGTTTGGGGATCGGGGACGCCCAGCGGAGCGAAGACCGATTCTGAACTTTTGATAGGTCGGCAAAGACGCACATTTACCTTTTTTTTTTTTTTTTTTTTTTTTTTTTTTAATAGAAAGGTTTAAATTATGGGAGATGACGGGAAATATTTATATGGGAGGACAGCGGGAGAGAAATACGGTAAAATAAGGCAGAATAAAACCCAATAACATGTTTACCAGCTAAAAGCTAATCATTTAAAGTTCATTATTAATATACTATATGAGGAAATTTTATTTAAAGTGAACAATAATATGTTTTTTGTTGTTGTTGATGTTGTTGATGATGTTGATGTATTATCATCCAAATTTCGCAAGTAAATCTGTCACAAGTAGACGTGTTGCCCTGTCCATACAACACATTTTTTGATGTTCCTCAGCCCTCCCTTCACACCAACTCACTAGCGAATGAGTGACGTCATAAAGAGGCAGTGACATCATTTAAACTTTCAGTGGAGCTCAGTTCAAAAGCTTGTAAATTATGACATTATTTATTACTCTCGTTGATAATTTGATGTTTTATTATGTTTGTTTGGCTCCGTCAAGCACAACAATTACGATAATAACAATTAATAACATCTATATTAAATGATGAAATGTCAAAGAAAATGATATACCGTATGAATAAGAAATTAAAAATTATAATAAATCAAGGTAACGCTACTGTGTTGGAGATGTAGCAGAATATAAGTGTGAATCAACTTAAATGCAATTAAAGTAAGTTGGTAGTACTTTTACTTTTACTTTTTACTTGGAAACGTCAGAGTGGTACTTTCTCTTTTGTTGAGTAATTTCTGTCAAGGTATTTAAGGTACTTCTGAATACTTCTTCCACCACTGGCACTGTGGCCCACGGATTATTATTATTATTATTATTATTATTATTATTATTATTATTATTATTATTATGATCGTATTATGATTTGTTATTTTCGATCAGGCATTATCCCAGGCAGCCCTGGGTCTGTAGTTCAGAAGGGAGAAAAGAGGCGTTCATGTCACCTCGGAGAGCAGAGCACTCAACCAACTCCACTTTCAACTTCCAGCGGGATGACAGCTGACTCTAGCAGTGGCACTCACACCGCTAGTTGATCCCCCCCCGGATTTTGCGCTGAAAACACGGGTTGTTGTTTTTTTGACTGAAAGCACAACGGATCCGAGCGCCAGCTGAAACGGGCGCTCCATTCCACCCGAAGTCGATCGCGTCCGAGCGGAAAGTGACAATCCCAGAACGGTCGGATGCCTGGTCGGACTGGAAGTATAACGGCAGAGCTCCACGTTGCTCCACAGGGAAAACCAACTCCCAACAAGGTAAAGAGCGCGGATTTAAACCATGTGTTGTTGTATTAAAACCCGTCGAGTCGCGCTTTAACTTCAGTTACATTCACGAAAAACACGCATCACACGATGACCGCTGCTTCAAGCTCCATCCCAGCTTTAGAGGCTTCAGTAAAAAAAAAAAAAGTAAAAATAAATCACATTTATTTGTATATATATATATATATATATATATATATATATATATATATATATATATATATTAATACAATACGTTAAGTACATTAAACAGCAGTTACGTATTTTACTTTTACTTAAGTATTAATGTCAACGTGTTACTTTCACTTTTACTCGAGTATATTTGTGTCAAGGTAGTTGTGCTTTTATTGTGACGGCCGGAGTACTTCTTCCGCCATTGAAGAGTAGTGTAAATAAAGTGGTGTGGTATCGTATCGTATCGTATCGCATCGTATCGTGTCTTCTCCCGCCGCAGTCGGCGTGGACAGTGACGTTAGGGCGTGCCCCCCGCACCCATGTTCAGCCCCCACCACGGCGTGTTGGCGTGAATACGAAGTGACCGGGCCGGACTTGAGCCGAACGGTCGGGCTTCTTCGCCCGGGCCCCACGCCCCCTGGAAAACCTGGAGAACCTGGAAAACCTGGAGAACCTGCAATCTGTGTAATATCAGGGGGGGGGAAAGTCATGGAATATGTCCTGGGAGGCGAAATAGAGTTGTCCCGGCAACAGCAACATCACCCCTTTCCTATAACAATACTCCTTTGAGAGTGAATGTTTACTGTATTTAACAGCGTATTGATTTATCCGTACATTTTGTAACCTGCGTCTCCGGCAATCCTCCGTCCGCTGTTTGGGAGTCAGCAGGTAGAGGACGCTGTGGGTTGTTTTTTTTTTGCGGCAAAAACCGTTATGAACAGACAACGGCGACGACATTCCACGCAGATGAATCAAGCGAGCGTGACGGACACTGCCCGGTCACTCCCGAGAAGACGCTTGATCAGCAGAAATAGGTGAAAAGATCCAGGCGAGCGGACGCGGTATTTTGCTATAAACACAGGAGCGGGTCATGAAAAATGAAGTTTCAATTTCGTGGAGAGAGTCGGGGCACACGAGTGACATTGGAGCCCCCCCAACCCCACCCTCCCCCCCACCCCCACCCCACCCCACTCCACCGCCGGCAGTTGTTGTCGTCAGTTGTTCCACCGTGTAAATGGAGACGCCCAAATAAACATTGATCACTGGATCACTCTGGCGTCAAGTAGAATGGATTTCGGTGGCCTGGGAACAGTCGAGATGTTCTAATTTGTTCCATTCCATTGTATTCTATGCTCCCCGAGGTCATTAATGTTGTTGGATGGATGATGAGATGCTGGGTAGAATCATTTAAGGGGATGTGGAAAGTTATTGTATTCTATTCATTTGGTTGGATGGGTGAGGAGATGGCGAGGCCATGCTATAATGACTCAATCCCTGATCTTATCGGCAGCGTGACCGCAGCACTCTGATGTGCCGGTGGCTTCAGTGGCCCACCAGGCATTGTCGGCTGTTCGGCCCACATTACGCTTCTTCGTCAGCCTGTGCAACCTCTCGGTTCATTGTGGGCGTCTTCGGGAAGCCCGGACGGTTAGAAGGTCCGCCCTGTGCTGACGCGATCGGGTACCGCAACGCCCATGCCCCTATCTGGCCTGGGTTTGGAATGGATTTGTCAGCTCTGACCCTTGCACCCTTCCTCATCTGCATTGGTTTTTGGGCCACTGTGAAAGACAAACTGAAGCCAGGCCGGATCCAGCTGTAGCGGGTAGATCTTGCCCCGGGGTTTGGCCCGGTTTCACGTCGCTATTTGCGTTACTGTTTGAATTGGGCGATTTCCGCGTATGGGGTGAACCGAGCCGGGATCGTGCTTCAAATGATGTTGCACACTGCAGGTGTTGGCTGGGCGTGATTTTATTTTGCTAAGCAAGCAGCCCGGGCCTTGCTCAACAAACGGAGGAGGAGGTAATAAGCCTAATTAAACTCCTCAAGCACATTGATGAAGTCAGTGGTGTGCGCTCATCCGTCCGAGTGTCTCGTGTGCCGACTCCTCCTTAGCGTTGGGATTCTGGCACTTTCTGTTGCAGGGTTCTGAGACAAACGTGCTTTGATCTCTTTGCTTTTAACCATCGTTCTAAGCAGGTGCTCTCCTCCCGCCAGTGTGCGTGTGTGTACACCCCAGATTCCGATCCTTTGACCTTCAACCCTAAGATGAAGGTAACAGTCTCATTCCATAGTCACTGGGTCTTTTATAAGATGTGCTCGACGCTTGGCTGATGTTTGCAACCAGACACCTCCTGTGCTATGTTTACAACAGCATTGGATAAGTGTGCAACAATAAAATGGGCACGTTGCACATTGTTATTGAGGCAGACCCCCACGGAGCACAGAACGCGACATAAAGCTCTCGCATTGGAAAGCATTGTGGATATGTGGCGGTACTCCTCTAAAAAGCGATCGCTTTCCATGCTTCTGGTTTCCTTCCCGTCGCCCTCTAGATACGCTAGATGTTTGGGGTTTTTTTGTTGTTGTTTTTTTTGACACAAAGTTCAGGTAGGTCCGTGGTTCAGGTAGGTAGGACCGTGTGACACGCGAGATCTTGTCGATCATGAGAATCATAGAGAATTTCACACAGTGACACTAGTGACATGAATTTAACATCGCCTCGGTAATGGATCCAGCTGAGGTTCATTGACTTCCATGGTGATCTTAAAGTATGATGTTGTAACATTACTGTAGTTTGAAAGATACTATTTTAGATCTCATATGGTGACAAATTCTAAGTTTTATCATCCTTTCATCATGACAAAGCTGTTCTGAGTGAATGTGTGAAAGCCCCTATTTACCCTTTATTTTAAAGGCCTACCTAATGACACCCATATGAGACTGCTACTTTAGGAGGAATAATGACGTGCACAAGTCTTTCGTGGACTTAACTCCTATTTTAACTGCCCGGTCTGGATCGTGGGCACATGTCCAGGTGGTCCTCGCTCAAATATTGATGGGACGGCCATGGTGTCCTGTGTCAGGCGTTTGGTGACAAGGATATTTGAGATGTTTGTGTTCCTTGGGATGTGTGACCTGCCATATAACTGCGTATGACACTTTGGGCTGTGGACTTCCTCCTCTGGAACCGGTCACCGCATCATTTCCTGCATTGCACTTACATGTTTGGTGTGTCTCGGTAAAAAGCCGTGCAACGCAGCTGGGTGACAATAAGTCTCGCGGTGCAGGATAAATCAAGAAAAGACCTTTCAAAGAGGAAGTAAGAGTTTTTGCATTTTTCTCACTCTGTTTCCTGTTGCCATGGTATTTCTGTCCGCTCTGTGTATCCTTGGAGGGGTAAACCCTATTCTTCCCGGTCCCTTCCTCCAGGTTTCCTCTTTTACATTTTTTTTTTTTTTTTATCTTCAGCAGTTTCGGGGAGTTTTTGGTTCCCTGTCTAGTGTCTGAAGCCACCGACACATGGCAAGACGTTGTTTCGACGCAAAGTGAACCTGCATCAACCCAAATGTCCAGTGATTATCTGAAACGGTGTGCTGTCTTAAAGAGTTTAATTCTTAATTTTGGAACTTTTGAGTCTTTCTGCTGGTTAACATATCAAAAGGTCGGCGTCATAACTCAGGGTAAATTTCAGGTGGTACTCTGGGGTACCCAGGGGTAGCAATTAGGACGCCAAAACTCCCTCCATAGGAAATGTATCATTCAACAACTGCGTGTGGGGTCTTAGCACCAATCATCCGAATGCACCTTCAGGGGCTTGTGAAGCGATTTGCAACTGTAACAGTGATAAAGTGGCATACTTTCACTAGATTTGACTTGACAGTGTTAGGGAATTATCCCGGACTGCTTTGGGCAGAATCCGGCAGGTCCTGGAGGAAAATGGAAAAGCAGCATTCCTGGAATTCTTTTTTTTTTTTTTTTTTTTTTTTTTTTGTTTACTCAGCTGAAAGAAATATTGATGTGGACATGAAAAGGAAAAGGTGATTGAAAGGCTCAGAGGGGTTCTACCTGTCCAGATGTTAATGGTCATAATTAAACTGTAAAGAAATATATGATAACAATAATAATGATGATGAATAATAAAGATTCTTGTCTGCTGTGTTTATATTTGTTAATGTAGTTATGAAGCATACAATTGATTAATCAATAATAATATAATAATAATAATAATAATAATAATAATAATAATAATGATAATAAATATAATAACTAAATAATATAATATATGATATAAATGCAAAGTACAATAATAAAATCACAGAAATAAAAACTCAAGGCTCAATTCAAATGAGTGATTTTATATAATATAATATAGGTATAATATAATTGAGATTGACGGTGGCCTAAACATCCCTTTCCCTGGCCACTTCTTCCAGCTCCTCCTGGGGATTCCCAGGCCAGCTGGGAGGTATAATCCCTCCAGGGCATTCTGGTTCCACATATGACTCGTTTAATATTCATTCATGGTTATTATACAGGTTTTTCTTGGCTACAGTTGGGGGGCGGGATTCTGGACCATTAGTACAGCGTGAGTTTGGGAACAAACCTGAGTGAGTGGAACTTGTTCGGTCATTTTTGTTTCCACAGTAAGCAGTGGGCTTCCAGGCCTCGGCAGAGTGTCAGTGCACCCAAAATGTAGTTAAAGTCATAGTTAATTTCATAATGCAAGGGACTCACAAAGCCAGAAGGTTGTATATTCACAGCTTAGATAGTCTCTGACCCGTAGTGGTAGCAGAAGAATCACATTACACATGTGTTTATAGGCTAACAAAGGTCAGAAGGATGTGCAAATGCAGTCATAGTAAGGTTTGTGTATGTTGATAAAAACCGTCTGTATGCCTACTATCGCAGAAAAGATCATGTTTGAGATGGGAGTGTAGCGTTTGAGACGCTTAAAAAGCGCACTTTTTTTATTTCTCATCTTTTGGGGAAACTCTCAATCCAAACCCAGAGAGACGAGTTATGTAACGGCTCATATGAAAGCCATTAGGTCTTGACAGTGGATTGGTTGCGGCATATCCTCGGCCACCTCCGGGGTCCTCGCAGGGAACACCCTCTGGCTCCCAAACACTATCCCTGTATCCTTGACAACGGCAGCCTAGCCCTCTAACCATAGCCATCTGAGTGTTCTTCCTCACCGTGGAAACGTTTATGCGGGAAAAAAAAAAGAAAGAAAAGAAAAGGGGGGTTGGAGCTCCGCCCTGGACGTTTTCTTACGTGTTTGTGCATGTGTCTGGCCGTCCATCAGTATTCATCCATCAGAAGGAATGACTAAACGTTAGGAAAGTGTGTGTGTGTGTGTGTGTGTGTGTGTCTGTGTGTGTGTGTGCGCGCGCGCGCCTAGGGGGGTGGTTTTGTGCCTGCAAGAAATGTGTGTATGTGTTGGTGTGGTGAAGAGTTATGGAAAGAAAGAAGCCAAATGAGTGAGGTGCTGTCTGAAAACCCAGAGAGGTTTTCCGCGGGAAACCCGTCCTCCCAATCCAAACTACACGGCCGCCGCTGCCGCCGCGGCAGAGGGAAATTGAGGGAGATCCATGGATTAAACTGATCAGACGGCGGAACCTTCCAGTACTTTCGGAATAACCCGCCCTCTGGTTCCCATGCTTCGATTTCGACTATTAAATCTGTCCTTGCAAAATAATGCGCGTTTCATGTATACGAGCTTCAAAACATTAAAATCCAAAACCCTTTCCAAGTCCCCCATGGCAATGAACTCCCCCTCAGTTCCCTGATTACTTCCTTCTTTCCAGGGGCGGGAGAGATACAGGACTGGGCAATAAAGCAATAATATAATTTGTTGCCTTTTCAGTGATATCGCTAGAAGCCTAAACTAAGAGTGATAGGAAGACATGACCTATAAAAAATTTGATGTTTTTGAGTTACGGTGATGAGATACCGTAGAACCTCCGTTGGATTCTTTAAAACCGGGATCGTGTAAAGTTTCCTATAATTATCTGGGATTATCATCAATTCTTCCGCCCATCCCTCCAAAGCAGTCCAGCGGGCGTGGAAGTGAGGGTTCGGTGTGGACGTGTGGAGAATGACTGATGTAAAAGGGAGTTTGGCCGGGGTGTGTCCTCTCTTCTTCAATGAGTGAGCGGAAGAACTAGTTTGCCTCCACCTCAGAGCCAGGATTTAACCGGCCTTTTATTTTATTAAAAAAAAATTTCATGTTTTGAAATAAAGCAACTTCTCGGATTGTAGTATTGTGGTTGGTCGTACTGTGATGAGACGGCCCTTGTTTTAGATTCTGCTTGCTAAGGAAACTAGGCCGCTCCTCCGATGTGGAGAGGTTGGAGCGCTTATCAATGAAACTTTGTGCAGCTGGTGCCTGCAGCTGTAGGTGACCATCACCTGGAGGTAAATGGTGGAGATCTGCTATGTAACTCCCATCTTGAGATGTCACACATTTAGGGACTTAATGAAGGCTTTTCCGGCTCAAATGAGTTGCTTTTCTTTGCTCTCCAGGAGTTTGTGGACGATTTTGTTTACAGGCGTAAACCTTCCATTGAAATCAAGAGCTCTTTCCTTATCCGTCCGTTTACGAAGTCGACTCTCATCCTGGTTCATAGACTGTGCAAAGCGGATACCATGGGCAGATTGATTTCCTGGTTTTGGCAGATTTCAGCTGCCAGATGTTTTGCTCTGTCTCTCGTTGGCTCGAGCCTGTCTGCGCTGCCGTCTCATCTGGTGCAAAGACGCTGTAAACCCTGACGGGGTGAACGCGGCGTCCAGTCACTGCCGAGGCACGTCCTCAGATCACACCCACGTCGCCCTCTCTTTCCTAACATGCGGTCGTGTTTATCCCTCTGTGATATGGAGACCTTGAATGGATTCTCTCCGTTACGGAGGGCGAGCCTCAGAAAAACACAATCGTTGAATGTTGAGTATTATGAGAACGCTTAGTCTACAGTTGTTTAGTACAACATCTAGTTGTGGTGGAGTACTTTGATCGGACGAGGGTCACTCCATGAGTGCTGATACACCGTGTAACACCACCCGGATGTTTTACCCCACTGCCCTGCAGTCAGGGAACAGTTAATATGATGCTTGGCAACACTTCTCTCAGCTAATGGAATCCTGAAGGAACAAATTTTGTTGGTGGAGCCGAATAAATGACAAAAACATTTTTTAATTTGTTGTATGAAATTCCCCTTTTTAAGAAAAACCACCTTGTTTATAGAATTGTTGCATAAAGCCAATTTCCCATCCATGCATTCAAAGCATCAGGCTTGATATAGTTTGTGCATGGCATGAACAACAAGCAGCAACAAAACTATCTGAATGAAGTATCAATTTTATATACTGTATATACATTACTATGATATCGCAAAAAAAAGATGTATCTGTAGATCCTATTTATAGATTAATTAAATATGGATTTAGATGCTCTGTAAATCTGATATAAGCCATCGTGCCACAGCAGGGGCTCCAGCAGAAGCCAGGGACCCCTGGTACTGAAGCACATGGTCCGACCACATGACCTGTGTTGACAACTGTCAGCTAGACATGACCCCCCACCCCCACCCCCACCCCCCCCCCCCATCACATGTGCTGATCGACTAGACGCTTTAAATGAAAAGGGGGACAACTGGTCCCTCTGTTTTTAATGTCCAGAACTATCTACTGTGGGGAGGGGGGTGGGGGGCGGACGCGCACCACCTGTTTTGACTGTGTTGCTTTAAGCTGAATGTGTTTTTTTTTGTTTTTTGTTTTTACTGGATGCAGCGGTGATTCATCAGCAAAACAATTACACCCAAAAGGCATCGAGGGCAGCCAACGCAGCGCAGCCCAGCCCAGCCCAGCCCAGCCCAGAAGGTTCTACCAGTTTGTGTTTAGTCGAGCTGGAAAGAAACAGTTTACACAAGTAAAAGTACCATCATTTACCCGTGTGTGTGTGTGTG
>NC_137207.1:21345969-21430969 GCF_960531495.2 Zeus faber
ATAGGAAAAGTGTATAAGTAGTTATTAGTAGTAGTAGTTATTCGATTTCCATTATGGTGCCCTTGAGCAAGACACCTATAAACCCTAACCCTAAATTCTCGTGACAACAGTAATTAGACAGTCTCACACATTTTCTTCTTCTTTTCTCCATTAATTATTATTATTATTATTATTATTTGGGGTCCAGCCTGGATTTTTGTTATTATTATTCTCCCTGGCATATTTCGGCCAAAAAGTGTCTGGCCCACGACAACCACTGGCCCATGGACACGGTCGAGGTCTCGTTAGAACCAGGACATCTCAGACATCTTGTGGTTCAAGTTTGATCCATATCGATCTACATTCAGAGCGAGAAGAAATTTTACTGGAAGTAGCATAACGTTTGTGCATAGCCGATACGCCAAGGTTCTAAAACCTCCGATCAGGTGGTGGAGCGGGATGAGATTGTGGCGTAAGACGCTTTGTGACATCATCATCCAATTCGTTTAATATGTGCAAGTTGTGGCTCCGGACGTCCATTTGCGTTGTGTGAGCCGCGTGGTGTAGACTCCATCGCTCTGTAGTGGTTACAAACTGCGCATGTGCAGGTGTCTGTGTATCGTTGGCGGGGCTTTTCGTTTGACTCTTTTTGTAAATAAAGGCATTCAGTTTGTTGTGTCCCTTTCGCGAGATTTGGTGAAGTCATAACATACAAACTGTAGGAGTCCATGATGCCTTTCATGGACTCAGAACGTATCGGGAAAAACCAGAACCCAGAAAACTCTAAATAATCACAGAAGGTCGTCACTGCGTCATTATGTCACCCGGTCATTGTTGCCCCACGCGGCATGGAACGGTCACGTTTCCGGCACTACGTCATCGTTCCCCGACACGACACCAAACGGTCAGCTGCCATCATTGAGAGTGCGGCTCTAGTTCCGCAGACAACACGATGAGGTATAACAATGAGAAGTTCTGGCTGACAGGCAAACATGGCCGGCTGTTTTAAAGACAGGAGGGTTGCGCTGTGTAGACCGCATAGTGGTCGCTCCTCGAAATGAGCGACCAGGAGACGACGGACCGCGGGGGCTGATGCGGTGTTCAACGTAAACTCTGAAAATCGTGCTGCGTTTCAGAGAACCCGGAATCTGGAACTATCTGGAACACCAACTTCGTGATAATACACGTAGTCCGTATGTGCACCTGTCCAGTCACGTGGGCGTGATCAGGATGTATTTGTCATGGACGTTCAGCAGATCACAATTCAGAGTCCGTAGGTCAGACTAAATCAGGAATAGGAATAGGCCAAGAAAATTGCAATCAGTGCATCTCTAGTTGGTAAACATGTTGGGTAACTTTACCAGATGATGCATTTCAAGGGGTACATCCTAATGAGATGAATGTGTGTACTGTATATAGTTAGCTGTAGTAGCTCTCATACGTTGTGATTATCCTCGTCAGGAGACGGCCACGGTGTGAGTGACTGATGGAGTCGTTGAGCGGCAGTCACTCAAACACCACGGAGACTGCTCCGCCGTTGGGGTTCTCACAATATCTTGGCAGCTCTGCAGTACGTCTGACGCCGAAATACGTCCGACCCGGCTAAAACTATCTGGAACACATACTTCGGCATAACCTAGAAACAACGGTCGAGGTGTCGTTTAGACCGCGATCTAACAAGAATCTCGTGATTTAAATTTGATCCGAATCGATCCACTTACGGAGCAGATATTGGTGAAAAACCAAACAACTTCGACCCAAAATATTCAGTTGGTCCTGCTCGACTGAGACTTCACGCGTCTTGTTCTTAAATGAACGACATGAGATTTACAGTAAGATGCTTTATGACGTCATCATATTATTTACTATAAATGTACAGATTCTGACAGAGAATGTCCAGTGTATGGTCTCTCAAACACTGAAATGTCCAACTCAGTGACGCTTTCAAAATCAGGCTTGGCCTCGGGAAAAAAATAAAAATAATGAGATATATATATATATAATATATATAAAATCAAAGTAATTAAATTTGAATTAAAGTCATGACATTCTCATTCGAACCTGTGAAGCTCGTCTTCCACTGGGTTTGTATCTGTTTACAGTGTTGTTCTCTCCGTTGTCTGGAGCCAGGATTCTCAGAGTCGCCGTATCTTATCGCTTACCGTCATAAATCTTAAAGTTTTGACACGCCTTTTATTTTAGGCGTGGCAGGAAGAGCCTTCCGAGTGCAAAGTGCCCCGTGTACTTTATAGCAGGAGACATTGTGTCTCCCACAATGAACACTGTACGGTTTAGTGGTTTGATGAACTCCCAGGCCTATGAACACATGTGCCAGTAGGGTTTCTGAGGTTAAGTATGTGAGTTGAAGTTTACGTCCACTTTTTAAACGATGAAAAACATTTTGTCGAAGAGACATACTTTAAAGTAAAAGTCTCCTTTTCAGCCCGATCAGAACTAGAAAAAACTCCTCGTCCAACAACCGAGTCTGTGTGTGTTGTTCTCCGACGTGTCTGGGAATTAGAATCCAAATGACTTGATTTTGAGAGCTGTTTGCAAAGAGAAGTGTTTTTGAACATTTGGAGGCGCTATGGCCTGGTTCCCCATTAACAAACAATCAAGAACGTGCGCACCGTTGGGAGTCAGAAAACACATCTGGATGCTGTCTTTTTGGTTCGCAGCATTTATGGACGAGACACCGTGCATCATCTGTGAATCATCAGCGTTCCGAGCAAATCGGGGGAGTGAAAAACACTCGTAACATCCCTCGCAATCTGGACTTCTGGGCCAAAATCGGCTCTATTGTCTTGTAGGGTGTACCCCGCTTTAAAAAGGAAACATCTGCTTGCAACTGCCATGATGGTTGAGTATTTTGGGCTTTTTATTATTATTTTTATTTATTTTTATTTTTTTTATTAATACAAAGAGGCTCTTTAATCTGACTCAAGATGGCATTCGAAAGGATATTTTAAAAAAGTGAAGCCGGAACCCACGCATGCCCTGTCAGGCCTTGCTATCACACATTTAGGACATTTAATATTTCAGAAGTCTTGCTGAATGTGCAGTAAATTCAGTGCAGCAGAACCAACCCCCGGTCGCCTTCACCTCCTCTTGACCAACAGCGAGCCTGCCTGGTCATTGGCTGCGTGGGCGTTTAGAAGTCACCGTGCACTCACGGACCACTGACACACTGACGGGGCCCTAAATAACACTAAGAGGCTTGTCTGGCCTCACACAGGATTAGCTGTGAGACGGTTGGCTGGCCGGCTCATCTGAGTGGGGATGAAGGCACGTACTTCCTGAAACTGCCGCAGCTCGGTGTCGGTGTCGCTCTTTATTTGGGTTGCGGCTTAGCAAAGATAACGTGCTGTTTCAATGGGGACACACTGGATCTTACTGGTCGCCGTCCATCGCAACAGGTCAACATCCCCGAAAGCCAGATCAAACAAGGACTTGGTCGTCTGTTGTTTTGATACCGTAGAAACGCGTTAGGTTACTTGCATCATTATCACCAGCAGTGATTCCATCACCCTTTATGAATGAAGAATAAACAATAAAATAATCACAAGGCCAGCAAGATAGAAGCATGTACGAGTCCTGCATACTGTTCGCACATGCATATACGGTAAACTGTTCATACAAGCGTGTCTCTTCCATACAGTAGATTTAACGCGGGCATACGCGGCATGTCTGTGCATGCAACACATGCTTGTACAAATATAATTCAAACCTGTGATAATGCGGAAGTTATTACATCATACCAGCCGATCTGTTTAAAGAAAAATTATGTGAGAGAATATGGGTTTTAGCTTTGAGTTGAATGGATCCGATCCATGCCCAGTATCAAGATGTACTGTAAATGTAGGTGTCTGCAAAGAAAAAATGGCATCTGGTAATCCCCAAGATCAGTGCATTCTGTGTATTATTATTATTATTATTATTATAATTTTTATTTTAATTATTGTATTTTTATTTTTTTTATTTTAAACCTGTGCTATTTTCATGCCATTGCATCTAGGACTAGGAGTGTTCAACTTCTCAACCTGCAGTGGCACTCTTTCTTTCATTCTTTAATCATCGAGATTGCTCGCATTCTGTGTATAAAACGAAATGTGTTTTCATGCCAGTGGGTCATCTTGCGCCAATTCTCAGCCACACTGATGTGTCAGCCACACTGTGGTGGGTTGACAGTGGAAGTGGGCAATTATTGCTTCATCCACACTGAAGACAAGCACAGAGACAAATACTGCTTTGCAAGGGGTGAGATTGTACTCCTTAAGGCAACATAATGGCCTGCAGATTTGCATTTATCTTAATATAATGATGTATTATCTATGAGCAACACAAATCTCATCAAGTTAATCAATTTTAAAAGGTTTTATTTCACTCAAAGTTGCTCTCACTGTTTTGCTTCACTTAATTAGTGAATTAGTGACGTGTCTTCCCTCATTAGTTTTTCTGACGTGAATACAATCTATCTGAGGAAAGCAGAACCTCTTGTCGTGCTGTAGCACATGTCTTCCATGTAGCTGGGATGGAGTGGTGGATTTCAGCCCTGAGGCTGCTCCGACACTTCCCAGAGCCTCCTAAAACAAACCCCTTGTTGATGGGAAATCGGGGAAAACTGGCAACCCTGCCATGCTGTTGGCCAGAGCAGAGAAAACAAGGAAGCGGAAAACTGGTTTATACAATGGAGAATTACCTGACATTTTTGAGCTGAGGGAAGGGCAATTATTATTGATCTGTTATCTCAGAGTCTTACTCACAATTGTCACGTGACACTGAGTCACATTTCTTGTTTCCTTGTAGGACAGTACACTCGAAGGTTTAGGGTGTTCTGCCTGTGCTAATGCACCCAAAACACCCCACTGGGATGTCTAATAGGGGTTTGATTCAAGTGGCAACCACTATGGAGTGTTTAAGTCCATGTGTAAGTCCTTTAAGCTGCAGTTCAGATAATGGCCACTAGATGCTTCAGAAACCTCTGTCTGAATGGAAGTCAATGGAAAACAGCAATATATTCTATCACACTTAAGGTTACAATTGCTGAGTGCACATTTTTTTTGTATGTGTGTGCTGTGGATATCAAGAATTAAATAGAGTTTCCAGGCAGGTCCCTCCCCTGTGTTTGAGCATGGTGGGCGTGTTTCTGCCTCCCTCCGAATGTCTGCGGGGCGTTCTCTCGCCCCTCGACCTCACCTCAGCACACCGTGACTCCGTGCTGCTGCCCAAATCTATAAAGGTGTGGCTCCGTTTCCTGCCAAGGCGGCAGCGAGCATGAAGCCAAACTCGAGCCTTCAAATCGTCCCTTCAGGAACAGGACCATGGTTTTCTTTTACCCCACCGTCTGCCACTCACGCCCCACTCACACTCTCCCACTCACACCTCAGCCTTTTGCCAAACAGGATGGATTGGATTTCACTGGGTCTCTTACGCTGTGGGGTGTTGTGTTATCACAGGCCACTTCACTGGGTGTGAATGACCTCCACAATTATCAAGCAGAACCTTTACTAGTGTCGAGACCGAGGCCAGACAATAAATAAATATTACTGCAGTATCATAGGGTCATGACACAGTGTGGTAGAAATAGAGATTTCTAGTCGAAAGAAGAGACATTTTGTCGGTAAGTACCGTTTTTTTATCACATGGTTCAATGTGATGAATCGCAGTTTGCCTTTTTAACATCAGATTTTTTACTGAGCAGACATTGTGATATGATCAAATGCCATGTGTGATTGAGCCCTGCTTCCGTCTCTCATCTTCCTCTCCTGGTCACCTGCCACTACCCACCGCTAGAACCTGAGCCGTCTCTCTCTCCCCAGGGACGGTGGCACGAAGCCGGGCGACAGCCCCGTTCTCTCTGCGCTCAACCCGACACAGAGGCCCCATTGACCGGCCAAACGACTGCCCTGCTCTCCAATTTCATCTCTTTTCCGGGTTACACCTGCGGGTAGTCCGTCTCTAGATAACAATTGAGAAGGGCTTTGGTTGTCAAGGAAATCTTATTTTTGTTCCTGTGTCGAACTTAGTTAATTAACGAGCGGATAGGTATTTCAAACACTTAGTTTGATTTAGTTTCTTTATGCTAAAGACCAATGAATGTCGGTTTGTTTCTGCAGAGAAGGCCTCGTTAGTCTCTAAATCAGCAGATCAACTGTGTTTTGTTTTTTTCATTTAGTTATGAAGGGTGTCAAACAACCATGGGGTTCAAGAACCAGTGAACTTCGGGTGCTGTGCTGTATGTGGATGTGTGTTGGTTGAGCCACCAAGTGGTGAAAAAGCAAAGCACAAGCATACATAATGAATGTAGTGTGGATCTCATAGGATGAGACCTTGACATGTTGACCCACGCCTTGTTCCAGTGAGTGGTCAGATTTTCTCATGGAATCCGACCCGTTCGACTACAACAAGAACTCGTTGTATAGGAATCATAGTTCAGTGCTTCCACTTGATATGTATTATTCCCCTTCTCTCACACACACACACACACACACACACACACACACACACACACACACACACACACAAGGCTCTGTGTATTGCATCATGAGAGGTCAGAGTGAAGGGTCACCCGTATCGAGCACATCAAAGTCTAGGGTCAGCCATATTGGAGGGGTCAGAGTGCAGGAGGGGTCGGTGCGTAGGTTCAGTCACTTTTAGTGCCGCGTCCCAGGGACAGTTTGGGGTTGAGTGCTGTCTGCAGCTACTACACTACCAATGGAGGAGACACCCAGAGTGGAATTACCCTTTTAATATAAATTTGAATCTATATAAATGTCTTATTTGCTTATACTCTACGGTTGGCTGGCCACCAACACTTCCTGAAACGCGTTCGTTTATTTGCATCATTATCACAAGCAGCGATCCCATCACCCTTTATGAATGAAGAATAAACAATAAAATAATCACAAAGCCAGCAAGGTAGAAGCATGTACGAGTCCTGCATACTGTTCGCACATGCATGTACAGTAAACTGTTCATACAAGTGTCTCTCTTCTCTACTGTCGATTTAAACGTGGGCATACGCGGCATGTCTCTGCATGCAACACATGCTTGTACAAAAATAATTCAAACCTGTGATGATGCGGAAGTTATTACATCATACCAGCCGATCTGTTTAAAGAGAACCAAAATAATATGTGAGAAAATATGGGTTTTAGCTTTGAGTTGAATGGATCCAATCCGTGCCCAGTATCAAGATGTACTGTAAATGTAGGTCTCTGAATCTGTATTTGCAAAGAAATAGTAAGGTCAGGGAATCCCCAAGATCAGTGTATTTTGTGTATCATTATTATTATTATTATAATCTTATTATTATTACTATATTTTTAAACCTGTACTGTCAGCGTGCTTGGCATACAACAGAGTGTTTTTATGCCATCTAGGACTAGGAGTGTTCAACCTGCAAGCACACTATTTTTATCATTCTTTAATCATCGAGATCTGCTCGTGTGTATTAAGTTAAATATGTTTTCATGCCAGTGGGTCATCTTGCGCTAATTCTCACATTTGACGGCCACATTTGACGGAAGTCAGAGAATTGTGGCGGGCTCACAGTGGAAATGGGCACCTATTGCTTCATCTGCCCTGAAGACAAGCACAAAGGCAAATACTGCTTCGCAAGGGGTGAGATTGTACAGCTTAATGGCAAAATAATGGCCTGCAGAATTGCATTTATCTTAATATAATGATGTGTTATCCATGAGCAACACAAAGAAGGGGTCGGTGCGTAGGTTCAGTCACTCGTAGTGCTGCGTCCCAGGGGCAATTTGGGGTTCAGTGCTGTCTGGAGTTACTGTACTACCACTGGAGGAGACACCCAGAGTGGAATGACCCTTTAATATAATTTTGAATCTATATAAATGTCTTACGTTTTAAATATGAATAAACAAGAATTTTGCTTAGAAAATTAATAATTATTAGAAGAAGGAAAATAACATCAGCTGCACTGTTAAGGATGTGTTTTTTTCGGCGCAGTTAAACAGCTGTGGTCGGTCCCCCAGAGAACTCTTATTGGGAAACGTGCGACAGCTGTCTCCTCCTGGCGTATGAACACACATCGCTGTTTCACAACACAACGTCTTGACACCCATTGGCCACTGATAGCGCTCTCTCTCTCTCTCTGTCTCTCTTTCTTTCTTTCATTCTTTCATTCTTTCTTTCTTTCTTTCTTTCTTTCTTTCTTTCTTTCTCTCTCTCCTGCTCCTCGGCAGGTTATGAGGCATGGAGCCGGGGTCGGTGGTGCGAGCCGTGTTCGAGTTCCTCCCCAGCGTCTCTGAGGAGCTGCCGCTCTTCACCGGCGACGTCATCGAGGTGCTCAGCTTGGTGGACGAGTTCTGGCTGCTCGGGAACAAGGATGGGGTCACAGGTGAGAGGTCAGGGGTGATTTATAAAGGCTGTGTGTTTAAATTCAGGCCTAATGCAGGAAACGTACAAAAAACTAGACCGATGGGAATCGTCTCATTTCGATTATCCGGATGTGCAGTCAACACTGGTCCGAGTTAGTTTGTGTTTGAATTAGATTTTGTGAGGACAGAAAAGCAATAAATTGAAAACTATGAACCAAAACAATAGCATTGCCATCTAGTCTGCTTGGACACAGGAGTAGATAGATAGATATTTTATTAATCCCAGGTGGAAAATTGCATTGTCTCTACAGCTCACATCAGAACATTAGACAAAATATTAAGCAATGCGATAAAAATACAAAAAAGTAAAATGGCAATATATGGTAAAGTTGGTAAATATACAATAAACCTAACAGTTAATTGTACACAATAAAAAGATGGCAATAAACCGAATGGTAAACAACAAATATAACCTAAAAAACAACAGAGAAACAGAAAAAAAAAAGGGCCCAAGGGACAGGGTTTCAGAGGACGGTCCACCTCCACTCTATTAAAGGAGACACGTGTGATGCTAAGGCGGTACCACCATGTTGACCCTGGATGCTCTGTCTCCGCCCAGGCCAGTTTCCCAGCACCTTCGTGGAAGCCGTCACCATTCCCACGACCAAGCCCGGAGAGCGACTGTACGTGTGCATCAACGACTTCCCGTCCTCGGAGGCAGGGAACCTGTCCCTGAACAGAGGTACGGCGCCGGCATACGCCCTCGTATGCAGGAAAATGGTGGCTTCATATTTGTTTTGGGGTTTTATTTTAGGTAGTGCAAGCAGGAACCTCTTTTATCACTTATCCCAACCTACCGCTCATTCAAGATTCTTCCAGGTTCTTCTCCCCTTCCCACCAACTAGGTCAGTGTCAGTGGTATACAATTTTTTTTTGCAAAGTCCATCTCCCTCACATTACAAGGACTAGACGAAAAACATTTTTCATGAAATGTAATTAGTCATGTCAAAGCCCTTGCAATTCCTTCGTGCCCTACCAGTGCTGCGTGCCCCACCGAACTACGTTGATTGGTCGCTAGGAAAGGGGGAATTATTATTTAGTTAGTTAGCAAAAAGAGTTAATCATGTCAAATACTCGTGTTTTTTGTTTCTGGTGGAGTTTAAATAAACCACTCGGGGGGCAAAACATTTTCTTATATATTCATTAAGGTTTCAGTCGATAAAACATTTTCAGTCTCCCGAATAAAAGTCATCCCCTTGGGGATTGGATAAATGAGGTTCTGCTGTGACGCACAATGTGCATGTCAGTCCTGTGACCGCAATAACAATGCCATTCTGTATATTTGTTAAAACGCAGATATGTCATCTGTAACTCAAACTGGTCGTGTTTTTCTGCTTGGCCTAACGCTACTGATTTGAAGGAGCTTAATGTTGGCGTCCACAGGTAAATGTGCTCTCTGGTGTTTAATAGTGGTGGTGGTGGTGGTTGTTAGTGAGTAGTTTTACTCCACAGTTGCCTCCTCTGAACTGGCTAGATGGTATTGCACGGGTTATTTATCAATTTTAAAGAACGCTGTATCACAGTTTTTGTGTTGCAATAGTCTCAGAGGAAGTGCTGTGGTGGTTGTGACTGCTAAACCAAAGCTGCTTACAGGAGATGGAGAACTCATTTGACGAGGTCTCCCAATAACTCTCTGAATCCGGGGCGGAAATAAAATGCTCATTCAAGATGAAGGGGGAGGGTCTTCTATCAAAACTAGAGACCCAGCGGATGGCGGCGAGGCATAATAGTAGTTTCCTAAAAGAAAAAGTCTCTTCTTTTGGGTTGTGGTAGCGGAACCCAGATGCAGACAAGACACGCGGGGCTGGGGTGAACCGAGGAACTGCCTTTAATGGAAGAGCCAGGTAACATCCAACATGGGGGTAAAGACGAACTAGCAACAAGACGCACCGAGGGAGGGGGAATAAAATGCACACGGGGGGCATTACATCACCAGGGAGACAGGAAGGGAGACATCCACGGGGACGGAGACGAACTGCGGGACCGGAGGGAGAAGGAAGCACACGGAATAAAGACGTAACACTCTAAGAGGCCGAGACCCAACAGCGGCGTCTGGAGAACACACGTGACAAATATGCTCGCAGTATTGTGGCCGCATGAACGCTAAGCTACGCTAAGGAACGCGAAGAAAATGTTGTGAAAGATCATGGTGGTCAGATAAATGAGTTAAATCAATTATCGACTGAAATTGAAATCTCCTGAATGTTACAAACCGTGTTGACCATTTCCAACGTATATGTAATTAGAAACTGCTCTTTTTTTCATTGTCTCACATCAGAATCAGAATGAGGATTTGCAACAGTCCAAAAAAAATAAAAAAAATTTTTGATAATAAATATAATAATGGTGAAATCCCTCTGAGAGACCAACATATAATTACATATTATTAATATATGCTGCACGTCCTTGCTGGCTGACAGTGTAGCGTTTTAATTCTCTCCTTCGTTGCCACTAGATGTCGCCAGTCACCTCAGTATTTACATTTACAAACTGTTTTTCAGACATGGATTTGCACCCCTTCCTTTTTACACCGTGTGTAGTTCTTTTGTCCGACCTATTTTGAATACAATAATATTAAGAAATGGAACATCATTTAACTAGCACCCATACCAGTACCCCTGCAAAGTCTGAAGGTAGCATGGAGCAAAACCATCTTTACAATTTCTCTTTTGTTTTCTGCAGCTTCCATTTTGCTGTTTTTTCGGCAGAGCAGCGTAGTCCTACAGCCTCTTCCTTGCGTGCGTCACACAATGCAGAGTGATATTGTTTATGTGATATTTCCCGGACATATCGAGACGATACAGCTCCTCCAAATCCATCACGTCCGAGTCCCCCTCGATTTCAACGCAGTTTTTCCATTGTGCCGGACACACAACGTTTCCGAGATCAAAATAAACAAGCGGTCGCCCGTCCTGTAGTAACGGTGTTTCCTGTGTGTTCTACTGTTCCATCCCAGACACAATGGGAGGTGGAGACACAGGTCTCTGGAATGTGACCTCCCTCCACCTTCTGGCCACGCAGCCAACATTCCTCCCACTCCTGTGTCTCCCGGGGCATTAGCTGCAAGTTGACCCCGATACAGGTGCTTTCAAATGAAATAACAACGGTGGAAACGGGCGGCAGGCTCCGGGAGAGGATTTACGGAGGCTCGGGAGAAATGCACAAAACACTGAGGCCTGGTGGTGCGTTCAAACGTGGTTCCTCTGAGAAGGAACCTTTTCTAATAAATGTTTAGTCTTGACTGCACTGGGCTGGCCTCTCTTAAAGCGCTTTCCTCTGCCCCCCACCCCCAGGTCTCTTATAAGCTGCACTAGGCTCCAGCCCCCTGCAACCCTAGACTGGAATGAGCAGGGAAAGAATATGAGAGAATCTATGAGAGTTATAAGCAGCAGTTTAGCACAAAAAAGTGATAACATGCACCAACACTTTATAACAAGCTGTGACTAAGTTCGGCATTTCATATCCATTGTTAAAGGACATGTTGAAATGAAATTAAATTAAATCTTTTCTTTTTTTCAGTATGAACTGAGTATATATATATATATATATATAGATAAATAGATAGATTCAACTAATTGTCATTACACAGAGTACAAGTACTGACTGAGGCAACAAAATGCATTTCACCATCCTAGTAACTGATGTATCTAGGAGCAGTGGGCTGCCTTATAGCGGCGCCCGGAGAGTAGTTAGGGGCTTAAGTGTCTTGTGTGTGTGTGTGTGTGTATTTTCTGTTTTTATATTTCTGTTTGCTTTTATTTAATATTCTCTATGAAGCACGAGGTAACTATCTTGACAAGTGCTTAGAGATAAAGTTTATTCATTATTATTTTTATTATTATTATTATTATTATTATTATTATTTCCAGGTGATGTTGTGGCTGGGGAGACCGGGGACGCCATGGAGCTCGAAGTCACCTGGCGACGCGGCTGCAACGCCTGGGGCACCCGCGGGCTCTTCCCCTCATCCTGCGTGAAGGAGCTCCACCTGTCGGGCCGATCCCGGCAGCTGTCGGAGCGCTCGGCCCAGGCCCAGGCCTCGGACCTCCCCCCCTACGCCCTGGGCCAGGCCCGGGCCCTCATGGACCTCCACGCGCAGCTCCACGAGGAGCTGGACTTCCGCGAGGGGAACCTGATCATCATCACGGGCCTCCCGGAGCCCGGCTGGTTCCAGGGGGAGCTGGAGGGACGGAGGGGGGTGTTCCCAGAGGGGTTCGTGGAGCTCCTGGGACCCCTCCGCTCTCCACAGGACCCCGATCCAGTGGGCTGCCGGGACCTGAACTATAACTCTGAGCAGTTGGACTACGATGATCCTTTCGATGCAGGGGAGGGAATTGAGGATGAAGGTGAGGAGGATGAGGAGATGCCTGAACAGGACGATGAAGACACAAGAGAAGAGGAAGAGCGCTTGGAAGATGATGAGGAGGAGGAGGAGGAGGACGAGGAGGGTGGCTTGTACGGAGTGGCGCTCTATGAGTTCCGGGCCATGGAGCCCGGGGAGCTGGACTTCGACGTGGGCGATCGTATCCACGTGATAAGCACTTTGGAGGATGGCTGGCTGGAGGGTGAGCTGAAGGGAAGACGCGGCATCTTCCCTCATCGCTTCGTGAAACTGGAAGACGATGGGCGGGGAACGGCGGGGGAAACAAACGTCCCCGAAACGGAGAGCGAGAAGGTGGAAGACTTTCGCACCTTGGAACACAGCTCCGGTCCGCTGTGTCCCACCACGCCAGGGTACGGTTCTGAGTGGACGCCGAGCGAGGACCACACGGTGTGGGACCTGGACTACTTTGAGAGGGCGGAGCAGGAGCGGCGGTGGCAGACAGAACGGGTTAATCACGGCGCCGGAGCCCCAACACAGGAGCGGGGAGGCTCAGCACAGAGGAGCGGCGCCGCACACTGCCAACCGCCCAGACCTGTCGGCCCCACCAGGCGAGGACCTGTGAGACCCAGGTCTGCTCCACCTGCACGGCCCAGTCTCCCACCCCGAACCTTCCTTCCTGCGCTGAGCAAGAAGCAATTTGCCACCCTGTTACACAAACCCTCCAGCGCAGAAAACGGTAAAGGGTCTAAGGCATCGTCCACACCACCCAAACACCTTCACAGCCTGACCCTTCCCAGCAGCCTCCGAGGTTGGTCTACAGACCGAACATCCCAGAGGTCACCAGCTGATGGCGCCACCGTTAGCAGCAAAGGCGGCATTCTTGGCAAGGCATTAATTAGCATCGTGGAAGGCCAAAGGCAGAAAAAGCTGTCTCGCCACGCCAGCGTCAGCGATGCTGATATGACAGGTAGCGCAGAGAGACGGGTCCATCCCAACCAGACGGGCCGTGGTTTTAATGGATTACTGCCTGGCTCCCTCACCCTGGACGCCCTGATAACCTCAGCGGGTTCCCTGGAGGCCAAGCTATCGCAGCAGCTCTTTGAGTTCGAGAGGAGCCTGACAGCTCCGCACGGCGGCACCAACACGGCTGCCGGCTTCCACAACGACATTTCCGCCGCTGACCAAGACGTGGGCGGCGGTCAAAGCCACGTCTCGCGCCACTTCTCCATTTTGGACTACAGCAGCGAGTGTGACATCATCCGAGGCTCCTCCCACTCTCCCGTGCCCCACTTCCTGCGAGCGTCGCCCCCCCACTCTTCCCCGTCGTCGCTGGAAAGGCGCAACACTCTGCGGCCCCCTCCACCCCGCCCCAGAGTCCTTCGGCCCCCCGCCCCGCCTCCTTATAAACCTGCCCGCCGGGCCCCGCGTCCCCCTCCTCCTTGCCCGAAACAGACAACTCCCCCTCCATCCTGCAACCACAGCTCCAACAGCCCCATCTTCTACACCCCCGACGAGGGCTCGGAGCAGCCGGCGGACGACGACTTTGGCGACCTCGCCGCGCACCAGGAGCAGGAAATGGAGCGGCAGCTGGAGGAGGAGAGTGAGCTGGAGAGGCAGATGGAGATGGAGAGGCAGACGGAGAGGGAGCGCGAGGAAGAGTACCGCCTGTTGCTGCGGCTGCAGGAGGTGGAGCACGACATGGAGGCGTACGCGTGCACAGCGGAGGAGCTGCGGGCGATGCTGGAGGAGGAGGAGGACGAGGCGGCGCGCGTGCAGGCCCTGGAGAACCTGGAGTTCTGCACCTACACCCTGGAGACGCTGGCCCTGGAGCAGCTGCAGCTGCAAGGTAAGAGCCATGGGCGGCGACTGTGGTCGGAAGGCCTGTCCTCAGAGCTTGTTTCGTTTAACGATTACGTGTTTATCACTGATGCATTTTCACAGTTTTAAAGAAAAATTTGTTTAAACATTTTTATATTCGAGAAAAAATATATATTGATTAAGGCCTCGTCCACATGTAGTATTTTCTGTGTGTTTTGGCCTTCCATCCCCACAAAAACAGTGTTTTAGGGAACTGAAAACAAAGGTTTGAGGCAATTCTCACTTTCATTGTAATATTAAAAGATCCAAACTGCAAAAAAAAACAAAACCTTAAACACCATAATATTTAAGGGGCTGGAGCTTTGATAAGTTTGGGGTGACAAACAGCACAGCCTTCATGTGGTTGTGCAAATCTGTCCAAAGATTTGTTTGTATTTACCACACTGCTAGATGTGCAGGGGGAGGGAAAGTCGCCTTTGTAGGTGGTTGGTTTTGTTCTATCTTAACCTTGTACTCTCCAGCTTCGACCCATTTGTTTAAAAAGTAATGAAAACGTACTCAGGTTTACGTTACTGAGATGCAGTAATCCAAAAGAATACACAACTAATTACTGCATTAAGAGGGTTATTCGTAATCCCCGATGGATTAAATTGCGGCTCTGACCTTCCCAGTCAGGTCCATGTAATTACTAGTTTTCACAATATTTGTTAAGTGTCTCGCAAGTTAAAACATGTGGTTTAATACATCAGCGTGGGAGACACTCAGCTCATGATGACAGTGTGTTCACCAGAGGACAAGAGGCGTCAAGTTCCAACCGCTTCCAAGGAGGTTAATACTGCAAACCATGCAGTCGTTGAAATGATCAGATGAGGCGGCACTTTCTTGATCCCCCAATGAATTGCCCTTTTGGTTTAACTTAACGCAGCTCCTGTATGCATCCGGGTCAATTCGGTCTTTTTTTTTTTTTTTTAAGTTTTAACTAGAAATGCAAACAAAAATCAAAAACTAAAAGGTGAACTGGAGCGAAAAATATAGTAAGAATAGACCCACATATTGAAAACACAAAGACATGCGTCACGGTCATGTGTTCCTCACCTATTCACCTTCACACTTTCGTGGGTCTACGATTCAACAACTATTTATATTTTTCACAGTACATAGCAGTGCACGGGCCCTAATATTATCCGTTGTGAAAGCAGAGAGGAGTCACAGTCACTTCTCCTAGATGGACGTGATCCTACACGTCGGCGCCTTTCGAATAACAGGATGAACAGAATCCAGGTCGTCGCCATGTGACTGATTTGCTGCCTCGCAGGTGTTTGGTTTGATGGGAATGTCACGGGAATCCAATGTCAACAAGGAATTTGAATCAAACAGTGATTCCACTTCAGTGGAAGTGTCATGTCGGCGTGGGTCGTATTTGAATCGGGGGCCGACAGGGAGATGGGATCCGACAATTTTCCCTTGCGCAGCACAGTCTGGTTTTCCGTGTCATCTCAGGCAGCTTTAAGACTTTTCCATGTACAGTACATTTTTAAATACGGAAATAATTTGGAAATTCACAAGCACTTTGTTCATTTTTGAAATCTAAAAAAACTTTAAAAGTACAGATGAAACATGAACAATACGGCTGAGCCTTGGGAGTGGGGTCTGGGGACCCTCCAAGGGGTTCCAGTGGGTTCCCAGCAAAATGAATGAATAGTTTAACTTCATGGTTATTTAATTTAAAAGATGTTTGACCATCATATCACTTACGTTAATGACTGTTTTGATCTCAGTTCCACTGTTGTCCCACGAAATATTCCATAGATTCCCAGAGACTGAATCTTATCAAACGGAGTCCTTGTCCTCACAGAGGGTCCTTACTATGAAGATGAGGTTGAGAATCGCTGGTTAAGTCTCTCGATTTGTGTCCCAAACTGAGTGTCTCTGAACTGTTTTTGGGCCCCTCAGTCTTAGCGGAGCAGGAGAGCATTTTCATCACGTAGTTGCTAGGTGCATTCCAGCACACGGCACACGGGCCTCATCTTTCCGCTTTCCGTCGCACGCCATCCAGCTCCCACGTCTCCGACGTGCTCCTCAGACTTTCCTATCTGCCTCTCTCTCTCTTTCTCTCCCTCTCTCTCTTCCTTACACACCTTCTTTTCATGGCAGCATTCGGGATTTTAAGAATATTATAGCGACAGGGCGGACACGACCCACGTCGGAGGGAGATCCGAGGTCTGTTTTTTTTACGGCCATTGCCTGCCGTTGTTGGGACGGGAGCTCGGGAGGGCAAAGCCCGCACCCCAGGTAGGGCTCTGCGGCGGTTTGGTGGAGCTCAAGCGATATCTGTCGTTCTGCTGAAAATCCATAGATAGAATAATGACGAGTGCTAGACTATTTCTTTTTTACTTTTTCATTGGGCATGTATTAGTTTATTTTCTTTGGCAACGTACAAACCCCCCTATTTGGGGGTGGTCAGTGTGGCGCAGCCGGTCCTCTATTGACAGCCGAGCTGATCCGCAGAAGGAGCAGCGGGGAGGAACTTACTGGGGTCCGACTACCGTGGACGTTAAGAAGGGCAGGAATGTTTCTGACTGACCCAAAATGCCCAGAGTTTCCAGCCGATTTGGAGATGAAAACCCGCAACCCACATGCCGGTGAAGTCGACGCCGAGTTTTCATGGGGTGACTAATATTAATTTTGTATCGATTAAATATCAGCGATATAGAAAACACCGATCCGGCTTTTGGGTGAAAGCAATGTTTCATAGTTCAGCGAATATTAAATGTTTATGCTGCTAGTTAACGGTTCCACTTTGGGAGGGGTCCCTATATAATTTCCCGTCTTACTCTAAGGTTTCTGTTTAAATCGAGGCCTGGGGCTCGTCTCAAAGGGGTTGGGAGGTTTAAAATGACAAAACAGAATCAGCTGGAAAAAACAAAAGCCTGGACCATATTAGATCGACAGACCGAGATTATTCGGTCATCTTTCATTGGACTGTGGTCTGTATACACATTCATCGTGTCGTTTCTGACGTGAGGTCAGAGGTCAGAGGTAAGCACCGAAATGCTTTCGACCCCGAAACAGCTGATTCACCGGTTGAACCAGTAGCGTCGATTGCGTTTTACATAGCAAATGGAAGCAGGCAGAGGAGGAAACAAGTCAGATGAAAGAGCTGAATAGTTTTAAAAATTCTTTGTCAGGCGATAAACCCCCTGTCACTTCCTCAGCTCCTCCCAACCTGACTTTTAACCTCTGTTGAATATTACGATTGAGTAATGTGAAATGAAATGCTGCAAATGCATCTTAACACCTGATTGAAAAGAAATATCATATTATTCTGTTCGGTCTCCCTGGCTCTGTGTGTGTGTGTGTGTGTGTGTGTGTGTGTGTGTGTGTGTGTGTGTGTGTGTGTGTGTGTGTGTGTGTGTGTGTGTGTGTGTGTGTGTGTGTGTGTGTGTGTGTGTGTGTGTGTGTGTGTGATTTGTGTATTAAACGTGCACACCACCTACACACACACAGGCTATTGAAAACATAAATTTGATCGGTTTATTATCCAACTGAAACCGAACCATGACAATATTTTCAAAGAAAATACACAATACTTATTGAAAATGTTTGTAATGGAATACTACAGTTGCTGCTAGGACTATAGCAGCTGTAGTATAGGGTTCTATCCATCAAATGTTTTGAATTTTATAATTGAATCATCTTTTTGTTGATATTATGCTGCAATATTAGTGGCATAAAATAATTACCTCCATAAATAAGAAAAAATTGTTAATTAAAAAAGTTTATTTCTCCTCAACCCAACAAATGGAAACTGATATCATTTCACATTCTATTTAGTGCAATTGGAGAATTACAATTTTGCATACAGGGGTAATAATTGTGATGGCTCCAGGGTATTTTTTTCACGTATGGCAGGAAGCAGCTTTTGGGGCAGAACAGGTTGCAGGTGCTTCTCCAATTTGCTTTTCACAGGAGGACAGGAAGCCGGAGACCAGCAACCTTTCATAACCAGATCTTATCTAATCACATAGCCCATCTCTCTCTCTCTCTCTCTCTCTCTCTCTTTCTCTCTCTCACCTCTTTGTAATTTACCACAGTGTTTGGAATGGGAATCATCCAACCTTTCTACTTTCACGATGGGTGAAATTAGCAACAATCTGATGGGACTTAATAGCAGGTCATCAATGCTGCTTGTGGAACAAACTTTATCATTTTCAACTGACACAATTATTATTTCATGCATTCTAGTTAATAATGAAAACAAACAAACCTATAATTCAATAATCATTATTAAATTATTTTTAGCACTGAATAAATGGATCATTATGTAGTGATACAAATGTAAATTTGTGTACTTTTTATTATGAATATGTAATGATTAATAATAATGATCACTATATAGAGTCATTATAGTTAATCATTTAAATATACATTACACACATAAATACACACATATCATAATTAAGTATTTTAATGACTATTATTATTAGTAGTAGTATTAATAATAATAATGATAATAATAATAAAACTCACTTTGTCTTGTAAACTCTCGGAGGTGTGCACATGTCAGGCCACATGCCACGCACACACTCAAGTGTAAAGTGTTTCCTTAATGGTCTGTGCTGTATGTGCACGCACACACACACAAATGCACAACCTCATACACACAAATGCCATTGCTCACTCCCTCTCTCTCTCTCTCTCTCTCTCTCTCTCCATGCTTTAGTAGGGTGTGTATCACGGTGTGAAGTGTGAGACAATGGCTGCTTATTGTTACGAGGGAGAAACTCGGGAGTTGGATAAATACCTCACCTGTGCTCCCCATTGCTCCAGTACAAGCAGGTGGAACTTCAGTCAAGTCCATGTACTGAGTTCAGTTAGAATTCAGTCTGCGGGGGTTTCAAGGTGTTGGCTGTGATGGAATGTTCACATTTGATTGATCTGTACAAAGTGCATCTACTGATAAGATGTTTCACTGCAAATCTGTTGATGCATAACAACCACATCACAGACGTGAGACGTAACCTCTTCTTCACATGGCCATGTAGTTCTTTCACGGTCAGCGGCGTTAACGTGATGCTGTGGCTGCCGACAACATCAACGACGCGCCCAACATGTGAAGAGCCCACTGCGTTTGTTGAATATGGAAAACTGCAAATACAGCTGGGGACGGAATTATTTGCCTTACCAAACAGCTTGTGAGAGGAATGCCGTGTCTGACATTCCTACAGGGACAGAGTTTCGGTTGCGTCCTGCCGCTGGAAGCCGATATGTTTTCACACTGATAATTAAACGTGATTAGTAAGAAAGTAAAGGACGCCGTCTGGGTTTACATTTCAGAAGTTCAACCTGCGGCCTTGCTCGTGTATAATGTGTGCTCGTGTATAATGTGTGTGCCGTCGCCGTTTTACCTTTGGAGTCATTTAGTTAAATATGTGTCAAACCCTGCCAACCAAGTAATGTTTACTTCATATATAATTGGTGAACATTGTTTCAAAATATTGGAAATAACCTGAGGAATAAATGTAATACTGAATGTTGTTATATAATTCACCAATTTCCTCCCTTTAATTTGCCTAAAATAAAAAATATATTTTATTGCAATTTAGTAGAAAGAGGCTTTGTCAATATCAAATAATTTTATTCTCCTAAATCTAGATCCCGATCTTCGTGTGTGTGTGTGTGTGTGGGTGTGTGTGTGTGTGTGTGTGTGTGTGTGTGTGTGTGTGTGTGTGTGCATTTTGAGTCCCTTTAACCTTAACCTGCCCCATTACTGGTCGTGTTTTTTTTTTTGTTTTTTTTTCCACCAGTAGGGCGAGGGGGGTAGGGCTGCATTATACTCAAGCTTTATGAATAGGCCTGAGTTTTTTCTCACACTAAAAGATAGTCTGAGAGCGGGGACGGAGCAGAACAAAAGCTCATTGTGCACACCGAGAGCTGCTTTTTCACAGCTCTGTATTACTAGTTAAATGTACTTAAAGTAGTTTCTGAAGAAACCAGAAAATAGTGGACATTGGGGATGGTACTTTTTACTTTAGTGTATTTGGAACGCAGGTAATGCAGTTTTTTGTCAGACCCTTATTTCTCCATCTGAACCTATTTTCGTTTTTAGGCTAGATTAGAACTTTACCGTGGACAAATAGAATAAAATCTATGTCTGTCTGCTCTCAGCATCAGAACACAATTACACAAACAGACGGAGGAGGAATATGTATTACTAACTAAATCTTGTGGAAACCATGATGTCAAATTTGCCCATCTGCTATGGTCAGCATGAAATGGCAATTTGACACTGTTTTTTCCACACTGTTGAGCAGTGTGGAAAAAAAGAACAAAACAGGAAAGGGGAAAGGAAGGCAGCCTGTTGCGTGGAAATGGAAGTGACTCTGTGCCAAAACTATACAGCACCTCAAAGGCAGAATATGAAGTTGGTCACCTTCCTCCCTCAAAGTAAATCTCTAGTCGAGACTGTTTTCCTGCAAACAGAGTTTCTAGCCAATTGAAATGCTGGGAGGGGCCCACAGGCTAATCCTCCACTCATGTGACTCTGCTCAATCATTAACCTGGGGAGGCCCCTCCTTTAACAGCCCTGGCCCTCCCCCTCCTCCTACCATTCGCCGGCTGGCAGTGGGTGTGGGGGGGGGTAAGATCTGGTTGCTCAGAGGGCTGGGAGGCGCTTGGGCTTGACAGTCCCGTTGAGGCAGTGGAGAGAGAGCCACAGACAGAGCAAGTTAGAGAGAGAGTTATAGAGAACCATGCCTAACAGGTGGATTCCCCTACAATCCTTAGCCATGGAATGTAAGGACGTAGGGAGCAAGCAGCCACATTGAAAAGAGGGACCATTCGCTGTCCTGGAGGTGGGACTGATCTGGACACGGAGCCACCATGAACGGCCAGGTGGTCTTTGGCCATCCAGCTGCTCCACCCGGGTTCGGTGCGGTGGACTGGAACCGCATGCCTGCTGCCCCAGTGAGGAGAGGAAAGAGCGTGGAGGAGCTCGGGGATGCTGGCTGGGCCAAGGAGAGAGAGAGGATGATCCGACTGCAGCAGCTCCAGCAATTGCATCAACTCCAGCAACAGCAACAGGTGGGATATCCTGGGTACCAACTAGTTGCTGGGCAGCCGCAGGGACCAGTGATGGTGATGGGTCCCGTTGACCAAGTTCTGCCTCCAGGGTATCCCGTGCCTGTTCATAGTGGCCTAGTTTCTGTTCCAGGTGGGCAAATGGTGGCATTAGGTGGGCCAGGGCCACCTCCGGGGCATGTGCAGGCTCCATGGCCAGCACAATGGGAAAACCAAGCACTAATAAGACAGGACAATGTTTGCCGTCAAGCAAGCTGGGAATTTGAGGGCCGGGACAATACAGCCTTCAAAGACGTAAGGCCTCAAAGCAGGGATCTTTATTTCCACCCTGGTTCAGAGAATGGTCACCTTGAGCTGAGGATATCTGAATGGAAAGGAAAACATTGTTTCTACCAAGGGCCGGAGGACTTCAACTCCCAAGATCACTGCAGAGAGCCACAGCAAAAGGTCAGTGACCTCAGAGGTCAAGAGAGGTATGACCGGTCAGACAAGGAAAGGTATGACAGAAAAAATAAGGACTACAGGGTAAGGGAAAGAGACTATGAATCTGATGGTTATGGTGATAACGCGCACAGAGACTCGGAACAGTATGACACTAAGGACAGGTACAGACACAGGGATCATCATGACAGGAGGTATGACGAGGACCCTGACAAGTATTACCATAATAGGAAAGACGATAAACACAGTCTGCGAGAATGTGACCGGTACAACAGGCAACAAAAGGACCACTATGATCAAAGAGACGGAGACCTCTATTCTCACAGAGAGGACTCTTACAAACACCGGGATAGAGGTGGCTACTGTGGGGACCAAGATGGAGATCACTATGACCGGGAAGAGGGAAGCCGCAAGAGAGAAAAGGACAAATATCGACGCAGAGAAGACGATTACTTCTATGATGAGAGAAAAGCTCGGGACCGTCATAATGAACGCCAAGTGGAGGATGACTATTACCAGCAAGAAAGTTCTTACAAAGACAGAGAAGCCTATGGTTGCAGCCACGGGGAAACTTCTTATCACAGAGATGGTGACCACCGTGATTCTGGATTGGATCACCACTATAGCTATAAGGACAGGGAAGCCTCTTGCAGCTACAGAGACAGCTATGACCGTAAGAAAGATGACCACTACAACCAGAAAAGGAGGGATGACTACCAAGACGCAGAGGGTTATGAGCGCAGGCCTACGGACAGCTACGACCGAACATCACGGGACCACTACAACTTTGACGACGAGGACCCCAACCATCGCGCGGGCACCGACCGCTACGAACGCAGAGAAGGGGGCTGCCTCCGTGACAGGGCCCGAGACAGATACCAGGACGTGCGGTCGACATCCGTGGATTCCCGGTATGACGATTTGCCCGACAAAGGCGTCAATAAGACGCACTGCGAGCAGTGGGTTGAGGAACAGAACAAGAAGCTGAAGCTCAGGGAAATGCTCTCCTACGAGGACCCTGGAATGTACCACCGCAGCGAAGACCAGGAAAAGGGATATGAGTCCTGCTCTGGAGGCACAGGGCCAAAACGGGGTCACAAACCCGTCTATGTGGGCTCTCTGGATCGTAGCAGCTTCTACAGGAAGACGGCCCCAAGCTCCCTGCGAAAGTCACAGTTTGCCACCACCAGGAAGCAGGATCAAGGTAAAACTTTGAGGATGGGTGGTGTTTTGTAGTATAGCACTTGATGACTGATGGTGACGTGCGAGCTGTATTTACAAGGGGTGTGTGTGTGTGTGCGTGTGTGCGTGCGTGCGTGCGTGCGTGCGTTTTCCACTTTAGGTTTTGCTTTGGCGGAGTAATAGGCTATTAATTCCATGCAATCGAGCGGGCACAGCAGGAAGTTGATTTTCAAAATGATTGTAGCTGAGGGTTACAATCACCCCCCTCCCCTCCAAAAAATCACAAGCCAATTAAACAAAAATAGTTCTAACTGTGTAGCTCTAAAGACATCACATCAAAAATGTTTGCATGGTTGCTAATCCCACAAATCACAACAGAAGGTCAATAACACTGAGACACTGCTGTCTCAGTCAGAGTTACTGACTTGATTGGATCTTTGCAATCAATACAGGGAGGTCAAAAGTGCTGAGTCGCCAGGCACTCCCTTACTTCCTAGGAGTGTGTGTGTGTGTGTGTGTGTGTGTGTGTGTGTGTGTGTGTGTGTGTGTGTGTGTGTGTGTGTGTGTGTGTGTGTGTGTGTGTGTGTGTGTGTGTGTGTGTGTGTGTGTGTGTGTGTCGGACAGAACTGCAGTATGTGAGTGACTGTTCCCTTCCTTATCTCTGTGTGTTTGTTCGTACACCCATGCGTCAGTATCGCTTCTTCTCACAAGGTGAACCTAAAGGTATTTGTAGGCCAGAGGAAACCCGTGGAGCCAGTTGGGCGAGTTCTGGGTTTTTGTTGTCTCTGGCATGCTCCCTCTCTCTCTTTTTTCTTTTTCTCTCACACTCTATCTGTCTGTCATTTTTTCTTCTGTTTTCATTCACCAATCCCCATAAGTGACGAAATGTGAAACTATGAACGGTCAGTTCAGTTACTGCTCCTGATAGAAAATGTACTGATTCTATTTAGACTTTATTGTATTTCAGAATGAACCCCCTCGTTGGTGAGTTAGTTTGACTTTCAGGCCATTTCCTTTGGTAACCCCCGAAAAATCTTATCAGAGACGTTTCATCACCTGGCAATTTTGGGGTGTGTCCAAACTTAACACACAGGGCTCTGCTAGGGTTGGTTTTGGGTTAGTCATCGCTCTGTTTGGGGAGTTTATTTTGATACACTGATAAAGAATCAATCTGTCTTTAAAGTGTGTGTGTGTGTGTGTGTGTGTGTGTGTGTGTGTGTGTGTGTGTGTGTGTGTGTGTGTGTGTGTGTGTGTGTGTGTGTGTGTGTGTGTGTGTGTGTGTGTGTGTGTTCTTATTTGTTGACCCAACTTCTGGCAAAGTAATTTTCAACATACCTTATCTCCTGAAAGATTATATATTTTTTGAAAAAGTCTGTCATCATATTTTAGATGGAATAAAAGTGTGTGTGTGTGTGTGTGTGCGTGTGTGTCTGTGTGTGTTCACATAGATGTAGTTGCTGGTTTCATTTTCTTATTTGTTGACCCAACTTCTGAACTAAGGAATTTCAGCAAACCTTATGATCTGAAAACATATCCCTTTTCATGAAAAGTTCTGTATCAAATTTGAAATGAAATCAAAGAGTGTGTGTGTGTGTGTGTGTGTGTGTGTGTGTGTGTGTGTGTGTGTGTGTGTGTGTGTGTGTGTGTGTGTGTGTGTGTGTGTGTTGGTGTCCTCTTGCTGAGTTCATTGTCTCTGGGCAGAAGCAGGTGGCGCCCCTAAAATCCCTCCCCCAGCTACTTAAACACACACACGCACACATGCACACACAGACACATGCATACACACATACACACGGTCTTGGGAGACCAAGTATTAATCCCTAGCGTCAGCATGGTGAGTGGATGGTTGGGGGCTGTCTGGTGCCAAGCAGTAACCAGCACCACGCTGACTCTTGTACTGACGGCCAGACTGATTTTGTGTGTGTGTGTGTGTGTGTGTGTGTGTGTGTGTGTGTGTGTGTGTGTGTGTGTGTGTGTGTGTGTGTGTGTGTGTGTGTGTGTGTGTGTGTGTGTGTGTGTGCGCACTAGAGCTGGACAATGTATTGTGCTTGAGGTTATGCTGGTTTTAATAGCTTTTACAATGCTGTCATGTTTGTAGTCCCTGCCCCTTTATTATATTGTTTTTCTTATTAAGAATTGAATATTAAACCACAAAGGACATACAAAAATACTGAATATATATACAGTAAGCTATGAAATTATTAGGAGGTTGAAAAAGAAAATACATAAAAGAAAACAAAAACAAAACAGTAGAATGTGTATTTTATTAATCCAAATCCTGTTGTATACTGTAGGTCGGAAAAATAAGAAACATACCCAGATATGATGCAATATTTGTGTTTGTTTGTTTGTGTGTGAGAGAGAAAGAGAATACGTCAGATAGTGTAAAGCCAAAGACCCCGGAGGCTTATTTGAAGAAAGAATGACGCCATTTTTAAACACATGCACACTCACTTCCTCGCTGTCCCGTCATCCTTTAATCTGGTTAAAGTGTTTCAGCCGGGTCAGGGTTTTGCCCCGGACAGAGCCTTCGATGGCAGGGGCTGAAAACCCATTAGAGCGATCGTCTGCGTGCCGCTTATTAGGTTTCCAGATTTATTGATGCAGAGGTGACTGTGAAGGTCTTTTGACTTCGGCCCACTCCGTGTACAACCAGAGCTATTGTTCTCACTAATCCAGCTTCTCCCTCCATGTGACTGTACGATGCATGGATCCTATAAATTCCACCTTTTTTGTCAAGGTAGCATTTCACCTGGCAACAGCAGTGTGTCACAGGGTGGTAGTGTCCATCTCCGGTGTGTGATTATAGCATGGCCCGACAATAGGAGGAGGTTGGACCAAAAATCTCAAACCAGCAGAACTCTGGATCCCCTCTGGGAAAAGCCAAAGTCCACTTCTAGGAAGAGCCGTGCCCGCGGGAGGATTATGTTGCCTGGCAGAAAGTAGGTCAGAAACCAAAACAGAAAAGTTGACATCTTGTCCATGGCACCCTGGTTGGCACCCTTAGGCCCAATTAAGTGCACCTGTCCACTGATTGGTTTATCCCGAGCCCTTCTTGCATTTTGGCTAAGGTGCAATCCACCCTCAAAGTGAGATGTTCACTTTTAGGGCCGTGAACTCTTTTTAGGGATGTGAACTCTGGTGTTTGGAGAAAATGCGTTGGAAATAATTAATCGGAAGGTCATGTCGTCCTCAGCCATTTAGAATATGGGTGTTATTATTTGTTTGCGCATAACTTGACTGAAGTCAATACTTGAGTAAAGTTATGTGCTTTTAAAGTTTTTTGGTTTTTTTTGTTTGTTCAGCATGACACACTTCTCACACACGTAAAATAAAGCCATTTGATACCTCTGGGTTGCAACAAACGTTGGAAAAGCACCAAAAGAAATAGATTTAAAAAACGTGAAAAGGAGAGCTTGTCATATTGTAATGCTGAATACTGGCCGTGACAACTGATATGGCTTCCTTTCTTTGCAGCTCAGTCGCTTTTATCCCGGGGAGGCAGAAGGGTGGTATTGGTTCATATGACATTAGAGTACGTAGCTGAACTCTCTTAATTTCTTAACACAACACGCCCTCGGTTCCTGAATTCAAACACAATGTCGCCCGTGATACCTGCATGGGAAAGACGCGTCCACGTTATCTGCACTTTCCCACACATGCTGAAAGCATGGGAATGAACAAACGCTGACCTTTGACCTTGTGCGCCTCACAAATCGCAGGTGGACTAGTACACCTGCGATTTGTGGAGACAAGATGGAGGTACAGTATGGAGATGGAGTTGACATACAATAGTGAGACATGGACTACTATGAACGAGTAAGAGCAACTCTTACTATTAACTATTAAAGGGAAAAAAAAATCATCAGTGCTTTTGTTTTCCGAGGGATCGTTTCATCATTTCCTTTCGCTAATTATTACTTAAGAAGGTACGACCAACTCATTTTTCGAAAAACAGAAAAATATTTAATGTAGACTACCGTATATCAGATCAAGGAAACAGCCAGCAGGCCTAATGAGGTTGAGGGCCGCTGGGACCCCATTAAAAGGCCATTAAAATGCCAAATTGAGAACGGATTCCTGTGTGTGGTGGGCACGGGCGGCGGAGCATGCAGTAACTCCAAGAGGGTGGTGCCGCAATTACACCATTTTTCACATTCAATCAATATCTTCCTGGTAGTGGGTATCTGCGACACAACATTACATTACATTACATTTAGTCATTTAGCAGACACTTTTATCCAAAGCGACTTACAATTATTCAAACACCGACGGACGCAGCCATCAGGAGCAATTAGGGGTTAAGTGTCTTGCTCAAGGACACTACAGCATGCTAGCAGGAGGAGCCTGGGATCGAACCAGGAACCTTTAGATTACTAGACGACCAGCTCTACCTCCTGAGCTACCACCCCCACATCTTCCTGGTAGTGGGTATCTGCGACACAAGGGGGTGCTGGCACAACCCTGATACCACCCCGAGTTGTGCCACCGATGGCATTGAGACCCCTTTTTTCAGCAGTTGGAAGATTACCAGATGTGTATTGATTTGGGTTCGGCCAGACCAAGACTATGCCGTGGCGCCGTCTGCGTTACCAAGCCACCGAATAAGGGGTTTGCTGCACATGAGACATGATCCCTCAAACGTGACACGAAGGCAGAAGTCGACCCTGTCACCTGGTCTGAACCTGTCCTGCTTGGGGAGGTGAGGCGCAGGGGAAGGAATCCTGGGCCGAATGAGGGAATTTATTGTTTGCCGAGTCTGCAAATCATTGCGTCTCAGGTCGCTGGAAAGTCGCAAAGGCTCCGTGTTGACTTCCCATTTTTACATCCACTGCAAGAATGTACGTCTGCTGAAAATGTCCCGCCGCCAGCGCTGCCGTTCAACGGACGTCAGGGCCGTCGTTCGAGTAAGATTCCACTCCGGGTCTCATCTCGGAATCTCGGCAGTCCTTTTCTTAAAAAAGACTTCTGGGGGGGAAGCCCTTGCGGGTTTGCGGTGATACGGTAGCGAAGAGAGACTGCTTTGCGAGCGGCGAGATGGAGCTTCAAGATGAGGGTTTTAACAAGTGTATTTCTGCAGTGGCCAGCCTGCACGGTGTTGACGATTTCTGCTTCCTGCCTCAGTCTGTTGGTGTCCATACAGGACATTGTATCTCGTCTTCCCCACTGGCCACGGGAAAAGGTTTAATCAATCAGAGTTTGTGTTCGC
Organism: Zeus faber; assembly: GCF_960531495.2. NCBI lineage: Eukaryota > Metazoa > Chordata > Actinopteri > Zeiformes > Zeidae > Zeus > Zeus faber. The sequence continues at coordinate 21,374,408 of NC_137207.1, forward strand.
TGTCGGCCAAGGAGTATTCTGGGATCCCAGCGCTCCTTTTCTGAAAGGGTTTTTAAAAAAAAAAAAGTTCAGTTCCTGACAGTCTATGGTCGACCTCGTCACGTTTCAATCAGCAAGGTACAGTTTTGGTTCCGCCGGTCGGGTCGTTTACAGTCGGCGCTCATTCCATGTGACGCGTGCCGCAGTAACAGAGCCCCGCCCCAACGCCATTGCTCGAAGCATATAGGGAGCGAAAGAAATCGCAAAGCCTCGTTTGTCCCGCCCCGCGAAACACATCACGTGGAAAAAAAAAAAAAAAAAGTCTGATTTGTGAGACTACATTCCGACAGAATGTCAGTGTCAAAATGAGCTCTCAATCGACTCTGCGTGTAGAAGGGAGTTTCGTTTCTCTGCGGTCGCCATGGTGATTCATTCCTAATCGCACACCCCGGTTTTCTGTTTTGGGAAGAAAGTGAGAGAGGAAATCATGCATAGTGGGCAGGAGGTGGGCTCTATGTAGATTTTACCTGTTGCTATGCATTGGAATTTCCATTTAATGTTATCTTGCAACAAAACACTCTTCAGCTTAGTAGCATCACTGCACTATGTGGTTAATTCAACGCTCCGTTTTGTTTTGGGTTTTATTGTCGTTGTCGGAGCTGACAAATAGAGCCTTTGTAAAGGTTTAGGTAAAACCCGCCGACGGCCAGACGCCACTCAAGTGGCTTCCATTTGGTGTTGGCCCCTCTTAAGGTTTCACCTCCTCATACGTGAGGCTGATGGCTCTTCCACGTTCCTCGTCAGATAATTAGGAATTAGTTGGAAATTCTTAAAAAAAAAAAGCTGAAGTTGCCTCATTAGGGCCCGAGCCGCCGCAGCTTCTGTCCCTGGCGGCGTTCCAACCGCTAATCCTGTCACGTCTCCCGAACTGTTCTTGTGTTAGATATCGGCCCAGTTCATGCAAAAACAACCAAAGCAAGGCATCTGGATGCAGTAAGATCATATATTTGATCCTTTTACTGGATGGATGTAAGTGGAGGACCATATTGGATCATTTCCCACGTCTGTCAGGCTGTTGGTGTCCTGATTTACTAGCACCCTGTGTTTAAGGATTGTCGTGTTTTTAAGGTCGTTGTGTGATCAGGGTTACCGAGTGTACGGGGTGATTCTGCCACGGCCTGGAATGTGACTGTCTGACCTCTGACCTCCACAGATAAACAGGGCAACATGCCATCCGGGAGGTCCCCCCTCCCAAGTTTCCATAATTTTCTAAATGGACTTTTCCAGGGACAAACATCTGAAGGGTGTTCTACAGAAGTCTTCCTATATAGACAGACCTTGTGTTATCCATGTACTCAGGTGCAGGATAATCACAATAAAGTTGAATTGAGCTGAAAGGACCTTATTGTTCTTAAAATAGCAAGAAAAAGATAAGAACAATGAATAGAAAAATGTAATTTTTTTGTATGAACTATAAGGCCCATTTTGTTGTTTCTTGTTAATTATGTTTCTTCTATTTAATATTTACCGAACTGTAACTTTTTTCAACCCCCTGTTGATATAGGCACGCATATCTTTAGCATTTATCCTGTCATTTTATATACTCTATTTGTTACCTACAAATAAACTAAACTAAGATTTAAAAAAAAACAAAAAAAAAAAACAATTATAATAAACTCCAGGAAGTCACAAGAAATTATAGCGTATGTTGTTTAAGCACTCTGGCCAGTTTCCTGCTGGGTGTGTTACAGTCTGAACTCCTCAACTATAAATGTTAATGTGTAAAGAGTGACACACTTGCGTTACAGTATGTGGCACAAAATCACTGTGTTTTATTGAGTATTTAAGCGGCTCATTTCCCTGCGTTTGCCGCTCCCTACGGCACCGTTGATTTGGCCGAAAGTTCTCGCAACAAATCTTTCACGGCTGCAGATGAAGACCCCCTTCCGGGAAATGAGTTTTAAAACTCCTTTTTTGCCACAGCTAAAAACACATCACATGCACGGCCCACGCGGTCCCCGCAGCAAAGCCTCCATGAGCCCTTCAAAACTTGGCATGATATGAGGAGGCCTCTCGCTATTAGGGTTGCCAGGGTGACCGGGCATTCTTGTGCGAACTTTGAAGCGGGACACACAGCGCCGATTGTTTCTGAACCCCGCCGCTCCATTCAGAGAACAAACTTTTGACTTTTAAATTTTTTCGCAGCGCAGCCCTGCCGATGCTCCAGTGAAGGATCACTTGAAGGGACAGGTGAAACAGTGGCGGCGAGGACTTAAAAAAATACAAATAAAGGTGAAATGGAAGTCCAAATGAGTTGTGAGACACTTTTATTTAGCATTAAGTTCATATTAAAGTCAGTACCTCATTCATGGTGGCGGTGATATTTAAAGAGTGCCAAAGTGGATGGATCGGAGTGACATTTTGGGGTTGGGGAACAAAAGGAAAATGCTTCATCTGAGCTCATCATGATTTTAATAGATTTCAGCCGGTCGGGGGCGGAGGTTGTCAGAGGAAACCTGGGGAGGATTCCGCAGTGAACTGGACTGGACTAGAATTAATTTTTTTCTTTGCAGTACTACAACGTGCTGTTAAAAATAAAAAATAAATAAAAAAGCACAAACTCATACACAAAGTTGGTTTTATTTGTACATGCACGCAAAAATAAATTGATGAAAAATCTGATTTCTATGGAATGAATGAAGGATTTACCCCTTTGTTTCATAGAGATGCGTAGCCAAACATGGAAAGAAACCAATGTTGTGCAGTAGACATGCAGGTAGATGCAACTTCATCCGAAGGTGAACCTCATGTCTCTACCGTGGCGTTCAGATGTTTTCAGAAGTAATTTCAAAACCTTTTCGATTCATTTGCGCTCGCATGGAACTTCTTCCGATATTGTCTTCATATTGTCAGGCAGTCATAAACACAAACATTAGTTTTTAAATTGTAAGGAACGGGAGTTGCGTCGGCCTTTGCGAAGGCAGCCCCACAAGACCTGCTGACGATCCACAGCTCTGCTCCAGCTCCAGGTTTTGAATTCCTTCCATGATTGTCCACTCTGCTGCCCCTGTACGTGTGTGTGTGTGTGTGGGGGGCATCGGGGGGTTCCCATCCTTTCTCATGGTAATTGGAGCTCTGGAATGGAGGTCTTTTTTTTTTTTTAATGCACTGGGACTCACAGACAGCACTGAAGAGAGGGAATTCAATTTGACAATGAACTATCTGAGCGACTGAGCGGCCTCCATTGAGCTGCTGCGTGTTTGGGGAGGGGGAGCACTGCCTTTCTCTGAGGAGGATTTAAAGGAAGGAAGGAAGGACGGTGCCTGCAGCAGGTGGGTGGAACTGTCTTCGCCTTTACTTTTTTTTAAGCTCCTTCTTGCTCCCTTTCCTTTTTTTTTTTTTTTTTTTTATTTCACCTGCTGTGAATCAGGAAATTAACGCGCAGCAACCTCCCAAACTGACGAGACATTGGCTGTTCTTGTGGTGGCTTTTATGCTTCATAGCTCAACGTTTTTAGAGCCTCTTGTAGTTGTTTCAGCAAGTGCATGTGGTCTGCACAGTGTGAAGATGGGGGAAGAAAATGACATAACTTTCCATGAAAATTATTTTTTTTTATGAAGAATTTGAAACTCATTGGTATTAGCTGCTTTTATAGCTGCAGGTGGACAGTTTGAATTATTTCAGTTGGCTGAGTTGATCGGTGAAAGCTTCAAAATGTTCCAGTCCCTCTTCATACTGTCAAAGATTTGTTTCACTGACATTTTTTTCGGGGAATGATAAATATTATAGATATCTTTTTTCTTTTTTCTCAAAAAGTTGTGTTGTGTTAGTGTGTTTTTCAATCATTCTTGTCCTGACTTCGCTATTTTCATTGGTCCACTTTTTTTTTTTTTTTTGCCTGTGGGAACCGGCCAGTGAAGCCATTGCAGTGTATTTCACAGTTGGCTGGGCAGCGTCTGTGGAGTAAAGTTGCTGAAGCACCGCTCACATTTCGGTTTGTTTGATTTGAGGATCTCTCTCTCTCTCTCACCCCCTCTCCCCCTCTCTCTACCGCCCTACCCAGATTGTCAGTCTTTACTCCCCCACAATTACTTGAGGTAGTAATACATACAGCGAGATGGCCATTCTTCTGACCCTGATCTAGATTCATACTTCCTGTACTGAGTAAATTGGTGCAGGTTGGGGGGAAAAGCACCCCTGGTGATTAATTACTAACCACAGCCCAATCTTCTGTTTTGAAAAACAGAAGTATGAATGTAGAAAACAGCATTCATCAAAACTCAACATTCTACTCATCTTTCAGCATCATGGCCACAAAGATAAACAATTCCATGCTTTCCACCATGTTTACTTCTGTTTGATAAACTAAAAGATTTGATGGTCCAGGTTTGGTTGGCCAGACGGTAGAAATTAGCATTAATTGCCAAACGTAAATCTTATACAAATGAATTGTCACTTAAGCATATAAAATCTCTTTTAATCAAAATATAAAGTACTTGCAGGTGTTGCAGATAAATATAATGAAGTTCAGGTATTCGTTTTCAAACGAGTAGTAGAATAAAAATAAAAGTCCCATGAAACTCAATTAAGGTACGAGTTATCAAGAAATGGTACTCGACCCTGAGACCCTCCCAGCAGCAGACCTCCCATCTATCCTCCATTAAGACACGTTGATAAGCATCGGAATTGTGTGTGTGTGTGTGTGTGTGTGTGTGTGTGTAACTGGGTCAACTCTTCAATGCGACTGGTGAATTAACCCTCAGTGTTGCCAATCATCCATATGGACCCCCGAGCCCCCGTGGTGATCCAGTGGTCTCTCTGGCTCCCCATGTCTGGCCCGTTTGGACCCCCAGTAATACCTAGACAATGCCACCAGTAATTACTTCCACTCCACACCGGGTGTGTGTGTGTTCGTGTGGGGCTAGGCGATGATTCGAGATATATATATATATATACACACACAGTTTATTGTCTTCCAGTTGCATTGTGCTATCAAAGAATACAGACATTGCTCTGTTGCGATGCTTCATTTTGTATTCTTAAATTATGACATGACAAGATGTGACCTAAATATTGTCACAGCGAGCAGTGTGAAATATTTCAGCCCGTTTTTTTCTGGTAATCACCAAAACAAGTGTTTGTACAGTCACTAAACAGCAGATTTGTATCAGTGACATCACCTCCATCCACCCTTTGCCTTGTTTTTTTTAAAGATCCTCCTAACCTGGAGTTTTCACTTTCTCCCAAATCCTCAGAAAGTAGGGTGGGGTTCTGCTGTTCAGGGAGCTCGCGATGGGCGTCGGTGTGGACGTGGATGTCTGGATATCTCATATTATAATTAAATATTTTAATTGACCGTGTTGGTTAAAATGGGAGTTTGGGAGCACTCCAAAGCAGGTGGATGATTTGAATTGAAAATTCTCCCACACGTCCCAAATTCTTAACGGATTCTAATCCTGACGGCCGGTCACACCAGCAGTACAGTACCTCCAGGTTATCAGGACAAATTTGTACCCGAACGGTACAAAATATGTACAGTTTTGGCCTTTTGCTGTTATTGTAACCCTGAAGGAACAATGCTGTACTTTATGCTCTGATAGTGCAGCCAGATACAAGATTCAAGATTCAAGATTTTTATTTGTCACATACATATACATACTTCCATACATATATGCAGTGAAATGTAATGCAACGCACCCGGTGATAGCACACAATAAGTCCTAGGAAAAAGTACAAAAATAAAATAAAAAGTAGAAAATTCCTTTCTAATAGACCGACTAACTGACTCCTAAAACGTAATACAGTAAGTGGAATACTTATAGAATAAGATAAAAAATATATAGAATAAAATACAATAAAAAATAAATTGAAATAAAATGGAATAGGTTGAAGGAATATGGCTATGTATATACAGATATGTGCATTTAAAGTGGCATGTGAATTAAAGTGGCATGTGAATGTGAATAGTGTGAGGTAGTGTTTGGGATAATACAGCACAGTATACAACAGTACGGCGCAGCAATACGGCATCACGAACAACCCTGAACAGTGATACAGTATGCGGTACAGTATGCTACATACAGTACAGTAGGTAGTGGAGCCTAGTGCATGGCTCAGTTAGGACCCCTGGTGAGGTCAGCGTTGACAGTTCTGATGGCTTGAGGGAAGAAACTCCGTCTCAGTCTCTCTGTTCTCGCTGCGTGACTGCGGAGGCGCTTGCCTGACCGCAGCAGCTGAAACAGTCCGTTGTTGGGGTGATGAGGATCCTTCATGATCCTACGGGCTCTGCTACTACACGAGATACAAGATACGACCTTGATGTCGCTGTCGGCCATGTCGAAAAAAACAAAACAAATTGTGCACAAACTACTAAGACTTATCACTGTTTCCTCATGACGCACGGAGGTTCATTCCTCTGTGCCACTCTCTCTCTGTAATTTATAAGAATGTTGGAGCATTACTCACAGGGCTATTGATTTGGCGGCGATCGACTTCGACCTCGACGGCTGTACAACAATACCAACAGTAGCATCAAGCGTTTGTACGGCAGTAGAACAACAGGTTTTAATCAATGACATCACAAGACGGCCCCATGAAATAGAGCGTTGCTTTCTGTGAATTCGCTCTTCACCTCGTCTTTAAAATGCTTTAAGATACGAAAAGCACTCCACACAATTGACTTTCCTATCCAGTTTGTCAGTCGGTTTTGAGACATTTTGAGTTGCACTTCCTGCATTGATTGAGACGAACCGCGCCCTGATTGTAAATATGAATTCGGAGACTGAGTAGGCGAGCTCCATAAAACCTTGGGTATCGCTGTCGTATCACTGACACCCTGATTGGAATGTCCACAGTTCACCTGCTTTTGTTGTTAAAATTAAGTGTGTGTGTGTGTGTGTGTGTGTGTGTGTGTGTGTGTGTGTGTGTGTGTGTGTGTGTGTGTGTGTGTGTGTGTGTGTGTGTGTGTGTGTGTGTGTGTGTGTGTGTGTGTGTGTGTGTGGTCTTACTATACTTGTGAGGTCTCCGAATTGACCATTTTTTGGGGTTTAGAAGTGCACCAGGAACTCACGTAGCAGGGTGTGTTTACTCTGACACTTTGATACAAGGACAAGTGTGTGTTCGTGTGTGTTCATGTGTACCTGCTCGTTGGCCCTCTATTATAGAGCTGCACAAAACAAAAAACAGAATCCCAGAAGAAGTGGGTCAGAATCTGGTCACAGGCTTGTTATTCTGAACACAACTGCATTTTCATACATGGGAAGTAGAGCGTGTGTGTGTGTGTGTGTGTGTGTGTGTGTGTGTGTGTGTGTGTGTGTGTGTGTGTGTGTGTGTGTGTGTGTGTGTGTGTGTGTGTGTGTGTGTGTGTGTGTGTGTGTGTGTGTGTGTGTGTGTGTGTGTGTGTTAAAACGGGGGAATGGCTGGATTGAAACCAGTTAAACATAGTCCTTGTTGTTTTCAGCCTCCTTTTGTCAAAATCCCCAGTGTGGAAGTTAAACAGCGATACAGTTTCCTGCTCGTGGAAACACTCCTGTCGGCGATGTGGAAAGAGGGATTTTTCGTGGCTTTGTCGGCGGAGCAAAAGTGACGGATGCTGACAGATAGACAGGGACGGCTTATAAGAAAAGCTGCCAGTCTTTAGCCCGGTCACGTGAAGGAGGGATGATGGGGGGGGGGGGGGTGTGAGGTAAACGTGAAGACAGGTGGGGAAGGGATGAGACACCCTCCCCGCGTAAGTCCAACATTGCTGCTGACCTGAAATCAACCTCTTTATCTACCTATTAAGTAACCAAATAATGGTCCGACTCATCGTTTTCTTAACTCCAAAAAGATTACGCCTGTGGACTTCATGTAGATATAAAGTCTTTAAAACATGCTTCACTTCTTTTTTTTTTTTTTTATTTATTTTTTAAATCACGTTTTAATCACGTTTTTTATCAAGTTGCAGCAGGAATTTTAGTTCATTAGAAGCTGTTTTATAGTGCTTGGTTTAAATCCTGCTGTTTGAGTGAGTGAGGTTTTGACCTGCATTGAAGTCAGTTGGCCATTTGTGTGTGTGTGTGTGTGTGTGTGTGTGTGTGTGTGTGTGTGTGTGTGTGTGTGTGTGTGTGTGTGTCTGTGTGTGTGTGTGTGTGTGTGTGTGTGTGAGAGATGGGGGGGGGGGGGGTTAAGCATAGTTAATGTCATTATCCAGTGACAGCGGCTGTTGGAGGCGAGGGTGACGTCACCTGAGTCACCACTCTGCAGGAGATAAAAAGTGCCAAAAACTGCACGACAAGCATACCCCATACCATAAGTAAAGTCATACAAAAATGGTTTATTTCATGAATAAATCTTTCTCGGTTTCGCAGTAAATACAGGATATATGTGGGATCAGTCCAGTATCAGGCTAAATTAGGGCATTTCTATTGGAAAAGATCACCAATATAAATATCTGATACGAATACAAATCTGATGAATATCTGACGTCCATATCCGGGTCAGATATAGACCAAAAAACAGGCTTTTTGACACAAAGAAGCACGTCCGATTTCTTGAATTGGGGGGGGACAAGGGTTGCATGTCAGTCATGGTGATCTGTTGTGTAATCTGGGGGGTAAACCAGTTCTTTGTAACTGGTTCTGGCCTCCGCATCCAGATTGGTCCTTCGCCGTTAAGTCACGACCCAATCGTTTTGTAGATCCTTTTGCTTCGGCAAAGTGGACGTGACCATATCACCACCGACCGCTCGAAACGGACCCTGTGACCCAGGTTTGGATCAGGACCCAACAGTTGAGAAGCACGGGGTCTAATCTATTGGTTAAAATCCCGGAACCCCGGATCCGCCGGTGCTTCCTAAAAAAAAAATGGGACTTGGAACGGAATAGCGACCTCCTGTCGCTCTGTGCATCCTACCCCTTCAAAACTGCCATTTTCATCTCCATACATGAATGGCATGTGTGTTTTGGAGTTCTTTGATTCAAACCGTTCCACGCCACATAATGGTGTTTTGGGTGTCGGCCTTTACCGGGAACAAAATCCAACCCATCCAACACGGGACGGCAAGTTCAAGTAATGAATCTGAGCAGACTCATTAAACTGGTAGTTTTTACCCTCCACCCCCCCCCTTCGGCTTTTGTCACAGATGCTGTAAATCTGCATACCACGCACACACACACATTGAAGAGCCCCAGACCATAATTCTCTCCCTCGTTACTGTCCAGGGTCTTTCTTTCTTTATCGGGCCCCTCTCTCGCTCTCTCTTCCCAGCAGCCTCTCTGCCTGCGTCTGGCCGCTCCCCGAGAGCCGATAGGTCTGTCGTTTCTGTCACGGCCATTGTGCCGCCGACACAAAGCCAGAGTCCACTCCACTCTTAAGTCCATTGATACGAAGCGGCGGTGCGTTCAGCGTCCCCTCCGCGCCAAAGATCGGCCCTGTGGCAGCGATAGCAGAGACATAGATCAAAAGGCACAGACAAGACGAGGAGAAAAGGATGGGATGGCGAAGGGGCAGGGGCAGGGACGGGGGCGAGTCCAGTGTGTGTGTGTGTGTGTGTGTGTGTGTGTGTAGGGTGTTTGGACGGAGGACAAGGAGAGCCGGATGGCAAAGTTGGCTCACCCGCTTTCTCCAAGTCAGAGTGAAATTAAAATGTTTTTTTCGCAAAAAAAACCCTAAAAACCCTTTTATATACATATGCACGTAAACGTATACTTATACACGTTTACGGTCTCTGCTGTGTGTTGTTATTGTGGTCAAAATGTGCACCAAGATAACACACATGAGATAAAACTTAATAAAACTGTTAATCCAAAATAAACCCAGTGCAAGTCAGTAAAGGCCTAAGAAGTAAGAGATTAAGAATGTAATATATAATAAATAACATATGTACACATCTATCCACAGAGCTAACATGGAGTATCAATACTACTGTACTAGAAATAATTTATTTAAATGTATTTACTGGTTCTTGGTTATATTTGCTGAAATTTAAAAATGCCCATTTGTTTTCTTGTTTGACGTTTGATGTATGACGCGGCTTGCATTCGACCAATTGGCGTAGTTCGGTTCTACAAACACGGCCCGAACTCAGCCTCTCTTTGAAGGATGTTTTTTTTGGGGACCAGGAGCTATCTGCCAATTTCAGATCCTCAGCCCTTCCTGTAGAAAAAGGCCCAAGCGGGCTACGTTCGTTAAAAAAGCCCCGGCGAGACGATCCTTACAGCTCCCGCACGTCTCCCTCTGTGTTTCCAGAGATGACCCTCCTGTCGTCCCAGCCCAAATCCCTGGACTCGGGCCCGGCGTGCGACCTGGCCCCGGGCGGCACCGGCTCCCCCGGCGCCGGGGCCGAGGACCCCGAGCTGAGGATGCGGGAGAAGAGGGCCAAGGTCATCGAGGAGCTGCTGCAGACGGAGAAGGACTACATCAAAGATCTGCAGATGTGTGTGAAGGAGATCATCCTGCCGCTGCAGCGCAAACAGGTGGAGAGGCACCGACATTCCCATTTCTTCACATTTTATTCACATTTTATTCATTTTCATTCATGACAAGGTCTGTCCCAAGACCGAGTGAGACTCTTCTTTAAAGTCTTGGAATGCTCACTGCGCTTAAAACCCCCGGAAGGCATTGTCAGTCAGGGCATGCTGTAGTTCCCAACTCACTTCCCATTTTAAAATTTTAATTTAGTTTTGCAAATCACGCTACGCAAATCATTTAAAATATGTCCGATTTAGCCTTTTTTTTTCCAACTTTGAACATGCTTTTTTATTGATGGATAACTCTAAAATAATACAATAATAAAAATATTCTGCTTATCCGAATATAAATCTCATTCTACGGAGATTCTGCCTCAGATTTGGAAGGAAATGATAACCTTCCGGCACTAGTTCCACTGAAGGAATACACAGGGTCGCTGAAGAGAAAAGGAAAGTTGATTCATATAAACCAGGTATTCACAGGTCAAATTGTAGTCGAAGCACAAGAATAGATTACAAATTAAACTGAATTAAATAGCTATCCTTCATTTAAGGACTTAACCCTTTCTCTGTGTCCCTGAAGGTGCAAAACGTGGATTATGATGGTCTGTTTGGGAACATCAGCTCCGTGATCGACCTGTCGCAGCGGTTGTTCCAGTCCCTGCAGGACACGGACTCCATCGGTAAAGATGCTTCTTTTCCTCTCGTTGGCGGGACTCTCAGCACAATATCCAGATTAAGTGGTTTCTCTACACAAGTCCAATCAAATGGCTCTGTACTGGCAGATGAGCCTCACAAACATTGTAACATAGTCTTTTAAATGTATTTTCGAAAATTACAGTAGGTGAAAAGGTGCTAGGGTGTTAAAGCATTATGTTAAAACATATAAGCACTACAAGGCGCTATAAGTCTCTACATAACAAAGAATATTCTTTTGGTTTGCACTTACACTTACTTATGGATTCATTTTTCTTTGTGTTGTTGATTTATTACGTTTTTAATAAAAGTATATATTGATTTTTTTTCAGTTGTTAAAAAAAAAATCTGTAAAAAAAACAAAACAAGAAGACACTCCCACACACGGTCTCAACTTGCAAATAAAATAAATATAATGATCTTCACCATTTGTTTGGACAGGGCACCGGAGTGTAATAATTAAATGTATCATTTTATTTTTAAATGTAATTCCTTGAACAAGAGCACTGAGTTCCTTTCCGTCGTCCTGCAGGAGAGACCTTTGTGGAGTTCAAGTCGGAGCTGGAGGAGGTCTATAAGATCTACTGCCAGAACCACGACGACGCCATCGCGCTCCTGGGAACCTACGAGAAGGACGACAGCATCCAGCGCCATGTGCTGGAGTGTCTGGAGAAGCTCAGGTAAATGGAAGCACCTTGCTTTATTTATCAGTAGTATTTATACTTTAACCCTGAATTGACTGGAGTGTGTTTTTTTTTTTGTTTTTGTTTTTTCCCTTTGTTTGTTTTGTTTTTTCCCCTCAAACAAAACCCTCATTTTCACCGCATGAGAGTGCCAACAACAAAAAATACCACCGGTGTTCACTTGACGCAGCCTGGATTTGTGTTTAACAGCATGAATAGAAACCATATGAATACCAAACGCACACAGGGTTTAAAGTTAAATATTAACCAAAGTAAACCTGGAGGGAGTTTATTGTTTGAGGAGTTCCTTGAGTGGAAAGATATTATGAAAAAAAAAAATTGTAACACTTTGGACTTTGGAGTATGAATGATGCAGGAGCAGGTTCCACAATAATTATAATTTATTATAGTAGTATTCCATATATATATTTAGCACAAGATCACAACAGACATAAAAGGAAAAACAACGCCCATATATTGTTATACAGAGGAGGTTTAATATTCATATCTAGTCAGATTAAAATGTAAATTCATGTACAGCTTGTAATGTAATTGTAGTTGTATTAAATTAAATGTACGTGTAAGTGCAAAGCTTTAGTTTAGTTAATTTAGAAAAAATACAGGTGTATGTTGACAAAAATAAAGAAACTGCAACATAGTGGAGGAAACGTCTCTGGGGCCCGTGAGGAAACCGCCGAACAAAACAAACACTAAAAGATGTATTTGCTTGCAGTACAAGTTGACATACAAACATACATCACATACGCAAAACACAAAACAAGGCAAATAAACGGCAGGAAAGTATTTGTTTTAAATGTATCTGAAATGAACTCAGCCAGTTCCTTGACAATCTGCAACCGCAACCGGCGATTTTGCATAAACTATCTCCCTGTGAAAGAGGGGGACACACACACACAAACGCACACACACACACACACACACACACACCTCTGTTGGCTTCAGTGATGTGGAGCGGCGGAGGGATGCCCCCGACCCGGTTCCACAGGTCTGGTGGAGGTCCGGTTTCTCCGTCCCTGACTAGTGTTTCTGCAGAAACGCCAGCTTCCGTGGTTGTTTTTGGACATAAACACGGCGTCCTTTAGAAATCAGGAAACCTCCGAGACAAGAGGGACAACACACACTTTGTTTTCAATATGGAGGATGTGTCAGCACTTTGTCAGCTGGTATTAGTCTGAGCCACGGTCATTATTTTAAATGTATACTTAAGATTTTGTTTGTTGAGAGCTAAATTCAACACTACAATATTTTAAAAGTCGGCGTTAGATTATATTAACGTTATTTCATTTAGCAGACACTTTTTATTATTATTATTATTATTATTATTATTATAATAATAATAATAATAATAATAATCATGATGACAATAATACATTTAATTTATAAAGTGTTTTCTCAAAGCCCTGTACAATCAAGTAAAAACACAAATACATAATACAAGCAAGGAAGTTTCAGTCAAAGCAGCAAAGTTTAAGTTTGTTTGTTTTTTTTAGTTGGTTTTATTTTTAGATCTATTTTAAAAGTCTTTGTGGACGCAGTGCGCTCCTACATACTGACATTTCCAGCTCATCTCCTCAACAAACACTTACCAGCACCTTTAAAAGGCTTCTCCCCAAACAAAACCTGGCGGCCGTGCTCCTGAAACACAGCAGGTTCTGCTCAAAGGGTTTGTTTTTACGAGGGACACAATACTTCACTTTGTTTGGGTCGTGAGGCGTATGCTTCCTAAACGTCAAATATTTGGATCAGTCCACACGAGTGTCAGTTCAAATATAGATCCTAAAAAAAACCATGTTCTGATGTGTTGAACGCCCTGAAAACCATGAAACTAAGACCGATTCAGACAAAAAAGATCTGATAGAGTTCTAGATCGAGTTGGATTTTCACGGTTCCGGGGGGAAGAAAAGTCGCCTTCGCTAGATCAAACTGTAAACTTGAATCAAAGCTAAATTAACTAAAATAAGGCTAAATAATAATAGTAATAAAAGCTCATGCGTTTTGTTTTGATTTGCAAGTTTTAAGAAACTTAGTTTGAAAGCAGACCTTTTAACCAAACACCATTCCAGATAATTAAAAAAAAATAGAAAGAAAAACAGCAACCTCAAACTTCATGGACAATGATCCATCAGGTCATAGGCTGATAACTCCTGTGTGTGTTATTCTTTCTCTCCCCCTCTCTCCATTCCTCCCACCTCAGGGCAGTGTATCGAGACTGGTAAGTGTCCCTGCCGACATGTTGTGATGGTGTCCAGCATGGTAACTGACTGACCGCATGCTTTGGGCTCAATAACCCCCGACCCCGCCGTGTGTGTGTGTGTGTGTGTGTGTGTGTGTGTGTGTGTGTGTGTGTGTGTGTGTGTGTGTGTGTGTGTGTGTGTGTGTGTGTGTGTGTGTGTGTGTGTGTGTGTGTGTGTGTGTGTGTGTGTGTGTGTGTGTGCCCGCCCCCCAGTGCTTGAACCCAAAGCTGGCAGAAACATGCTCTCGTTTCCTTGGCCGGAGGTTTTCGGACCGAAGCATCTTTTTTTCTTGGCTTTTCCAGTGGTTTCCGAGTGTCTTGTGTTTGCCCGTGCATGTGATTGAGCTTTTACCGTTTTGTTTTTTTTGGGGGGGGAAGAGGGAAGGAATGTTATTTCATACATGTTCTGTTTCCCCAGCGAAGACCTTTGGTCATTTTTAACTGAATCAACGGAGACAAATGAACGGCCGCTGGCGTCATGCGAGCCTTGCCATCCGAGGCCATCTAGTGGAAGAAAGCAGCAATAGAAATGAAACCGAAAGTCTCTATACAAATGTGATTGAGCCAGCAATTCCAATGAATAACTCGGTTAATAATCATTGTGCATTAACTTCCTCAAGATGGCCTCAGAACTAAGCCAATCAAATGAATGTCGTCGTGTTGTATCATCCCCTTTGTCATAATATGTGCTCACATATTACCAGGTCATGTGATCCTGCACATCCTGACTGAACATATGTTTGTTATGGAGTTTGTAAAGGAGGATTTATACCTGGTCCCACTTTGACTGTTGTCTCTTGGCACAAAAAATAAAATATAATTTTTATTTATATATATATATATATATATATATATATATATATATATATATATATATATATATATATATATATATGTGTGTGTGTGTGTGTGTGTATATTTAGTTTTTATTTATTTCTTTATTTTTAATTGAACTTTTGTTTTGCCGGGAAAATCCCCATTGGGATTCAGAATGTCTGGCCAAAACAACATCGTAAGGTTTCACACAACGCAGTCTTAAAACTGAAGCAAATATATCGAAACATAATTGAGATTTTGCTTTATTGTTCATCATCCGCATATCCACCTTCCGAAACACGCATACAAATAATGTTATTCCTGCAGTACTCAAAATATCGTCCTGAAACATCAGACTCCCGGACTTGGACACCACACCTTTTTTTTCCCCGCCAAAAAGAGACTGCAGCTGTCAAGTGACCAAGTCTAAATGAATCTTAATTCCTCACATATGTTTCCACACGGGGTTCGTGTATCTAGACTAGAGGGGAAGGAAAGACCTCGTCGAGCGCTTTGCTGTCCAGGAATTTGCTGCTCTGCTGCAGCTTCTCACTGGGCCTCCATGCGGTCCAGTGGGGCAACATGTTTTGAATCGTGGTAACGTCACATTTTATTTAAAACTTTTGTATTTCAATTGTCGCAGTACATCCTAAGCATCGGTAAACCTTTCACTCTCGGAGGGTAACAAAGTGGCGCAACTCCCTGTTTCCTGTCTCTTACATTAGCATTGATGTACAGTAGCCAAAATGTCTGATTTACAGAATAACAACAATCATTTATTGACTCTTTTGTAAAAAATTAGTATGGTTTGTGTGTATGGTTTGCGAGCATTTCTTTCGGCATAGTTTACCATTTTCGGAAAAAAATGAAGTGATCTTTTGAAACGTTTGCCCCATTGGACTGGACACTGTGACTGATTCCGGGGTGGCGTGGGGTGTGACGTTAGCCAGTGGGTCGTCCATCTTCCCTTCAGCGATGTGAAGTATTGTACACTCGAGATATTCTCCACATCCTTCCTTCCATCCCTCCCACACCCTCTTCTTTAAAAAAAAACAAAAAAAAATCAACCTATTCCTCCTGGCACTCACCGCCCTCTTCCCTCTGCCCTCCCAGGGGGAAGACCAACTACATCAACCTGGGCTCCTTCCTGATCAAGCCAGTGCAGCGGGTGATGCGCTACCCGCTGCTGCTGATGGAGCTGCTGGGGGCCACGCCCGAGGGCCACCACGACCGGCCCCAGCTCAGCCTGGCGCTGCAGGCCGTCAAGGAGATCAACGTCAACATCAATGAGTACAAGCGCAGGAAGGACCTGGGTAAAAGGCTGCTTGGATAGTTATGAATTCAGATGAATATAAATGTGTGTGTCAAAAGAGCTTTACTGACATTTTTTACGGTAGAAATGATCATTTAAAAAATACTCGTTAGTTGGTAAATATTCACTTACCGAGATAGTGAACTTACCATAACTGAACTCAGGCAAAAAATGTTGTCCTCTTTTATTTTTCGTGGCATCAACATTATATTATTATGTCGAGATAAGATAGTACTTGATTCATCTGTAATTCTGGATATTCGGGTTATTTACATTTATTTATTTTGTTGTTTTCCAAAATTTTGAAAATAAAAAAATTGAGTTTTAATTCTGGGCATGTGGTCTGACAGTTCCCGGCAGACTCGACAAATTTTGTGAACCTTATTTTTCTACGTATTTACAGATATCTACCACAATCTCCGATCTCTTACCACCTTAAATTGAGTTATGCCTCTTTAAAGCGCTTCAAATTATTGTACATGTTTCCCAAAAGTTTGGTGGTAGAATTGGGTCGTCATTAAGTGCTACGCGTGTAAGTCAGAGATCATAGTAAGGACCCGTGAGGAACAGGCGTGCACTTGGAATGTTTGATATTGTGACTGAAGTGCGCCCCTTGCTGTCCATAGTGGTGAAGTACAGGAAGGGCGATGAGGATCGGCTGATTGACAAGATCTCCAAACTGAGCATGCATTCCATCATCAAGAAGTCCAACCGCGTCAGCAGCCACCTCAAGCACCTGACGGGGATCTCGCCTCAGGTGAAGTAGAGGAGCCGGAAGCAATCCCTGGTTTTAAACCCACCTGCCCAATGCAATCGTCTCAGGGACATCTGTAAAAATGAAACAAAGGACTCACTCCTTTCTTTTTATTTGAGATGATTTGGCCTGGAATTGTGTGTCTATACGATTGAGGTAGAAAAAATTGTCAATTTGTGACAATTAAAATAAAGAAAACAAGATCCCTTTATTAAAAATAATTCAAAATTAGTATTTAAATGTTTTAATTATTTTCTGCTATTTTTGGGCAGTTTTGATTTCTGAGATCATGAGTTATTATTATTGAGATTGTTCTTGATTTAATAAATCTTAAATCTTATCTATTTATCTTAAGTATCTCATTTAATTTCTGCAAGGTTTAGTTTGATTCAAGTGTTTTTATTATTCTTTTCTGTTGTGTTCTCATGCAAAATATTTGTACTGATCTTTATTATTATAATTATTATTATTATTTTCCACAGATTAAAGATGAAGCGTTCGATGAGGCGGAAAAGAAGTTCCGGCTGCAGGAGAGACTCATCAAGTCCTTTATCAGAGACATCTCTTTATACCTGCAGCATATCAGGGTATGGACACTCATCATGTCACTTATTGTTATATGACACGTTTTCACATTGTATTAGCGCTTTAATATAGACTAGACAACAAACTAGTCTGTTTGAATTTATTTTCACTATGTATTGTTATTTATGACTGGACATAATTCATTTAAAATATTAATTCTCTGCAAAAACACAAATGACAAATCAGGACTCAATGCATTTATGCAAGTTTCTAAAATATATTTTCAGTTTTTGCCAGATATGAAACAAATATTAGAATATGTGAAACTTTTTTTTTTTTCCCCAAAAAGGTTTTGAGGTCTATCATTTTATTGGATACCCATCTATTGTTACAGGGAGTAGTTGCAGTATTTGGCATTGCGCTGCATGGAACTAAAGGGATGGGTCTGTCTGTTTCCTGCAGGAATCTGCGTCCGTGAAGGTTCTGGCGGCGATCAGTTTCTGTGACGTCTACACGGAGCGGAGTTCCCAGGATCCCGAGCGTTTCCAGCGAGCACACCGGAGCATCAGCGACACGCAGTTCACGCAGTTTGTAAGAGACTCTACTCCGAGAGGGGGAATTAATGTGGAAGGATGTAGGGCTAAATGATGAAGAGACGGGAAACGTAGATTCAACACACGTTGTAGTTGGGAAGTGGGTTTGAACACATTATTTGTAAAAAAAAACAAACAAAAAAAAAAACTAAAAACAAATAGAACATAATCAGTCCATCTTCAAAATTGTTTATTCAGGTCAGGGTCACATCGGCACATGAACAGCAGATGAATATACACCGATCAGCCATAACATTAAAAAACACCTGTCTAAGAGACAAGACGCAAATAGCCCCCAAAAAGTACAGAACATAAATATTAGATCAAATAAACAAAATATCATCGCACAGAATGTTTAGAGCCCACCCCTACCGTGTTCCACTCCTAACACCGTGTCTGCCTCCCCGGGAGCAGAAGGAGCGCACCGAGGCCCTGGTGGTCCACCCACTCACCCAGCTGCTGCTCATGTTCGCCGGGCCCCACAAGCTGATCCAGAAGCGCTTCGACAAGCTGCTCGACTACGACAACTGCAAGGAGCGCGCCGAGCGGCTGAAGGACCGGCGTGTGCACGACGAGCTGCAGGCGGCCAGGAACAACTACGAGGCGCTCAACGCCCAGCTGCTGGACGAGCTGCCCAAGTTCCACCTGGCGGCCGAGGAGCTGTTCACCGGCTGCGTCCGCGCCTTCGCCCAGGCCCAGAAGGCCTTCATGAAGAGGACGCTGGGGGAGCTGCAGCCCCTCCTGCAGGTGAGCGACGGAATAATACGGATAAGAGTTGGGGGGGGGGGGGGGTGAAAAAAAAAAAATGGCGATAAGAAAGAAACAATGATAAACAATAAATATTAACCTAAAAACTAAGAATTAACAAAAAAAAACTACATTTGGAAATGTTAACTTGGAGGAGTTGTGACTGTGCAACTGAACCCAGCTATCACTACGTCCATGTCCAACCCATGTTTCCATTATTTCTAACTGTTCATATAGCACAACGTCACTTAGAAACGTACCACTCTGCTGCAGCTTCTCACTGGGATTAAATACAGTCCGATGGGAAAATGCACACTGAGAATGTGCATTATAGTCAGACGTGTCTCACTGTATTTTTTTTTCATGCTTTGAATAAAAAGTCAGTTCATTAAATAATAATTTAAACAATTCATAATTTCCACAGTCCATCCAGAGCAGGTTGCTAGTAGGAAGCATCGCAACTTCCTGTTTCTAGTCTCTAGCACAGATGTAGCCAAAACAGCTGGTCTGTGGAAGTGCAAAAGAGTCACTAAAACCCATGGAAGTCAGATATAAAGCACAATCCTTTTCTGTACAACATGTAAAGACTGAGTATATCCTGGGTTTCAGATTTTTTGAAAAGTAGACTTAAAACAAAATAAAAATGGCTGAGATTTCTCGGTGTGGTATTGACTTGGGAGTCTCTCTCCACTCTTCCTCTCTATCTCTCTCTCTCTCTCTCCAGTTTTCGGGCATGGGCGGCACCGAGGGGAACCTGGTGGCTCTGTTCCAGGAGGAGTACGGCCGGGTTCTGCAGCTCCTGCAGAGCTTCAGCTTCTGTCCGGAGAACCTCCCTCCGGCCGCCTCCTCCACCCGCAAGCCCTTCGAGAAGAAGACGCTGGAGAAGCAGACGTCCAAGAAACAGCTGCAGGGACCGGTGAGTTCCCACGGTCCTTCAGGGATTATGCAAAATAATGAATGGTGCCGCGCTTTTCTGAGTATATGACGGTTTAATTATTTGTTTTTTGACAACCTTGCGATGGTGCCGTGTGCGTGTGTGCGTGCGACGATCGATTTGAGGTTCCGACAGCCACATGCCAGGTCTGGAAACGAGTTTCAAAATAAAAGCACAGCATTGGAAATTCAAAAGATTTCAGAGTAGATGTATATGCCCACCGTCTAGTTGAAATGGGCCTGTGACTAAGTTTCGGACTGGGACCCACCCATTATGGATATATTTTGGACCTAATAAAATAACAACAAATAAATTAATGTATTTTGTAAATAACTGGATATCTTATGTAACATGACCGTGAATAAATAACAATTTAATTTAAACGTGAGCATGAATAATGGAGCTCTGAATTTATTTATTTATTTAGTCTGAAACTGTTCTCTACACTGTAAGCTTCAATTGGTAACTTATTATAAAATTATTATTATTAACTATATAGCATACTATTATTGGTAACTTATTTCAGTTCCTAATCACTTACCTTGCTATCTGACCTGAAGGTCTTTCTAATAATGGATCAAATATACAGTATATAGTGCTCACCTTTATACTTTATTGAATGAGAGGAGATTCATCCAAAAAGCAGTCTCACGTCTTTTTAAGAATAGTCTTAAAAAGGCCTTAAAAAGTATTAAATTTCATTGTGATACCTGCACACGCGGGGGAACGTGAGCATGCAGTTACTGCTTGCAGCCACCAGGTGTTCTATGTGGCGCTGCTTAGAGCTGCTCAAAGTGACAAACTCTAAAACGTGAATGAACGCCATCCCTGACGTTTATCCACCTCCCACCGTGGCGTCTCTCCCGCAGCCGAACTACACCCTGCAGACGGACGAGCAGCGGGCGGGGCTCCTGGCGCGCTACGCCCCCGAGAAGCTCTTCCAGGCGGAGAGGAACTTCAACGCGGCGCAGGACCTGGACGTGTCGGTGCTGGAGGGCGACATCGTGGGCGTCATCAAGCAGCAGGACCCCATGGGGAGCAACAACCGCTGGCTCATCGACAACGGAGGTAGCCGCTCGCTGGGTGGCGCTCTGGGGGCGGGGTCGCTTACAGCTCCAACAGGAGTTGGGCTCGCTCTGCGCCGCGTGCGCAATTCCTCCGTTAATGTCGCCAGTCCAGAATCTCAGCGAACTCTCACTCAAACTTGATGGAGAAGGGGGAAAAAATAAAAACTGGAGGAGCTGATGTGAATGAATTGCCTTGTCATGTTGGTTACTATAGCTACCCAAAATGTAGGAAAAGCCTTTAAAGTTTGATGGAAATAATTGCATTTTTACATTACTGTATTCAGTAATATATATGCTTAAATATATACAGTACATAAGCAATATTAGTATATACCATAATATTATATAATACATATAATTTGATACTATATTATATAATACTATAATTAAAAACATACTTTAAAAGACATTGTTTTCACTAACTCATAATTTTTACCTTATGTACCCAAACAACTTATCATACATATGTAACTTATCCTGTGCATAGAATCACATTTTGTATATTTGTATATATCTGACTTTTTCTGTTTAGTATTTTTTGGGCTCTTTGTGTATTTCTGGCCCTTTTTTTTTTACATTTTTAGTGTTTTATTGTTATTTTATCAGACTATATTTATGCCAACTGTCTGTCGTGAAACGCACCAATCCTCACCATGACAAATTCCTTGTATATGTAAATCTTCCTGGATATGAATATTTCTGCAATTAATTTCCTAATTGTGTATTTCTTCCCTGTTTCCTGTCTCAGTCACTAAAGGCTTTGTGTACAGCTCCTTCCTGAAGCCGTACAACCCGCGGCGCAGCCAGTCGGACGTGTCCATCGAGAGCCAGTCGTCCAACGAGTCGGGCTACGGCGGCTCGTCGCCCGTCTTCTCGCGCCAGAACAGCAACAGCACTTTAACCTTCAACCAGGAGGCGGCCACCGTCAGCTTCTCCACCGGCCACGGCCAGCAGGGGCAGCCTTCGCCGCAGCCCTCCCTGGACTCCGCCTCCTCCCGCCGGAGCCACCAGCACCCGGACGCCTCCAACCCCGGCGGCCAGGGCAACCCGGCAAATTCCTCGCCGAGAAACCCCGCCGGCCGCCGGGACTTTAGCGATCACGGCTACCACCGGTACTCCCCCAACCACAGAGACACGGACACCTACCGGCATTCGGGCAAACACAGAGACTCCTACGAGCGGGGACCCGCCGACCCCCGAGACAGAGACGCCTCGGACCTCTCGGAGTCGGACTCGCCGCTCCGGGGACGACACGGTTCCGACGGTGCCAACGTGTCGTACCAGTACCAGCGGCGGAGCAACACAGAGGGGGCCGGACACGGGGAGTATCCTCACGGCCGGGACGAGGACGTCGAACCGGAACCCCAGCCGGAACCCGAAGCCGAACCCGAACCCGAACCCGAACCCGAAGCGGAAGCCGATCTGGACGGACACCAGGTGAGATCCTTTAAATCTGCATTAAAGGAGGGTTCTCCTGTGGATCCCACGGTTCATCCAATCAGTGAGTGGATATTTTCCCCTTTCTCTTACACCGTTTTCACACCAAAAAGAGGTAATTGACACCTTTCCCATTGCCAGGAGAAATGTGTTTATTTATTTATTTATTTATTTTCTGGTGTGCACCGTTCGACGTCATGAACACTTGGGAAAAGGGGGCGTGTCATGGTGCTGGGTCCCCACACTCACAATATTTCACGGTCCCCCATGCGGAAAAAAAATCCATAACCCCTGATTTTGGATTCCAAATGGGATATGAAACGATGGAATGATACACATTCCTGTCTGTTTATGCGTCGACGTCCGGAACTTCAACGCGCGTCGCATCGCGCCGGTAAAGGAACCCAAAATGAGCGGGTCGACCCGGGTGTCCTGTTCACGTCAGAGCCCATCGTAGGTGGAGCCCATTAAAACCCGGGTTTTATTGCAGGGTCATTTGGTTTTACCTTTCCCGCTGGTGACAATTCGAGATGTTAGCGGGTGTTACCGGGTTTTTGGTGCAGCGGGAAAGGGGCGTTTCACGACAGGTCGGGGGAAAATGAGAGAGCGACGTTTTCCCAGCGAGTCGTTAGCTGAGCTCGACATTTACAATTATCCATGAACGAGAGTTTAAATCGTCTTTTATATCGTGTTTGCAAAGTGTGAACAAAAAATAAAAAACACGCACAATTATTTAATGAAAAAATATATATTTATTGATTGACCTTCCGGTTTGTTGTTGCCGTCTGTGGTATAAGGCTTATTTGTATTTATTTGTTTATTGTCCGTCTTTTGCGTTTATTTGTTTTTGTTCGTTTCTAATATATTCATCATTTATTTACATTTATTTCCAGATTTACTACGCGCTCTACTCCTTCAGCGCCCGCTGCGCCAACGAGCTGAGCATCTCCGCCAACCAGCGCGTCCGCATCCTGGAGTTCCAGGACATGAATGGCAACGGCGAGTGGTGGCTGGGCGAGGCCGGCGGTTGCCGTGGTTACGTGCCCTCCAACTACATCCGCAAGTCCGAGTACACCTGAAGGGGGCGCCGTTTCCCCCTCCGTCACGGAGTTATGCATGGAACACGGTACGCCGCAACGGTGTGGAGGGGGGCGGTGGGTGCCTTCGCGTCCCGCGAGGCTGGTTTGAACTGAGGCGGTAACCGCGGTAACCGACCCAAAAATGGAATCAACGAGTGAGCTGCTGGTGAAACGCTTTTTTTTTTTTTTTTGTTGTTGTTGTTGTTTTTTTATCTTTGATCTCTTCTTACGAAGCTGCTCACTGCCACTTTGACAGCTCTTCATATTTATAAACCTTTTTAATCAGTATTTTTACCTCCATCTTTTGTATCCGGTGACATAACTGTGAGTCTTCCGCACTACGCCAGAAATGTCTTTTTCTTTTTTTTGATAGGTTCCTGGTTGAAACTGTTTTTTATATATATATATATATATATATATATATATATATATATATATATATATATATATATATAAATGCGAGCGGGTGGCCACGAGCACAGCCCCCGTTTCCTGCACGTGAGTTTTACAGTGTGCTCCAATCAGAACGCCGGGCACTAGAAGCATCTTGAGTTTGGGGTGAGGGCAGTTTGGAGTGTTGCAGAAAAGTAGAAGTGCGGAGCCGTTTTCCGGCCATTCCTGCTGCGGCTGAAGAAAACCCGGACCGGCGCGCAGTTTGGAACTGCCGGTTCCAAACCGCGCGCCGGTGGCCTCGGAGTCGTGGTTTACAAGCGCTCTTCCATTTATGCGTCGATCATGCGATTTTTCTCCTTTTGTTTTTTTAATTTTTTAAATTTTTTTAACTGGGTCGACGTTATGTCAAGCAAACAGTCGGGCGACTGGCATGAACCAATCGGGATTCCGAACCCTCCGTTACGACTCTTTCCATTTGCATCCTATATCACGCTGTATATTGAAACATGTATTTCTGCACTCTCATGTTAAGAGATCACTGTTTGAATAATAAAAAAAAAACAGTTACGCTGAAAAGTATATCTTTGTGTGGGACTTTGATTTTGTAACGCACCACCACCATTCATGGGGAAAGTCAATGCAGTGTCAGATCTTATCAGACCAGGCCACCTTCTTCCATTGCTCCATGGTCTAGTTCTGACGCTCACGTGTCCATTGTAGGTGCTTTGGGTCAGCATGGACACTCTGAGTGCTCCCATACGCAGCAAGCTGCCATGCACTGTGTGTTCTGACACCTTTCTATCATAGCAACATTCACCTTTTCACCACTTTGTGCTACAGTAGCTCTTCTGTGGGATCAAACCAGACGGGCTAGACTTCGCGCCCCACGTGCATCAATGAGCCTTGGTTGCCCATGACCCCGTCGCCGGTTCACCGGTCGTCCCTCCTTGGAGCACTCTTGGTAGGTAGTAAGCACTGCATAGCGGGAACAGCCCACAAGGCCTGTGGTTTTGGAGATGCTCTGACCCAGTCGTCTGGCATCACAATGTGCTCCTTGTCAAAGTGGCTCAGATCCCTACGCTGCTTCAACACATCAACTTCAACAACTGACTGTTCACTTGCTGCCTCATATAATAACAGTATATATATATTTATATAATAATAATAATAAATAACAGTATATGTAATAATAAAATATCCCACCCCTTGACAGGTGCCATTGGAACCAGATGATCAATGTTATTCACTTCAGTGTTTAAATGTTGTGGCTGATCATTTATCCACTGATGCCTGCTCAGATTTTGGATTAGGATTTCTTACAATCTATCCGCGTATGAATGTTAATTTTATCTTATTACCCCCCGCAAAAAAAAATAAAAATACTAAGATGACAATTCACTCAAAAGGTTTCTCCAAACAGGAATATTTTGGAAATCACCCCCCCCCCCCCCCTCTCTGCCGTTTGGTTCGTTCCTTTCTCCCGCAACAAAGATCCTCGATGACACTGGAGAGCCACGCCTGTCATCCGCAATAAGTGCCGGGGTGGAAATCTTTGCTGTGCCCTCGGCCCCACTCTGCACGCGGCATTACGGAAGACGGCGGCGCCAAGTTCGTAAAGTCACCTTTTCACGGCCCGTCGCGTCCACAGCCGTTGATTTAAAAAGGTGAGTGTCGCGTATTAAGGCCAAATATACGTGCATCACCACTAAATACATTTGAATAGCACAAAACAACAATTTACAATAAAGCTCGTTGTAATGTTTTATCGTCATTAATGTGATTTAGTCCAGCTGTGTGGTCGTGTTGTTCCATGACGTTCGAAATGTCCGCTGTGAAAAGAGGGTTAATAGTAATTCATTGGTAATTCCATTCGAAGCAGCTCTTCCTCCTTAATTCCACTACGTTTCAAAGCACAGCGCCCTCCCGGTTGGTGTGGGTGTCCTAAGTCACATGACAGACAAGCTATTTGAACATTTTACGTCGGGTGATTTAACGTCGTTTCCCTAACGCCCAGCGACCGACTCTCGGTTCGCCAAGCTGCGCCTCGCTCCGCGGACGCGAGCGGCCGCCCTCCGCTGCCAGGTCCCGACCTATGTCTGTTTGGACATCTGAATATGGAACCGACTTTACCACGGTACCTCTTTATATTAATCCTAACGTCGTTCAATAACTCCTGCATGTGTCGTCGATTTTCACTACAGGGGTTTTAATCTCAATGACACTCACCTGGTTCAGTCAAGGATCAATTAACATAAAATGTGCAGGCGGTAAATCAACTTAACAGCAGTTTTCTTAGTGTGCACGGTAATACATAATTTAATTAAATAAAACAGTTGTTATAATTTTAAAAGTAAGGCAATTCGATGTTTTCTTAACCTGTACTTTTTATTAACTCTTCTTAAATAATTATCTTCATTCCACTGTAATTAAAGCTGTACAGCACAACAAATGTATTTTTTTGCAACGCTTTCATGTACTAAAAATCTGTTCTTACCCTTTTTATTGACTTTTTTTTTTTTTTTTTTTTAGATAATAACAAAAACCGAAGAAGCAGATGGTAAAAAGAACGCATTGATTGTAATGTTTTACTTTGAAATGTCCACTTCAGTAATCTCACTTCAGACTCACTCAAAGCTGTGTGTGTGTGAGTGAGTGTGTGTGTGTGTGTGTGTGTGTGTGTGTAAATAATTTGACTATTCTAACTAGACATAAAAAGGGACAAAAGGGAACCGTGCAGCCGGTGCTTGACTACGCCCCTTTGTCCGCCACAAACAGTTATAATATAATGTCTAAAATCGGCAAAATATAGTACACCGAAAACGACAAACTAGATATACTATGTTGAAAAACGTGGAAATATCCTACATGGAACAATTTACTAAAAAGACAATTACTATGTTGAAAAACGTCAAAATATACTGCTCCGAAAAACCTCCAAAAACGACATCTTATACAGTGTCGAAAAATGTCTAAATATACTACAAGTAAAAACGTCCAAAAACGAGAATTACTATGTCGAATGAAGAAAGTCAAATTATTGTATGCCGACAAACTTCTGAAAACAACGTAATATATACAATGTCTAAAAACGTCGAAATATACTACGCAGATAAACGTACAACAAGGGCAATTACTATGTCGAAAAATGTCAAATTATAGTACGCCGAGAAACGTCCAAAAATGGAAAAATACACTACGCTGAAAAACTTCCAAAAACGTCAAATGTACAAAAATGACAATTACTGTGCCGAAACGAAAACAACTATGTTAAAAAACACACATTATTCTTTTTCTTCGGGCTGCTCCCGGTTGGGGTCGCACAGCGGATCATCTGCCTCCAACACCTTCTGTCCTGCACATCTTCCTCCCTGACACCAACCGCCTGCATGTCCTCCCTCACCACATCCATAAAGCGTCTCTCTGGCCTTCCTCTTTTCCTCTTGCCTGGCAGCTCCATCCTTCTCTCAATGTAACTCTCATCTCTCCTGCACACAAAAACGACATACTATATACTATGTTGAAAAACGTCACAATATAGTACGCTTAAAAAACATCTAAATATATACTATGCTGAAAAACCTCCAAAAACGACATACTATGCTATGTCAAACATCAAAATCTAGTACGCCGAAATAAATCCGAAAACTACATACTATAATTTGTCGACAAATGTCAAAATATACTACACTGAAAAAATTCCAAAAATTACATACATAGTTTATATAGTTTTTATACTATGTCGAAAATGTCAAAGTATGGTGCGGCGAAAAAAAATTGAGACAACTTTATGTTACGTTACTTTCAAACCATACATTCAAAATAATGTTTGGCGAAATTCTGTAGATATTTCATTACAACAGCTCACATCAGTATAAAAAAAATCTATAATAATAGACAAAAATAAATATGCAATAAACCTAAACATTAGCAATGTACTGTAAAGCTAATAATAAAATAAACCCTTCAATTAACGATGAAAATGTGGCAAAATACAACAACCAGGGCTATTACCAGCTGGTCCCTGAGGTCCAGGAGGTGCTTGAATGTTGTCCTCAGAAATCGAAGTACCGGAATTCCTCGAACACAGCCTCCCCTGGGGGATGACGTTCCCCCTGGTTTTGTCATTCAAATCATAATGTGATGCAAATGTTTCCAGAATCCCTTTTGCCAGGTAACCCACATGAGGTCCTCGCTGTTCTCCAGCTGCAATGTCGTTTTATTCCGGGAGGGGGCGCCACTGTGATTTGTAGATTGATCTCCCCTCCACGGCAGTGACGTCACCTGCGGCTGCGTCCAGCAAACAGTCAGTCCACCTCCACAGTGACTGACTGTGATGTGCTTTATTCAACAGTAACCCTGGTCCCAACTGCACAGTTCCAGACCCTGGTGAGTAACTCGTTTGTTGGACCTGTGTCCCTGGGTGGAGATGCTGCAGCATCGCTGTGACCTTTTCTTTTGAGGGGTTTTGTTTTCAAACCACTTGGTGACTATATGATTAGTTAAGTGTTCAATGGGGATACATTTGTTGTTTATATTTTGTATGAATATAGTTTATTTGTGTCATTATTGCAGTCTAGTGTAAAATGTGTTATTGACTAATGGTTTCTGAGTGTATTTGGTATTTATGACAGTAAAATTAATTTGAGTGTGTATATACTGTACATGTCTAAGTGAATATTGTGTGTGAGAGAGTGTGTGCATATGTTGTGTGCGCACGTGTCTATTATTTTATATTTATAATATGTCCATGAGGACGAGGAAAAAAAAAAAAAGTCCTTGAGTTTCATTTTGTAATGCCAGAACGAACCATTAATACGCCAAAAAAATGTCAATCACACAACAGAAAATGACAAAACAAAAATGAGGTAATACACAAAATCCCCCAAATAATTTCACCACAAACCTTCCTCCAAGCAGCGTTTCATAAAGGTATTTATTGTGATCTTTATAAGTGACAGGTTGACTAGTTATCATCATCCATTTAAATAATTCAAGTAAATAATACGAGAGAAGTGTTGAGACTTGAGCCTCGGGGTGAGGGAGGCAGACGTCCGTCCGCAACACAGTCCACGTCACATGTAGAAGATGAAGAGGATACGCACACACAAAAAAAATTTGAAGTTTCCAAGCAAAATTGTCCATATTTACAATAAAACAGAAAATAAAATGCCGGAAATCAATGAAACACTTGATGCCGTTAAAATAATGATTCTCCAAATGACTAAAACAAATATTACATTTTAGAGAAGTCCTTGTAGTGGAGGCTTCGCCCTCTCGCCTACACAAATAAATAAAAACGAAGACGCTCGGGACACACACATGAACAATAGATAAACAGCAGCCGACCAGGGCGTCTCGTTTCAAATAAATAACATCTAGAACAACACACACCCCTCAGCTTCAACACAGTCTCCCGAAACGAGGTGTAAAGCGCTACCAATGGACGAGGAGTCCAGGTCCGAAAAGGGAAAATCCTGTTTGGGTTTTTGTTCCAGCCCCGCCTTGATCAATTGAATTAAGCACCGGTTGACCCAAAATCCTAGGGTGGAATTTGACTTTCCGGACCCGGATTTTTATTAATTTTTTATATATATATATATATATATATATATATATATATATATATATATATATATATATATATATATATATATATATATATATATATATATATATATATATATATAAATAATAGGTTATAGTATTAAGGTCTCAAAAAAGTTAAACTTGATGCAGTGGATTTTCAGTAGAACCTCAGAGCCGAATGAGCTTTCTTTATTTCCCTTTATCGGTTGAAGCGCATATTGCGAACTTTAAGTTACAGATTGGGAGTGTGACGTGAATGTAAATTAATTAAGTTTTATGAGAGCACATTGATTGGGATATTGTCAATTTTGTCTTTAAACAAAAAAAAAAAAACAGTTGAAAGTTTTATTCTATTTCATGTTTCAGCCTCCGGAACGACCAGCGTCCGCACAGGGTTTGGTGAACGGATCACGTTTTAAAAAGTCCAAATATCCATCTATTGTTCGTTTCCACAGTAACCTTATAACCTCTTCAGCACTATTTGAAATAAAAAGTGAATAAGACAGTACCGTTTGCTATTGCACTAAAACTCTAAAAACAATATTGTACGCTGTTCATATATTTTACAGGTAGACCAAAAATAAACCGTAAAAGGCTGAATCAGCATAGTCTCACAAAATACAGCATTAATATGATAAAACGGGGTGGATTCAGAACGAATGGGACCAAACCTGAGTTTAAAAACTTACCAAAAAAAAAAAATCGATATGATATAAACCCAAAAAATATGAAAGGGAAAAAATGGCCCCAAAATTAATCAAGTTTTGGTTAAGTTAGGGGGAAAAAATAACAAATTGAAATAGGGGAAATAATTGTCACTCAATTGAACGTGTCGCACTGTTTGCTCAGGGCAGCAGTGAATTGAAGCAAACTTAGTGAAATGTCAGATGTTAAGTTTTGACCACGTATTGATAAAGAAACTCAGTCCGAGGTTTGGTTCCATGACCCATCGAACAAAAAAAACAAAAACAAACAAACTAATAACTTACAAAACCGAGACAAAGACGTAAATGTTGCAAGAAAGAAAGAAAAGACAAATGTGCAAAACCCGACTGAAGACCTGGCCGTGTTTCTTTTTTAATTCTGAGAAGAATGTGGAGCGTGAGGGATACGAATATTTGTCAAATTACCGAAAGGTTCTTTTTTTTCCTTCATTGTCAGAGTTCCACCACCAGGGGGCAGCCTCACCACGATTTCCCACATCAAACCCCACGAACAGGTAAGATAATTGCCACTTAAATATCTCTGGAAACCGGGACCAGGTCGTCAGAGAATGAGCTGAAATATTTATATATATATATATATATATATTCACACATACGTACACAAGACTTGGGAAGGTTTTGGACGCGGTTCCTCGCTCGTTTTCCACGTCTCCGCGCCCCGAAAAAGCTGCCAGATGGAAGGAACACCCACCTTCCACCGTCCTGAGAACAGTCTGATCCTCACCGCTCGGACTTCTTCCCTCTCCGTCCGTTTCAGCGAGCCCTCGTTCTCCCACTGACGCGGAGAAGTCTCCCTCCCTCCATCACATGCTCTGTTTCAGGGAGGGGGGGGGGGGGGGGCGTGTTCTCCAACCCGTCAGCCCCACGGGAAACTCGCCACCGATCAAATAAACGACGGAAACGTCCGACCGTCCCCCAGGGACCCAAGTCGGAGTTAAAACATCGAGGCGGCCATTCCTCACTTCCCGAGCTCCGGGTTTTCAGTTGTTTTTAACTGACATGGGGGACGGCACTTCGTGGGATGTGACGGAGTAAGAAGGAATGGTTTTGGCGGAGAACCTTTTATTCTCCTGATTCTGACGTGAATTCAAATACAATTATAAATAAATAAAGTGGGGAGACGGCTGCACTTCCTCCGGACACCTTGGTGGTGGGGGGGGGGGGGCGTGGCCGGGACGTCTGATCGTCCGACGGGGCCGACCTCCCCTCCACCGTGACTCTAAACCAATCACAGGAGCCGGATCCCAGTCCTCCGAGGAGCTGCAGCGAAAGGAGCCATTTCCCGAATTCGGGTGGGGTCGGGGGAACCAAACCCCCCCCCCCCGACTTCCCTCTGGGCGTCTTCCCTCCAGCCCGCCGATATCATTTGTGGATCTTCCAGTTCCTGAGAAGGTTGGGCTTCCA
Source organism: Zeus faber (assembly GCF_960531495.2). Lineage (NCBI taxonomy): Eukaryota > Metazoa > Chordata > Actinopteri > Zeiformes > Zeidae > Zeus > Zeus faber. Next base: position 21,405,840 of record NC_137207.1, read on the forward strand.
GGTTTGGGCGGCGTGTGGGGAGGTCGGGGCGCGGTCACGCTGGTTCTGGCGCCCCCCGGTGGAGGCCAGCAGGATCCACCCGGCTCCTGCCCTGCGCTCCGCCACCCACGCCTTCAGGCCCGCAGACAGGCCCCCTGCGGAGGAAAACGCGTTTGTTTTCACTATGTTTTCAACACGAGGCTGAGCTAAATGTGGGAATACAGCGCGTTAGAGGGTTCCGTGCCTTGATGAAGGACACCTCGACCCTGTCCAGCTTCGAAAAGTTAATACGTTGAGGAAAAAAAATCTCCAAAAACAAAGGTTAAATCAAGATGCGTAAATGAGTTTTTTTAGTCATAAAAGGGTTGTCGGTTAAATACCTGGTGCCACAATAATGCGGTTGTGCCCCCTACAGGTCGAACACAGTCCTGCAGTGAGTGTTTATTAGTGATGATCACGTTGCAGTGCCAGGGTTTACCTGTAGGTGGCGAGAGCCGCATGTTTGGGCGTTGGGGTTCGGTCAGCACTGCACTCCATTAAAGGCTGGATCCTGCTTCTCAGTCTGCATGAGCGCGTGCTTTTTCCCTTTCGGGATTTAAGTTGTTGTTTTTTTTTCCCAGAATCTGGTTTCAGTGAATTAAAGTCGACGTCAATTTTGCAAATAAGTCGGATTTTGACATAAGTCGCTTATTTCGCCTTTCCTGCGAATATGAAAGCCCCGACAAGCTCCTCCCCCTGCTGCGCAGCGTCACAAACTTGACCACGTGATTTTTGTTTTTTAATGAAAACGATGTGCTACATCACGAAATATCGTTATTGAGACATGAAGCGAGAAGAAGGTTTTGGCCGCACGGCCCTGTGTCCCGCGGTTGACGCCTTTTCTAACCACCTCACGTTCCTCCGGCCGCAGGTTCCTTACGGAAGGACTGACGCTGTGACCCGGTCATTGCGCGGTTTGTTTTTAGTCACGTTTCCGCTGATGCAATTTAACCCGAAGACCTAATCCTGTAATGTGACGGATTTATTGAAGTGCTGCAGATCGCTCCGGGAGCCTACTACCTACCATCCCAAAAAGAAGATTTGTGCAGCAGTGTTAACAAGACGGCCATGTTTTTGACGGTATGTTATCATAATAGTATGTTACCATAGCTCCTCTCTGGACACGACAGGTTATTACAATGCTTCAGTTTGTTTCCCAATCTATTCATTTCCTCGCATTTGGCTCAACCCACCTGCATTTTTTTAATACATTGTGGTCATTTGGGGGCTGGCAAATTGCAAAATTCCTGTGGTGGCAGAGCCGTAACAGTGTGGATGACCCTCTGTCTCTCACGTTATCTTTCCCTTTTTTTTGGGGGGGGGGGGGGGGGGGGGGGCGCGCCCGTACCTCTGATGCTCTTTCCATGCACACACAGCAGGCAGAACCGGAGGCTCACTCCTGGATCTCGGTCAGCGCCACGCAGCATGCAGCCCGCTCGTCCTTACTGTGGGCGGGGCCGTCGTGGCACAGCACCACCGACTGGCTGGCGCCGCCGCCCGACACGCTGCGGCCGCGCCCCGTCAGCTTCTTCAGCTCGCTGGCGAAGGAGATGCCCTTCCTCTTGTCCTCGCGCGCCACCTGGTGGCAGGGAACACATCCGCGCGCACGGTCGGTTACAGCCAATGTCGTTTTTGGTAGCACTTGAGTTTTGAGCGACTGCTCAAAACGCACCGTGAGGTCACGCAGTCGTCGCTGCATCATATTTACAACATGTTTTGTAGGTATTTGGGTAAGGACGATCATTTTAGAAACAGTCTGGTGGTTATTGGGGGGGTTCTTTCGGTTTGTTTCTGTAGCCGTGGCGATGTCTGGGAGCAGAATCGTTTGAATACAAATCGTTGACAAAAAGGGCGCAGCAAGAGGTAAGGCGCAGAGAATGTAATTTATTAAGTTACTGTTTTTGGGACAAAACGGACAAGATACACCAGACAGCTCTTCGTCAAAAGAAAAAAAACAAGTAAAAAAAATCCCCTATAAAACATGCCAAACCACAAAAATATGGACAGACGTTGACGCGCTGAAACAGGTATTTCGCGTTTATTTGACGCAGGTCCCCATGGCGACGGCTACCTGCTCCTTGAGCTTGAGGATGAACTTCCCCGCCCCCCGCCAGCGGCTCTGGGCCTGATAGACGCACTCGTGGTCCAGCAGGGGGCGCAGCAGGGGCTTGGAGGCAGAGGACTTTTTGGAGCCGACCTCCCTGGAGACCTCCTCCATCAGGACGTAGTCGCCGGGGTTGGGGTTGGACAGGATGCTGAGCGAGTACTTGGCCTTGGACAGAGTCTGGGGACATAATAACCAACGGGTTAGAGGCTGTTTGCGCACGAGGGGTGAGTAGAAAACAGGATACACTTCAAAACCCAAGCGATTCCTTTCACGTTGACCGATGTTAAACTCTAACTTAAGTATCTTTGAGACACTTACCACTCTGCTGCGAGCCAACGGGGCCAACGTTTAATCCTGGTAAAACCTTATAAAATACAGTTAAGGACATTTTCAGGCTTAAAGGTTTGCCCCGTTGGACCACAGTGAGACAGCGACAGACAGTGTCCCGAGGGGCTGTTGCTATGAACAGTCACGCTGATGCAAACCAGCCCGTTAAAAAGACAAATCCTGCGCCGCTCTTTGGTAAAATGGGACGTCGGTCTCAAATACAGTTGACATGCTGGAACATGGCGTTAGGGAAAACTCGTCAGGCTGCGCTGGGTATTTCCACAACAGTTGAGATGATTGAAGTGCCTCCCCGTTTTTCCACCCGCTCCTCATGTAGCACGTAGGTACGTTCCAGCCTTTTCTCCAAACTGGACGCTCCATCTCTCCATCAGGGGTTATATGGGAGTCAAGGGGGACAAATACACACCCGCTCCAGGCCACATCAGTCTGCCACTATTTTCACTGCTTTTTCGTAGTGTTACCGATCAACCCCCCCCCCCCTTTTTTTAGGCTTATCTGTGTTTTAAAAACAGTAAAGTGTGTCAATTAATATTTTAGATGTGACATATGGGTATTAAGCCTTAAAAACAACCAAATTTTGCGTTTTTGTCCCCCATCGCTGGCATTGAGCTCCTGGTGCGGAGACAAGGCGGGTACCAACTCTAACGCCGAAACTGAATACTGTGCAGACGCCATCCCCGTCCCTTGCGTCCCACCTGCGTGATGATGTCCTGGGCCGTGCTGCAGCGCGGGGCCTTGATCACCGTGTGCGGCTGCTCCGGGGAGACGTCGTGGACCTGGACGAAGAACATCTCGTCCTCCGCTCCCTCTCTCCCCGCCGGCGTCGCCTCCTCGTCCCCCTCCGCCGCCGCGTTCTTCTCATTACAGTTCTGGAAAAATGGTGGCGTGATTAAAACCTTTTTCCACTCGGAAGTTCCCCAAATTCTAATTGCATTGTAAACTTATTTCGTTTTGTTTTTTTTCCACAACATTAACAGGACCGTTATTACAACTACTAGAGAGTGAACGCACATGCTTTTACTAAAATAACCACTGCGTCATGCATAAAGTATAATATTACAAGTGGTTTAAGTCAGTTGGTTAAAGTATGCACATGATGGGTAAAAATGACTTGGGTGATTCTCGCTCTGTATAACAATATTTGCTTGGTAATAATGTGAAATAGAAGTTCCTCAAGTAGAATGTTTTTGATCTAAACTATTCCCAAGCGTTGTTTACCTCCTCCCTGGTCCGGAGGCAGAGCCGTCCCACCGCGCCCTCCTCGGCGTTCCAGCTGCTCACCACCCGCACCACCTCCTCCTCGGCCGCCAGGGGGCGCTGCTGAGCACCGCGCCCCTTGGACAGCGGCAGCTTCTCCTCGCACAGGAAGTGGTCGGAGGCGGCACTTCCTGTGGATGAGAAGATCTGGGGGGGGGATAAATACTTTATTCATCCCTGGAGGGAAGTGACAGTGTCACGGCAGCTCATATAAAAAAATGTCCATATGCAAAACCACCCACGGACGACTTGATAAACCCCAAAATATGAACGAAAAAAATACTTATAACCTCAGAGAAATTTGACCAAACCAGAAAAATCAACGGGGGGATGTATGGATCGACTGGGAGGCACTGACCAGGTCCAGCAGCTGCTTGGCCGTGGTCCTCTCCCCGACGCTGAACACGGTGAAGGGTTCTGGGCCCGGGGCTCCGTGCACCGTCACGCGCTGCACCACCTGCACACGGACCACATTTAGGACGGAGCATGAGGCCTCACGAGGTAGGACACTCTGCAGAATGAATATATATGTATATGTCCTTTATTTCTGCTTTTACATTTCAAGTCGTTACCACAAAGGGCTATTGTTTCTTGAATATTAGTTTATATATATTTTCCATTTTTATTACTTATTGTGAGCTGTAGTTTCACAATCTCTATTCTTTTTATCTCTGTCACAAGGGTCCTCGGGTCCCCAATCTCACTTTGTGTGCAAATAGTAGAATAATATTAAATGAAATAAAAATTAAATACAACAAAACTTTTTTTTATGATTACATTTTGATTTCTTTTAATTCCTTTAATTTAAACATGTTTATAATATACTGGAAAATTCTGCACGCAAATTAATTTTACATCAGAATGCCTAGTTAATCCACCGATTTTTATCAAATGTTTTCTGAATATGAAAGTGAATAAAATGGCTTTTTTTATATTACTTTTTTTTTTAAATTAAATGTATATATTTGTATTTATCTATATTCATTCATCTAATTGGTATTTTTAATTAATTATCCAGACACAGACAATTAATTCCATTATATAATTGTAGAACCCAGAGTCGCGATAGTGGCGCCGCCCATGCGAGCGCCTCGTGCCGATCACGCACATTTTAGTATTTTGAGAGCTTCTTGTGCATAATCACCAGGTGGCGCGACGCTTCACTGCAACTACGTATGTGACAAATGAACCTCTTGAAGGCCTCCATATACTGCTACGCCTCATTACTGTCTCTTTACCATGGAGGATGGAGTCGTGCCCCCTGCTGGTGCCTCCTCCGTCCTGCGGATGTGGATGAACAGACTGGAAACCTCCAGCGGCTCGTTGTGCTGCGTCCTCAGCTGGACGTGTCTATAACCTGGAACACACAGAGCACTGTTCGGATTCTTCATTCTTAACTGCGAGGCTGAATTATCTGTATTTATACTGTATTATATTGTGGGTTTTTTTATTTCAAAGTGCAAAAAGTATTTAAAAGATTATATTCCAAAGTAAAAATACTTAAACAATACAACAACATTTCTATTGTTTTCTTGATTAAATTAATTGTATTACATGTTTATTATTACACTTATCCCACTCGAGCACCTGCCTCATTGGCCCCACCCCACCATCCAAGGACCACACCCACATTTCTTGAGGGCCCTTAGGGGCAGGGTCTTATGGGGCCCCACTCCGCCATCCCAGGACCACACCCACCTGTCTTATGGGGCCTTGGGGGCGGGTTCTCTGGGCCCCCACCCACCTGTCTTGAGCACCCTTAGGGGGCAGGTTCCTCTGGTCCCCCCACCCAAGCACCCCACCCACCTGTCTTGAGGGCCCTTAGGGGCAGGGTCCTCTGGGCCGTGGTCTGGGAGCTGTTGTTCTCCACCACGCTGAGTCGCAGGAAGCAGATGTCCTGGAAGTGAACGCTGAACTGGAAGCGCTCGCTCCACAGCGGGTTGAGCGCGTTGCGGTGAACCGGCTTGGAGCGGAAGCGCACGCCGTCCCCCGCCGCCCCCAGCACCTCCACCTCCACGCAGGGACTGGAGCCCGAGCCCGAGCCCGGACACACGTTCTGACCGGAGAGAATCTGGAGGAGGAGAGGAGGAATTCATTAAGGTGTTTGAGGGCACGTCAAGAAAGGGATGAGGAGAAATCGTAAATGATGGGGGGAGGGGTGGGTGGGATGGAAGAGAGAAGGCGTTGGATTCACTATCCCGGGGAGGGAAGTAAGAGAGGAAGTTTCCATGTGCGAACATCATGTAAATGGGAAAAGAATATTCCCTGGTCATGTGACGTAGATCTGAGTGATTTACCTGTGAAGCAGAGACAAAGAGATTACATCTCCCCCTTTGCTCTGCTTGTCTCTCTCTCCCTCTCTCTCATAAACTGCATCTCATAGTAATAGGTAGATTGATCGGTGGATGATAGATAGAAATGTCAATACGGAAAATGTGGAAACAAAAAACCTGACGGTTAACTGTACCTAATAAAAAAAAAGCAAGAATTTTCCAAAATACACTTAATCTAATGATGAACAACAGGCACATTAATATCATAGACAAAATAGCAATTTTGGATGTTGGAAAACAGTTTTGCAGTTTTGAAAGGAATTCTGGGACTTTGGGTGTAATCCACCCAACTCGTACGTGCTGCTAGTAAACTGGAGAACATTTGCTGGATTTACTTCACAACTGGCAACCGGTGGAAGGACACCGAGCAAATTATGGTTTTATTGGGAATGTGTGTGTGTGTGTGTGTGTCGTAGATCTTTGTGGGTTTATAGGTGAGCATTTATCCACAACAGGTTATTAAAAAAGTAGATACAGGATTACGTACGGTTTATAAACCTGGATACGAGAAATAAAATAAAGATAAAAAATGTCCTGGATAATAGCGATGGTTTATCTGTGTTGTGGGACGTGGTGTAGTGGGTAGTGGCCCCCCTTATATATTATCATATGAATTCCTGAGTGGAACCCCCTCATATATTATTATATTATATATGAATTTCCGATTGGACCCCCTTATATATTATATTGTTATAACCATTTTGTTTTGCACACTGTGTTTTGCACACATTGTGTTCACAAATATCTACATATCTATAAGATAAAAAACACATTGTGTTTTTTATCTTATAGATATCTTATAGATATGTATATTTGTGAACACAATGTCCTATTTTTGATGAGAGCTGCTGTGATCCATCTCTCCTTCGTTCCTCCCTCTATCCATCTATCCTTTCCTCCTTCTATCCATCCATCCCTCCCTCCCTCCCTCACCGTCAGCCAGTATGTTGCAGGGCTCATGGAGTCCTGGTCTCTGTCCTGGGGGCTGAAGTGCTGGTACAGGGGACACGCCCGATCCCACAGAACGGGAGGTTTCAGGACGTAGCCACAGCCGCCGTTGGCCTCGAACAACGCCGCGTTCAGCTGCATCGGAAGGTCTGGAGAGAGAGAGAGAGAGAGAATCCCGTTTACATGATGTTCACACACAGAAACATTTCCTTTCAGTCACTCTCCTCTCTTCCTCCTTCTCTTTCTCCTTCCCTCGCGACCCCTCCCTTCTCTCCCTCCTCTCCTCCATTCTCGCTGCCCTTTTTTCTTTTTTTTTTTTACTTACTTACTTCCTATCTCCGTCTCTCCGTCCTCTCCGTCCCTCCTGTCCTCCCCTCGCTGTCCTCTCCCTTCCTTCTTCCCTCGCCTCCCTCCCTCTCCTCCTCCGTCGCTCCTCTCACCCGACGCCTTCTCAACGTCTTCCAGAGCCAGAGGGATTTTGCATCTTTAATGGAGCCACGGCCTTGTTGCATGAGGCCACCGGTAGCAGCCTCTTGATTTTAAGCATCATAATGACTTTCAACATTGTTTATTGTATTGTTTAACAGGCTTGTAAAGTACGGGGGCCAACAACCCCCCTGGCGGGGTGATCAGGGGCTTGTTTTGCCACAATGACCGACTGGCTGCACACCGTCCCGCTCGCCACGGTGAGGTGGCGCCGCCGGCTGGTGTCGGAATGAACACGCAGACGGCGCGAAAAAAAACAGGGACGTGAAACCAGGCGGAGAAGGGGCTGCCGGCGGCAACGCTCGTTATTAACAGATCGCCGGCGATCATGCGGAAGCAGCCGACAGCCGACCGATGCGACCCGACCACTCGGGAGTCGCGCGTTCCACGGCCGAACGGGCCACTTCAATCCCTCTTTTTTTTAAGAAGAGTCCTCATTCGGATCTTGGATCTCGACGGTTGCAGAACCTTCCCCCGAGGTCCGGACCAATGAGGCTCCACCGAACACGGATGGACTTAAACGGTCCCCAAAAATATGTTTTATAGACAAGAAAGAAAGGGTTCTACTGTGTGTGTGTGTGCGCGCGGGAGGAGAAGCTACAGGAAGCACGGGAACGGTAGGGAAAGAGAATAGGAACAGATAAAAAAGAAAAGGGAGCGTAGGGTCAGTGGAGGGTAAAAAAAAAAAATATGACAGGATGAGAGAGAGAAAGAGGAGGGGGCGTCGTTAGATTTAATGACTTCCTCCAGAGCATCATGTCTGTTAGAGTTCAGAGAGTCAAGAGAGATAAACAGAACTAGTAATGATGGAGGAGGAGGGAGAGAGAGAGAAAATACAGAGGGGGGAGAGAGAGGATGAAGAAGGGAACAAGAAATGAAGAAGCAAACAGAAAAGGAGAAGAAGAAAAGGGCAGGAAAAAAAGAGGAGTAGAGCAAGAAGGAGAAACAGAAGAGGAGGAGGAGGAGGATCAGCGTGAGGGCGTCGGGCTGCACGTTACCCAATTAAATGCACTGAGACCGGACGTTCATTGGACCCGAGTTTAGAACGAGTCTCGTTTGAGATCAACAAACGAACAAATGTTTGGTTTTTCAGTAGTATCCGCTCCGCATGTGGATCGAGTTGGATGAAATTTCAGCCATTAGATCCTCGTGACAAAGCGGTTTGAACGACACCTCCACCGCGTTTGTGTGTTACGCCAAAGTGTTTTTTTCCCCAGATAGTTTAAAATTCAAAGAATTTTTCCTCTTACAATAACAAAAAGGGGTTGCCAAAACAAGTCCTGTGGGCTGGAGCCCTAATAACATAATTAATCACAGTAAATACATGATTAATTAGATATATTTTTTTAAATAGATAAATATATCAAAATATATTTTTCTTCCTCATTAATTAAAACAGCAGCTGACATTCCACCTGCCCCCACCCACCCTCCCTTACCGTCTGTCTGGTAGTTGAGCGCCACCAGCTGGATGCCGTGCAGCCAGAAGGGCAGGGGGTTGGGGTTGGCGGAGTCGATGCGGGTGGCGGCGGGGTACGTGCGCAGCAGCTGGCCGCCCGTGTGCTGGATCAGCTTGTGCGGGTAGCGGCGGCACAGGCGCTTGGCGGCGTTCTCGTTCACCGACGAGATGTGGTAGCACTTGGGCGTCCGGATGATGGAGCTCAGGGAGGCGGTGGCGGCGGCGGCACTGGCGGCCACGGGGGCGGAGGCGGAGGACGGCGTGGAGGAGGCTGTGGCGAGGGCGGAGCAGGGCGGGGGGTGGGAGCCGGGCAGGGGGGAGGTCTGCTGCTCCTCCCAGCTCAGACGGAGGCACTCTGCTCCTCCTGGAGGGTGAACGCAAAATCAAGTATTGATATTCAGATTATATTGTATTAGTTGGATAATAACCCAAATGTAGGTGTGTGTGCATATAGTTTACAACACAGCAACATTGATAGCACACATTTAGGGTCCTCATAATCTCGTTACTAATCTTAGAACACTGTCAATGCTGACCTCACCAGGGGTCCTCACTGAAGCCACACACATAGGCTCCACTACCTTACTGTACTGTATGTAGCATACTGTACCGCATACTGTGTCACTGTTCTGGGTTGTTCGGTGATACCGTATTGCTGCGCCGTACTGTTGTATACTGTGCTGTATTATCCCACAAACACTACCTCACCTTATTCACATGCCACTTTAACGCACATATCTGTATATACATAATTGCCTATCTCATATACATAAGCCTATTCCATTTTATTCTATATAATAATTTTATTCTATAAGTATTCAAATTACTGTATTACGTTTTAGGAATCAGTTAGTTGGTCTATTAGAAAGAAATTTTCCTAGGACATATTGTGTATTTACACCGGGTGCTTGGAATTACATTTCACTGCATATATGTATGAAAGTATGTATATGTATGTGACGAACAAACCTCTTGAATCTTGAACACTAGATAGCGGCGCACCATCGAAAATACAATGAAACGTTAATAACAGTAAATAAGTTCTAGTCAGTTGCGCGAGAGTTCTTGTTTTTATCTGGTGAGTAGTTGGCTACGTTGTCGCGGAATCATTTTCTGGCTTTTAAAACTAGGTACACTAGTTATAAAAGCATACTAGTCAGGGAGGTCAGGGTCTTACGGTAGGTGGTGGTGGGCGGGTGTGGTGGGGTGTGAGAGTGGGTGTCCAGTCTGAGGCTTCTCCCACTGGGTCAAAGGAGTGTGTGTGTGTGTGTGTGTGTGTGTGTGTGTGTGTGTGTGTGTGTGTGTGTGTGTGTGCGTGTGTGTGTGTACCAAATGCTACAGGGGAACATTAAATTTTCTATTTTAAAAATGTGTATTATTATCACTAGCATCAGTACCATTATCCTATTATTATTCGTATTATTAGTATCATGATGATGTCATTATTTTCCACTCCCATGCTGCTACTGCGCTGTTGTTTTGTACTATTTATAGTTCGGTTCACTTCTGTTCATAGATGTAACATGTACTTTATTCAAATCTTTTTTTTACACTTGTATTTCTCTGACAACTCCTGCTGCTGTAGCCGAATTTCCCTAAATCATCGATCATCTTGCCTATGAATGTGATAGTTCAAATCTATAAACTTGAAATTTGTATGATATATTGTTTTACTATATCAAATTATAACATTCTTTTTGCATATACCTGGAACGTGTCCGCCTCATTTGACCCGTCAAATGAGCCTTGAAAAAACGTCTGAGGCCGGTAACACTTGGTTTGTGTGTGTGTGTGTGTGTGTGTGTGTGTGTGTGTGTGTGTGTGTGTGTGTGTGTGTGTGTGTGTGTGTGTGTGTGTGTGTGTGTGTGTGTGTGTGTGTGTACCTTTCCCAGGGGTGCGGCCCTGGGCCACACCCTCCCCCGGAAAGCCGCTGCGGGCGGGTGCACTATAGAATATGGACTTCCTGCCCTTCCCCCGGTCCTTCCCCCTCCCAGAGCCGGCGGGGGACAGCGTGGACAGACCTGGACACACACACACACACACACACACACAGGAAAGGAGAAGTAACAGTTAGAAATTACATTTATTTGAATATATTCTAAATACCTCCCTCTCTCTCTCTCTCTCTGCATATTTATAACCCCACTCTACTTATCTTCCTCTCCTTTCCTCTCTCTCTCCTTTTCTTTCCCTCCCTTATCTTCCAGATCCATCTTTCGCTTCATTCTTTGCCTTCTCCATATCTCATCTCTCTCTCCCCCCCTCATCACTCTCACTCTCTCTGCCGCCCCCCCTCTCCCATTCTCTCCCTCCCTCCACCTCGTTACCCCCCCCCCCCCGTCACCCTACCCCTCCCTTCCGACCTCTGTCTCACCCGCCCGCTCCATCTCTTCACCTCCTGACCCTCTCTCCCCCCGTCCCGCCCTCTCTCCCCCGCCCCCATTCCTCCCTACCCCCCGACCCCACTCTCCCACCCGTTTGTCTGAATCATCAAATCACTGAAGCCACATCAGATACAGCGTGGGGGGTTTATCAGGGGGGATGTCAAAACGAGGAGGAGGAGGAGGGCGGATGAGAAGAGGAGGATATTCAAGGGAAAAAACGGGAAACTATTTAAGGAGCCAGGATTGATTGAAAAATCTGACCACTGGAAATGCAGAAGGCCACAGGAAGCAAATTTGGATAAAACAGTGTCCTGAGCAGCATGGCATCGGCATCCCTTTCAAAAAAGTTTTGTTTTATGTTGTATCTTACATCTATCTTAACGTATGCCATCTGATCTTATTATTATATTGTATCTCATCCCATATCTTATCCAATATATTATCATACTGTATATCTTATCCAGTATCATTATCCTGTATCTTATCCTATAGCATATCTTATCCTATATCTTATCATCATATATCTTAGCATCTGAATGAGAGACAGACAGAGCGGTACAGACAGACAGACAGGTAGAGGTCCTACCGGGGAACTTGACGGCCTGGCAGTAGATGATGAGGTCAGAAAGCTCCTGAGCGATCTGTCGACTCTCCTTCTCGTTTTGGGGAAGATAGAACTCCTCCCCCAGCTCCATGTCAAACACCTACACACACACACAAACAAATTAAGTTTATATTATTTAATACCCTAACCCTAAATAGAATTATAACAACAACTACAACATTATTATTATTATTATTGATATGATTAGTATTGTTAATATAATAATAATCAAGAAACCCTAATTAATACTTATAATATATTTTATACATAATATATATGTTTATATAATATAATTTGTGTTTTTTTATAACTATAAATTATTGATTATGATCTAATTCATAGTTTAATTTCCCGTCCAAACAATAGATTCTTTCCATAACCTTTCCCTCGCCAATCAAAGGAAAAAATAAAATAAAACTCTTGGACCTGAAACGTATCTGAACAACAGCTATTTTTTAGAAAGTAAAGTATTAAAAGACCAGAGAGTAAAAGTCCCGTTTCCGTGTTTTGGCTCACAGTTGGAGCTCTGGGCAGGTGCTAAGGGCCCACGCGGTGGATGAGGTTGTACGTCCCGCGCCCGAGCGTCCTCCTACCTTTCCTTTGCTCTGCGTGGTGCTGTCCGACTTCTTCATCCTCTTGGGCGCCTCGTCGGCGGGCGCTTCCTCCTTGTCCGTGGGGCTCTTCCCCTCCGCCTTGTCGTCCAGGATGTTGTCTAAACAGACCATAATATGCATGAGACTCTGGACGCCCCGGAACAACACCAACCCTGCTCCAAAACGCGGAAAAAAACCATGGTGGGAACGGGCTTGAGGCGGCGGCGTCCAGATATAAATGTGTCTTTAACTTTCTCTTCTATCTCTCTTTCATTTAATTTGTCCCCTTATCATTATTATTATTATTATTATTATTATTAATTATTATTATTATTATTATCATTTGTTAACCACCAGTCTCTACTTATCTTCCTCTCCTTTCCTTCCTCTCTCTCTCTCTCCTTTTCCTTCCAATAATTATTATAAAGGACGATTTTTTCTTTTCATTGTAGTCGCAAACAGTGATATTTATCGTCAAACAGCAGCCCCCAAAGGAGGTCGTAGGAACCACACCAACATTGAGGATTGGGTGGTCTTGTCCGTGGCAGCAGAGGGGGTTGTTTGGTGGATGAATGTTCATCAAACTAAAATTTAACCGGTTTGGGGATGAAAGCGGAGTGGTTGAGGGGGCGGAGCCTATGAGCAGAGGGATGAGGGGCGTGTCCATAATCGGAGAATTTGGAGGAGCGGACTTCCTCACCCTAACCCAGCTGGACTCATTTTTCAAATGCGATGCAATTTGCCGCACCCGCCTAAAAATCTGACATCGTCCGCAAACTTGAACGTGTCATCACGTGAGGGAGACGTGAAAACGTTAAAAAAAGGGCTTTTTTTTTTTTTTCTTTTACCCGCGAAATTTAAATGCTTACATTTTTTCCCTGTATTTTTGCCCCTTTTTGGCTGAAAAAAAAGGAAAAAATAATAAAAATACAATTTCAAACACTCGTCTCTATCAGCCCAAAATTAGAAATCCACGAAAAATTTGAAGCCATATGAAACGAACGATGGTTTTGGTGACGTGTAAGGTCTTAAATGGAACGATGCATCAGACGACAAGTGTAGTGTTTTCCCTCCACACTCCCTTTGACGTGAGTGAACTTTTTTTTTATTTTGAACTTTTATTCAATCCGCATTCCCCGCTTGACTTTGGGTCGTTATCCTCCACTTCCCACGGGAGGAAGCCGCCCAGCTGCTCGGGACCAGTCAAACAAACAGCCTCAGCGGGGGCAGAATGTCCAACCTCATTTTGTTTAGTCAGCGGTTTCCTACATATCTGCGCTGCCAGTTCCCTGACTGGGGGGACGTTCCCAAGCAGCATTTCAAAGCCATTTCAGACACTTGACACTTCCTGCAAAGCGTAAACACACATGCACGCGCACACACACACACACACACACACACACACACACACACGCTTTTTATTCTGTAGTAATTCTTATCTTATTTTTTCATGGCCGCTGGAGAACTACTCTCTGATTTTGAAGCCAAACACTCAGCTTGACGCCCAATGATCCACAGTAAAACGCCTTGGTTTTGGTCAAAGGTTAAAGGTCGAGGTTGGGGTGTTTTAGCATGACTTGGGGTGGTTTGTAATGTTTTGTAATGTTTCTGGGGGTTTTAGCGTGGTTTCTGTGTTTTGGGATTCTTTGCGGTGTTTTGGGGTGCTTTAGGGATGGTTTGGCTTTCGGTGGCACAGGTTGTTTTTGGGGTGGTTTGGCTGGCTTGGGAAGTGTGGGATGTTTTTGGGTGGTGTGGGTGGGTGTTCTGGGCGGGGGAGCTCGGGTGGTTTCCCTGCTCTGCAGCGCTGCTCTGGGGCAACGTGGGGGCCTGAGAACCCAGATGTTTGCTTTGTTTTGATTTCCCCAAAGAGAAGAGCAGCCACCGAGAGGTCACCACCAAAGGCAGCCCTGGGTGGAGAAGGGGTTTTGGACACGGCTGTGGACGTGGAAGAAGAAAGTTCACTCTGCCGTTGCAATATTCAAGCACAAACCAGAAACCGTGGGGGAGGTAAGGATTGTCACGCAGGCCAGCTGACAGACCATGCACACACAGCAGGAAGCTTAGCTTAGCACCACAAACTGTCCAAACGGCAGCAGTCTGAATCTGGGTAATTGCATTTTCGACGACAAAGCAAATAAGCACGATGAAAAGATGAGGGGACGGCAAGCAAATGTTGTGATTTACATGGTGGCCACACAACCAAATGCATAGCTGCGGCAATCCGGGAGGTGGCGTCACGTTGTGGTAAAGTAGAGGTTTAACTATCTGAGCAAAGTCTCAGAAGAGATAAATAAGATAAGAGAGTCATGTGGGTCATATAAGGTGGCATAGACAAAGTCAGGACTCGGGCCTTTCCGTCTATTACATTTACCTTACTCACAATTCCGGGATTTGTTTCGCCCGAAAAGTCAAGGTTTATCGCATTTTCAGTAATTCTGTAAAAGCGACTGGCATCGTCCTTCGAACTGGAAAACGTCTTCCAATCCCGTTAAAAACCCGTCATCTTAGTCATTTAAAGGAGAAAACATTTCAGTAACTGGTTCAAGCGTCCTGGTACGTCGAGATAAACTTTGACCTTTGGGCCGAAAAAGTCCCCCCGCCAACTCAGGGCTCCCGTGTTTCACTAAATGCCTGGACGGGAACGAGTCACAAGTGGTTGGTTTGGTTTGGTCACGAGGATTTCTAGTAATAAGGTTATTTTGGCTTGAAGATTTGTCGTGACTCTTTCACGTTACAGTACAACGTTCTATGCACAGGTCACAAAAAGCCGCTGTTGCACAAGCTTAGAGAAATAGAAACTTTTCTCAGATTTCCGGCCAACGGACCTTTGCTTTCCTCTTTGTTCGACAAGCAGTAGTGGGACCCTACGAGGGATTAATATATGAAAATACTAATTAAGGGTTATCATTAGGAACAACTTGAATTGAGGCTAATTGCTTTGGAGGCATAATGCGGAGCGAATCATAGGGCTGGGCGATACTGACAAAATCAATTGTCACAATATTCTTTTACCTTGACATTGATTATTTCACCAAACTCCATTACTTCAATGTGACGCAGGCTTAAAGACAACGTTTACCAACGTCGCGATATTACAGTAACTTAAAATCCCGGAAGATATCTAGTGTCATATCGCAACGTCCTCATTATAACAATATATCACCCAGCCCTAACCGAATCAGGTGAAGTGGAAAGTAAAAATGGAAAGTTTTAAATGAAATGGAATCATTTCCAACCGCTACTGCTCTACACTTTACGTCAACAGAGGAAAGCCTGGGTCCACAGCAGTGTGCAGTTACCTTCCAGGCCATAGGAGGCAGTAGAGGCCATGAGGACGTCGGCTAAATAGGAAAAGAATCGAGATAGAAAGAAAGAAAAGGAGAAGGGGGTGAGCAGGGACAGAACGAACGACAGATCCCAGATCTGATCAAAGGGTTAAAAGGCTCGAAAACAGTGGAAAAAGGTGAGAGGAGGAAACTACGCCCCCTGGTGGGCAACTACGACGGAAGTTTGCGCAAACCTTCACGTGAAAGTTTTGAAATAAAAATGATAAAATGGACATTTTGACGGAAATTAAAATGGTTTGAATCAAAATCTCGAAATAAAAAATGTGAAGTAATTTCACTTTGATATTAAAAAAATTTAATAAAATCTTTCGAAATTTCCGCAAATTAATTTATAATTGATATTAGATTGAATCTGTGGTACGACTAAAGGCATAGAAACACGCCTACCGTCAGACAGAGACTCGTAGTCGTAGTCGTACTCGTCTTCCTCCTCCTCCTCCTCTTCGTGGTTGCTCGGCGACGTAACCGCGGGCGACCCGTTGCTAGCCTGAGCCTGCATGTGGGCAAGCTGGTGAGCCTGAGAAAGAAAGGGATATTAGATGAATGGAGGGATGGATGGATGGATCATGAAAGATGAAAATATAGATGGAAAGATACAGATAAAAAATATAAAAACTAAAGAAAATATGAATGAATGAAAGAAAGAATAAATAAATGAGAGAAAGGAAAAAATAAATAAATGCCTGACAAAAATAAACAATAAATGACATGAAATAAAATGCATGAATGCAAGAAAGAAAGAAAGAATGAACGATGCATATTTGCTCATGAGGATCTGAGACACCATTGGGAGTGCGTGTGTGTGTGCATGTGAGTATGTGTGTGTGTGTGTGTGTGTGTGTGTGTGTGTGTGTGTGTGTGTGTGTGTGTGTGTGTGTGTGTGTGTGTGTGTGTGTGTGTGTGCGCATGCGCGTGTCTGCGGACCTTCTGCTTGAGGATATCCACGGGCGCCTGGTGGGCCTTCAGCTTCTTGTTCTTCAGCAGGATCCTCCCACGGAGCTGCATGGGAGACGGCAGCAGGGGGTCGTCGCTGAAGTCGCTCTCAAACAGGAACCGCGTCACCAGGCGCTCCCCAAACACCGACTAGAGATAAGATGAGACATAAGATGACACCTTAACTATAGGGGTGTAATTGTGTAGTATTCAGGAAATGCAGTTTCGTAGTAAATTGTATTTCGATTTTTAGAAAAAGGATCAGAATCTATGAATGTGTGTCCGTGCCCAAGCATTTTTGCCCGGAAAGGCGTGGCGGACCCCGCCTCCCATCGCAGATAGTGGAGCGCAGGCGTAGCGCAAATACGTGGAATGGCTCATAACATGCCTGCTAAACAAAGTATTAAATATGGGATCATTTGTCTCACGGATTACCACTTTAAATCCTGCTTCATAATGGCCCAGATGCTTCCCAGGGTCCGTCCTACCTTGAAGATGTCGGCCATCTTGCGCTGCTGCGGCAGGGAGCAGTGGTTCTCTATGGACAGGATGACCGGCATGTCCGAGGTCACGAAGGCGGAGCGGTGGACGGCTTCCACCACATCCTGAGGAATCATGGGAAAAACATGGAAAATAAAATGGTGTGAAGGTGAATGCAGTGAAGGTAACTTCATTGTTATAAACTATACTTGACTACACCTACTATACTGCACCCATTATTTTGAATTCGAACTCCAAATTATCAAAATTCTTCTATATTTAATGATCTTCATATGTGAATAAAAGTCTTTATTTCGGGACCTTGAAGGGTATCTTGGTGGTCAGGGTGTGTCCGTGGTAGATCACCGGCATGCCGTCGTCTCCGTCCCAGCAGTCCAGCTCCACGCTCCTGCAGCCCTGCAGCAGCACCTGCGTTACCACGGAAACCGGGGACATCTTTTATTGATTTGGTGAATCAAAAATAGTGGTCTTTGTTAAAAATTTAAAAATGAAGATATAAAATAAAAGTAAGTATTTAAAAATCATCAAAAATATCAAAATATTAATACAAATTACTATATACTCAAATATATAATAATATACTTAATATAATAAAATGAGAAACAAACACATTTTTTTTTATTTTAACTCTAAGAGAAATGTTTTTTTTTAAGAAATATGAGACTTAATGTAGAATAAAGTTATCATTGCTGTGTCAGCCACTGTAGACACAACGTTAAATGGTATACAATAAAAAAAAAAAATATATATATATATATATAATAATAATAATAATAGTAACAATAATAATAATAATAATAATAATAGGAAGAAGAATAACAATAATTAAAACAGTGATAATAATAGCAATAATAATAATAATAATAATAATAATAATAATAAGAGGCACCTGGCTGTAGAGCTCCACGGAGGACTCCCCCTTGAGCTGGTGTCCCGTCAGGTAGGTGTTGTGGGACGACTCGATGTAGTAATAGGACAGAGGATGCTGCAGGTCCTCAGGGGACACCTGGGACTCCTCGTTCCGGGACACTAAGTTCTCCTTGTCCATCAGGAACCTGGAAGGTCATCACAGGGGCGTTTGAAAACTGCAGGAATACTGGTGAATAGAAGACATTTATCTGTTTTAAGTTGAAATGGGTTGGATGGATGCAGCCAACACATCACTAGATTATACACTTTATTATATACTTAACTACACATCTATCATTATTGATACCGCTGCCTTCACTGGACATTCTGTACTGCTGCTGTGGTGCCCATTGCACATTATAGTTAAAGTTTAAATGTTTACATATTTGTTTGAAGAAACGGCGCCTCCGCCTTTACAAGTGGAACGAACAAACATCAAATAGGTGTAACTGCGGTGACTAGTCTACGAATTCCAACGAATTCCACCATATTGTTGGAATTTTCCAAAACCCAAATATTTTGGAAAACTCATTTTGACGCCGGTATTTTCAGACGGATTGGAAACGACGAACATTCCAACACAATGTTTCACCCTTTAACGGTGATGGATACTTCTGTTGTTTTTCCAAAACTACTGGATATTTAACAGCGAGTGAAGCCACACGTTTTTTCGAGTCACGCACCGGTGTCAAAATAAGTTTCCAAAGCGCACATATCCCACATTAACATGTCCTTGGTGGGAATGGTCGGGGTCGAGCTTCCACCCAAACAGACGAACCATTTCCCTGGGAAACACTTAAATCACAGAGGGTTGGACATGTTCAGTCTTCTCCATACTGTGGTTACTGACCTGGCGAAGCCCTCAAAGGACATCCAGCCCATCTGCCGCATGCTGGACGAAGGCTCGAATTTCTGACGGAAACAATACAACAAAGGTCAAATCTGATCAGCTGACGGATCCGCTCAGGCCGCTCCCCTCCTCCCGCTCTGCCTCATACCTCAATGGGTGCAAACCTGAGGTCCGGGGCCCACCGAAGAGCCAATGAGGCCGTTCTTGTTCTTTCATAAATATTTCAAATTTGAGCCACTTTAGTCACTGCAAACATTTTACATTATCCCTGACCATTTTTCTGACGATAGCTCAGCTAATATTGTATTTCTGGGGAAAATTCCAACCATGTGGTGAGAACCCTGGTCACTCCCACAATTAAGGTTGGGCATATTCTGTCAGATTCAATATAAAATCTGGAAAATGTAACCGTAAATTATGTAACAAAAAAATATGTGCTACCAACGCCGTCTCCGGGACCATATTGTTGGGATCTCTAATAATAATAATGTGTGGGCTGGCTATTAAACGGGCTAAAATGTCATTTAAATTGAGTCCTTTCATTTCCCAATTTGCCCAAAACATTTGTCAGGTGTTGAAGCCAATTTCCGGAAATGCATTCAACTGCAGTTCAGCTAAAGACCACTAGATGGAGCGTCAGAACTCCTCACACTGAATGGAAGTGAATGGAAAAAGGAGACGATTCTCCATAGAAATGCAAAGTCAATGGATTTCAGGTTCTCAATATCTAAGTTTACCTCTTCCAATGGATGTCTGGTGGTGATTTAGAAAATAAGTGTTCCACAAAGAGGATATTAATGCTTAAAGAGAATAATTTGGGTATGTTTGGGAATATTAGATATTTGGGATGTAGTTGCCTTGATTGGAAGGTCTCTCATTAGCAATCGGGCAAGATGGACACGTCTCTTCCTCCTTGCAGTTGTCTGGTGGTTTAAACCCCCAATACTCAAATCTATAAAGCTCTGGCTCCCGTCCTGCCAAGACGGCGGTGAGCGTACAGCCGAACTCCAGGCTCCAAAATCGCAATTCTCTTGAGAAACCAACGGGTGACGCCACAGGCTGCACCTCCCATTTTTCCGATAACTCCGCACGGTCTCCCATCCAGTGACCCCTCGGCCCGCCCCCCTTCTGACCTGGATGATGCTGAGGACCTCGTCGTAGCTCAGGTGCTCCCTCTGGCAGTTGACCAGGAAGTCGTTGAGCTGAGGGAGGGCGAGGCCCAGGACGCCCAGCGAGGCGTTCTCCACGCCCGTCCCGTTGGCCACGATGCTGGCCGCCGCGATGGCGTCCGAGATCTGCTTCTGGTTTTCCGACATGTGCTGCCTGGTCCGGATGAACAGGCCCAGGTCCGAGCCGTTACGGGTCAACAGGTCTACGGAAAGAGAGAGAGATGGGTGAGGGATGAAATGAAGGGAGTGAGAAAGAGGAAGATGGGGGGGAGAGGGATGGAGAAGAAGACGAATAGTGTAAGTGTGTAATCTCAGGATACCTACAAAACCCAAAATCGGATATCTGAGTAACACATCAGGCATTTCTGGAAATAAACTGATCATTTGTGCATTATTGTCCAATTACACTAAACTGCGGGAGCTATATGTTTTAGTCACATTTTGATTCCTCAGTCCTTGCTAGAAGTAATGCAGTGGATAGGTCGGAGGAAGGAAGCACAACATGGTAACAATATCAATGTTGTGATTATAAGACTAGATATTGTCTGGGATTTTGATTATCGTAATATTGTAAAATGATCAATATTGAGAATTTCGCCAAAAACTATTGGGAGATTTGAGTTTTATTTTGTTGTCGCCAAGTCCTAGCTGTAAGAAGTAAATTCAATCGGTATTAGTTATCAGCCGATATCAGACACAAACACGTTTAGGACTCGGTATCAGTATCGGTATGAGTGAATCATTATCAGTGAATCGGTATCGGCTTCAGTGAATCGGTGAATTCGTATCGTATCAGCGAATTGGTATCGGTATTAGCAAATAGTATAAGTGTATTGTTATTGGTACCAGTGAATTGTTTTGGAAAATCGGTATCCGCAAATTGATATCGGTATTAGGGAATAGTATAAGTGAATTGTTATTACTATTAGGATCGTATCGGAACATCGGTATCAGTGAATCGATATCAGTGAATTTGTATCGTACTAGTGAATCGGCATCGGTGAATCGGTATCACTATCAGTGAATTGGAGAATGGGCATCGGTATCGTACCCAGTTCCGGCTGTAGCCCAGAGTCGCGGTCGTCGATGCGGAGGTTGGTGTAGAGCGGAGCAGATTCCGGACTGGAGCGGCTGACGGGGACGGCGAAGGTGTCGAACAGCTCCTTGAGGTCCTTTCTGCTGCGGATACTGGGGAGAGAAATAATCATTAAATCCTTTAAATCAATAAAGTGATGAATTTTCTAACTTTACTCAGGTTGTTATTTTGTTGGATCTGTGGAATATCAATATATTAATCAGTATAAATATAACTACAAGTAATAGAGCCTCATCCAGACCTTGTTCTTACCATAACAGTCTATAATACCATAACAAAAATAAACATTAAAATAGCTAAATAATGTAATGTAAATAATGGGGTGAGGTGAAATAATCACCAGCAAGCTTCATTATGGAGCAAAGTAAACTGATAGGAACTTTGAAAACCATCCCCTCACATAAAAGAGAAAATGTACTTGGTACAGCACAAATTATTTTCCTTATCAGGTTAAAGAGTTTCTCCTCATCTCCAGCTCCCAACTTCAAATTATGAAACATCAGAGAAACGGAAAAGTTATTTTTTTTAATCCTTTGGAATTTGTCTTTTGTGTGAGACATCACTGAGGTTTGTTGAAATTGTCTTATCTCTATTTGAGTCAGTCCACTGTTGATAAGAACTAAAAACGAAACAACGGGAAGAGAGTTAACAAAGAGACATGGTGTTTTCACTTGGCAAACACAGTTAAATCATTCAATAAATACAAATACAATGGATAAATATAATAAAAACATAATTAAAAACAATATATGAAATGTTAAATTAATATAAAAACGAATTGTAAAATGTTTTGCCTTCTCCTAGGAAACGTTCGAAAATGAAAATTCCAAGAAACAGTGAAGTTCTCGACCTCAAGTTATTTTGGTGTGCAAATATATCATGGTCATTACGGTAATAGCATTCCTCTTGAACTGGGATGCAGCCTGAATAACATACAGTATTACAGATGTGTTTCCTGAGTATTTGGTTTTATTTTCCTCGCTCCCACGACCCCTTAGCCATCCATCCCTCCATCTATCTCTCCATCTCATCCATCGGTCCATCCATGTATCTCTCCACCCATCTCTCCATCTCTCCATCCATCCATCCATCCCTACCTGAAGGACTTGAAGAGCTCGACGAACTCGATGAAGCTCATGGTGCTGTCGGAGATCATGATGTTCTGGAAACCCCTGAAACAGCCTTTACCTCTTCCATGCCAGGACCTGCTGCTCCAGGCCCTAGAATGGGGAGAGCGGGAAGGGGAGAGAGGGAAGAGAGAGAGAGAGAGAAAGAGAAAGGAATGGGGGAGAGAAGGATGGAGGAAAATTACAACAAGGTGGGAGAAATGGAGATTTGGATAATGTTTATATTATCATTATCAGTTATTATCAGTCTATTCATCCATCCGTCAATCTTCCTGTTGATCTATCCATCCATCCATATCCCTTTCTCCCTCCCTCTATCACTCGATGAATCTGCCATTCTGTCGATCGATCTATCTGTCCATTAATCTATCTGTTTGTTGATCTATCTATCTATCGATCTATTGTATCTCCCTTTAGTACCTATTCTTAGTATCTATCTACAGTATCTATCTATCTACAATATCTATCCATCTATCTACAGTATCTATCCATCTATCTATCTGTCTATCGATCTGTCTGTCTGTCTATCTATCTATCTATCTACAGTATCCATCTATCTATCTCTCTATCCATCTATCTACAGTATCTATCTATCTATCTATCTATCTATCTATCTATCTATCTATCCATCCATCTATCTATAGTATCTATCCATCTACAGTATCTATCTATTCCGCAAATGATTCGTTCGCAGCTAAAAATCTTTCGTCGTGAGTTTAAAAAAGAGTGAAACTTTTCATCACTAGTGTCCATCTGTCCGTCCAAAAACATCTCCTGTGTTTAAGAGCGGGCGCGGCCTCGTACCCGGGCGGGGTCTTGGAGCTCGCTGATAGGATGGGGGAGGACTGGGTGCGGGACTGGGCGGAGCCTGCCGTGCTGGAGGAGGAAGAGGAGGACGACGACGAGGTGGAGGAGTAGGAGGAGGAAGAGGCGATCGTCCTAGTGGCCGACAGGGAGAAGGGTCCAGGGAAGTTGTCCTCTAGGAAGAGCAGAAAAAAAGACAAAAACAGAGTTAGAAAACGTATTTATAGAATGGAAGAATATAATTATGACAATCAAAGGTATTTTATATATACTGTATATATAAGCATTATATATGTTTGTGTGTATATCCACTGTACCTTCATTAACTTCCCATGTTACAAAGATCAAGCTGAATTCCATCAATCCATCATCATTACATCAATTTAAATTTATATATTTTTTTTCATTTGCTCTCACCTGGCTCCTCCTGGTCCACGCTGTCAGCGAACTCCGGTCCGGTCCGGCCGGTCAGTCCCTCCTTGCAGCTCCGGGTTTTCCTGGAAACCATCTCGTCGTCTGTGGCGTCGCCGCTGTCGCCCTGCTGGGGTCGGAGGTCAGAGGTCAAAGAGAGAGAAATGCATTTTGTTTTAATCTGCCATTAAAAGCCACCTGTCTTTATAAAAGTCTATTTTAATATAACAATGCAGTCCCGTCTTTAAACGCTCATTAAATTTACAGAACTGAAACTGACATTCTTGGTCTTTTCATGATAATTTTACTGTAGTGACAACACGTGTAATCGCCATTCCTGAAATAAGAGCTGAAATAACTACAACCATACTGAAATATATATAAAACATTAGACATTGGTCAAGGGGTCGATCGTTGGTCAATGGCAGATTTCGGAAAACGACACAACTGTGTGAAAAAAGCGGCAGAGTTCTGCGTTTTCCTGACCCTGACGAGGACTTTCTTCTTCTTCTTGGTCTTGTCGTTTCCCAGGGTGCTGTTCTTCTGGGCGCTCTGTTTCTCCACGCCTCCGCTCCCCACGTTCCACCGCCTGCCGCCGAAAAGCTCGATGGCCTGAGCCAGGGTGGGACCCTCGTAGCGGCCGTCCTCCTGGGAGGGATGGGGTAGAGGGGGGACAAGCTCAAAACAAGTTATTTGCCATGAATATATAGTCCTTCGTCTTGTGTGATTAATGCAATTTAATTTCCAGAGGTAGAGTAGAGGAAGAGTAGATGTACTGTAGAGCAGAGGAGGGCAGGTGTAGAGTAGAGGAGGAGTAGATGTAGAGGAGGAGTAGATATAGAGCAGAGGAGGAGTAGAGTCTGAGTAGAGGAGGGTAGTGTAGATCAGAGTAGAGGTACCGTAGAAGTAGGGGTAGAGTAGAAGTAGGGTTGGAGTAAAGTAGAGGGAGTTGGACTACAGTTAGTGTCGAGGGAGGTAGAGCAGAGGCAGAGTAAAGGAAGAGCAGAGTAGAGGTAGAAGTAGAGGTGGACTAGATGGAGGCTAGAGGCGAGGTAAAGTACAGTAGAGGTGGAGGTGGAGTAGAGTTGGTGTCGCACCCACTCTACCTGGTAGAGGCTGACATATTGCCTCCTGAGCCATTGCAGCCTCTGGTCGGGGAAGCGCGTCATCCTCCGGGTGGCGTTAACCAGCTCCGACAGGCCTTTGTAGAGGACCTGGGCGGTGTGGCTGGGGGCCACAAAGTGCAGCAGCCTATAGGAGGCAGAGTGTATTAGACAGACATCCCATAATATGTGGAGGACGTTACAAGCATGCTAAAACATACCCAAATCCATTACTTAATGAATAGTAACTCAGGGTGTAATAATACAGGGTGTAGTAACACAGAGTGTGTATTAACTCATAGTGTAGTAACATGTGGTGTAGTAACTCATGGGGTTGTTACTCA
>NC_137207.1:21435969-21598469 GCF_960531495.2 Zeus faber
CATGTCTCGTTCCATCCAGCGACGCCACGTCGCACCACAGACTGTCCAGGAGTTGAGTGGTACCCTGATCCAGGTCTGGGAGGAGATCCCTCAGGAGAACATCCGTCGTCTCATCAGGAGCGTGCCCAGACGTTGTAGGGAGTGCATACAGGCACTGAGCATCATTTTGAATTGTCTTGAGGAATTTCACCAGAAGGTGGATCAGCCTGTGATCTGATTTTTCCACTTTTTTTTTGAGTATGATTGTGAATCCAGACCTCCATGGGTTAATGATTTTGATTTGCATTGATCATTCTTATGTCATTTTGTTCTCAACACATTCCACTATGTAATGAATAAAGATTTTCAACTGGAATATTTCATTCACCGAGATCTAGGATGTGTTGTTTAACTGTTCCTGTTCCTTAACTGCAGTGTGTGTGTGTGTGTGTGTGTGTGTATATATATATATATATATATATATATATATATATAGTGTGTGCATATATATACAATATCTGGATTGTGCAAACATATTTTTGACAGTAAATACAAGGACAGAAGAATAAAATGGATGAAGAAAGAAAACCAAAGTGTTACTCCACTTTTATCGCTGTCGCTTTTTCATGCGTCAGCCGACGTATGAAACATTTGCGTGATGTTTGCGGGTCTTATTTATTGTTCCTTTAGGATTATTGTATTATCATTGTTGTCATGTTAATTGAGCTTTATTGTTTTTTTAGTTATCTTTAGGTTGATTGTACATCACCAATCTTTCTATTTTATCTGGTTTTTTAAAATTTTATTTTATTTGTCTGCAAAATAGCCCAGGTTCCCCTCCCCGCATACAAACACCCAAATTAGACAACCCCCAAAAAACTCCCTCTGCAAATAAAGATCCTAATTAGTGAGTTTTTCCAGATCTCCTGAAGGTTTGTTTAAAAGGTCACATCTTCACAATAACAAAGTGGAGATCGTCATCCTGAGAATATCCATCAGATCTCAGCGACCAGAGAGAGGTTCCTTCAAGCTGAATAAATTCACTTGATTCGGGGATTACATTTAAATCTTTCCTCCGCAGCGGAAACTAAGCCGTCAAAACAGCGGTTTAAGGGATTTTGAAGGGTGCAAAAGGGAACATTCCAGAACAGTACAAACACCAGAAGAAGAGGATAAATAATGACATTATGTGTGATAAATCATAAATATATGTTATAAAAAATAATATATAAAAAACGCATAATCCAAAAAAACTTTCAGAGGATATCGATATACTTAAAAGGGCCATACTTTAGAATTAAAATTTTTCCTAAAAATTGTATACAAATTACATATACACATGTATTTTGTATCTATAGAAATTAGAGCAAAATTAAGAACTTTGACAAAAAAATATGTAAAAAAAAAAATATGTATATATATACACACATACACACACTACTCACAAAAAGTTAGGGATATTCAGCTTTCGGGTGAAATTTCAGGATGAACCTAAAATACACTATAACCTTTACAAGTGAACATAATTTGACCTTCTCTAAACTTTTGAATGCACATGTCCAACTGTTGTAAATGTTTCAGTACTTTTTGCACAACTTGCTGTTCTCTAACAAGGAGCTGAAGGGCAAAATTCACAACAGGTGTTTGATCCATGAATCCACCAATACATTTCCTGGTTCAATTAGAATTGGTATTTAAACAGTCCTCTTCATCATGCTGTTCACGTTTTGACATCATGAGACCAAGACGACACCTAACAACTGATCAACAGGACCTCGCCATTGCGAGGCTTCAAACAGGATGTTCTCAGAGGGAAGTGGCCACTGAGCTTAGAGTGTCACAGAGTGTCATCAGCAGCTTGCAACAGAGATACAGAGACTGGAAGAGTCACAGAAAGGCATAGAAGTGGACGTCCTTTGGCCACATCCCACACTGATGAGCGCTTCATTGTGAACAGTGCCCTGCGGAACCAGATGATGATGCCACTCAACTCCAGGCACATTTAAGGGAGGTGAGAGGCACCCAAGTGTCACATCAGACCATTCAAAACCGTTTACATCAGCGTGGTCTGCGTGCTAGACGACCTGCAAGGGTACCTGACCACACCAACAGGCACAGGCATCATTGTCTTGCACGGGCCAGGGAGCATTTACGCTGGACAAGGGACCAGTGGCCTCAGTGCTGTTCTCTGCTGAAAGTCGATTCACGTTGAGCAGAAATGATGCCGCCAATGATGTTGGAGACGTCAAGGAGAGCGCTACGCATCAGCCACTGTTGTCACAGACGAGCCTTTGGTGGTGGTGGTGTTACAGTGTGGGCAGGTGTGTCAACGATCACTCTTCTTGAAGGGCAGGGCCGCCCTTCAAGAAGAGTGGGGGGCCAGGCCTCAGCAGACAATAAGTCGACTTGTGAACAGCATGAGACGTGGTTGTCAAGCTGTAATTGATGCTCAAGGGCACATGACAAGTTATTGAGACATTGACATTTTTTGTTGTGGTTTACCCACCACTGTTGTTGGCTTTTGTTTTCAATAAATTGTTTGAGATGAGGAAATCACCATTGCATGCTTCTACTTAAATGCCCTACTTTCATGATATAATATCACTGTAGCGTGAACTTTTTACATTTTCCATAAATTTCACCAGAAAGCCAAATATATGTAACTTTTTGTGAGTAGTGTATATATAGATAAATATAATGTAATTTCTTTGAAATCCTTCAAAAATACGGAGAGGTTAGGAACAAACAAGATGAGAAAAGCACTGTATGATGGATAGAAGATGGATGGAGGATGGATAGAAGATGGATGGATGAAGGATGGATAGAAGATGGATGAAGGATGGATAGAAGATGGATAGAGAATGGATGGAAGATGGATAGAGGATGGATGGAGGATGGATAGAGGATAGATAGAAGATGGCTAGAAGATAGATAGAAGATGATAGAAGATGGATGGAGGATGGATGGAGGATGGATGGAGGATGGATAGAAGATGGATAGAAGATAGATAGAAGGATGGATAGAAGATGGATAGAGAATGGATGGAAGATGGATAGAGGATGGATGGAGGATGGATAGAGGATGGATAGAACGGAGGAAAAGAGGGAAAGTGAAGCACTGACTGGTTGAGGCTTCGCTCCCTGAACGAGTTGTTCCTGGAGGAGGTGGGAGGGGCGGAGGAGGACGAGTCGTCTGGATCCTCCGCTTCCAGACTGCGGTTACAGGACCTGGGGGGGAGGGAAGGAGAAGAAAAAGAAGAGAGAGAATCAAACCAGATTCTAGAAGACATAGAACCCACATAGGACCTTCTACAGAGCGGGATTATTAAAAATATTAAAAATAATAAAATCGTTTTAAAATAAAATAAAACACAAACATAAAATAAAAATCGACATATGATAAAAATCGAAACACTTGCAAATAGTATAAATATAATAAGCCACCTGATGATCTGCAGGATGCTGCTGACGGTCGCCTCCTTCTCAGGGGCATGCAGCCCGTCTGCCCCGCAGCGAGACAGGAAGTGGTGCTGCCCCCTGTAGGACGACACAAACTGCATGCACGTACGCACGCACGCAGGCATGCACACACACACACACACACACACACACACACACACACACACACACACACACACACACTCTAAATACCATCACACTGCTTTTTTTTTATTATCATACATTTAGTTTGAAAATAACAAATACTATTTAAGCTTTTTTTTTTCTCAATTAAAATTACAATTTGTAGTACTTTTAATAATTTTTTAATTAAATTTTTGTTTCTGTTAAAATTACATTTTTCGGGGGAAATTTATTTTCTTATTTTATCTTATTTTCAATTTTTTCACTTTTTTGTATTTTAATTTGTTTTTTATTCCCATGCCTCCTTCATGACTTTAAGTGAATTTTAATGCAATATTGTCTATTTGAAACACATTTTTTGTTGTTTTTAAAGCACTTTGAGCTGCATTTTATGTATCAGGTGATATATAAATATAAAGTATTATTAGTAATATGTCTAAATTGTGTGTGTGCATGCGTGCGTGTATGTATTTATGTGTGTATCAGTGCATGTGTGTGCGTGTACATGTATGTATGTATGTATGTATGTATGTGTGTGTACATGTATGTGACTGCGTGTGTGTATACATATGTGTGTATGTGTGTGTGTGTGTGTGTGTGTGTGTGTACGTGTGTACAAGTGTGTGTGTGTGTGCGTGTGTACAAGTGTGTGTGGGTGCGTGCCTCCAGAGCGTCCTCAGTGTGCTCCTCCACAGGGTTCAGGCTGATGATGCTTGCTGTTCCATCCAGAGCGTCGCTCAGCTCCTTCAGGAAAACTCCACAGAACGGAACCACCTGCAAGAAAAACACCACAGAGTATGTTTTTAAACACTTTGAAAAAGA
Source organism: Zeus faber (assembly GCF_960531495.2). Taxonomy (NCBI): domain Eukaryota; kingdom Metazoa; phylum Chordata; class Actinopteri; order Zeiformes; family Zeidae; genus Zeus; species Zeus faber. The sequence goes on from NC_137207.1 coordinate 21,440,352, forward strand.
ACTATGGAATTACTTTTTCACATGTTTATTTAAGAAAACAAAAATAAACCATTAAAATCTTCATGTTTTACCAAAGATCTGGCTGCCCCAGGCTCAAAATCACTGCTTGAAAGCATCGAACATCATAACGCGTTTTGGGTGTTGAGGCGTGGCTCACAGTCGGCGTTCCGGTGTTGTGGAGTTTGGTTGAGTTTGGGTGTGGCTGAAATACTGATTAGAAGGGGTGTCCACATACATTTGGCTATGTAGTGTACCTTGCATCCTGGGATGTGCATGGCCCTGGTCACCAGCTTCTTGTACTCGGAGGAGGACTCGTGCTGGGCCATGGCGTCCTTCAGGCTCCGCATCGTCTCAATATCTGACTGGTCCATGAACTGCCACATCTTCAGCACCTTGCGGGACCTGCCGTGCGTACACACACACACACACACACACACACACACACACACACACACACACACACACACACACACACATACACACACACACACACACACACACACACACACACACACACACACACACAATAATAAACCTTATAAAACGAATTCACAATAAAACATCAGATGAAACCAATGAAAACACAAAAAGTGTACTTTGCATATTTGCACAAGCATTGATAAAAATGAAAAGCAAAAGGAACAAAAATGCACAAGCAGCACAAGTGATTTAAAGGAACCGACTTCGCTGTGTGTGTGTGTGTGTGTGTGTGTGTGTGTGTGTGTGTGTGTGTGTGTGTGTGTGTGTGTGTGTGTGTCTGCATGTCAGACCTGAGTCCAGCCAGGAACTCCATGACAGCGTTGTAGTTTCCCATGTTCCAGCAGCTTTTGGCCACGTGCACCAGGCAGGAGAACACCTCCTTCTTCTCCTCCATGGAGCTTGCTGTAAGGACCAGCCACGTAACCCAGGAGCTCACCTGAAAGTAAAATACATTGCTGTATGCTGTATGTGTATACAGTTTATATACATATATACTTAATAACCGTGAAACACCCGCGCCACAACAGTCCAACAACAGTCAACAGCAGTGCAACAACTGTGCAACAACAGTGAAACAGCAGTGTTGCTACGGCACAACAACAGTGCAACAACAGGCCAAGAAGAGTCCAACAACTGCGCAACAACAGTGTTACAACTGCATAACAACAGTGCAACAACTGCGCAAGAGCAGTGCAACAACTGCGCAACCGTGCAACAACAGTTTAACAACTGCACAACAACAGTGCAACAACAGGCTAACAACAATGCAAAATCTGTGCAAAAACAGTGCAACCGCACAACAACTGTGCAACAACTGTGCAACAGTTCTCCTCCATGGAGCTGACTGTGAGGACCAGCCACGTAACCCAGGAGCTCACCTGAAAGTAAAATACATTATATTAATATAGAACTATGTACTTTGTGTATACAGTATATATACATATATATCTAATAACCGTGAAACACCTGCGCTACCACAGTGCAACAACCACAAAACAACAGTACAACAACCGCACAACAACAGTTCAACGTCTTTGCAACAACTGCGCAACAACAGTCCAACAACAGTGCAACAACCCGAAACAAAAGTGCAACGACGGTGCAACACCAGTGCAACAACAGTGCAACAACAATCCAACAAAAGTGCAACAACTGCATAACAATGCAATAACCACGCAACAACTGCATAACAACAGTGCAACAACCACGCAACAGACCAACAACAGTGCAACAACCGCACAACAACAGTACAACAGCAGTGCAAAAACTGCACCTCAACAGTGCAACAACAGGCCAACAACCGCACAACAGTCCGTCAACAGTGCAATAAACACGCAACAACTACATAACAACAGTGCAACAACCACGCAACAGTCAAACAACAGTGCAACAACCGCACAACAACAGTACAACAGCAGTGCAAAAACTGCACCACAACAGTGCAACAACAGGCCAACAACTGCACAACAACAGTCCGTCAACAGTGCAACAACCATGCAACAACAGTGTCACAACTGCAAAACAACAGTGCAACAACTGCACAACAACGGTGCAACAACAGTGTAACAACTGCACAACAACTGTGCAACAACCGCGCAACAACTGTGCAACAACTACACAACAACCATGCAACAGCAGTGTAACAACTGTGCGACAACAGTGCAATAACAATGGAATCACTGTGGTATAACAGCAGTGGAGCAGCCATGTACATGTATTAATGATGGAATAACTGTATTAACCACCTTAGGAAGGGACCAACCCTCCTACTCAAAATGTGATGAAATATCAGTGCATACCGATGCAGACTCCAAGAATTGTACTAAATCACTGCGATCAGCTCAAATCATTGCTATCAGGTCGTTATGTAATAACTGTGACCGCTCTGGTCTGAGCTGATACAACACACAGTCCTATTTAAAATCAGACTCAGGACGGAGACCAGACTCAAACACAGTAATATACTGTTAGTAGTATTATATAACACTACTAACAGTGCTACATGATACATGTTGTACCTCTAGTCCTCCAAGCCAAACGCACTTTGTCTTTCTCATCCAGGACAAAGCAACCGAGAATATAACCCCCCCAAAAGGAAAAGATCAGCTGTTTTTGATATCCCCTTCCCTCCCCCATCTCCCCCTGAAGCCAGAAAATGACTCCCCCTAACCCCCGACCAAAGAGCTATTACTGGGTTACATAAGGATCTGGGGGTGAGCAGGGGGTGAGTGAAAAGCAGCACTCAGTGACTTCACCGACACTAAACTGAAACACACACACACGGAGCCACGTAATGTTTGGTGCTGTAACTGGACAGTCTCACGTGTTAAGATTTACATTGAATTCCCTTTTGTATTTTTAATTCAGTTTTTTTTCCGAATTCTTTGTTTTATTTTTATTATCATTATTTCTATTTTTTTTGTTTACTATTATTATTATTCTAATAAAAAAGAAAAAAAAAATCCAAATACTGCATAAAAACAACCAGGTCATAAAAATCTGAAAGTGAATTGAAATACTTTCAAATATTACGTCTTCCAGTAATTCATGTTGGAGAAGAATGCAGCATTTAGCAACTTACTGAGCTATAGTCATACATAACCTAAAAATATAACTGAACTAATTTCATTGTCATATCTCACTTTTGGGAACTCGCCGATACCAATACAGGGGATTTTAATAATACATCAATTTAGTGGTGAAATCACGGATTTCAAGCACATTTTCCCATAAATCTATTTCATAGCATTGATTTGTTTGAACAAAAACAGACACAAAGGAGCCGGGTTCCAAAAATAAAGCATGAAACTTCATACCTCTCAACGGGAACAAAACACAACTACAGTATCGTGGGTTTTAAAGGTACTGTAGCAAGATTTATAAGATGGAAATCAGAGAAGATAACCCCCGCTGGCATCCTGCGTCCCTAAAACCACTTTGAAACTACCCTTCTGGCTCGTCCATCTCCCCCTGTGTTTGGACGGAGGAGGGGTTTTTTTTTTGGGAGGACGGTCGTCCCGGTAAACACCCCTGAAGGCAGATTGCTCCTCAAATATGCAAACACAGAGCGCAGACATTAGCCATGTCCGCCAGACCACAACACTGTGTATACACACCCATACATGTACACCAGGACAAACCACACACACACACACACACACACACACACACACACACACACACACACACACACACACACACACACACACACACACACACACACACACACACACACACACACACACACACACACACACACACAGCAGCTACTGCATGCATGCAATGAACCGTTGCATCCAAAACCGCAAACCTGCATACTACTTAGTACGCCAAGTTAGTATGCAAGCGTTGTGAGCACCTCCAAAACCATAATACGCTTCAAATAGTGTGTAAAAAGTACCATGATGAGGTACTGCATCAGGTGAAATATCATAGTATAGTAGTGGTACACCAACACTAGTATCCCGTGTCCAGCTGACAAGCTCATGTATCCCTCAATGCATTGTGATAACGCAATTTTGCGTTGACAACAACTGTTTAAAGCGGTAATCCGTAAGATTATTAAGACATAAAAAAAAAATCCCGTATTTGATATTTATATCAGGTCTTTGGGTTGTTCTTTATAAGAAACACCCATTCAGTGTATTTGTTATGTATGTGTTCCTGTATATTCTGTTTTCCATTGATGGTGGCAGGGTCCGCCACTTCCGGCAATAATTAACTGATTGGCCTGCGTTGATGGTGAATGGATTGAATGGAGTTGTGGGACTTGTAGTGTAAGTACAGTCAGCGTCATCATCAACCCACAAAGTGCAAAAGGATGTAGAGTGGCTATAAGACTCTCACATACTAAACGCCTTCCAAGTGCCCTCCCAGTGCGTTAGCACGGAGCTACTGGTTCATGTGAGAGCAGAGGGTTGTTTTTTTGGGGGGGTTTATTTTATTTTATTTTTTTTTACAAAGTCCGACATGTTCGAAAAAGACATTCGGGAAGATCTACGTACTTTCAAACAGCGATCCATCACACCGTATGGAGGATCCGCTTTCAAACAGCACTTACAGCCTAATTTACCGGACCACAGCGCCAGAAACCGGGACGCAGGAGTCAACCGTAATTTACACTTATGAATGATGATGAATGATGATGAATAAAAGAAACCCGGCCACATATTGCAAAATTAACAATTCTATGAAGATTAAAGATGAAGTCACCCTCAATACAAATACCGTTTATACATCACTATCATTCACAAATCATTAAGTTCAATGATTTTACCAAAACTTTGAACAGGGGCGTGTTCTGTCTCCAGTAAACATGATATTTGGTACTATTTTATACAAACTATTTGGTTCGTGGTTCATTATTACAGGTGAAAACATGATATTTTGGTATTTATTGATCCCTGCAGCCGTAACATTCTACTTTTCATCTACAAGGAAAATAGGCACTTTTGGTACAAATAAGCACATTCACGCTGCCAGTGTCGACGGTGTAAACATCCGGCGCGGCAAATTTCATCCTCTTCTGTTGCCGTTTCAAAATGTCAAAGGCAAGAAAGTAGGACAGGACGAAGAACAAGGGTTGATAAAAAAAACTAAAAAGTTTCCTGGAGGCAAATTATCATCTTGAGTTCCATGTTAGCATTGATTTTTAAACTGATTATTGGGAAATTAATGTGATTATCACTTATAGTGTGGTACTGTAGGTATAGTATAACGTGCTTACAGAAGTACATGAGTTACGATGTAGTTCCACAAATTTAACTCGTGGAACGATCGGGCAGGGCCGATGCTAACTTTTAGAAGTAGTTGTCAAGTTGGCAGCCGTGCATCAACTGTTGGTTGCCAAGACTGACAGAATGGTTGCCAAATGGCCCAATGGTTGAGTGACAATGATCCTACATAGTTATGTTCCATATCTATATATTTTCACTGTTATCCTTGGCAGAAGCTGCTTAACATACAGAGGTATGTAGGGATGAAAAGTTGTTGACAACCGGGCAATCAGACCGCACAGGATGGTCAACAATGGCCCCAAACCTGGTTGCCCGGAGCAACTGGGCAACCATTATTGAAGGGCCCTGTGCTGCCCGCAGACTTAAATAGGGGGCAACGGGACCCAACAAAATGGTCGACAATGGGACAAAAACTGGTTGCTCGGGTCAACTAGGCAACCGCTATTGCTGGGGCCCTGTGCTATCCGCAGACCCGCTTAGAGGGCAACCGGACCGCACAAGATAGCTGACAATTGGCCAAAATCTGGTTGCCCGTGCTATCCGCAGACTCTGATAACCCGTCCACCCCAAGTTGCCGGTTCCACATCTTCTGAGTTACGAGTTGTGACATAACGTGCAGCGTGGCCAGTTGCTGTACGGATGGGTCGGAAGAGAGAGTCAGAGGGAAAACATAGAACTAGAGAGAAAAGATCCTTCATGGACGGCGGTAGCATCACAGGAACTAGGCCGGGAGTCACGCTGTGGGCGCGGCTCCGAGCGGTATCAAACATTTATCAAACATTTTGTGGAATAACCGGGGGGGGGGGGTTGCGTTGCGCCACACCACATCCTACCTCCGAAACAACACCCCGGGAAATTCGGCAACATGTCTTCACCGATAACAAAGGGGGAAATCCACCGTGACGCACGATTTGGGAATGGTTCGATGGTGGCGAAACTGAATCAAACGAAGGAAGAGTTTAAAACTAGGTGGAGGGAAGAAGAAAACGACGTAGTAGTAGAAGTGTAGTAGAACGCAATAGAATAGAGAGACAATACAGTACAGTAGAGTAGAGAATGGAAGGGAGTATACTGTTGGGTAGAATGGGATGGAATAGAACAGACTACAGTGGAATCTAGTATTATATAATGGAATAGAACACAATAGAATAAGATACAGTAGAATATAATTGGAATAGAATAGAACTGAGTAGAGTAGACTAGAATAGAGTAGAATAGAATATAATCAAATAGAATAGAGGAGAGTTCAATATAATCAAATAGAATAGAGTAAAGTAGAATATAATCAAATAGAATAGAATAGAGTTGAATAGAGTAGGAGGAGGGGCTGGTTATGCAGTAATCAGAGGGTTCCTGGTTCGATCCCCGGCGGCGCGCCGAAGTGTCCTCGAGCACGACACTGAACCCCCCCCACTGCCGGCCTATGAGCATGAGGCACGTGCTGTTAAAGCTCTTTGAGCGGCCGCAAGGTTAGAAAAGCGACGTGCGAATGCATGACAAAAAATACTAGAGTAGAATAGAACACAATAGAATAGAACAGAGTGGCAGCTCAGGAGGCGGAGGATCAGCTCCGGGAACGGTTGATCCACGAGGTGAGAACAGTGACACGACATGGCCATGGATCAATTGCGATGACACATCCTTTTGATATGTGTGTGTGTGTGTGTGTGTGTGTGTGTGTGTGTGTGTGTGTGTGTGTGTGTGTGTAAATATGAGGTTCACCCCCCCCACTCTGACACATGAGAACACGCTGTACCTGTCAGAGCTGGTCTCCCCCGACCTCCCCCGCCCCTCTCGACTCCCCCAAACAGCCAGCCCTCCACCCCGACTCCCCCACACCCATACAAGGCCTCCTGAGAAAGAAAGCCCTGTGAAGGACGTAAATTCAGATGTGAAATCAGGTCGGGAGGGGGATTTTAGATTTCAGGCGCCTCTTCACTCCGTCCCTTTGGCTCTGCGGGGATTCTTAATTAAAATAGATTACGGGAGTAGTAATCTATTACTTTAATCATCTATTACTTTAGGACTTTATTATTATGAAGTAGAGTAGTAATAACACTTTTTATCAAAGTTCTCTCGTCCGTCTCGGGGCTTAAGAGTCAGTGGGTGCTGTCAAGCTACTGCTTAAATATGCAACTGTGGCTGGATCAAGTGGTGGCGCGTAAATATCTTGCCAGTCGTCCTTCCCCAAAAAAATCGTTGATCGATATAGACGTATTTGTCAAGAAAAAAATGTTGCGATATTTGATCTTTGGCAATATCGTTATATGGCTTGTTAAAATTTGTATATATTGAAATTTGTTTTAATGAAAAATAAAGACAAAAAGTGATACAAAAAATTTGGAATTTTACAGAAAAAATATTGAATTTTTATTTCTATCAGATATATGTAATATTTAGAATTACATATATCTAATAGAAATAAACAAAACAGCAACCTCTATCTTATTATTACATCCATTTGGTGTTCGTTCAAATTTCTCATCGTACATCGACAAAAAAGGTCAAATTTTCATACTTTCCTTGACTTTATTTTAGTCTAAAAATAGTTTTCTCTCCCACCGACCCCACGTGTCACTCATGTTGTCGGATTTGTGTAGATATTTCAGGGGAAATAACAAAAAACACCGTCGCCCCGAGCTCAAATTAAACACGAAACACAGAAGCCAAAAGCCAGGTCTCCTGCGTTAGAACCGGACCTCGTGTGTTTGTGGAGACGGTCTCACTCGGTCCAGGCATCTAAGATAAGGAGCTATTTTGGGGACTCCCTCGTCGGTGTCGACCCCCAGATGGAAGCTTCTCCTGGGGGAGCCGCCGTCCGTCTCCGGGTGCATTTTGCCCATACATGGCGACTTAGCGTGCGCAGAAGAAAGAAAAAACTAAAAAAAAAAAAAAACACACCGATTTTGGGTCTCTCTCATCTCTTGGACCGAAATGAAAGCCAGCTGATGTTGGAGGCACGCAACTTAAAGATGACATCACCACCACCACCACCACCATCATCTCAGATTGTTTATTCTCGGTGTCGCTGGAGAGCAAAGGTTGGCATCGGCGTCAGCGTCAGCCAAAAAACTGTCATAACGCTGTGTGTGTGTGTTTGTGCAGGCGTCCGTGCGTGTGTATGTATGTGTGTGTGTGTGTGCGTGTTTGCGTTCGGTGCTCCACGGTATTGCGTGATACCAAAAAACAGCGTATAGCGCAGATTAAATCGAATATAATTGCAGCGGAGCCGGGGGCTTTTGCGTATTAGCCTCGGAGTCACGGTGGACGTCCATGAAAGGCCGTCGGAGGAGTTTCTTCCACATTTTGGGAAGTGAGATTAGGTTCCCAAAACCCACAAAACACCGTGAGCGACAGCTATTCTTACACACAATAAGTTTCTGGTTGTTCTTCCCAGATGTAGGTTGGGAGCAGGGAGCGGCGGAGACTCAACGTTAAAAAGAACATAAAGGACCAGCTTCAACATGAGACTTCCAGAACAACCTGTTGAAGGATGGACCCACAGACGGACAGAAGGACAGACGGCTTGATAGAGACAGAGTGAGATGGATAGACAGATAGACGGACAGACGGGTTGATAGAGACAGAGTGAGATGGATAGACAGATAGACGGCTTGATAGAGACAGAGTGAGATGGATAGACAGATAGACGGACAGACGGCTTGATATAGACAGAGTGAGATGGATAGACAGATAGATGGACAGACGGGTTGATAGAGACAGAGAGAGAGAGATGGATAGACAGTTAGACAGCTGGATAGAGAGAGAGAGACAGACAGATTATTGTTATTACTATTATTATTCCTTACGTGCTCTGCTGTTGTATTGTATTTAAAATGAAGCTGCGCTGCTGAATCCAAAAATCCCTGTTTCCCGTTCCCATGGCAACGATTGTCAAAGTCCCTTCCTCGACTTTAATAGGACGCAGTTTGAACAGGGCAGGTTAAATTGTTTCTTTGTTCGTGTTGGGATGTTTTTTGGGGGAACAACAGAGCTCCGTCCTGACCTCGTTGAAGCGCGCCACCAGGTCCTCCACGGCGCTGGCCCGCTGAGCACTGTGGGTGGGCGTGGCGGGCACGGACAGCGAGGCCTTGAGGTCCGGGTGGCGCCGGGCGTGGCACTCGGGGCCGCCCAGGTCCCGGGTCAGGAAGCACAGGTAGTCCAGGGGGAAGACCTGGCCGTGGGGGGGGGGGGGTGAATGGTTGCATTTATGAATGACTGAGTAAAATAATGAACGGATGGGTAAGTAAATTAATACATGAATGGGTGAGTAAATTAACAAATGGACTGATGGGTGAATGAATGAATGAATCAATGAATGGGTGAGTAATGAATAAATTAATTGATGGATGAATGGATGAATGACCGAACGAACAAACAAGAGCGTAAATTAATGGCGAATGAATGATTAAATGAATGGGCGAGTTAATGAATGAATGAATAAATGAATGAGTGAGTGAGTGAATGGGAGAGTAAATAAATGAATAAACAAATGAATGAATGAACGAATGGGTGAATGGGAGAGTAAATGAATGGGTGAGTAAATTAATGAGTAAACAAATGAATAAACAAATGAACGAGTGAATTAATGAACAGGTGAAGGGGAGCGTAAATGAATGGGTGAGTGAATGAATGACAGGGTGAAAATACCTGCTGGTAGAGCTGCTGCTCCTGCTGTGTGAGGATGGAGGCGATCTCCTCTGGAAACTTGACGAGGTGCCGCAGCTCCGCTAGCTCCGTGCTAACACCGCTAAGACTGGAGGGAAGATGGCCGCCGCTCATGCTGCTGGCCAGCTGACGCTCTGAGGGGGAGGAGGGGGGAGAGGGCGGGTCAAGTTTGAATCGGGGGAGACACCGAAACCACTCTTTCACGGTGAAAACAGTGCTGGTGGCTTAGAAAATACTAAAAGTACAAGTATCTAACTAGTACTTTGTGGCAGTCTCTCCTGCCCCGCGCCATCCTAGTGGCGTGTTTAGGGACCTCTGGCACAGAGACACAGGCGACAGGGTTTCGGACACACAGTTTATTGTCGAGCGTGGGCCAGCTGCAATAAGCCCAGGAGCAGATAGACATGTGTCATGACAAGGGCTCCTCTCATGAGTGTGTGTGGGGACGGGGGTTTTACCTGTTGCTCGTTAGACCAGCCGACAAGCAACAGGTATGCAGCCACTCTGATCCTGGACGCCAATTACCTGGACCCAGGACAGGTGTGGCTGCTTGAACCACACCATCCCCACCCCACATACTTACACTTAAAGTTTAAATATTAGTTATCATAGTGCTACTAGTTGACATAGTGCAACTAGTTACCATAGTGCTACTAGTTACTATAGTACTACTAGTTAGTATCGTGCTCCTAGTTAGTATAGCACTACTAGTTATCATGCTATTAGTTACCACAGTGCTACTTCATGTTAACTAGTGTAGATAGATGTGTACATACAGTACGTGTGATTTCTTATCTCATGAATTTCCCTCCATTGATGGATAAAGTCTGATCCGTTTATGTGTTGATTCTAGACACTTTTTCTTGTTGTTAGGTTGTTAAGTTACGACCTGGTTACACAGGAGTGCAGCAGCCTCTTACTCATGCACTGCATACTTGACATATTACAGATTTGTCCGTTTGGATTTTTCATGTACACTTGGTCTGTGGTTTATTTACCGGCCCGCGGTGCTGATGATGGATTGGAGAAATAATATTTAGGAATCCGTATTTCAAACTAAAAAATGTGACAAGCCTTAACCTCTATCACAGCAGAGATCAGCAGCCAAATCCTGAGGTACAGTCTGTTTACATAGATATACATGGAGTGAGTGAGTGTGTGTGTGTAGTCTTATAAAATAAATAGGAAATCTCCTTAATAATTATATTTTTACTCCTTTTCTGAGCAAATTAGGGTTAATTTCTATTAATAATTTATGATTAAATTAATCAATCAGCCATAATTGGAAATACTTTTGGATTTTGAACATTTATACTTATTATTTTTCTCTCTTTTTATTATTATAAGTGAATCGATCAGTTGTGATTCAAAATATTTGGAAATTTGGACCATTTATAAGATTTTGTTATTTTTAATCATTTTAAGTCGAGTAAGTTGTAATTCTAAATTTTAATATTATTATTAATTATTTTTTTTTCCACCCAGTCCTGTTGGCGACATTATGCTGCCAAGTTAGGCACAAAGAGAGACAACATTCTGTGAGAAAAGATAAAATACCAGGAATTAGACTGAGCCCTTCTGATTACTGTCATACTGGGAAACACACACACACGGACACACACACACGGACACACACACAAGGACACACACACACACACACACACACACACACGGCAGTGTCTGGGGCAACCATTGAGATGTGCAACAGGTCGCCATGGCAACGCAGTAACTGCTCTGCAGGAAGACAATTGTGTAAAGAAGCTTGTTAACACAATTTGATAGAAAGATGGAGAGATGGATACATGGAAAGATGCAATGAGAGATGAAGGAATAGAAAGAGAGAACGAAAGATAGAACGAAAGGCAGCAAGATGGAGGAAGGATAGATGGATAGAAAAAGGGGATACATAAAGGGAACGGTAGACGGATAGAAAGCAAGATAGAGGGATGACACAATAGATCGATAAAAGCACAGAACGATAGAGCGATAGAACCGGTGAACAATGGTCCGTCAGACGAGCTCCGTTTATCTTTCCTTTGATCTGGAAATCACTCATCGTGTAAATGAGCAACTTGAATTTCACGACCACACAGGAGCTGCATCCGCACCTCCATCCATCCCTTCATCCAATGTATTCATCCATTTAAAGTGAGACAATCACAGCAATCCATGTAGGGTTCCCTCTTTAAACAAGGCCAGAAAGCACTGGGGGAGAAAAAAAAAAAAAAAAAAAAAAAAATATATATATATATATATATAGATATATATATATATATATATAATATAAAGACAATATAAAATATATGTATATAACTATAATATGAAGATAATACAGATGTAATATCTTACTATATACATAAATAATCAATTCTTCCATTAAGACATGCAGCTGCTTAAAAAAGGGGATATTAATGATTGTCCAGAAACATAAATGACCAAAGCAGATAGATAGATAGATAGATAGATAGATAGATAGATAGATAGATAGATAGATAGTAGAGAAAGCATTGCATTAAAAAAAATTGGCACATTAAAGTGGTTATCCGTAAAACATTGTTTTGTTAAAAAAAAAAATCTCATATTTGACATTATTTTTGTTTTTTCTATTGACTGTTTTTTTCTAAGAAATAGCCCTTGAATGTCTTTGTGTTATGCGTGGCGGAGTCCGCCACCTTTCCCCCGCAATGATGTACAATACAATACCAAATTAAGTTATCACTGAATTAATTGAACCAGAAGGAACTCCAACTCTGCTGTGGAGATGCTTCTCCACCGAAAAACCTGGAGAGCTGATCTCTATGCATGGACACACTCATTTGTGTGTGTGTGTGTGTGTGTGTGTGTGAGTGTGAGTGTGGGTGTGTTAGATTGCCTGAACATCCTTTTTAATGATCCTTTTGGTCTTTTATCGCCGTTGCTGCTTTAATAAACGGAATCAAGTGGAAAGAGACAGGAAATATGGCCGACAGGAGGAGAAGGACACGGTCTTGCGTGCGCGCGCACACACACACGCAAAATGGAAGATGATTGATTCAACAACTTTGAATACTGTTTGGTTTAGAGGGAAATTAATGATGTCTTAATCATACGTTGGCTCCCTTGAAATAAAGTAAACAAAATAAATACAATAAAACAATGAAATGATCACCCAGCGATGCCACAAAAAGAACTGAAAGCAGAGAAATAAGGACCCGTCACACACACACACACACACACACACACACACACACACACACACACACACTTTAAGAGTGGAACCATGTAAACAAACTGAAACCATCTGGTGTTTGATATAAACTCATAAAATAAAGATAAACTATTAAAGTGACAACGACTCCTCAAAGTGACGCTTTGACCCGAAAACCAATAATTAACCACCTAATTATCATTACTTACCATGGACAGATTATCTTAACTAAGATTTATTTGAAAACATGTTGATGATTGATTGACAGAAAAATCCCCAAAGTAAATAGTTATGCAAACGTTTGAATAAATGAGACCGACCAAACTCCATTTCTATATGAGATTGTGTACTGAGCTTGTACTGAGAAACTGAGCTTGGTAGGTAACGTCTTGGTGTACGTTGCAATGGCGTACAATGTTTTATCCTATTTTTTTTTGTTATTTATTAGGACAGAAGGGGTGAATGACGGGTCCTCCAGGTAACAGCAGGACTGTTCCTCTCCCTGATGCCAGACGGTGTAAACGCGTTGGGAACCGCACAGCGCTCTGACCTCCAGACTTATCATCAATATCAAATCAATATCAACAAAGTGATTCGAGTCCCGTGAACCTGGCTTCAAAGTTACATTTCAGTAAACCCTATCCACCATAAAAAGCCAAAATACAGTTTATGTCACCGAGCAGACAAAACAACATCTAGACAAACTGTGTCCTTAGTTTGGATGTTTACATGGGAATTAAATAAACAATGTTTATTTTCATCTCTCTATACAGTGCATAGATAGTGTTTACGCACATGCATACTTTTATATTAAATATAATAAATAAGTATGTCATGTGTGCATAGTAAATATGTTGCACACATCCGTTGTTATTTTACTAACCCATTGGAATGCTTGCGAACACATTCTCACTCCATGATGAATTTGTTTTGGCACATTTTGTCCATTTGATTTACTACTGCCATGCTTAATCTACTAATGATGTACCATATAAAGTTATAACTGTTTAGGAGCAGATCACATTAATTGTTGAAATCCAATAGTTTCTAGCAGAGAATTCACTAAACATGTGAACAAACATTTTAAAATGTTATTAAAAGTAAAATATGCAGAGTTTCAACAAGTGGAGGCTTTTATATTCACTGTATCAGTACAAAGCACTTCAGAAAGTATCAAGTGCTACACTGTCACTTATTAATAAATGAAATATAGAAAAATAACAGTGAGCTAATATAGAAATAACTCATACTAATAACTCATAGTAATAAATCATAGTAATAATTCATAGTAAAGCTGACGTTAATAACTACATGATCTCAATCCAACAACTCAGTGTAACAACTCAGTGTAGTAACGAAGTGCAACAAATCAGTGTAACAACACAGTGTAACAACTCTGCGTAGTAACTAAGTGCAACAACTGTGGAACAACTCAGTGTAGTATCTAAGTGCAACAACTCTGTAACAACTCAGTGTAGTTACTAAGTGCAACAACTCTGTGAAACAACTCAGTGTAGTAACTAGGTGCAACATCTCCATGTAACAAGTCAGTGTAGTAACTAAGTTCAACCACTCAGTGTAACAACTCAGTGGAGTAACTAAGTGTAGTAACAAGTGCAACAGCTCAGTGCAACAACTCAGTGTAACAATGCACTTTAACAAATCAGGGTAGTAAATAAGTGTAGTAACTAAGTGCAACAACTAAGTGTAACAACTCAGTGTAGTAACTAAGCGCAACAACTCAGTCAGCTTCAAGATTCAAGAGGTTTATTCGTTTAATCAATGGGTGCGTTGCATTGACATTGCTCAGTGCGGACTCAGTGTAGTAACTAAGTGTAGTAACTAAGTTCAACAACTCAGTGTAGTAACTCAGTGCAACAACCCAGTGCAACAACTCTGTGTCATAACTAAGTGTAGTAACTAAGTGCAACAACTCAGTGCAAAAACTGTCACAACTAAGTGTAGTAACTAAGTGTAGTAACTAAGTGCAACAACTCAGTGCAACAACTCTGTCACAACTCAGTGTAGTAACGAAGTGCAACAACTCAGTGTAGTAACTAAGTGCAACAACTCAGTGTAGTAACTAAGTATAATAACTCAGCGTAACAACTCTGTGTCGTAACTCAGTGCAACAATTCAGTGTAGTAACTAAGTGTAATAACTCAGTAATAACCCATTGTAACAACTTTTAGTAATAACTAAATGATTTAAGATTCCTCCAGAGTGAATCCTCTCTCCAACCTCAAACCTTTCTCCACAAAGAACACACCAGATTGCATTTCCCCGACAAAACGCTCAACAACAACAACAACAACAACAACAACAATCCCAGCAAGGAACTCACTGATGAGCTTGAGGTCGTCGGGGTGAGCGTGCTTCATGGTGACTGGAGCTTCACTCGTTCACATTTCAGATCAACGTCCACGGAGCAGCTGCTCGCTCTACCGCTCTACCTCCCTCTTCGCCTCCCTCTCTACCTCTACCTCGTCCCTTCGCCGCTCTCCTATTTCTCTTTCTACCTCGCTATCTCTGACTGTGCTCTCTCTCTCTCTCTCTTTCTCTCTCTCTCTGTGTGTCTCCCTCCCCCTCCCTCTCTCGCCTGCCCTCTCTCGCTCTCTCTCCCTCTCCCTTACTATCTCTGACTGTCCGCCCCTCTCCCTCCCTCACTCACTCTCTCTCTTTCTGCTATCCCGTTTCTCTCTCGTTCCCTCCCATCTCTCTCTCTCTCTCTCCTTCCCTCCCATCTCTCTCCCCTTGCCCCCTTCTCTCGTTCTTTCCCTCGGCCTCTTTCCCTTCTCTCTCTCCCCCCTCCACTCTCTTTCTCTCTCTCTCTGCCCGCTCTCATATTTCTTTCTCTCCTGCTCTATTTCTAACTCTGCCTCTTCTTTTCCCCTCTCACCTGCTTTCCCTTAACATCTGACCTCTTCCCTCCCTCGTTCTTTTCTTGACACTATTCTTCATTTGTCATTCTTTCCTTCTCCTGCCCCCCCCCGCACACTCCCCTCTCACCACACTTACATATCGTCCATGAAGAGAGGGAGAGAGATCCAAAAAATTTGATTTTTTTGGTTTATTCTTATTTTCTAAGAAAAATCCTTGAAAATAAAAAACAAATCTCTTATTTTATCGATCCGTCCATCCATCTATCATGCATCTATCTATCCATCCGTCAGTTCATCAGCCCATCTATTATCCATCCTTACATCCGTCCATCCATCCATGTATCCATCCCTCCATCTTGCTATCCATCAGTACATTCATCCATCTCAGTCCAAGAACACAAACAACTTATGAGTTATGACTACGGTGGTGGTGGTGTTGGTTGTTGATGTTACACACACACACACACACACACACACACACACACACACACACACACACACACACACACACACACACACACACACACACACACACACACACACACACACACACACACACACACACACACCCCTCTTCCGTCTTGTACTTGTCCTTAAATCCTTGGTTTACTACAAAACAACCTCCGGTCAACACCTCCCTCAGTGTACTGGCTGTACACTGGTGTACTTCGCTGGCTGACAGTACTGGCAGTACACCAGAAGCTCTGTTTTGCCCTGATAGCACTGGAGCCCTCACCCTGACATTAAAGTTGTCATTTATCCACCAGCACGGCTTTGTTTTTTTATGTGGAGGTCAATAGTTGAATACACACACACACACACACACACGCTGAGGAATGACCATGACCCCTTATTTCTTAACAAATGCTTTTTGCTCGCTTGTTTTTTTTTTTTTTCTTTTAATGCAATGCATAATGCATTTCATTTTTATACTTTGTATTAAATGCATTTTGCTTTTATTGTTACTATGTGTTGGCCCTTTTTCATGTAAAGCACTTTGAGTTGCATGTCGTGTATTAAAGGTTATTATTATTACTATTAAAATAATCATCATCATTATTTCAAAATCCAACCCCAAAAAGTCAACTAGTCATTGTTGCTGTCTCCGGTGCTTCATTTGGGGAGGAAGCAGCGTCGTGCCGTTGGATGGCTTTAGTGCATGTGGAACCTGGAGAATGTGTTCAAGGGAATTTCAGCACTCACACACAGCCGTTAAAATCCCTAAAAATACACTGCTGCTACTTTCTGCTGCTCCTGCACAGCATCCGACCCTGAAACACGGACGGGACGCGCTGACCAACAATTCTATATATTTTTTAGAAACATGAACTTATTTCTTGAAAGGGAAAGTAAATTCAATACGGTTTCATACATTACATGCACAAGAGATGTTATGGATATGCACATGCAGATTCTAGTCAAAACTGATTCATGAGACTTTTCAAGTAAAAAGAAAAATCATTACTAACAAACTGAGAATTAATATACATAACATTTTCACTGTGTGTCTTAAATGTGTGTGTATGTGTGTGTTTGTGTGGTGTGTGTGTGTGTACCCATATCCAAAACAATGTTTTGTGTAAAAAGAGTGTATATTGCAGTTCAATTTAGAGTTGAATATATCCCAAATTAGATTTTTAAGGTTGGTATTTTGAAGAAAAAATGATTTGTATAAAATACAATTTACATATAAAACTGCATTTTCAACATAATTTTTATTTCCCTATTATGTTTTATTAATCTCATATAACATTGTACGCTGTGTGGTTAATAGCCATAACAACCCAGTTTGTTTTTTTAAATGCATATTTTTTATTATACTATGTGCATGGTACATACTGCTCACCGTTTATTACTCTATTTTTGTCATTACTAGAAATGTATTGAAATATCATTAAATATTATCCATCAAAAAAGGGTTACCTGTTACGTAAAATGTATGTATTCCCTTTTAACGTTATTTATGTTGCAAAGTTGAGGTAATGAAGTCATTTTAATCAACTTTTTGTTCGATTAAAGTACTTTTCTCAATTTCTCTTGACCGACAAATCAGGTCTCAGTCATGAATTAATAGTCTTTACTTGGGTGGGCCGCCCAGGTATATTAACAGGTCGCCAAAGTACATTTGGTGACCCATTTTAGCATATTTTTATCCGTCTGAGAGAACGACGCCATTCGCGATGGATTAACTAGTGGACTCGTTCTCTGGCATAACCTTTGTATCGGGTCGAGAGAAAGCAGGAAGTGATGCTGCGTTCACGGGAACTCGGAAAACTGTAATCCATGTCGGTACTTTTCAGTGAGCCGGATCATCCATTCATGTCGAGCCCTGAGGGATGTGGCGCAGCGGACAATATTAACCAAAAAAAAATAAAAAAGGGAGAATCGCAAAACCGCTTGTGATTTCCAAGTTCGAAATGCAGAGTATAATGAAGAGGACCACGTGTGTGGTCCTGCACTGGAGAGAGTACAACTCTAATCAAAACCTAATGACACTGGCACGTTTATCCAGTAAAACTACAAAAAATAAATACCAAAACAAAGGAGAAGAATGAAAGAAATAAAGACCAGAGAAGCAATTAGCATAAAAGGTCACGGAACAATCCCAACCACAAAGCGCTAAAACTAAACTTTTCTAAATTAACATCTGACCTTTATTGCGTAACGATAAGCAGGTCCACTTGGCTGTTTAATCGCATTTAATTGTTGTCTGTTGATATCGAAAAAGCAAGGTAAACTTTGGACTCTAATTTCAGGTAACAGCTGAGAAGTTTGGAGAAACCAAAGAGGGGACGCAAAAACGCAAAAAAAAACAAAAATGTCTCCGTTAGTGTGGTAACCCTCCACACCAGGTGGGGGCGCTCACAGCGCGACTGTACTGGAGAAGGACGGAGGTCATTTGAAGTAACAGTATTGTACTACATACATGTACCACCTACTACGTGTGCGTACTATCGCGTATGTAAGGGATGAGAACAATGTCGTCCTGGACACCTCTTTGGACAAAATGGCCCACCGGCTAATATTGCCAACCCTATGACAGGCTACATTTCCATATGATTTATAGTCCACGTTGGGACCGGTAAAGTGATATAATTGAATAGGTGCTGTGGCTGAACCTCATTCAGTTTCCACTTTGTTATCTGTAGAAATCTCGTTTGCGGTAAATGGCTTTAATCATTTGAATATTCAACATCACTACACGGTAAAATGAATCATTCGACCGCGCGCTGTGCTCACTCTCTGGTGACGTGATGTGGTATTTTAAGCGTTAAAGAAAGGCAGCGGCGGCTGCAGGGAACTGAGTCATTCTTACCGGGTGCTCCGTCCGTACGGTCATTGTGGCGCAGGTATTCACGCCCTACAAACGCTCCCAAACAGCTCCAGTATGCGGCCGTCGGGTCCGGGCTCTTCCCCTCCCAGAACCTCCCCACCAGAAGCATTCTGGGAAGCTTTTGAAATATACCGTAAGAAGAATTATATGACGTATGTGCGTATGTATGTATGTATATAATTCCAGACGCCGCAAATACCTCCCAGCGGCCGTGTCTGCTTCTACTCTCCAACCTCCCGGGGGAGCAAAATAGCTACATGCCGCCATGTTGGCGCTGTTTTGCGAGCGTGTGCGTGCGTGCGCTTGTGTTTGAATCCAAATCCTTCCCCACAGACGTTCAGTCACCTGGCGCTCGGCCATCAGACATCAGATATTACCCCGACCGTCGCCGCGGTGGTCCGGGGTTTGGACGAGGCCCGACCCCGGGAGACCGCTTTGATTTGGAAGTGGAGCCGTGAGGAGTTAAAGGAGGGAAGGAAGTAGGTCGTTTGGAGGAAGAGCGAAAAAATGAAGGGAGGAAAGGGCACGGGAGGTGACGGAGGTCCGACGCGCCCCCTGAGGAAAACAAAATGGCCCTTTGGTTTCTGCGAAAGAGCGTCGGGGGTTGGCACCTGTTCAGGGACGTTCCACCTTATAATACCACGTTATGAGGTATTATAAGGTGTAGTTACCATGGTAACAGCACCTGCCCAGTCTGAAGATTTGAGGCCATACCGATTACGGTCGGGTGTTGAAGGCAATATGGAAGCGATTTAACCTGCCGTTCATGTAATAACCACGACTGTAGCTGTCAGCAGAAGTCAATGGAAAAGGAAGGAACTTCTCACGAGAAATATAAAGTCAACACACTTGAGGGTCTCAATATCTAATCTTGCTTCTTCTAACCCTTACCCCAATCATGGGGGTCTTGTGACTTTTGAAAGTGATTGTCCCATTAGGGGGGATAATCGGGGTTATACTGTATTTGGAGGGGTAGTTGCCTTGTTTGGAGGAAAATAGGGAAGTAGGTCATTTGGGATTACAGGAGGTGAACGATTACAGAAGTACCCTGGAATAAAAACAAAAATAGCCTTTAAATTTCCTGCGAATGGGCTTCAGTGCCTGTTTAAGGACCTTCCTTGTTATAAAGGTTCCACACGTCTGAATGTTGTAAGGGCCTGAGACGGGCTCACATGGCAAAGGTTCATTATGATGTGACGAGCCTGAAGATTTCAGGCAGAACCAAGCAGCAACCACCATTGATGGGTGTTGAGGTCAATACGGAAATGCTTTACACTGCAGTTCAGCAAGGGCCACTAGAGGGGGAATCAGAAAACCTCTGACCGAATGGAAGTCAATGGAAAAAGAAGAAACATCTCACTCGAAATACAGGGTCCATACATTTATATACATATATTTCCTCAAATGGCTACCCACCCGGTAAAAGTGGCCCCCTACCTTTCAGCATGATGAGCCCACTGGAGCCCGGACCCCCGGGGCAGGGTGGGGACGAGCGGGCACCGAGGGCAGCGGTGGCCTCCAGCAGTGCTCCAGAAAGCAGGGAGCACAGGGAGCTCCTCTGGCCCACAGCACGGTACAGCCTGGAGGAACCGCAGGAAACCAGGGTTATTCAGAGGAGGAATTCATTCATTCATTCATTCAGAACCGTTGACCATCTAGTGGTCATGGCTTCAGAACTGGAAGAGCCATTTTGTACATGGATTTATTTTCAATGTTTTCATGGAGCCGTTCCAATGCAGGAGGTATGCGGATTACATATTCAGATTTTTATTCACGTTAGTCGAATAACAGGTGCCTCCGTTATTCCCCTGAAACATGTTTCCCGCCCGAATCATTTTTAGATTTTAAGTTGTTTTTGAATTCACGGCGAAAGAATGTAAAACATTTTTTCTGAAAAGATAACAAAAAATTTAATTATCATTTTATTATTTTTCATTTTTCAATTGTTATTTTATATATTATCATATCATATAATATTGTAAATAATTATATATTGTTATTTTTTGAATAACTATACTTGGTATAAATTCTATATGTATATATTTGTCACAGCCAGAGACTAGGACCACTACTAACCTATACGAATGAATACAGTCCCCAGGATTTAGATCGTGCCCGGTCCCAGAAGGGATGGAGTTGGAGCTGGATCCTGGGACGAGGCTGGATCTTGGGACGGGGCTGGATCCTGGGAGGCTGGGGGGCGGTGGTGGCCTGGAGGCCCCCCTCAGACACGCACATCCAGGGGAGGAGAGGAGGAGCTTCTTGGAGGAGTGGAGCAGGTTGAGTTCCTCCACGCTCCGAATGCAGTCTATCACCTGGTGGAGAAGAGATTCAGGGGTGAGCTCCAAAATGTCACATCAGAGTCAGACAGTCTTTATATGTTATACTGAAAGGGAAAAAATGGTCGCAAGCGGTGCATTTTATCAGGTTTTTCATGGTTTTATCGTCTCTTTCGTACTCCCGCAAATCAGCTGTTTTGGCGACATCCGTGCTTTAACCTCAGAGACTAAAAACAGGAAGTTGTGTCGCTTTCTCCTGGCAACCTGCTGGAGCACACTTTGGATGTACCATGTGCAAAAAGTAGTTTTAAATAAAATATGATTATTAAAACATGTTTAAAGAATGTACTAAGACACATGTGACCAATAATGTGCGTTCCCTGCTTTCGGTGAGGAGATTTGAAGGTTTTTGTTTTATTTAAGGCTTGAGATTTTTCCCCATTGCACTGCAGTGAAGCACAGTGAGAAGCTGCAGCAGAGCACTACGTTCTCCATAGTAAAGTATTACTGTAGGTTATTGGAATATTTTTTATTCAGGTTAATTGTGTATTGCCAAAATGTTGTTGTTTGTATGTATTTTATTTTGGGTTTGTTTTTATTGCTTTCTGGAAATGTTTCGTTTTTTTGTATATTGTTTATTATTAGGTCAAATGTTTCTATCTTCTAGTTCATTTTTAGGTTCATTGTATATTGCAAATTTTTAGCTAATTCTTCGGTTTATGGCAATTTTCCTCAATCTATTATTATTTTTTTGACTTTTAGTATTTTATTACTTTTACCAAATTGATTTAAGTGAGCTACTGTGTCACTGGTTAGGGTTTTGCCTAAGCCTAAGCCATATCTATCTATCCATTGATCTATCCATCCAACCATCCATCCATCTGTCCACCCATACAGGCACGTGCAGAGGGGGGTGGGGGTGCCCGAGCACCTGTCCCTCTGCCTCTTTATGTCCATGGTGTCCTTTTTAATCAGGCATGTTTTTTTTATTATTATTATTATTTTTAAGCGTGAATGGGAATCGAGGTAGCGGAAAACAGCGCGATCCATTTCCTTATTGAAGGGAAAAACAATAACACCGTGTGTACACGCGTCAGCTACTCTCTTACACCCCTTCTTCATCCCAGTTAAAAATACAACACACAGCGTAATGAAAAGCAAAACCAGTGCAGACTACAATAAAGAATGATTAATAATAAAAAAGGATTCCTGCTGGGTATAGCCTGGATACTGCGATTTAGTGAGAGTGTGATAGTTGAGGTTTAAACCACATCCACCCACGCACACAAAGTCACATTGACCGTTTCAATGGTAAAAAACGGAATAAAAGAAAACTCAACCTTGAAAAATGTATTCCTTCCATTCAGTAGAGCAGAACACGTTGCTTCTGGTGCGTTTCCATTTTTTTCCCTGTGTTTCCAGGTTTTATGTATAACACTGAACAGGATCAGAGGTCTTTGTCGAATTCTTTTCTTTCCCGTCTTCCGTCTCAGGAGCAATTTGAAAAGATGCCTTTTAAAAGCAGAGGTGGGGTAACTGGAACATCTACTCTTTTCCAGAGAATCTACTCTGAGTATTTTTTAGAAACTATATTTTCACCTCCACAATTCTATTTTTCTGTCTGCCTCATACATAACTCCTTTTAAATGTATTGATTCTTAAATTTGGTCTAAATCCACAGTTGAGGATCCTTGACGCCTAATCTCGCACTCTCCCACATTTCACAAACCCTGGACCAAGGAAGCCCTTTTTGACTCATTTGACTGTTTTTAAAAGAAAACAGCACATAACTGAATTCAAAATGGCTTCTCGTATCATCTTTAATGTTTTGATTTTTCCCCATTGAACCTAATTTATTTTCATATGACAGTATGACGTTATTACCAGTCATAGTTTATGATTATGAATAATAATAATACCGCTACTACTTCAAATAATAATAATAGTTAATATTAATAATTATTAATAATAATTTTCCCGAGCAATTATTTGGGGTCTGCGAGCTGGACCCCTAATAGTGGCTTCTACTCTGGTTCAGTCCACTTCATATTCTGTTTGAATCAAGGAGGCATAGGCAGTTGAACACACACACACACACACACACACACACACACACACACACACACACACACACACACACACACACACACACACACACACACACACACACACACACACACACACACACACACACACACACACACACACACGGGATAAGTGTGGTCTCAGAGGGATGGGTGTGGGTCCTGGCTGTTGTCAGATCTAGACTGCACCGAGGGAAGAGCGATGGAGCAGGCAGCACGTTCAGAGAGAGAGATAGATAGAGAGAGAGAGAGACGAGGGACAGGGTAGAGAGATGAGAAAGGGGAAGACAGAGAGAAGGGGCGAGAGAAAGAAGAAGAAGGGAGGAGAGAGGGGGAAAGGGGAGGAAGGAACGAGAGATAGTCTCAAGTGTCACACACACACACACACACACACACACACACACACACACACACACACACCAGCTGATGTATGGTGCGTATAGTGCCCTCCTACACAATAGACCCGGTTCGATTCCCCGTGTGAACTCACGTTTTTCAATATGTTTCAAACGTGATAATAATATCTGGATTGTGCAAACACATTTTTTGACAGGAAATACAAGGACAGAAGAATAAAATGGATGAGGAAAGAAAACCAAAATGTTACTCCACTTTTATCGCCGTCACTTTTTTTATACGTCAGCCGACGTATGAAACATTTGCGTGATGTTTGCGGGTCTTTCCGGGCTGTAGGAACCTTTTCGATCCTGGGGAAAAAGTTCCTGGGACTAAAAGTTCTATTTTGGGCGGAAACGCAGCTAAAGATTATTTATCATATAGAGAAGATATTTCTTCCTGTTTTTAGTGTTTATTTTTATTTTAATATTTTTTATGTTTATTGAAAATTTGTAGGTTTACTGTTTATGGCCCTAATTGTTGTTGTTTATTTTCACTGCCAGTCTTTTATTACTTATTGTTCCTTTAGGACAATTGTATTATCATTGTTGTCATGTTAATTGAGCTTTATTGTTTTATAGTTATCTTTAAGTTGATTGTACATCACCAATCTTTCTATTTTATCGATTAAAAAAAATATATATATATTTTGTCTGCAAAATAGCCCAGGTTCCCCTCCCCGCATACAAACACCCAAATTAGACAACCCCCAAAAAAATCCCTTTGCAAAGAACAATCCTAATTAGAGAGTTTTTCCAGATCTCCTGAAGGTTTTTTTTTAAAAGGTCGCATCTTCACAATAACAAAGTGGAGATCGTCGTCCTGAGAATATCCATCACATCGCAGCGACCAGAGAGAGGTTCCTTCAAGCTGAATAAATTCACTTGATTCGGGGATTACACCAGATTACCCATGATCCTCTTCTTTCCAGAACATTCCTCCTTCAGCTCGGTTCGTTTTGATTCATTTTGGAGGAAACTTCCACCGGCAAAACTAAATATTGTTAAAAATTAAAGAAGAATATAGCTCTGGTAGGATGGACTATCCCACAGACCCAAGGAGATTTCATATCATTCATTTGATATAAAATGATAAGTTATATAACTTCATATAAGACCAAAATAATGACAAATCTAATATGAAAGCTGAGAACAAAATAATAATCATTTTTAAATAGCGATAACAACACCTACCCTCCCATACATGCACACATACATACAATATTACACAGGATCTGGTGTTAAACCCATGGTAGGTAATAATAATAATAACCTTTATTTGTATAGCACATTATATATATATATATAATAACCTACAATATTTGCACTCAAAGACCGTCACTAATCACTAACTCCAATAATATGAGCCAATATGGGACAAAATATCAAAACTCTTTATAACGTTTCTTTAAATGAAAGTCAGCCTGAGTCAGTTTGGCAGGGATACACCAAAAGACTTTCTAAAGCAGCATCACACATCTAAAGACTTGTTTCCCAGTAGTACACACACTACAGGATTTAGTAGGACGGTGATCACAGGGGTCAGACATCTCGGGATTCCAGCGCACAACGTAGGAGCCAAGATTTAAGATAATATCAAACCAACCCCATACTCTCACAAGAGACAAGAGTTCCAGACTACACAGACTAGTTCCAGACCCGAGACATGTCGTAGTCCAGAGACTAGTCGTAGTCCAGAGACTAGTCACAGTCCAGAGACTAGTCACAGTCCAGAGACTAGTCACAGTCCAGAGACTAGTCACAGTCCAGAGACTAGTCACAGTCTAGAGACAACTTGCAGCCAAGAGACGACTTGCAGCCTAGAGACTTGTCACAGTCTTCACACTAGTCCTAGAACTAGTCCCAGACAAGAGAGTAGTCACAGTCAAGAGAATAGTCAGTCTAGAGACGACTCGCAGTCAAGAGACTTGTCGCAGCCTCAAGACTTGTCCTAGACTAGTCCCAGACTAGAGACTAGTCGTGGTCAAGAGACTAGTCACAGACTAGAGACTAGTCCTAGACGAGAGACTAGTTCTAGACTCGTCTGATACTAGTCCCAGACTAGAGATGAGTCCCAGACTAGACACTAGTTACAGACTAGAGACTAGTCTTAGACTACTCGCAGGCTAGTCCCAGACTGAGAGTTTCTGACCATCTCAAACCAAACAACAACAAAGAGACGTCCTCATGATTCTCTTGAAAAATTTGTCCGGGAAACCCTCAAAAACCCGAGCGAAAGTGCTGTAGTGTATACAAGCTATAACTGAGATGTAACTCTTTCAAGGAATGTATACATTTGATTACCATCAGATTTTGATTGGAATACAAGAGATCCCAACGTCTCCTTTTTAAGGCAGCGGCGCTTCACGGTTTATCTGGAGGAGCCCCTCGCTCATCTGATCTCCAGCCTGCACGGTGAGTAACGCTCCAGCCGATCTTCAGCGGGAACCAAATCACCGCCGGAATGGAATTCGGCCGCCGCCACAGACATGGATCTCATGTTTCCCGTTGCGGATCCACTAAATGCTTAAGGGATTTTAAAGTCCCGTCAGGTTGAATTAGGGCGGCGTGAGTCAGCGCCGCCGCCACACGCTACAAGTTGCCGGTTGAGTTACAATGCTGCCAATCAAACGGCCTGGAGTACCGCGGAAGATTAATGAGAATACATTCAATGAATTAAAGTGGTAATCCACCAGACTGTCTGTGATGGCTGGATTACCGCTACGGAATTCCTTTCGAAACTGCAACGGGTCAGGGATCCGGTGTTTACATTCGTCTTTGCTCTAAAACTCACTTTCCCCCTTTCTTTTCTCCAAAATGTTCCTTCTTCTGATTAATCAATGGTCACTTGGGGTGGGTGGGGTCATTTTTTTGTGTTCATCCATATCACCAGTTTACGGACCACAACTACCTACACGGCTTTTGCTAAATCACAAGGACTGCCTTTGACTGTTGTGCGCGGCGGACCCCGCCACCAAACAATGCAAGCAGCATGTAGAGGAGCACATGCAGAACGCGCATACATTCAATGGCTGTTTCTAATAAAGTGCCAGTTAAAAAAAAAAAAAAAAAAAAAAGGGTTTTTTTATAAAATATGGGATTGTTTTGTTTTTTTCTTACTAAATAATGCTACGGATTTCCACTTTAAACGCTTTTATTATAAACATGATTCAAAAGAAGATTTATCTCATCTCTTCTTTTCCACCAAAATTAAGTCTGTCAAATAAAGGATGAAGAAATGGATCTGATCAAATGATGTTATAAAATTCAAGGGATATTGGAATTGAACCAGGATCGCTCAAGTTCCAACACAATTTCACGGCTGACGTTCATCTTCAGATACGAGCTGCGGAGACCCCAGAATCCCAAAAAAGGTGTTTACACTTTTTGTCTTTTAGATAGTATTACGCTCGGTGCTTGACTGACCAAAAATCAGTTTGACATTCAGATATTGAACAGATATCCTTCCCCCTGCAGTGCAAAGAGGCGGCTGCTTTTTCAATGGCAAGTTAGGGACCGTCTACAAGTTACACATCCGTAAATAAACATCCATTTTCAAAGTAACTCTAACTACAATACATTTTAACCAACAACCACATCTAAATATGAATTGGCTCTTAAATATGAATGACTTCACGTTACACATGCTATTTTATAATCCACAAGTTGTCCACCTTCTCATCTTCAAAATAAAAGTTCCATGAATTTTGTTAAGAATAATTTAAATACTCAAACTTCCAATAGTATTTTCATCATGCAACTGAGAACATTTCGCAACCCATACAGCCATTGTTTTGTGTTTTTTTTTACAATATACTGAAATATATTATATATATATATACAGTATATATATTATACTGAACTCATCTTTATTTGTTTTATATAACACACAACCAAGGGGTTCCTTGTGCAAAGCCCACTACAGTAACATGAAGCACGCACGTCCCCTCCACAAGAAGTTAAAATAAAAATAGCAAACAACGGCGCTCGTTGAAATATCTCCACGACAATGACTCTCGAGTTACATCCGAAAAAGAATATCCAAACGCAGCCAATCCACCGCTTCCCAGGACGCTCCCCATTCACCCCCAGCGGAGGGCAGCTGATCTCTGCCCGGCAACAGCCTCATTCTGGGAAGCTGGGGTCGACTGAACTCTAAGCTGGAATGTTAGCGTGCACGCTGCGAGAAGCACGCACGCACACACACACACACACACGGGCGCACACACACACACGCACACACACGCGCGCACACACACACACACACACACACACACACACACACACACACACACACACACACAGACACACACACACACACACACTTTAGCAGACTTACAATCAATTAAAAAAAAAGTTTAATTAATATTAATAATAAAAAAATATATAAATTAAAAAAACATAAATAAAGATAACAAATGCAAATCAATTGTAGTAGAAGTAGTGGAGAGAAAGTCCAATAAGAACCAATGTCATCAGAAAAGTATAAAGTACGTTATTTTATTTATTTAAAATTTTACACAAAACACACTTATAAACACACTGGAGTGAGTACGCGGGCGCACACACACACACACACCCTCCCGATTTCACCAGTCAATGTGCACTCTTCTCTTTCATGTCTCTGACCCTCTAGATACTTCAGGCATCGAGTCCCAGTCACACACACACACACACACACACACACACACACACACACACACACACACACACACACACACACACACACACACACACACACACACACACACACACACACACACACACACACACACACACACACACGACAGCAATCCTTCAAACTCAAATAAACAAACAGGATGCAGATGGTGATGATGATATACAAGGCTTTTTACACACACACACACACACACACACACACACACACACACACACACACACACACACACACACACACACACACACACACACACACACACACACACACACACACACACACACACACACACACACAGAACATTTCAAAGCAGCGGTCACATGGCACAACATAGACCAGCTGTCCCTGATGCTCGTGTGTGTGTGTGTGTGTGTGTGTGTGTGTGTGTGTGTGTGTTGGGGGGGCGGTCCGGAGAGAGTGACAGAGTTTGGAAGAAAGACAAGAATTAAATACCTTGTCAAGAGATAAATATTTTCTCTGGTTTCATTCATCAATCTTGAGTCTTTACAGGAAACGATCGTGCAACAATTGTGGGGAAAAAGAAAAGAAACACGTTAACTCCTAAAATGGCTATTCTGAAAAGCGATTTGTGAGCGAGGTTAAGAAATCTCAGTTTGCTGATTTTTTTGTTTATTTTTTTTATCAAAATCTTTATAAATATATATAAATGTGACCCACCGCGTACTATAGGTTCATTTGGCGGTTTTCGGGATTTTGTTTTTGTTGCATCAGTTGAAAGTGGAGAATCAGAGCTTTCAGACCAGGTGTCACTTGTGCAAATGAAGCAAATATTTTTAAAGCTGTGACTTGTTAATGACAAGAGTGTTTCTGAGATAATCACCTCCAAAGTTTTACCCTCACCAGGTTCATTCAGCTCCCACAATGCAAATGGCCTTGGCGGACAAACAAAGCTCATGGCTAATTAACATACTGCTGAATGGGCCAATCACGAACAACTATTTTTGCTTTAAAAAAAAAAAAAGCTTTTATTTAACAATAAGAATAAACACGATTTATAAAAGTGGAATTATTTTGGAGTTTAAAAGTAGGGACAACACAACAAAATGTAGAGTCTCAATAATATGAGTCTCAGAAAATCTGAAATCTGAAAATCTGTCACCAACCTCAATGGACTTTGTCACGTCATCGACTTCTCCCGTTGTAACAACAGCGGACGTATCGTCGGTCTCCTCCGGTGGTTCTTGAGAATATTGCGATTCATCGTCACATTAAGTTTGAAATCCGCCGTTTGAAATGTTCTCAAAGTGCGGAGTCGTAGCAGGTTCCGCGTCGCTGTCGTCCTCCACGTCGCCGTGGGAGAACTGACGATCATGGCAGAAAATGAAGTCCAGTACGCGCTGCTAACACTGACATGGATCTATCACACTGGTCAGATTAAGATCCGAAATATGATTCAGAGCTTCCTCCACCCGCATCACGTAATCCATAGCGATACGGAGAAGAAAGTTTTCACACACAAGTGAGACCGAACCACCCCCGTTCTGCGCTTTAACTCTCTGTTTACGGAAGTGACGTAGGTTTGTGACGCGAAGGGTTCTTCTTCTTGGCGTTTCACAACAGCGGCTCCGTGTGTGAAAGAGTAGTACGATTTAAAGGTTGAATTCCATCAAAACGGTTTCACATTGTGACATCACATCACATGGAATATGGAGGAATGATCTTCACCTGGACGAATCTATGCGGAATATTTAACTCCACGGTTTAACATTTTTCTACAATTTATCAGAATCAGAAATACTTCAATAATCCCAGGGGGAAATTACTTAAATAAATATATAAAATAATATAAATAATATATATAAATATAAATCAAACTCGTTTTTGAAAATACATTGAGAGATAAAAAAAAAACGAACAAAGGAACACGAAACTGGAAAAATCTCAACTTATTTGGCTGCTCCTGGCGATTTTAGAAATGCGCGAGATGGCGAGTTTTGCTGTGGTGGGACACAAATATGAAATGTAACAAATCAAATGCATAATCCTTTTTCCCGTTTCACATTTTTTAATAAAAAAATACATTTACATTTATAAAATTGGGTTTTTATTCTATTGCAATATTTTCCCAATACATCCTCAAATAAGAAAACATTGAAAAATACCATCTATTAAAAATAGGCATAAAAACCTTTTGGGACCTGACCATTTTTCGGTAAAGTTGCCAATTTTGCCTTGGCATCTGAGTGACACGGGTAATCAAGGGTCTATTTCCTGTATACATGGTTAAAAGGCTCTAAACTCATTATTTTAACCGTCAGCTCTTACCAAGGTCAATTCATTCTAATCTTTTTTGTCCTGCGGAGGAAATTTGACGTTGACAGCAAGAGTTCAAATCACCATGACAACCCAGCCAAACAAATCTCAGCTGCCACCTCACGGCCCATAAAAGCCTTAGCGGCCGTTGTTCAATCATTCAGTTTTACAGTCACGGCAATAAAGATAAAAAAAAAAAAAAAAAAAAAAAAAAGGCTAAATACTATCACAAATTCAAATTGTCCCCCAATACGACGACCAGCGCATTGGCCTTCCCGACCACTTTTCCATTAAGAATGTCCGGTTGCTTTCACCTATCCTCAAACTACTCAAATGTAAGTATTTTAGTAAAAGTATTCGGAAGCAAATTATTAATGACCATCATCACATTCATCATTAATAAGTAATAGATTGTTTAAATATGTGAATAGAACGGGAAGGGTGTAGTGTTTCCATGTATTTACACACCTGTACAGTGTAACTAGTAATAATAATAATAATAATAATAATAATAATAATAGTGCATTTTATTTTTATAGTGCCTTTCTCAGAACTCAAAGCACTGTGCAACAAGGTAAAATAAAAAATATAGTGTAAATATCATTATACAAATAAAAACTTATTAGGATATATTAAGAAATATGTTGTAAAATTTAAAAAAACGATCCAAATGGTCTCAAATGTTATTGCATTGTATTGCAGAGAGAGAGAGAGAGAGAGAGAGAGAGAGAGAGAGAGAGAGAGAGAGAGAGAGAGAGAGAGAGTGTGCAGTCTTTCTTTACCCAACGAGGCCTAAAATCGTTCAAACCAACCCAATTTGCTGCAGCAAAATGAAAAACGCTAAAACAGGAAATTGACATGCGGTTAGCGCACACACACGTGCAAAATATGTGCAAGTACATACACACAGATAAGGAAGCTACAATGTTCCTGGGCTATATGTATGTATACGTACACACACATAAATGCATCATCATGAAACTCAGTGCCACTGGATCCGTTTGGCGCGCGCGCACACACACGCATACGCGCGCGCACACACACACACACACACACACACACACACACACACACACACACACACACACACACACACACACACACACACACACACACACACACACACACACACACACACACACACACACACACAGTGACACAGTCCAGACTCTGACTTGCAGAACACAATCATGCCCTTTTGCAGAGAAACAGGCTCAACGTCTCAAATCTCAACGTCCGTACACAGACATAGGCATTTTATCAAGCACCTACAAGCTCCTATTATAATCATTCAATGACCAATAATCTATATATTTTTTACCTCTTTAAATCATTGAACATCTATCTCGGGTCAAGTGAAGCAAGATGAGGAACGGATGCAGGGAGAGACGGATAAGCGGAGGAGAACACTGAACACATTATATGTAAAAGTTAATAATCGTGTGAGCGTTTTCCGAGTCTTAAGAATTATAAAATGGGATTTGTTTTGTTTTCCCAAAACGTCAGACGGAGCGTTATACAAATAAAATAATATTTTCTCAACTGACCAACGTCTTTCCTCAGGTCACATTAGAGGGTTTTATTACTTATGTCTTACTCTTATTGTTTATTCTTTTCTTTTTTTTTTTGTTTATTTAATAGTTTTTTGCTTGTTTTTAGAGCATATTTTAGTTAGGTTTTGTTTACACTTCATGAGGTTTATTGAATTATTTGCTAAATTTGTAGATTTATTTTCTTTCTTCTAGTTATCTTCTGGCCTTTTTTTCCTGTTTATTGTTTACTTTTCGAAGGTTTATTTTATTGCTTTTCACGGTTTATATCTTTATTCATCATCGTTTATCTTTGTTTATCATTCGATTATTGAATGTATTGTAGTTTTATTTCTATTGTGAATTTTAAGGTTCGTCATATATTTCCACATTTCTCTATCTTCTGGTTAGTTCTTTTTTTAGGGTTATTGTTTGTTGACAACTTTTCAGCTTATTCTTAGCTTTATAACATATTGCCTTCTGCTTTTTTATATATTTAGTCTTTTAAATTTAGAATTTTTATAGCCTGTTTTTAATATTAGCTGCTGTGACACTGCAATTTCGCTCTGTAGATGAATAAAACATCAATCTATCTTTATATATTAAAAAAAAACAAAACCTCTTATCTTTAGTACCGCTGTGAACTACTTGTATTTCATTGTATGCACAGAATACTGTGTATACACTTTGTACTCATGGGACAGCTCTCTGCAGTTTACTCGGCTCCGTCCTCTCATCACTTCTTTATTTCACTGAAACAATAGAAACGCGACCGTTCCCACTATTCACCCCTTGCTCCTCTGGGAAATAATCTAAGAAACGGTTCTCAACAATAGAGGCAGACTTTTGTTTATTCAGCTACTTTGATTATTCTCATACTGTATTATTATTATTTATTTTTTTATTCATTTATTTCTTCCCATTTTTATTATATTTATTAATCTATATATTTTCTTATGATTATACATTTTTTATTCATTTATTTCTTCACATTTTTATTATATTTATTAATCTATATATTTTTTTATTATTATACATTTTTTATTCATTTATTTCTTCACATTTTTATTATATTTATCTATATATATTTGTTTTTTATTATTATTATTTATCTTGATTATTTATTTTTTATTATTGTTTAACCTATATTTTTTAAACAGGAAAATAAATTGACAAACTTTTTTTGAGTCTGTTTTTCAAGGGCAACCTGGCCGAAAAAGGCAGTATTTATATGGTTTCTATCAAATATTACATAAAAAAATCAAAAACAAATTAAAAAAATAACCCCGAACCAACAGGTCATTACCATTTGAACACTAAATCTCTTGAAATAATCGTACCTCATACGATAACCCAATGAGTCTGATGAGTCTTATTTCGGGACGTGAGAGCTGACAAAAAAAAGTTAAAAAATAAAAAATAACAAAAAGATAAGAAAGACTGATAAAGACTGAGCAAAGCCTCAAAGACTGAGCAAAGACTGATAAAGTCTGAGCAAAGACTGAGCAAAGACTGATAAAGACTGAGCAAAGACTGAGCAAAGACTGAGCAAAGACTGATAAAGACTGAGCAAAGACTGAGCAAAGACTCAAAGACTGAGAAAAGACTGATAAAGACTGAGAGACTGAGCAAAGACTGATAAAGACTGAGCAAAGACTGATAAAGACTGAGCAAAGACTGATAAATACTGATCAAAGACTGAGAGACTGAGCAAAAACTGATCA
The DNA here is from genome assembly GCF_960531495.2 of Zeus faber. NCBI lineage: Eukaryota > Metazoa > Chordata > Actinopteri > Zeiformes > Zeidae > Zeus > Zeus faber. The sequence goes on from NC_137207.1 coordinate 21,474,602, forward strand.
AAGACTGATAGAGACGGAGCAAAGAATCGAAAACTGAGCAAAGACTGATAAAGACTGAGCAAAGACTGATAAAGACTGAGCAAAGACTGATAAAGACTGAGCAAAGACTGATAAAGACTGATAAAGACTGAGCAAAGACTGATAAAGACTGAGCAAAGACTGATAAAGACTGAGAAAAGACTGAGCAAAGACTGAGCAAAGACTGAGAGACTGAGAGACTGAGACTGAGCAAAGACTGAGAGACTGAGCAAAGACTGATAGAGATGGAGCAAAGAATCAAACTGAGCAAAGACTGAAAAAGACTGAGCAAAGACTTATAAAAACTGAAAAAAGAAGGAGGCGTAGGAGGAGGGCGAGGTGAGAGGGTGGAGGAGGAAGAGGAGGAGGTGAAGATGGAGGAGGAAGGGGGTAGGAGAGGAGGTGAAGGTGGAGGAGGTGGAGGAGGCAGGGAGGAGGTGAAGGTGGTGGAGGAGGAAGGGGAGGAGGTGAAGGAGGTTTGGGAGGAGGGGGAGGTGAGAAAGTGGACAAGGAAGGGGAGGGGGTGAAGGTGGAGGAGGTGGAGGAGGCAGGGAGGAGGTGAAGGTGGTGGAGGAGGAAGGGGAGGAGGTGAAGGAGGTTTGGGAGGAGGGGGAGGTGAGAAAGTGGACAAGGAGGGGAGGGGGTGAAGGTGGAGGAGGTGGAAATGGGTGGGCTGGGGAGGTGAGCTGCTGTGACACTGCAATCACAGAGGGTGAATAAAATAAAATCAACAGGAATTTATATTCGAATTTAGAATTGAAATAAAACCAGGGAAACAAACTTTGGATATTTGGATATAAATGGCATTATGATTTGGATATAAATGGTATTCTGGTTTGGATACAAATGGCATTATGGTTTGGATCCGCTGTAAAATTAAACATCACTGGAGATAAAAACGAACACGGAAGACGAATCCGATGTAAAAAATACGACTCCCAACGAGGGAGTTCAAATCCACTTGAGCCTCATTTGGGCTGCCAGGGAGACGGCGGAGGAAAGGTTGAACAGTGGCGGAGAGAAGAAAAGGATAGAGGACACAGACAACGAAGAAGGAAAATGGAGGAGGAGAAGAGTTGGAGAAAAGCGCCGGAAAATCGGGGTTCGGTTTCGGAAAAAACACAGCACTGTAAAGCACAGCGCTGTACATTCAGGGGACCATGACTCACAATTTGACCATTCAGCCACAACATGTGTCACTCCAGGGTGACACATGTAGGCAGACATTTTGAACATTTTGGTACAATTTAGCAACAATTTAGACACAAGGCAATAACATGTAGTTACAACGTGGGTACAAATGTACTATTTAGGTACAATTAAGATACAAATTTGTACAATTTAGGTCCAAACTGCAGGTACAAACTGACACATTTGAGGTGGAAATGTGATGTTCTTCAATTCCTTTATTGTTACGAAAGAACAGGTGGAGAACGGGGAGGGATGCGGACAAAAGCAGAGGATGAGGCGGAGGAGGTGGAGGAGGAGAAGGAGGAGGAGGAGGTGACGATGGAGCAGGAGGTGGAGGAGGAAGCGAAGGTGGCGGATGAGGGGGAAGAGGTGATGGCGGTGGAGTAGGTGGACGGGGTGAAGGTGGATGAGGTGAAGGTGGAGGAGGGGGTGAGGGAGATGAAGATGGAGCAGGAGGGGGAGGAGGTGAAGGTGGAGGACGAGGGGGGGAGGCGGAGGAGGTGAAGATGGGGAGGAGGGGGGGTCGGCATGGGAGGCGAAGAAGGTGGAGGGGTTGAAGGTGGAGGAGAAGGGGGAGGCGGAGGGGATGAGGGGGAGGGGGCAGGGAAGGAGGAGGTGTGGAGGTGGAGGACGAGGGGGAGGAGGAGGTGAAGGTGGAGGATGAGGAGGAGGTAAAAGGTGGAGAAGGTGGAGGAGGGGAGGGGGTTGTTAGGTCATAATCCTCCGTTGAATTTCACAAGGAGTCGTTTGAGGGCAAATCCAACAATCCAGGCACGCAACACGCCGAGCCAGCTTTGCACACAATCAGCCGTGTGTGTGTGCGCGTGGGGTTTGTCGCTACGTTTCCACGTGCACGGTATTTTGCATTCACACGGTGAGAAAGAGAGTCAAGATGGCGACGGCGGTCTCCCGTGGGGAGGTTAAAAACAAAAGCCGAAACAGGAAACTTAAAAATAAGAAAACAAAAAGGAAAAGGAGATTAAATTGAAACAAGAACAGACGAAGCGGGGGGGGAGAAATAATTCTTAATCGGAGTTTCTACAGAAGAAAATGCATGTCACGGTGAAAGGACAGATGAAAACAGAGGACTATACACCCAATAGATTACAAGGCCAGGAGCTAAAGGCTAGTTGATCCCATCTGCAACCATGCATTGAGCTAAGGCAGGTAGCATGCAGCCCGTCGCCATCTCTCTACTGGACAAAAAGGGAGGAAATTGGTATCGACCATTTCATCTGAATCTGGCTAAAATAGAAAGAAAGCCAATTTCACCCCAAAAAACGGGACTATCCCTGTCAATAAATGTATATATGAATAATACCCAAGCTATCTACACTACATGTGAACATTAATACAGTTGCATAAATGTGTGTAAATAAGTGGTAATCCGTCAGTAATTTTCTCTAAGAAAACAAATCTGTAACCTTCTATATTCTGTACTTTATTTGACGGCAACTTTTAAAGAAGCAACCATTTATTGTTCGTGCACCGTGCATATGCTCCTCTATATTCTATTTCCATTGTTGGTGGCGGGGTCCGCCAGCGATAATCATGGACATTATTAAAAAAAGGGCGGCATGATCTGTCGAGACTTGATATGTATTGTAGTTTCCACCCAGACACAAAACGTGGTTAAAAGCAGGTGAAATGTGTTAATTTATTTATAATTTATAAATGTATATCAGTTCATATCAGTTATATCATTTATTATCTGTAATGGTAGTTCTTCCCGAGAGGCAGCGGGGATCGTCAGAGCGCAGGATTTTTTATTCATCTACATTCATTCTACGATTCATGCTCTTGTTCACAAGATGAGTGGTCGAGCAAGATTAATTGGTCGATACCAATTGAATCCTGCATGCTAACCTTGTTAGCTCAATGCACTGCTGCAGATGGGATCAGCTAGCCTAACTCGTTTGAAATGAGCGAAATACACCTTCCTCCTTCCTAATGTTTTGAAAACAGATACATTCGGAGGCATTTTTTTGGGACCCTTAACCATTTCCTCCCAAAAACACTGGCCATTAGAGAGAGAGAGCGAGAGAGAGAGGGAGAGAGAGAGGGGGGTAGGGGCGAGGGCGAGAGAGAAAGAGCAGACCAGAACAACCTGGAAGCCATTACAGTAGAACCCTGTGGGACTCCCTCGCTGACCAATAGTTCTCATGAACTGCGCTCTCCGACACACACACACACACACACACACACACACACACACACACACACACACACACACACACACACACACACACACACACACACACACACACACACACACACACACACACACACACACACACACAGAGATAAGGCTGATAAATGTTCACATTTCCAAAACTACAAGACATAGATAATGCAGATAAAGTTACTGCGTCAACACAAATATTTATTGAGGGTTTGAATTTTAACTTATTTCCATTAATGCTTCACAAAATGACCTTCTGGAAACATCCGTACTCATGCGGAAGACGCCACTTGACTTGTGTTAATTCGTGAGCGCTCGGGTACGAGGTTCAAGTTCAAGGTAAACTCAGGGAAACGCTGTTCGGGGAGCTTTCTGGCTCCTCACAGTCCCAACGAGTCGAATACAATCCACAGATTATACCGTTGCAGAATCTAAAAGCACTTGGTTTTATAATGAATTAAACTGTAGAATAAATCCATTATTATCATAATTATCATTCACTTCATTTGTTTTGTTTTAATTTAAAACAGGGGAAAAAGCTGAATGGAGATAATACTAAATAACAATGAATATAAATAAGAATAAGAATAAATTGGATAAAATAACTATTTGACGGTTCAAACAGTTGGATTTCTGTCAAAACAAATTTAAAAAAAAAAAGGCTTTAACTCCCAATTTGTCATTATTATGGTTTTTGTTGTTTTAGAAATGATCTTTTTTCACTTTTCATTCAAAAATCTGTAAAGATGTAATTGACTTTGATACAAAAACAAAATGAATGACTGACAAAGCAAAATAAAATATATCAACCGTGGAACTTCCCACGTTATGATATAAAATCTAAAAACGCGACAAAAGCTTTATTTACCTTGTTCACAGCGAGACGGAGAAGAGGAGATTAATTGGAGGAAAAGAGAAAAACAGCCGAGCGCTAATCCCTCCCTGTTAGTGTAGACGGAGAGAAGTGAGGGAGCAAATACAGGAGGAGGGGGAGAGAGGGAGCGAGGGCGGGGGAGATGGAGGGGAGGGAGCGAGAGGGCGAGAGAGCGAGAGGAAATACGGGAGAAGGAGGTTGAGAGGGAGGGGGAGATGGAGGGGAGAGAGAGGAAGAGAGGAAATACAGGAGAAGGAGGGAGAGAGGCGGGGGAGAAAGAGAGAGGGCGGGAGGGAAGGAGAGAGGGGGGAGAGAGATGAGAGAGGGGCGGAGAGAGAGAGAGAGAGAGAGAGAGAGGGAGAGCGAAATGGAGTGGTAGAGGGACAGAGAGGGAGAGAGAAACAGAGTGGTAGAGGGAGGGAGGGAGGGAGAGAGAGAGAGAGGCGGGGGGAGATTGAGAGAGGAAATACGGGAGAAGGAGGGAGAGAGTTGGAGGAGGCAGAGAGGGAGGGGGAGAAAGAAGGGAAGTAGAGGGGAGAGAGATGAGAGAGGGACAGAGGGAAAAGCGGGAGGGAGGGAGAGGGGGAGAGGGACGCTGGAAGAGAGATTGTGAGAGGAAATACGTGAGACGTGAGGAGGGAGAGAGGGAGGGAGAGAGAGAGAGAGAGAGAGGAGGCAAGAGGAAGAGAGAGGAGGAGAGGGGGGAGAGAGATGAGAGAGGGATGGAGAGGGAGAGAGAGAAAGTGTTCGAGGGAGGGAGGGGGGAGAGAGAGGGAGAGTTAGAGAGGGGGGAGAAAGAGAGGGGGAGTGAAGGAGATAGTTGAGGGAGGGATGGCGAGAGGGACGGAGAGGGAGGGAGGGGGCAAGAAAGAGAGGAAGACAGAGATAGAGGGATGAGGGAGGGAGAGAGAGCAAGAAAGAGAGGAGTGCATCAAAAACAAGCCCAGCACAAAGAGAACGAGAGCGAAGGGAAGAAAGAGATATGGAGAGAGAGAGAGTGAGAGACAGAGACAGAGAGAGAGAGACAGAGAGAGAGAGAGAGAGAGACAGACAGCCAGACAGCCAGACAGACAGACAGACAGACAGAGACAGACAGACAGACAGACAGACAGACAGACAGACAGACAGACAGACAGACAGACAGAGAGAGAGAGAGAGAGAGAGAGAGAGAGAGAGAGAGAGAGAGAGGAGGCTGAGGCCGCCCCCATATTAGGAGGCAAAGCGTCTGAGGCAGATTTCTATCGGGTGTAAACACCAGGTCCCTGTTTCTATCGATCCACATCCAGCCTCGCGCGTAAACACCGCAATAGCGGTTGCCCCGGGCAACCAGCTCTGGGCCATTGTCAACCATTCAACGACGAAAATGTTCCCCAAAGCGGGAGTATCCCTTCCAAAATAACCGAGGTAAACTTTAACCACACACACACACACACGCGGTACAGGGTCTGGCAATAACGGTTGCCCAGGCTGCCATGATGGCGGCCCAACCGGATCTGGGCAACTGCAAACAATTCAACTTTTTCCTTTTCTTTTTTTTTCAGAACACCATGAGAATCGACATGTTTTATACAACAATAAAATTAATATACGTCAAAATAATATAGAAATAAACTGACGATTGACAACTGGGAAAGAGGAAACTGTGTTTCAATTGCAAGGCCCGACAATAACGGTTGCCTGGTTGCCCCGGGCAAGCAGATTTGGGCCATCATTAACAGCCTGTGGTCTGGGCGGTTGCCCCTTTGCCAACAGCTTGAACTCTAATATAGGAGAATCATCACTCTTATCACAATATAAATGTTGTCAGTCTTGGCAACCAACAGCTGACGCATGGTTGCCACCTTGCAACCACTTCTCAATGTTATTACTGGTCCCGTGATCAGGATTAGGACCAAATCTCAAAACTGAATTATAAATGGACTACAATTATGCAACCATTTTGTCAGCTTGGCAACCAACATCTGATGCATGGTTGCAATCTTGGCAACCACTTCTAAAAGTTAGCATTGGGCCCTGGATTGGAATTAAGACCAAAACCTCAATTTTAAAATTACAAAATCTCAGCTGATGCATGGTTGGCGACTTGGCAACCACCTGTAAAAGTTAGTGTCGAGCCATTGGACCAATTGTTCGATCATAAAATGACAACGACTCGGCAACTATTTTGTCAGTCTTGGCAACCTACAGCCGATACATGGTTGCCACATTTGACCACCATTGCTAAATGTTATTGTTGGGCCATGGAACCAATCGATCAATCATAAAATGACTGCAATTCTGCAACTACTTTGTCAGTCTTGGTAACCAACACCCAAAGCATGGTTGGCAACTCGGCAACCACTTTATAAAGTTAGTATCCGGCCCTGGAGACAATTATTCAATCATAAACTAACTACAATTCGGCAACCACTGTGTCAGTCTCAACAACTTGACAACCCCTTCTAAAAGTAAGTGTCCAGCCCTCAAAACAATTATTCAATCATAAATTGACTACAATCTGGCAACCATTGTGTCGCTCTCGGCAACCTCTTGTTAAAGTTTCTGTCGGGCCCTGGAAACAATTGTTCAATTGACTACAATTCGGCAACCATTGTGTCAGTCTTGGCAACTTGGCAACATGTTCGAAAAGTTAGTGTTGGGCCTGGAAACAATTACTTGATCATAAACTAAATACAATTCAGCAACCATTGTGTCAGTCTTGGCAACTTGGCAACCCCTTCTAAAAATTTGTGTCGGGCCATGAAAACAATTGTTCAATCAATTGACTACAATTCAGCAACCATTGTGTCAGTCTCGGCAACTTGGCAACCCCTTCTAAATGTTAGTGTCGGGACCTGGAAACAATTATTCAATCATAAATCAAATACAATCTGGCAACCATTGTGTCAGTCTCGGCACCCCTTCTAAAAGTTAGTGTCGGGCCCTAGAAATGATTGTTCAATCAACTGACTACGAGTCGGCAACCACTGTGTCAGTCCCGGCAACTTGGCAACCCCTTCAAAAAATGTAAGTGTCGGGCCCTGGAAACGATTGATCAATCAATCGATTACAAGTGGGCAACCACTGTGTCGGTACCGGCAACTTGGCAACCCCTACTAAAAGTAAGTGTCGGGCCCTGGAAACGATTGTTCAATCAGTTGATTACAAGTCGGCAACCACTGTGTCAGTCCCGGCAACTTGGCAACCCCTTCTAAAAGTTATCGTCGGGCCCCGGGGGGGGGGGGGGGGGGGTCGTCAGGATGGGGACCAAGACAGGGAGCGGTTTCAAAGCAGACGTCTGCGGCCCAATGAAAAGGCTTTTGCGCTCGATTCTAAGCTCCTTATCCGACCGGCCGATGGGAAGGACGAGCAGACGGAGGCGGCGATCGATAAAGCTCTCCGCCGCCGCGGGGAGGGAGGGGAGCCCGGGGGAGGATGTGGGCGAGCGCTCGGGCGGCTTCCTCCTCCCCGCCGCGTCCGGGCTCACATTTCAGCGCTTTCAACGGGCCTCGCCGCCACCTGCCCCCCGTTCATCATGGACGTACACGGGAGGCGGCCTTCCACGTTTGGCGCTGCGCTAAAAGGTTTGCTCGAATCAACTGAGTCATATAGTGATTAATGATTCATGATATTGCTGTGATTTTATTATGCGTTTCGATCTGTTTTCGGCCTTTTGTTCCCAACGGTTTTATTCTCCTTTGCTTTCATACAATGTATTTTATGGCTTATGTGAAGCGCTCTGAACTTGCACTTGCCTTGCTGCTGTTCAGTTGTCTTGCTATATTTGAGATTATTATTATTAATATTAATATTATTATTGCATTGACATTTCACTGCATATATGTATGGAAGTATGTATATGTATGTGACGAATAAAGCTCTTTAATCTTCAATCTATTATCATCATTATTAATAATAATAATAATAATAATAACAATAAAAATTGGGTTCTCAACATGTGGTCCGGGGACCCCCACGGGGTCCTTCAAGAGGCTCAAGGGGGTCCCCAGTGTAATGATTCATAGTTTTTCTTAATTTTTCACTGTTTTTCACCATTTCCAAGCCATTAGCAGCGTTAGAGAACGTCCTTGAATTACAGTTTAGTTCCTAATATCAGCGTGCCATCCCTCACTGTGATATAAAGTACAGAAATTAAATCATATCCAATAATGAAAAAGCCATCAAGACGAAATATTAGCAAATTGGGGCTCCTTGATGTGAAAAGGCTCGCTGCCAACATTTAAAACACGGCGAACTTAATGGATTGTGTAGACGGGTGGGGGGGCGCCAGAAATCACAAGGAGGCGTCTCGGGCCCTTTGGTGCGATTTGAGGCGACATAATTTTGAAAACAGAAATACCTAAGACATTAGTTCAAATCTACACAACTGTGATCAAATCCACGACCACATATTGTTCACACCTAAGAACCTCGCTGCGTTGTCCATGAAAATAAAACTAATTTGGATCAAAAAAAAAAAAAAAAAGGGGACCGCAAACCACGAATAAATACACGAGAAATTTGAAAATATAAATAGGTAAACCAGTTGTCAAATACTGCTTCGAAACTCAAAATTCCTTGTTTGGTGTTCAAAGGAAACCATGACCATGTGTTATAACGTATTCAAACCTCTAATCGTAACAAAACAAAAAAAACAAAAAAAAAAACCCATGAAAACAGAAGCGCTTCACATTCAAATACTGAAATAAATACATGATTTAAAAAAAAAATATATATATATATATATTTTTTAAGCAGGCTTTTTCGCGGACCCTGGATGACAACATCCAAGGTCCCCGAAAAAGCCTGTTTTAAAAAAAATAATAATAATTTTAAATCATGTATTTATTTCAATATTTGAATGTGAAGCGCTTGTTTATGTTTTTTTTTGTTTTTTTTTCCCTCCACACAGGAAGTTGTTGCAAATTCAACGCCCGAAACAAACCACCAACCGCTTTCCCCTCCGTCCATCCGGCTGTGTTTGTTTTTCCAAAGGGAAAACAGGTGAAACCCACCTGGGGAGGGGGGCAAGACCACTCCACCCGGGTTGTTAGCGTTGGCGTTTCCGTGACGACCACCAATTAAAGGCCCGGCAGACCTCCTTTCTAAGCCGCCGCTCTGGCGCCTCAGTCGTCGCGCCACCAAACCTGACGTTGTGTCCTCCCACACCTACACCAACGCCCCCCCCCCCCCAAAAAAAAAAACAATCAACCCTGAGACACCTCCGGTTTAAAATACGCAATTTAAACATAATTTATGTATTAATTAAGCGGTTGTTTTTCAGACGAGGCAAGGCTGCTCGGGCGCAGTGTTCATTGTAACACACAGTCACAGAGTTTGTTATTTGCCTATATTTCTGAAACAGTCTTGGATTTCGGAACCAAATTTTTTATTTTATCTATTATATGAGAAAACGACGTCTCAAATCGTCCAGAACCTCACGACCCGCCCCCTCATTTCACACACGCTCGACACGCGCTTTCATCCAGAGCCCCCCGACATAAGCTCTCATCCAGAGCCCCCGACACGCGCTCTCATCCAGAGCCCCCGACACGCGCTCTCATCCAGAGCCCCCCGACATAAGCTCTCATCCAGAGCCCCCCGACATAAGCTCTCATCCAGAGCCCCCCGACGTAAGCTCTAATGCAGAGCCCCCCGACATAAGCTCTCATGCAGAGCCCCCCGACATAAGCTCTCATGCAGAGCCCCCGACACACGGCCTCATCACTGTGTTATTATCCCAATCAAGGTGGACTAGCCTCTTGAACACACACACACCGGGTGTCACGACATTTCACTGCATATATGTATGACCGTATGTATATATGTGACAAATAATCTCTTGAACTTGCGCGCGCACACACACACACACACACACACACACACACACACACACACACACACACACACACACACACACACACACACACACACACACACACACACACACACACACACACACACACACACACACACCCCAAGTGGTATAATGAACAGTGTTGACATCAAAGGAACATCTGTCCCTTGATGAGCACTGGTCAGCATTAGCATCTGTTAGCATTAGCATCTGGTTAGCATGTCTTTGATGGAGCTCAATGAGTGCCTCCTCAGCTTTTAATAAGGAGGGCACATGCATATAATATGACATCATTTAATATTATATAAAAATCATATATCAATTAATATAATTTAATTGTATATAATGTAATGTCATATTATTTAATAGAATATAATTTAATATAACTTGATGCGCTGCATCGCACTGGATTGAATAGAATATTGAATCAAATCTTTTTAGGTCTCCATTTATTGTTCATCATTAGGTTGTAATTATTTTTATTATATATTGGCAATAATTACAATTACTGTCCATTGTTTAAATTTAGGCTTTTTGTTTATTGTTGTTTACTGTTTTTACAGTAACTTTCAGGTTTATGCTCTATTTACTTGTTTTTTTTTCCCTTCTAGTTATTTCTCGGTCGTTTTAGTTGTTTGGTTCATTTCAAACTCCCAAAACGGTCACATTTTAAAACCTTAAATTCTCACTTGCCTTACTGTATGCTGGACAAATCTGAGCATCCCAAAATCTGGAAGCATGTCGCATTTGTATTGGTGTATTAAAAGAAAAATCGATGGACTGCGTCCGTCTTCCAGGATGTTCCCTGAACTCCATGTTCCTGACTTTTTTTCCCCCACTTGTTTGGAAATATTTATTCGCCCTTGAGACCTTGAATTATGATAAACATGGCCCTTGACTATATATATATATTTATTTATTTTTAAAGAGCATTCTAAATAAATGAATAAATAACCTGTAGATAGGTATTTAATTAAATGTGTAGACTGCACATAAGCGTATGAATATAGTCAATAAATAATCAATAAAGGGGATCAATACAATATAATATGGAATCAGGATTTGCTGTTCTGTCATAATTGGCACACCGCCCTCTAGTGGCCAGCGGTGACCAGGAACAACATCTTTGTTTGGTTTCCAAAGAGACCCCTAAATACATATTCATTCACAACTGGCTAATGGCAATGATTTATTTTTTCATGGCGAGGCATGACATTTGATAAATATTTAGCTATCCCGAATATGAAATGTAACATTTTATTTTTTTTCCCATGAGGTTTGTTTGTTTTTGCATTTGAGAAAACCACTCATTGGGAGAAGGCCCCCGAGGGCCCCTCCCTGCAGTGACAAAAGGTCACATGGAGCTCTCAAGACATAAAACCAAATTCCAAATTCTGCAAAAATCTCAAAAGGCGGTAATAAAAGGCGGTAACCCGTGAGAATATCACAAAACCTCCACAAAAGACGAAGTCGCACACGGTTCTCCTTTCTAATTTAGCCCCTCAGTGTGTGTGATTGGGTGTCAGTTCCGTTGGTCGTTAGGTGGAGCTGTTTCAGTCTGAAATGACATTTCGTGAGCAGTGAGTCAGAAAAACATTCACATAGTGCAGAATTAAAACCCCAAAAAACCTCCCCCCACCCTCCTTTATTGATTATCACGGTTCCATTGATAATTACCTATAAAATAAAAGGCTCCTTCGTCCAGTGAATCCATGCACTCAAAAAGCTGCACGGGGAGAGTTATGCAGTTAAATTTTTTTTGATATGACTTCTGTATATCCTATGTGATTAATTTTTCCTTTATTTATCACACAAAGAGGATTGTGGGAGTGTTTTCCTCCAAAATGTCAATGTGTGTATGATGTGGTCATTTAAACCGGGTGCAACCGAGTTTTGAGGACTGTCTGAAACATGTTCCTCCACTAGAGGGCGCCAGAGAGCTGCTGTGCGGATGGGCAGTAAAATACATTTTAATAAAATAGTAAATAAAAAGATGTTGTGGTCATATTTTCCTGAAAACTTCCCTTTATCTTTCCGACATATAATAATAAAATAATAAGAAGAAAATATAATAAAAACCCCTCAAAACGAGAGCCCTAGATCCAAAAAAGAAACGTCGGGCGGTGCGGTCCGGGACAAGCGAGAGGCGATGACGCCGCAAACCCCACAGAGCGATAGCAGGTGAAAAGAAAATGGAGAAGACGTGAAGAAGGAGAGGGAGAGACACTCCCCGGAGATGAGATGCCTCAGCACCGCGACGCAGAAGGAATGTTGAAATGTGAAAATGTGAAGGACGCGATGACAGGGCGGCGTGACGCAATGCAGCCCGACTTCAACCTCCCAGGGGTCAGAGGTCACAGGTGGTGGTGACATGTGACAGGAAGTCCTGGATGACAGTCATATGATGTAATATATATTTTGAATATATTTTTAAGCTATGTTATAATTATTTATATATTTATACATCTATTATAAATTATTATTATATTTAAGAAGGTGGCACCTGTCAGAGGGTTGAAACAAAACAGAAAGTAATACATATATTATTATATGTCAAGAATTTATATACATATATATATATACACACAGTATATATAAACATAGATATACAGTATCTTGAAAAATATATCTTTATTATTTTTATTTTTCCCAGTTTTAGTTTTTCCAGTAATCTTGTTTTTGTTGGGGTTGATATATATTGTCATTTATTTTATATATTTTTTTTAATTGGCCTTTCCAGAACTAAATTAACTTAATGATCATTTTGAAGGTTCCCATGAAACCCTGTCTCGTTGTTGTGCTAAATAGGCCGAAAATGCATCATGATACATAGGTCAAATTATGTCAAGGGTTAAAAAAAAAAAAAAAAAAAAAAGGTGCAACGACACAGCTCCTACCTCCCAGTTTAAGCCCTTCCTGCATCCAACAGCTTAGGGAAAAGGTTCAAATGACATTACTGTGTGTCTATAACGTATAGATATAAAAGACAAAGGTCCCTGTCCCTGCTGAATCCTGAACGGAGGGATTATGGAATTAGCTTGTGACTCAGACAGAAGAGAGAAATGAACGAGGGAGGAGCAGAGTTCACACCCTGACCTGTCTGTCTCTCTGTCTGTCTCTCTCTCTCTCTCTCTCTGTCTCTCTCTAGTGAGAGAGACAGGTGTGGCTCATTTTCGTTTTTACGGTGCTACAGGACACACTGCTGTTTGGACAGAAGCCTGTTTGCTTGATAAAAAATGGGCGTTTCTTTCCCCCCTCTGGGCCTTTTTTTATTCTGTGGTTAGATCTTTTTTTAATGAGTATTATGATCACTATATCATTATTACTAGAATGTTTTATATGTAAATAATATGGATTTCTTCAATGCTTTGTTCACTGAATTGTCCTCCAGTTTTGTGGCTATGCCCTTTGTGCGAGCAGGAAGTGACGTCATCGCGTCATCCCCAAACAAGCGATCGGGCCGGTTTTGGGATGGATCTCACGACACGACTCCGTATCAGGACATGTTGTACATAAGGATGGCTGCAAACTTTTCGTTTTCACCTTCTGATGTTAAGTCTAGTGTGAGGCCAATTAGGGCTGAGCGTGTGTTTAATTTAAGAAAGAAGTTGCTGCATAACTTCAAAACAAAGTATTGCTTTTATTACAAAAAAAAAATAAAAAAAATCGAAATAAAAATTCAAACAATAAATTCAATAAAAGAAATACAAAAACAATGTTGTTCGGCAGTGCAGTTACAACTTGGGGCATTTCTACTTTCAAAGCACAGGTTTAAACTAAGGACTTTTAAATTGAAAGAGGTTTAAACGGAGGGCTTTTAAATTGAAGGCGGTTAAAACGGAGGGCTTTTAAGTTGAAGGCAAGGCAGGTTTATTGTTACAGCACATTTCAACAACAAAGGAGTTTTAAGCAGAGGGCTTTAAAATGAAGGGCTTTTAAATCGAAGGAGTTTTAAAGCGCTCTCGTTGTGTTAAGAGCTTTAGCGTCAAAACCCCTTCCTCACGCTATTCCAGATATTTTACTGGTCGGCACCAGGAAAAACAGAGCAGGCTTCCAACACACACACACACACACACACACACACACACACACACACACACACACACACACACACACACACACACACACACACACACACACACACACACACACACACACACACACACACACACAGTTATCTCTGGCTAGGTAACATCAGCCAGATGGGTGAGAAAGAGGCCTGTTCTGCACATTCCACCATAGAACAACAGAGAGAGAGAGAGAGAGAGAGAAATTCTTATTTATTAAAAAAAAATTGTATATCATTTATATATATATCTATATGTTTTAAATATATATTTTTAACTAGTTTAATATTTAATAAAATAAATTCTACAAATATATCTTATAAATACTGCTATATTCTTCATGCAAAAAAAAAAAAAATGTTTAAGCCTTTATTTAAGACTTTTTTTGTTTTTACAATTATATATAATTTATCAAAGAACAAATACAGTAAAATCACAGTTAGAACATGGCGCCTGGGCTGACTGTTTGTCCATTCTATCACCTCAGACCCAGATACCTTGTCGACGGTAACGGTAAACAAGCGTAATGAGCTTAATATCGCCCAGTTCATGGAAAATCTGTTTCCCAATTTCCTGTGGTGGTGGAACCTGCAACCTCACTGTATGACCAATTTCCTGCTTCGTAAACTGATCTTATCAATTCAGGATTGTTAAACATTCAAACCCCACAATACACTGTGTGTGTGTGTGTGTGTGTGTGTGTGTGTGTGTGTGTGTGTGAGAGAGAGAGAGATTGTTTGTGTGGTCACTGGTAGCGGGACAAAACGATCCATAATATTTAACTAATACTGTATACAACAGTGACAACTGTGGTACCAGTGTGATAACGGTAGTGCCAGTGTAGTACCAGTGTGATAATGTGTAGCACTAGTGTAGTGCCAGTGAGATAACTGTAGTACCAGTGTAGTACCAGTGTGATAATGGTGTAGTACCAGTGTGATAACTGTAGTACCAGGGTGATAATGGTGTATAGTGCTAGTGTAGTACCAGTGTGATCACTGTAGTACCGGTGTGATAACTGTCTGGTACCAGTGTGATAACTGTAGTACCAGTGTGTTCATGGTGTAGTGAGTAAATAAATAAACAACAAATACAACGTGCCTTGTTCAAGGGAACATTAGAGTCCTGCCAAAGTAAGCATCATAGGGCAGTTGAGTTCCTTTTTCTTTTCCCAGCAAGTTTTTGGGGACTTCAACCAGCAACCTCTGGATCGCACACACACGTGACAGTGTCTCTCCAGAGAGTCACTGTGAAGATCAAATGCATTATGGGTAATGGAAACGCTGAATGTTCCTCCTCCTCCTCCTCCTCCTACACCGTGTTCATGTTTGAAATCTGCTGCCAGTGTGTGTGTGTGTGTGTGTGGTCATGTCCTCGCTGGGTTTAATCACAGGGCTCAGCAGGACTCTAATTGGAACCCTCCACAAAGGCAAAGAGTGAAATCACCAAATGTTTCTTGACAGAGGGAGAGAGAGAAATAGAGAGACACAGGCAGGCAGACAGAGAGAGAGAGACAGAGAGAGCCTTAGTCACCGCCAGCATCTTATGACTAAGTATAAAAAACATAATAATAACTACGAAATGAAAAAGGATAAGAAAAAACACTTTCGCGTGGCATGTTTTGAGAAGAGCTGCTGCAAAACCAAGCATTTTGTCACAAAATAAAGGAAAACAAATCAAAATCTGCGGCAGAAGAGTGGTAAGTTTCTCAACAATAAAGAGTTCTGCAAGATTGTGCAATGAACAGTTATCAACGATGGAAAGAGTCCTGGGTTGAAAAATAATAATTAAAAACAATTTAAATGAAATATATTAATATATATTATATATATATAGCCCAGTTTGGGAACCCTGTAACTCTAATACCAAAAATACAATTATTTTTTTAACGAATACTGGAAAAAAAAGAAAAGTAAACGATATAAAAAAAAAAAAGGAGAAAAAAAAATAATTTTCTGCAATTCGTCCATTGACCACTAGGGGAGCACTGACAACAGTTTGAACTCTTCTTCAACTGAGTCGGGCTCTGATTGCCCTCCCCCTCCCTCCCTCCCTCCCCCTCCCTCCCCAAGAGATTGCCCTGCTGTGTGTTGCTCTGGGCGTCCGGGTGCACCGGGCGAATTTCCCAGCATGCAACGGCCGTATTTCCTGGCATGCCCCAGGCGTTTTTCCCAGCATGCACTGGGAGTTTTCTCTCTCATTATTAAAGTGGTTTTGCTCTACGCCGGGCCCCAAAACCACAGAAGAGCTGTAAAACACACACTACACAGTGTGTGTGTGTGTTTCTTTTATGCGTGTGTGTACTTTTATCCATGTATGTGTGTGAGTGTGTGTCCATGTTTTATGTATCTGAGTGTGAGTTGTGATTGTGTATTAGCCCGTGGGTTTTATGTAGTTTGTGTGTGTTACAAAAAGTAACTTTACATAATGTTTGGCTCTGTTGTGGCAATTTGACACACACACACACACACACACACACACACACACACACACACACACACACACACACACACACACACACACACACACACACACACACACACACACACACACACACACACACACACACACACACACACACCAAAGAAGCACTTAATCAGTGTTGAATGGGAAAATCGGTCCCGCTAAAGATGGCGGCACAGACCAGGAAACTCACAATATCTAAAGTCTCCAACGACCGTGTATGTTATCGGGTTTTTTCCGGCATTTCACTGACGCTTTTGCACCCAGAGCAAATCGGCTCTTTAGGCTCCGTCCACGCCAGCCTCGAGGGACTAGAAACGGGAAGTTGCGTCGCCTCCTGCTGCCGACCCGCAGTGGCCAGCAGCACGTCCGTTGAAAAGCAAGACGCCCTTGCCGGTTGGGAGCTAAGATCCCCGACGCGGAGAAGGAGATTCAACCCCTTGTTCTGTTTTCCGGGAGGGGCCGCGGCGACGCGTTCGGAGAGGAAAGGGACAACACTCTGATAAGACTCGGCGAAAAGAAATGGCTTGGTGTTCCTCGGCGAACCGGCGCAATGAGAAGCAGCTTCAGGCAGCAGGAAACGATGTCTGCTGTCATCACTGACTGCAGCTGAAGAGCTCTGAAGGAAGAGCTCCCATTTCTGTCTTTGATTTCCCCTGGTTTTTGTTTTTTTTGACGGACAGCCCTCACCCTTCGGAGTCTTCTCCCCCCAGCTTGGATGGATCCATTTTCTCTGGGTAGTGTTTTCTTAGTTCTGCCCGTATCTGGTTGCGGTGTCCGCCAAAACCCTCGTCATCGGCACAATTGCCAGTCACCGTTAGCCTTTGAGTTTTAAACATTATCGAATATTTTCTCAAATCTTATTATACTTATGTGACAAACAATCTCTTGAACTTGAACTCCATCCAATTTGCCTATTGATTCACCTTTACCACTGATTTCCCTCTTTGCCTCATGATCTCTCTCTCCGTCCCTCTTGATTTCCTCCTCCCCCCCCCCGCTTCCCCTCTCCTCCTCTCCCTCCCCCTCTCCCTCCCTCCCCTCACTCATCTCTCCTCCCTCTCCAAGTCGACTTTTCTCCCACTTTCCACTTTCCATCTCTGTGACTTCGACACAGACGACAGCCGCGCTGCGCTCAAATACACACACTTTCCCTCCTCCACCGCTCACACATAATCACAAACACACACTCTAACACACATACACACACACACACACACTGTAACACACACACACACACACACACACTCTCCATTTGTGGGTCTGTCAGTAAAACGGGGACCAGAACTAACACAGAATAATTCATTTTCCGCTGCAGAGGCCGAGAGCAGACAAAGAGCCAGTGTGTGTGTGTGTGTGTGTGTGTGTGTGTGTGTGTGTGTGTGTCTGCGTGCATGTGCAAACTTATTACTTAGACATTTGAGTCCTCTTGAAAGTGTATGTATAACAAGCAGCAAAACTCAGTCCAAAGTGAAAAAAAGCGAAATAATCGAAAAACACTTTCATTTTTTTTCCTCCATTGAACGAATCTACAGTAAATAATAAAAATGGAGTTTTATTGGTTTTCTAAAAAGCAAACCACAAATAACTAACCACGCTCTTCCATCTGCACCAACTACTAAAAGAAGTAGGTTAGGTTCAATTAGGTTAAGTTTAGTTTAGTTAGGTTAAGGGAAGTTAATGTTACTTTCATGAAGTTAGGTTTATTTAAGTTTAGTTTAGTTAGCTGTTGTTGACCTGTTTATTATTTATTCTTTACGTGTTCCAGATTATTATGCAAATTATATTTTTCTCTGATTTTCCTAAATAGTCGATGCAAATGACAGTATAAGTCATCAACTGTTAGGGTATAATTTGATTGTTATTGAATAAACCTCCCAATGATAACAGTACTTTTTTCAAAAATAAAAAACTCTTAAATGCACTGTTCCAAATTATGCACAACAGAGTTTCTAAACATTTCATAGGTTGTAAAGGACTGAAAATGGTCATTTGTTGAATTTGCAGCATTAGGAGGTCATATTGACTGAAATCAAAAGCTATTTCAATCAAAAACATCTTAACAGGCCAAGTTACATGTTGATATCACCTTCACAATTCTTGCATCCATTGAACTTGTGAGTTTTTAGAGAGTTTCTGCTTGAATTTCTTTGCAGGATGTCAGAATAGCCTCCCAGAGCTGCTGTTTTGATGCAAACTGCCTCCCACCCTCATAGATCTTTTGCTTGAGGATGCTCCGAAGGTTCTCAATAGGGTTGAGGTCAGGGGAGGATGGGGGCCACACCATGAGTTTCTCTCCTTTTATGCCCATAGCAGCCAGTGACACAGAGGTATTCTTTGCAGCATGAGATGGTGCATTGTCAGGGATGAAGATGATTTTACTACGGATGGCACGGTTCTTCTTTTTGTACCATGGAAGAAAGTGCTCAGTCACAAACTCTATATACTTTGCCGAGGTCATTTTCACACCTTCAGCTCTCTCCCCATGATTCCGGCCCAAAACATGACTCCGCCTCCTCCTTGCTGACGTTGCAGCCTTGTTGGGACGTGGTGGCCATCCACCAACCATCCACTACTCCATCCATCTGCACGGCACTCATCAGTAAACAAGACTGTTTGAAAATGAGTCTTCATGTATTTCTGGGCCCACTGCAACAGTTTCTGCTTGTGAGCGTTGGTTGGGGGGGGTCAATAGGAGGTTTATGCACAACTTAAAGCGTCTGGAGGATCCTACACCTTGAGGTTGGCGGGACTCCAGAGGCACCAGCAGCTTCAAATACCTGTTTGCTGCTTTGTAACAGCATTTTAGCAGCTGCTCTCTTAATCCCATGAATTTGTCTGGCAGAAACCTTCCTCATTCTGCCTTTATCTGCACCAACCCGTCTGTGCTCTGAATCAGCCACAAATCTCTTCACATTACGATGATCACGCTTAAGTTTTTGTGAAATATATAATGTTTTCATACCTGGTCCAAGGAATTGCACTATTTGAGGCTTTTCGGCAGCAGAGAGATCCTTTTTCCTTGCCATGTTGCTTGAAACCTGTGGCTGCTTAATAATGTGGAACGTCCTTCTTAAGTAGTTTTCCTTTAATGGGTCTCACCTGGCAAACTAATTATCACAGGTGTCTGAGATTGATTTCAGTGATCCAAAGAGCCCTGAGACACAACACCATCCTTGAGTTTCATTGAAAAACAAAAAATTAAATGTTTATGATGCTTAAATCCAATTTGCATAATCATTTGGAACGCAGTGTATATCCTGTCACTCTGTTTTTCATGTTCCCACTAAGCTGCTGCAACGCCTGAATTTTTCCCAATAAACCAATAGTTGAATAAAACCAATTAAAGCTTTGAAAACCATAAAGAAGCAGTGAAAATAGGGAGAATATTTTTTTTATCCTATCGTTGAAAAAAAACAAGTTTTTTTTAGTGCCCAAACAAGTTAAAATATCGATTGAATTGTGTCTTATTAGTAATATTGGGAAAATGTGACTTCTTTTCACACTTTTTTCTCTCTGGAAGAAGGCAAAATTGTCAATAAAACCAACAGTACCGGATTGATTCCAGACTGAGAACACCAACCACAAGGTCCATGAACTCAGTATGTTCAGTGTGTGTTCTGCCGCTTTGGACTAACTCCTTCAAGATGGCCTCTGCAGCGTTTAACTCGTTTTTTTAACCCTTTGCAAGCCACACCAAAAACATGTTGTGGTGCCCGGCTCACATGTCCCCCTCAACAAAAGGCTCCTTTCATCGGACCTGCGGTCTGGGTGAGAAATACGGACCCTCACCTCTGTGTGTGTGTGTGTGTGTGTGTGTGTGTGCGCGCGGGGCTTACACAGACGAGTTGACAAGTCGGTGTTAACAACTCAGGTCGGCTCTTGCTTGCGGACGTGGAAAAGTTTTTTTACCACGTAGTTGGAAAAAAAACATTGAATTAGTTGCAACACAAGTCCTGGCCACCGGTGGCAGCACTGAGCGCAAACAACTAATGGTAATATGGATAACCTACCATAATTTCCGGACTATAAGCCCGTACTTTTTATCCACGCTTTGAACCTCGCGGCTATTCCAATGACGCGGCTAATTTATGGATTTTTCCCACTTTCACAAGCTTCATGCCGCCAAAGAACTGAGCAAAAAACACATTATGTGACGGTGCTCAGTTTTTTGGGGCATGAAGCTTTCATTAGACCAATGAAATTGCCGAACGGGTTAAGGTGAAACAATGTAACTGATTAGATTAAATGGAGCGCGCTCAAACTTCCCATCATTTACGGTCGTCATTTCGTCACCCTCATCATGGCAAAGACACAAAGAAATGCATATGATGCAGCTTTCAAGTTGAAGGCGATCGATCTGGCTGAGGGAAAAGGAAATAGAGCTGCTGCACGGGAGCTTGGCCTTAATGAGTCGATGGTACGACGTTGGAAACAGCAGCGTGAGGAACTGACTCGGTGCAAAAAGACAACAAAAGCTTTCAGGGGGAAGGAAAGCAGATGGCCCCAACTAGAAAATGAGCTCGAAGACTGGGTCAACACACAGAGAGGAGACGGCCGAGGTGTTTCAACTGTGCAGATCCCACTGAAAGCCAAAACAATCGCCACCGCATGAAGTTTGAGGATTTTAGAGGTGGACCATCCTGGCGTCTGCCAGTGGGTCCTGACAGCGTGGAGCATTGTCCAAAAATCCACTATCATCAACGGGTTTGGAAAGGCTGGACTGCTGCGTGTTGAAGAGGGCAGCATGAGCTCAGCGGGGAATTTGCCTCCGGATGAAAGTGACGAGAGCGACAATGAAAAGGATCCAACATCAGATGAAGCAACTCTGAGGCCATTCAACTCCGACACCGAAGGAGATGACTTCGGTGGTTTCAGTGCGCAGGAGGAGGAAGATAGTGACCAATGACTTTTCGTAGGCTACTGTTTACCGCTATTTTTTTTATTTTTGTTACAAGCCGTGTTTTGTTAAAGCCTATTTATTTTTGTTACAAACCGTGTTTCATTAAAGCCTGTGTAAAGTTCATTTGTTTCAATGTACCGGTAGGCACCTGCGGCTTGTAGACATGTGCGACTTATTTATGTTCAAAATAAATATTTTTGAAAAATTCAGAGGGTGCGGCTTTTATTCAGGTGCGCTTAATAGTCCGGAAATTACGGTAAGTGGCAAAGTTGGAAAAATAAATGGTTTAAGGGAGTGCGATTGTTTTGGAGAGTAAATTTTTCGTATCTTTCAACTATATTCTCATCACCGTGTCTTCACACAAACTTTAATTCCAAATGAGAAGTTTGCTGAAGAAGGATACATTTAAGGACAAATTGCCAAAGTGCTGTTATGGTGGGACCACGATAGACCATTTTATATTGTTTGTTCAATTTTTGATTTTATTTTTTATTTTTTAGACAGACTTCAAGTTGAGTCCTATCAACCCATTTTAAGTTTGTTTTGGTTCAGTTTACCTTGTTTCCACTGTAATTGCAGCCTATTGATATTGTATAGATCTGTATTGTATAGTTTGTACAGTTATAGTTCTGCATGGTAGGTCTCTCTAATGAATTTGTTCTATTATTTTCCATATTGGACGAAATCTGTAGTTAGACAATATAATGGTTCCACCACTGACATTTTGAAGATATTCCAGAATACCTTTTTTCTCCCATTATTGATTTTCATTGATTTTTATTTCACTATTAATCATTCTGTTATTGAATGGAGTTTGTCCGCCTGCAGTGAAATCCTCTCAATACAACTTCATTGGTGAACAGCGTGTAATGACATCATCCAACCACTAGTCGACTCAAAAGGCGACTTTCATTACCGAAAAGTGGACTTTTTCCCGAAACTCCTTACCCGCAGCTGGAGTTTGGCCCCGGTGAAGCGCAACACGTCTCTGCAGAGCCCCGGCCCTTCCACGCTGGCCCCTGAGCCAGACGCCACGATGGAGCGTACCTCCGCTGGGCCGGGACGCCAGGTCCGGAGGCGGACCACCACGCCCCAGGCCTCGTCTGAGAGCCGCCCGGAGGGAAGGGTCTTCACCAGAGCCCTGGTCCCCGTGCAGACAGACTTGGTCACCTGGCGGAGGGAGGAGTAAAATATATTACATTATAATGTCACAAAAATGAGGAATCAAGGGCAGAAGGAAGGAAGGGAGGAATGAAGGGAGGAGGGAAAGGAGGGAGGAAGGGAGGAAAGGAAGGAAGGGAGGGAGGGAGGGGAGTGAGGAGGGAAGGAAGAATTGGAGAATGGGGGGAAGGTGTGAGTGAGAGAAGGAAGGACGGAGTGAAGCAAGTATGGATGGTAAAAAGTCAGGAAGGAAGGAAGAAAAAGAAAGAAAGAAAGAAAGAAGGAAGGATGGCGTAAAGGAAGAAAGAAAGAAGGATGACTGAAGGAAGAAATAAAGAAAGAAGGAAGGAAGGAAGGAAGGATGAAGGGAAGAAAGAAAGAAGGAAGGATGGAGGAGAGATGAAGATCAGAGGGTAAAGCCTTCATTTGAATCTGATGTAATCACCTTCTGGTTGTTCTTGAAGAACCTCCTGACCAGGACCGTGGAACGCTCCCTGCGGTTCCTCACAAACTCTCCGTCGCCCTGGCAACCGTCCCCCTCTTCCTCGTCGCCGCTGCTGTCCTCGCTGTTCCTCGTTGCCCCCGGCGACGTCATCGGCGTCTCCTTGTCGGGGCCAGCAGCGACAGCGGCATCGGCAATCACCATGGTTTCTAGGGAGGCCCGCCACTGGAAGAGCTTCTCCAGGGAGCGCTTGTTGACCCTGGGCTTGCGGTCCAGCCGCTCCAGGCTGGAGTAGCCGTCCCCGAGGGCGCGTCCGTGCCAACGGCGGCCGCTTTGCCCGTTGCCGGGGTAACGGTGGCGGCTTGGAAGTGGGGAGCCGCAGGGAGACGAGACCAGAGATCCAGGCTCGCTGGATGGACTGCAAGGAGAGCTGGAGGGACCTGGAGGTGACACCTGGAAGGAGGAGGAGTAGGAGGAGGAGAATGAGGGGGAGGAGGAGGAGGGATGAAGTCATAGAGATGGATCCAGCGGGATATTCCCGAAACTGGAATCAGGCGGCGATGACCCATGATAGCACCACTTACGTAACCGCCACCTGGCAGGTTCTGTAAACGCCCCTCGGAGCTCAAGCAGTGTGACTAATGGAGATATTTAAAGGATCAACCAATCAGCAGAACGCAGACCAGTACAGGATCAATAGAGAACGTGGCGTTTACTTTGCATTCCGAGCGCAAGAATTACTGATGATACTGAAAAATATTTCGACAATATTTGAGTATTTAAACACATGATTACTAAAAAGGGCGATGCTGAAGACAGTAAAAAGACAGAAAAGCGTCCTGGAAATGGAATACCAAACGCATAAACACCTCATTTATAACCGTTGCCTTTCCACTTAAACTGATCCTCAGTCAACAATCTGCACCTTCCATTTATACTAAATTGGGTGAACCTACTTAAACAAACGCACGCTTCATCCGGAGGTGATTTCAGGTCAAGTTTGCTTTGCGTTATTACCTCCTCAAACTGTCGCCCGACAGAGTTTGCAGACTAGTTAGTGATCTGCTCAGATCCAGACCCAGAATCACCTGCAGGAGAAGGCCTTGGACTCGGGCGTCAGCGCTCCAAGTCAAAGTTGTCTCAAGTTCTATCAAAAAAATCACCACTTACGATGCACCAGTGAAGTGGAAGCAACACAGACTGTTATTTCCAATCGCATGTCGCTGAAAATCGTTTTTTCCAGTGAAAAGAAAACGTTGAGCCAACAAACGGCAATTGGCAGGACACCCTAAAATCTGCCATTTATACGGAAAAAAAAAAATTCAGTTTAAATGCCAGATTTTTGGTCGTCTTGAAAGTGGAGGTTGAGTGGACAAATCACATTTATTTTGATTTGTGCACTCATCCTCCCCTTTCCCCTCTAGCTCCCCCCTCTACCTCCACCTCTCCACGGGTTTCATCCATATCTGGACAAAAATACATAATATGTGATTTCATTGATTACCTAGTTGATAAAAAGTCATATTTTCAATGTCAGTCAGTCGCTGTTCATTCTAAAGCCAACAATTCTCTCACACACACACACACACACACACACACACACACACACACACACACACACACACACACACACACACACACACACACACACACACACACACACACACACACACAAACACACACAAACACACACAAACACACACACACACACACACACACACACACACACACACACGGGTGACCACAGTGACCAGTGGCAGTGCCCGGTTCCACCCAATTACCTTGTGGAAAGCCAACATGGACACGGGAAGACTGCTGCGGCGAGGATGGCGCTGGAGGCACTGAGCCTGGCTGTGGCCCAGGCGGGGGCCGAGACCGAGGCTGGGATTGGGGTCGAGGCGGAGGCTCAGTTTTGGGCTTGGATTGGGGCTGGGGCCAGGATTGGGTATGGGGCTGAGGTAGAGGCTCAGTTTCGGGCTCAGATTGGGGCTGGGATTGGGGCTGGGATTGGGGCTCGGGCCAAGGCAGGGGCTCAGTTTGGGGCTCAGATTGGGGCTCAGTTTGGGGCTCAGATTGGGGCTCAGATTGGGGCTCAGATTGGGGCTCAGTTTGGGGCTCAGTTTGGGGCTCAGTTTGGGGCTCAGTTTGGGGCTCAGTTTGGGGCTCAGTTTGGGGCTGGCGCCGAGACGAAGGCTCAGTTTGGGGCTGTGGCTGCAGTTGGAGCTGGGACTGGCCTGGAGGCGGGAGGCGGTGTAGAGGCGGGAGGCGGTGTAGGGGCAGGGGGCGCCGCCTGGACCCACAGCCTCTCCTCGGCGGTCCAGCTGGCCCGGGACGCCCGGGGAGACCTTCCCGGCCGACAGAGGGACCGCGTTAGAGTTTGCGATTCCTGTGATCGCCCTTCCAGCGGGCGGCCGCTGCGCGGGAAACTTCTCCTTTCCATTCGGGTTGTAATCCAGAGACTGGCAACCGTCGTCCAAAAAGGTCCCCTCCCCGTCCCTGCAGTCATAGGAGAACTTCCTGTAGGACAGCAGCGAGGGACTGTTGGGGTGGCTGAGGGTGCCATAGTAACCCTGGCATTGTTTTGGCTGCGGCGTCTGGTCGGAGTATCTCCGCACTTCCTGCTGGTGGTGGTCCCCGGGGGGCCTGGACGTCCCGTTGGATCCGGTCCCAGCGAGCGGCGGCGGCGTGGAGGGGGCTACTGTCCCAGTCGCTGTCTCAGCGTCCCCGGTCGCCATGCTGTCTCTGGGGGACTTAGTCACGTGTCTCTGTCTCTCACGCTGCTGCAGCTTCAAATCGAACAGCATCTGGGACCAAGGACAGGGAACATTTTACGTTTATTTTTATATGAAAAAGTAAACATATTATATTCCCAGTTGGAGGCACATATTTATGCACGTATTATCATTCCAAATGGCAGGGCCTGACGTCAACCTTTAGAAGTGGTTGCTAAGTTAGGAACCACACATCAGCTGTTGGTTGCCAAGACTGACAAAATTGCCAAATTTTAGTTCTTTATAAACGCGTCATTATCTTTTTTTTTTTATATATATTAAAGGTGGTTGACAACAGGGCAACCAGACCACATGAGAAGGTTGACAGGGGCTCAAATCTGGTTGTCCAGGCAACCGTTATTATCGGGCCCTGAAATGTGAAAAAGAAAGAATATATATATATATATATATATATATATATATATATATATATATATATATATATATATATATATATATATATATATATATCTCGATAGTCTAGTCCCATGCACCAGAGAATAAACTGTACACGAAGGTACTAAATCCCACCCTTAAAAAGTTCCCATATCACTTGTTGGGCTTTTCCGAATGCCTTGTCCGTCTTTTCCCCGAGGGATCCTGATGGCTGATGGGAAGAATGTGGAAACTGTCCCAGCCTTCCCTTTCCTTTCCTTACATTTTGCCATTTCAAGCTCCTCTCTGGAGAAAATCACCGAAACACAACAAGAGAGCGGGAGGTCGATCCCGGATTGGCTTTCAGAGATGATTTGGACGCCACCGTGTTCAGCAGGGAGGGGCAGACAGCCAATCAAATTACAGCATTTGGAAAAACAAAGTATGCAACAACCACCGAGGAGAAAGTCTCTGCATATTATTCCTTAAGGTTATCACTATTTACCTTGAATTTATTTAGTATTCATTTATTTATGAAGAGGAAGCATTTCATTTCACATTTCAAATTAAACTTTGCTGTAATGTTTGACATTGTTGTTGTGATTTTACAGGAAGAAAAACCTTTAACTCTCACATAACATATTGATGATTGAGAGCAAACAAAAACAACTATGATCAGGCTATTTTAATAGTACAAAGCATGCAGCTTGGCTCAGTTCCTTGAAAATTTATTAAATATCATATTTATGTCGGGAAGTTTTTACCTCAAAGGTAAGATTTAAAATAAGTTAAAGACATAAGTTAAATAAAATAAGTTGAATAAAATAAAAGTTTAACAAAAAAAAAATTATAGAAAAAAAATTAGAGCAAAAGTAATTATCAGTTATTGTGGTTTTTGTTTTTTGGGGTTTTTTTTTTTTGCACGTTTCTATTTTTCTTGTGCTGATCAAACCTTTGTCGCCTTTAATAAAACTTAACATTTAAGAAGATGATGGTGGTTTGTTTTTCATCGCAGGGGACTTTATTAAACCCAGCTGTGGCGGACCGAGGGGCGTGGTCAAGCACCGGGAGCAGGGAGCTTTCTGAATGTTTGTCCGCCTTGCAGAGGGGATCAGGAGCCGACCAGGAGCCAGAGTGCGGAACGCCGTTCCTCCTGCGCCCCAAACCACCCCCACCACCATCATCATTATTATTATTATTATTATTATTTACACATATGGCCTGCGAGCCTCTTGTTCTCCGATAAAATAAAAACCCTCGCCATGTTGGCAACCCACGGCAAAAAGGACTCCGTCTCCCTCCCTAAACCCCCACCTGTGGGCAGAGACTCCCACACAGGCATCCAGTGGGATTCACCCAAAACACTCACTGTGATGATGAGCGGGCTCCACCTGAAGTCATGTCACAGCTGCACCATGGGAAATTAACCCCTCAGTTCCCAAACAGCGGCCAGGAAGGCATGTTCAGACTGTGTGTGTGTGTGTGTGTGTGTGTGTGTGTTTCTAGGTGATTATGTGTGTCTCGGTGTGCGTGTGTTTTTTTTGTGTGTGCGTGTCGTCGTCCTCGTCTTCATACAGTTCCTGAGGAAAACACAACGGGAGAGGATGGGGAGGACAGGAAAGAGAGACAAAGATGAAGACAGGTGTTATCAGGTGTCATTTGAATTCACACACTTCTACTCTCAAACTCGTGCACGGACACTGAACCGGAGGCCGCGTGGGAGATTTGCATTTGTTTTAAGGTCTCCACCTAATTGCACTGATAGCATCAAGCATCAAAACCTTCTATTAAACCTTAAATAGCAGAGTTTGACACCAAACCACTTCAACGTTTTGTACATCGAGTGATTGTGTGTCCTTTCATTTTCTTTCATTTTTAAATTCAGAGATTAACACAATGCACATACATACATATATACACATACACCAATACATTTTTTGCTATATATTTTTTCTTTACTATATATTTTACATATCATATTTTTTTCTGATTTAGATTAGCATTATTTTTGTTTTTTTTATTATTATTATTATCCTTCCTACTGACCACCCTGGCTCTTAAGGTCGTGAAAGGCAGATACACGTAACTTAAGGGAATAATTCACCGATTGATTAGAAGATTATTAGACAATATCAAAGCGATTACAGCGGCGGTTTGTGCTGTGACGAATAAAGAGCCTTGCATCTTGACATTTATTATTTTTATGTTTTTATGTCCAAGTAGTGTATGACCTTTAACCCAGTATTTCCTATATAACAATAGAAAATATGTGTTGGAAAAATTGGTGACAACCAATTAGAACCAAAGTTGGTGAAAGTATTTGCATCATAGATTTCATGAATTCCGACGTTTTTGCAACTGATGACATTTCTGCCGCATCATGAAGGCGTTAATAGATTTCTATGAGTCAAGTGTGAGGTTAAACTGCGGATTCACGTTTATTTAGGCACAATACGAACCATTTCAGTGCAACCTCATTAGAGAAAGAGCACATTAAGCGAAAGGAACCCCGAAATGCCTCGAAAAACAAAAAACCTCCACGAGGTTTTATCCCTTCAAAGTGCGATTGAAATGACCTGCAATGTTGTTCTGCTTATTCCAAAATCGAATTGAGCTTTTCAAATCAAAACTTTACATTTGAAAGAGTTTTGGGATTAAGTTTGATTTCTGTGGTTTGTGCCCGTGTTGAACCCACCGGGAGAGTTAAAAAAATGCTTTTTTTAAATAAATAAAGTTAATTGAATGTGAACGGAGTACTTGATAATTGGTTTTGTTGGGAACGTTCCCCACGCTGAAGCAATGGAATTGTTGTTGTAGTAAATACATCAGTAATGCTCTGTGTGTGTGTGTGTGTGTGTGTGTGTGTGTGTGTGTGTGTGTGTATGTGTTTGGAAAGAGTGCATAACAGAAAGATTGGGCAACCATGACTAGAAAAAAAAAAAAGAAAGAAAAAAAAAAAATTGTGAAAAAAAAAAAAAAAACATGCATTCTATTGTTCATCACTGTCGTTAGGACCCAATCATTCATGTGATAATCCATCACATCGTACAGAATTGGTCCCAGAATTCCATGCAAAACAGATACTTTTTTCCCCTTAATATCTCACGCTTTCTTTCCTGGTAACGTGAGGATATATATATATATTTTTTTTCCATCTGAGGGTGTTGATCTTTGCATTCCGTGGTGGACCCCGCTGCGAACAATGTAAAAACAGCACACAGAGGGGCGCATGCATAACACAAACACACCGAATGGCTGTTTCGTATATAGTGACACCAAAATAAAAGTATCAAATAAGGAATTTTATTAACAAAATAATCTCATGGATTACCACTTTAATGTTTCCATGAATCTTAAATTATTTTTGTGTTGTATTTTTATGCCATTTAATGTCTTCCAACCGCCCTCCCTGCTGCAATACATTGATTCCACACTCACCACCATACATTATAGAGTTATTGAGTTTTGGACCAAATATTCCCAAATCGAGCTCTTGTTAAAGCAAGACTTGGTGGAAATGCACTGTTAAGTTACTTCAGTGTAGCGGTCCGCCGTAGAAGCCGGCAGAGTAATCACAGCTTAATAGCAGCTTGCTCTGGGATAAAGTCATTTTCCTTCCAGGCACAAATGGCAGATATCTGTGTGTGTGTGTGTGTGCGGTGTGTGTGTGTGTGTGTGTGTGTGTGTGTGTGTGTGTGTGTGTGTGTGTGTGTGTGTGTGTGTGAAGTGGTGGTGCTTAGTTGGGGATGAAGCCGAAAAGCAAGTGTCCAAAACCTCATAATTACAGGGAGTGCTGTCCCCTTCAGTCCAAACGCAGGGTCCACAGGCTGAACGAGGGCAAGGCTGGGGTCTGGTGTGGGTGTGGGTGTGGGTGTGGGTGCGTACTGAGAGGTGTGGTTCAAAGTTGTGTTTTGGACATTTTCTTCTGTTTAAATACAGAACTATACACGCATGAGCAAAAACAAATTACTAAAACTATGTAAATTATCCAGTGAAGCTCAGTTTCAGGGTATCTATTTGTTTGTTCCGATAGTTTTTTCTAAATTATCCACAGTATATGTACTTTAGGGCCAGGATTAACACAATTTAGTTGCAGATTAGTTGAATTCAAGTCCCATGTACTGGCATTGAATAATGAAGATTATCTGTTCAACCAGTGCATAGCCAACACAGAACTTTTATTTTATTTTTTTCCCCAACAGATGGAAATGCACAAAATTCACCTTCTATCTATTTCTCCCATTGGTAGACAGACATCGGTCTATACAGACATCCATCATCTATATATGTGTGTGTAGATCCATATACATATCTATCTAGACAGAGACAAGCTTCTCTCTCTCTCCCACACTTTCAGACTGAACACACGGGCAAAACACACCGATATCAAGGTGCGTGTGTGTGTGTGTGTGTGTGTGTGTGTGTGTTCGAACCTCCATGCTACATTCACACATAGCAGAACTTTCAGCAGAGACCTGAGAACACACACACACACACACAAGGCCTCCATTAATCTGCCTCCTCCTCCTCCTCTGCCTCCTCCACATCCTCCACCTCCTCCTCTGCCTCCTCCACTGCCGCCTCCTCCTCCACCCCCTCCTCCGCCTCCTCTGCCTCCTCCGGTCCTCGGAGACACGATGCTCTAACAACAAGGACGTTGAATGTTCAAGTTCCCAAACTGCACCACCCAAAAACAGGAGAGGAGGGCTCCGTCAGCATTTCCAAACTAACGCTAAAAACATTATCTTTTCACCTTAGCCCCTCGTAAGGCATAGTTTTAAAGTGGTAATCTGTAAGATGTTTTTGTTTTAAAAAATCCTGTATTTGATTCTTTATTTAGCGCCCACTTTACGAGAACCAGTGTTTGAATGTGTTTGTGTTGTGCATGCGCTCCTCCATGCTGTACTCGATGCTGATTGTGCTCAAGCAGCGTAGCTAGTTGTGCTCAGTAAACTGTGGATATGGGATGAACATTCCCAAAAAAACAACAAAAATAACCTGGAAGAAAAGAGTAAGGGAAGACGAGGTGCAGATTTGAGTGGAATTCTGGGACTTGTAGTGTAATCCACCCAACGCAGACCATCTGATGGATTACCACTTTTACTTGGCTTTACACTGACTGCGTTCTCATCCAGCCATTCTTTATTTTCCTTCATTATCCTTCTGTTTTTTTTCTGGAGTTTATTCTTTTAAATCGTTGCACTGTGCTTGCGTGCATTTTTTTTTTTTTTCACCGATTTATATAAAACACATTGAGTCGCTGTGGGAAATAATACTGATGTACAGGAAAAATAAAAAAACATCACATGATGTACTATAAGAGCTCCTCGTAGATGGGGAAAAAAAAAAATTTAAAATGGAAAAGATTAAAGATAAGATCAAAACATGAACAGTTTCAAAGGTGTGGCAGGTTATCAGAGATGTTGTCCGGGTGGTTTGAGGGATAATGCAGAAATGCAATGTTGATTTCTATTTATTTATTTATTTATTTTTGTTTAGGTTTGGAAAACGTGGGGGGAAAAAAAATTACTTTGTGGGTGATACAAACATTGAATATTGAGATTGTTGGTGTTATTTCAGCCTCCGCCCTTGGGTTAAGACTACTAAACCGGTTTAAATGAACCCACGCATGTGATCCGAAGATAAATCCTGAGTCATCAGAATCCTCCCAAATAGCTGGGCTCCTGTGTGGACCGACAGGTTTCTAGAGACACGGCGGATCAACACGCCTGCACATTAGGCAAACACATTCACATCCGCCATTAAACACCAAATACCCCCAAAGGCTTTCCTCCAAACCCTCGGAGTGACATTTTACCGCA
This sequence comes from Zeus faber, assembly GCF_960531495.2. Lineage (NCBI taxonomy): Eukaryota > Metazoa > Chordata > Actinopteri > Zeiformes > Zeidae > Zeus > Zeus faber. The sequence goes on from NC_137207.1 coordinate 21,506,707, forward strand.
TTTATGAATCCGGGGGCGTCCGCGGGGGATTCATTTAATTTATTTGTCATCGGTAATTTCTGTATATCTGGTGCGGAGAGGTACGTTTTGGGTGGAAACTGGGTCATGGCTCTGAACCGGATGAGTCCATTCCACCTTCAGGTGACAGAGCAAGGCGAGAGATTAGGAACTGGAACGCACATTTCGGGGTTTTTTTGTATTTTTAGAGCTTATAGAGTTTATTGTGCATAATCACCGGGTGTCATGACATTTCACTGCATATATGTTTGACCATATGTATATGTATGTGACAAATAATCTCTTGAACTTGAACTTGAATAACTTAAAATAATAATAACCTACCAAGTTAATTCCTACGAATCACAGAAAATACATTTTTTGTCTTAGTTTTTTTTTTTGTTGTTTCTTTACATTGCATTTTAGGGAATTTCTTGAGTTTCTCTCTCCGAGTGAGGTGGAAGTCAGTTGCTTCCTCTGGGAACGGTAGGTTTAGGGTTTTATAACATCAGAAATGTTGAAGAATCTGACTCATTGACAAAATAAAATATACAGTTTATGGATGAATAAAAACAGACAGTATTTATGTCGAAGGTGAGACCTCACAAATGCAATGTTGATGCAGAAGAACTTTCTTAATTTGACCAAAGACAAGGATAAATGGATGACACCGACAAAGGGTTAATGTTGCAAGATCCTCATAAACGCAAAGACTTTCTAACGACTTTAAAACCTTTAGAAACATGTCAAGGACCTTTCAAGACTAAGATAAAAACTAAACGTCAAAATACCTGTCAGTGACGTTGACACCAATCAGCCACAACATTAAAACCATCACTCATAATCACTAATATTGTGTAGCTCCCCCTCGCTCCCCCAAAACAGCTGTGACCCCTGGAGGCATGGACTCCACCAGACCTCTGAAGGTGTCCTGTGGTATCTGGCACCAAGACGTTAGCAGCAGATCCTTTAAGTCCTGGAAGCTGTGAGGTGGGGCCCCCGTGGATCAGGCTTGTTGTTCCAGCACATCCCACAGATGCTCCATCGGCTCGGACCCTAATCCCGTCCGTCCATATTATGTGGACAGGGGTCAGCATGGACACTCTGAGCGCTCCCATTTGCAGCAAGCTGCCATGCACTGTGTGTTCTGACACCTTTCTATCCTAGCAACATTCACCTTTTCACCACTTTGTGCTACAGTAGCTCTTCTCTGGGATCGAACCAGACAGGCTAGACTTCACTCCCCATGACCCTGTCGCCGGTTCACCGGTCGTCCTTCCTTGGAGCACTCTTGGTCGGTAGTAAGCACTGCATAGCGGCAACCACAGGCCCCACAAGGCCTGTGGTTTTGGAGATGCTCTGACCCAGTCGTCTGGCATCACAATGCGCTCCTTGTCAAAGTGGCTCAGATCCTTACGCTGCTTCAACACATCAACGTCAACAACTGACTGTTCACTTGCTGCCTCGTATAATAATAATAATATATAACAGCACACACACACACTTCAACTGTCGATTGAAGACGGCAACAGCGGCACCAGGGGAGGGACGGTGTGGACCAACAGGTAGAACCAGGTCAATCAGCGGTGGCGCAGTACGCCTCTACCCTGGCAGCTATTACAGGAAACACAGTCATTTGGATTATCCGCCCCGGCCCTGGCTGAGGCAAACCTTGTTTTTAACACAAACAATGACCCAATGTTGTGACAATGGTGACGTGACGCAAGGATTCGTTACCACAAGAATCACATTTAACACGATAAGATAGCAACATCCCACTTAAATGAATCAGACGAAGGTCATAAAGAAAAGGAAAATTCTGTTTTTAAAATAATAGTGTAGTAGTTGTAGTTGATGTGGCTGGATTTAAAACCAAGATTCCATTTTTTGTTTTTATTCCAAGTCCTCATGAAGACCCAAGCTTACACTTAAATCACTTCAATAACTCGGCTTTTGAGACGCCGGAAGGTGTATTTTCCCCAATTTTCGCAGGAGCTAGGCTAGCCGATCCCCTCCGGAGCCATGCATTGCGCTAACACAGTTAGCACGCAGAACCGGAGGATCCCCAAGTAACGTAAACGAGGATGGCAGGTCAGGACTCAGGCTTTTAAAACAAAAGTCCATGTACTACTTCAGACCTCGTGCCGTGGGATATTTTAGGACTTTATGTTACGATCATCGCTACGTCTTGAAAATGGCGTTTGATATCACAAGGTCTTGACTGAGCGACGAGAGGAAACCTCTTCTATTGAAAACAGGGCCCAGCGACGACAACAACAACGGTTGCCTAGTTGCCTGGGGCCATCTTGTTGGCGAACTGGTCGCCTCGTTGTCCGCTCCTGATAAAAATTGTTAACTACGCTAACGCTAACTGGCGTTTTCAGACTCATGGTTCACCTGTTTATTTTTTTGTGTTTATTTGCGGGACCCCTGTCGATGAAACAGCAAACTAAATGGCAAACAGAGGGTACGGCACTTCTTCTTTACAGCCAAGGTGTCATTGAGATATCACACGTTTGGGAGGCGTCGTTCTGATTGCAAAAGCAAAGTTTTACACAAAACAAAGAGACAGATCGATGCTGCGGCCATCGGTCAAACTGTGACCCGAGCAAAGTGCAGAGCGCGCGCGCACACACACACACACACACACACACACACACACACACACACACACACACACACACACACACACACACACACACACACACACACACACGAAACCAGGTCATGTTGCATGGTGCAAGTGCATTGACCAGAATGAAAGGAAGAACATGGATCACTTCTACTCGACTACATGTATTATCCGGCTGAAGCCAAAAACGGTCCAGGCACCGACTGCGTCCCCATCAAACCCAACCTAAATCCTTTCAATTAAATGTGAAACAACGCATAACAAAGCTTCCTCTCACCTACGGGGTGTCGCTTACCAACAGTCTTCCCACCGTCTGTCTCCGCTGTCTGTTTGGGTTTCACTGCGAGAGAGAGAGACGGGGAGGGAGAGAGAGAGACAGACAGGGAGAGAGAGAAACGGGGAGAGGGAGAGAGAGACACGGAGAGAGAGAGAGACACGGAGGGAGAGAGAGAGAGGGAGAGAGAGCAAACAGTGAATGAAGGAGGGATGGGCAGTCAGCAGCCAATCAGATGCTTTGCCAGTTTATTACTTTAATAGTTTTTACTGTATTATAATTAGTAGTTTAATAGTTCAGTACCATAACATGTTTAAGCCACAATAAAAGGACAGATGCCACCTGGATGATTTATAAAGAAAATTAACAAAAAATCTTTTACTAGTAAAAATGTTTTTTAAATAAAACAAATTATTAAAAATCATCTTGTACTAAACAAATCCTCCAAAATATGTCTATTGTAGAGATGCAAAATACAGCGTTCTTACGATTTGTTTCCCATAGCACATTTTCTACTAGTTTAAATACATTTATAAAAAAAGGTTTAAAAAAAAAAAAATAATGGGGAAAAAAAAAAAATTGTGAATTTCTGACAAAAATCTCCCTCAAATATTCCCAACCAATGATCAGAAAACATTACGCAAACTTTGCCTCAAAACTCCAGTGAATACGACAGTGGCTTTATTTATTTAGTCAAAGTGTCTTCCTTCAGTCACCTCAGGCGGCCGCCACTGAAACACATACTGTATAAGCGGTATTATTGATGAACCAGCCGGGCGACCGCGCTGCGTCTCCTTCCCCCAGAGCTAAGCCGCCTGGAACAGCCTCTGATATTGTCTTCAAATCTTCCGTCGGCGAAATTAAATGAGAATTGTACTTTGCGGCGCCATTTGCCCTGGAGTTGTCTGAGTCAGTCCCTAACGATGCCAGAGACTCTGGTCATTATGGTGCAAGCTCCTAGCGCCAAAACATACATGTAGTGGAAGAAAGAAAGAACGTTTTTTTTCCCCACGCTCCACTCCCCATCTCTCCCAGCCATAGACCCGTACATTACCCTCATTGACCCACTGTAAATATTCAATATTTTCATATTTATTTATCCTCAATTCTATGGATATTGTACACACAGACACACACACACAGTTTTTAGAATTGTTTGTTTACTATTACAAATATATTCATAATGGAAAAAATGTAAACAGAAAAACATGTATTGTGGTAAAAAATATATATTATTAAATATTACATATATTAAATATTATTTTTCAATTAAATATGTAAAAAATAGTGATTGATTCAAACACATTAAAAAAAGACACGTTACAAAAAGTATGAAATATTATATACAGTGTATTGATCAAATATACAGCATCCATCTAAACCCATTAAACGTCATGTGATATTTTAGTTGATTTATTATGGTGTATAATTGATTGCAAACAGCTTATTGTTTTAACCAGGTGACGTCGCTGTGGGCTCCTGCCCCGTTCCCCTCGTAAACACATCTGTGAGATAATCTCTGGAATAAGATCCAGATTTTCCCTTTTCTGCCGCGATAAAAGTCCAGACACATGACGCCGCTAATGATGGTGATGAAGATGATGAAGAGGGTCTCCAAAGGGATGATCTCAGCTCCTCTGCTCCGCCCCCGTTGGAACTATATCTGAACTCATTCAGATGCTTCACATGTATTTCTTTCTTTTATATTTCATAGCGTTTGTGGCAGTTCCGCCTGCCAGACCTCCACCCAAGTGGCGTATTCAGGGCCCTCCGCCACAGAGACACAGAAGATGGAGTAAAAACACACCAGTTTATCTTAGAGCGTGGGCAAGGTGGAACAAGCCCGGAGCAGATGGACATGTCATGATAAGAGCTCCTCTCCTGTGTGTGTGTGTTTGTGTGTGTGTGTGTGTGTGTGTGTGTGTGTGTGTGTGTGGATGGGGGTTTTACCTGTTGCTCGGTGATTTCTCTAACGGGCAACAGCCGTACAGCCGCCCTGATCCTGGGCCCAATTACCTAGACCCAAGACAGGCGAGGCTGCTCAAACCACACCATCCCCACACCACAACACTTTACTCACAATCCCCTGAAAATCTACAAACTACTGAAATACAGAAGATAAACTTCCAAAATAAAAGTTTCGCCAACATTCACACTCATTAGAGTGAGAGACAGAGAGAGAGAAGAGAGAGAGAGATACGAGGGGGGGGGGGGGGGCGAGTGCGAGAGGGGGGGGGCAAAGAACGACAGAATCAGCTATTTGGTTGCCAAGAATGGCAAAGCGGTTGCCGAAATGTCACCAGTGTGTGATTGAGTGCTAATGAGTCTATAATTAAAAGCCATATTTCAATATTATCCATTCCACATATTGGGGTATACTGAGCTTATTCTGTTTTTTGTTTTTTTTTGATTTTATGAAAAGTTGATGACAAGAGGTCAACCAGAACGCACAAGATGGCTGACAATGGCCCAAATCTAGTTACCTGGGGAAACAGTTAGTGCCGGGCCTCGGCATAGTGCGATTACTTCAACAAAGATAATCACACCGTGACTCTTACTCCTAAAGACACACACCTACACTTCAAACTGTGGTCTCTCTTTTAATAGAAAATCAATGAGCAGTGGCGACAACCTTGCCCAGGACTCCCAGGTCATGATGCGCCTCTCTGTGAGCAGCCATTATTCCCCACATAAAAGCTTTTTTTTCCTCCCTAAAGTTCATTCACAGGGGATTACGTCCCACCTCGGCCAAACTGTGACTCATGACCTGTTGGTATGTGACCGGCTCCAAGCTCACATGAGAACTAAAGCTCCATCCCAGAGCCGGGGGGCCACCAAATCAACCCTTTCTGGATGGAGTTATGTTATACATACAGCATATAGGTAAAGTTATATGTAATGGTCAATTACTGGAGTGGAAAATGGTCAACCAAACCTTAACCCTGGGCCCACTAGGCATGGGACGATATCAAAATTTCATGTCACGATTACGTCACTTGACCTTACATTTTGTGGAGAAACAACAAACATCTTTATTGCATCGTAGGACACATCTATTTTTTTTTAGTGGGGGAAAAAAATAAAAAAAAAATAAATAAATAAATAAAGTAGAACAGATACAGACCATCGCCCACACCCAGCACTTCAACTCCCACTACGAGAGACAGAAATCTATTGATAAAAAATGAATCTACCTATAAACCCGAAATCCAAGCGTTCACATTAGCGTTGGCCGATAAAACAATGACGACAACTATCGCGACCCCCCCCACCTCGATGTGGAAATAAAATGAGCTCAACCATTTCGATAAAGCCTCCCGCAGATTTGTTTGTTTGTAGACGCGCGGGGCAAGCGGCACCGGAGAAGCCGGTCAATTTGGACGATCTGAAGCTGACCTTTCACCTCTAGCCAATCGCGTTTGTTGGCACAGAAAAAATCCCCGCCCACCCCCCGGATGCCGGCAGCGAGGACAGAGCGGCAGTTCCGACCGAAAGCAAACGGTAAATACTCATTGTGTAAAATATGTCGAGTAGATGTGGCGTCGAAGACGGGCAACACCACAAACATTATTATTTATTTCGATGTAGGCTGACTTGCCATATTTATTTTGTTTTTATCTAAATATTACGGAAGTGAACTGTTAATTAAAGCAGCTGCACTTGTCACTTCTTGTTCACTTCTTACATAACGAGTTTACTTTGTTTAAAAAAAAGAGGTTAAGATAAATGCTGCTAAGTTTTGTTTTAACTTATTTATATATATATAAAATATATATATATATATATATATATATATATATATATATATATTTTTTTTTTTTTTTTTACAATGCAGGTTTTTATTTTAAGAGTGTTTATTTCAATTTCATTCTAGCAGTAAAAGTGTGCATCATGGCATACAACTGTCTTCTTTGTAAAAAAAATTAAAAATAAAAGTTTAAGAGAAATTGTTATTTTTTTATTATTTTACATACATCGTGATAAATATCGTTATCGAATGGCATGAAATATTTCATCGTGATAACATTTTTGGCCATATCGCGCAGAAGGTAATCATGCATTATGAAGTCTCCCTGCTTAAATAGAGGATAGATAAATAAACAAAAAATGTCAACATTGTGCGAATCTGTTCTTTTAAATAAAATAAAGTAAAACTTGCAATGTGGCACAGAGTCAAACTGTACTTGCTCATTGAACCCGAACACCAGTGTGGCACTTTTCGGTCATCAAACGGGGCTGCGAGGCCTTGTGGCCCAGGGAGCGAGACGTGCCAAACCTCGCTCCGTTTCAAGATGGATTCAAGCACAAAAATGCCGGCGCGCTTTTCTGGCTTTGGTTGCGCTCGTAGTGTCGCTTACGCACATTTGAGTATTTTTCAGGCTTATAGAGCTTGTGCGTAATCACCGGTTGTCATGACATTTCACTGCATATATGTACGACCGTATGTGTATGTTTGTGACAAATAATCTTTGAACTTGAACTTGAACTAGAGGTGAGAGAATGTGCCCACTGGCGCCAAACACTCTCTTGGAAGAGAGCCCGCGTGCAGCCCCGGGGAGGCGAGGCGTCTCTCCTGCACGAGCACGTTAGTGAGCCAGACAGGCTTTTCAAGTCACTAGCGGGGATATTCAGGACCATCCCTATAATGGAAATTCCCCACGATAAAATTATCTTGAGTGTTTTTATAGCGATAAAAGATCAAATTTGAGATGCACCCATTTATCGGCCGAAATTCTAAGTGTTGACTGCCATCGGCCTATCGACAAATAAGATAACGTCCACCAGTGGCAGTGGCTGATGTTAAGCAAGTGTTTCCCCACACATAGACTTCACTTGGGTATACTAACTGCTGCCAAAATATATTTTGCAAACCCATTTTAGCATTTCGGCTTTTTTTTTTTTTTTTTTTTTTAATCTGTCCAAGAGAACGACGCCATCGGTGATCAATTTTATATTTATTTAATAAGATAAAAACAAATCTGATTTCACCAGGAGAAAAGTGGAGGAAATATTCTTTACGGGTGTCTTCTTTACAAGACAGTGGTTCTCAACTGGTGGGTCGAAAACTGGGTCGTGGGTCCATTTTGAGTGGACAGCAACGGTAACACATCCACTTCTTCAAAAATCGAAATAAATGTTATCTAAATGATCACGGGCACCAAATTTCCGATGCTGCGCTGTTATTTTGAACCACTGTTTCCGACAGCTCTCACCGTCATATGTACAGCTGTAGTTAGAAATCTGATTAGATCGTCAATTGATACAACCTACAAGCGTTCGACATCTCAAATTTTGAACGATGTTTGGGTTGTGATTTGGGAAGGTTCTGGTTCATCTGTGAGTCAGAGTCCAGCAGTTATCTGAGGAATTCGTGCAGTAGTAGACGGCAAACAAATAAAGAAGGGAACTCCTGGCATGAGCGCGCGCGCGCACGACCCAATACTTTTATGATAAGAATGAATGACAGCGATACATTCGGGTGTTGATATCAATCTCTATTTCAAAGCCAAGCTTCAATAAGCGAGTGTTTCAGTCCAAAGGTTTGAACTGCGAGAGGGAAATGAGCGTTTGTTAGAAACACCGGTCAGAATAAAGACTAGGGTGCAGAAGTAGTAGTCTTTGTTTTTTTTTTTTACAGAAAATCTGAGATCACATTCTAGTTTTCAGTGTTGACTATGAGACCAAGAGTTAGAGGAAAAGAGGGGAAATAACCCAGGGGGGGGGGGGAGTGCTGCTTGGAGTACACAGTTTCTCAGCAGCAAATAACTTAAAACTACTTATCTATTACAAAATATGAATATGCTATAAACTACTTATATGCTACAAACTACTTATACAGTATACTACAAACTACTCATATGCTACAAAACAATTAAAATATGCTAGAAAAAACTATGCTACATTACAAACTATTTGCACAAATTACTAAATAATCAATTATATGCACAAATTACGTATATGCTACAAACTATTTATCTGATACAAAATACTTATTTACTATCAACTACTTATCTGCTACAAACTACTTACATGCTACAAACTAACTACTTATCTGCTACAAACTACAATCTTGCTATAAACTACGTATCTACTACATAATACTTAGATGCTACAAACTGTCTAATTTACTACAAACTACCTATCAGGTTCATACTGCTGACATGCTACAAACTACTTATGTAGTACAAAACTACTTATTTACTACAAACTATTTATCTGCTCCAAAATACTCAAATGCTACAAACTACTTACCTACTCCAAAATACTTATTTGCTACAAAATATGTATATGCTACAAAGTACTTATATAATACAAACTACTTATATGCCACATAATACTTATATGGTATGCTACAAACTACTTATATGTTACAATCAAATGGTATGCTACAAACTACTATAGCCAGATCGCAGTTATTTGAACAGATCACATCCCAAATTCATGGGAATTTTGAGCCAATTTCAGAAATGTTGCAATAAATTTTCATAAGTTGGGTTGAGGCAAATTAACTGTCTATCCAAATTGTTATGTTCCAATTGCCGGAGATTTTCTTGGATAGAATGAACATAAAAGACAATTCATTAATCGCAATTATTTGTATGACAACTAATCGGCAACTAAGTCAATGTGGTTATTGTACATTTAAAAAACCTACTAACCAGAGGAATGCGTACAAAAAAATAAAGTTTGGTATAAATAAACAAAACAGCCGTCAAGGAACTGCTACCGCATCATTGGTTTTTAAAGCACAGGGGGAACTGGGTCAGCGAGCAAAGGAATCCCCCTTCGCTTTAAAAAACGAGAGATCAGTAAAGAAAGGAGTCGTCACATGACAACAATAGAAGCACATTCCTTACAGAACAGAAACAATGACACGCTGAGAATGGTAGAAGCTTCCAAAAGCTGCAGTGAAAACTGTTTAGGTAAATGTTAATTCAGGATTTCAGCCGTTTATCACAAAATCCCTTTTCAAAATATCCCTTTGAATAAAATCTGCCGTTTGTTCCCTGTTCCTTCAATCTGTGTGACCCGAACACCTGCGTTCAACCTTTATCTGAGAGATGTCAATTATTCTACACACTTTGATGATGACGTATCTGTATTAATTATGAATCAGGACACCAACAGCATTGGTCTAGTGGACAAACTGAAAGAAACCAAAATCACCTTTTAAGTCTGAACCACAAATACTAAAGTAGAAACCCCTAATTAATAACTAATGAAAATGCAAAAAACAAAATCGCCTGTGAAAGGATTTGCCCTGTTGCCGAGTTGCCTATTTGCCAAGTGCGAGTTCGGAGATCACTGGCTTTGTCTGGCCCTACTGGAGGCACTGGAGGCCTGGCACGGTACTGGAGGCACGGGGGCCTGGCACTGGAGGAGGCCTGGCACGGTACTGGAGGCACTGGAGGCCTGGCACTGGAGGAGGCCTGGCACGGTACTGGAGGCACTGGAGGAGGCCTGGCATGGTAATGGAGGCACTAGAGATATACCACTGGAGGCCTGGCATGGTACTGGAGGCCTGCCACTGGAGCCCTACCACTGGAGGCCCGCCACTGGAGGCCCGCCACTGGAGGCCCGCCACTGGAGGCCCGCCACTGGAGGCCCGCCACTGGAGGCCCGCCACTGGAGCCCTACCACTGGAGGCCCGCCACTGGAGGCCTACCACTGGAGGCCTTCCACTGGAGCCCCGCCACTGGAGGCCCGCCACTGGAGCCCCGCCACTGGAGGCCCGCCACTGGAGCCCTGCCACTGGAGCCCTGCCACTGGAGCCCTGCCACTGGAGCCCTACCACTGGAGCCCCTCCACTGGAGCCCTACCACTGGAGCCCTACCACTGGAGCCCTACCACTGGAGCCCTACCACTGGAGCCCTACCACTGGAGGCCCGCCACTGGAGCCCTGCCACTGGAGGCCCGCCACTGGAGGCCTTCCACTGGAGGCCCGCCACTGGAGGCCCGCCACTGGAGGCCCAGCGTAGGAGGCCCGGCGTGGGAGGCCTGCCGTGGGAAGCCTGGCAAGGGAGGCCTGGCGTGAGAGGCCTGGCGTGGGAGGCTTTCCACTGGAAGCCTGCCACTCCAGTCGCAGTTGAGCATCCTGGTCTGTTGTTCTCTGCATCAGTACTGTATTATAATCTCTACAACCAAAACAGCCTCTTCATACGCTCTTACAATCCCAGCAAAATATTTGTGCTCTTCAAGCAACCCGCACTAGTGGACTGGGGTTATGAGGATTGTTTCCACTGCAGTTTTCATTTGTTTCTGGAAAGTTCTTGAATAAAGACAGGGCCTGATTAACGGTTGCCCAACATAATGGAAGTGGGAATGGTGTTTATTAAGGAAGGCTGGGATCCACGTGGACCTCTGCACTCAATGTTTGTTAAAAACAGGGAACATCTCCAGTAAAGGTAGAAGTCGTAATTACAGCGGTATGTTCCTTTGATGATAATTACCTTTTGGTCCTCTGGTTGTAGTGTGCACATATAAAGGCCCAGACACATAAATGTACACAACTACAGATATAGTTACATCACAGGGCCCAACCAAAACAGTTGCCCGGGGCAACCAGTCTGTGGTTGACTAAGTTGAGAGTAGAGTAAGGTTGAAAATAAAATAAAAGCATTGTGTGAATAGACAATGACAAAAAAATAAATAAAAAATAAAAAATCAATTCAACAAGTTTATCAAGTTCCTAAAATTTGAGATGTTGCCGAAACAGAAACATTAAGTGTGACACTGGTTCAACTGGAAGAAAGACTGCAAAGAGCAGACTGAGAAACCTGCAGAGCATCTGGCTCTGATTAGAGGGAGGGAGGGAGGGTGTGTGTGTGTGTGTGTGTGTGTGTGTGTGTGTGTGTGTGTGTGTGTGTGTGTGTGTGTGTGTGTGTGTATGTGTGTGTGTAAGTAACAACAGAGGGCTGATTCAAGAGGGTGACTATCAGCAGAATACTCAAATGAACTGAATGTGAGTGCCGAAAGAAAGAAAGAAAGAGAAAGAAAGAGAGAGAAAAAGAAAGAAAAGGAGAAAATGAGAAAGAGTGAAACAGAGGGTGTTACCTAAAGAGCTGACTGGATAGAATACACTGACGAATGCAGGGCCTGACACCAACTTTCATCAGCTGTTGGTTGCCAAGGCTGACCAAACGGTTGCCCAATCTTCATCATTTTGGATCTGAGTGAGATCAATAAATAAATTGACAGATCTATAGATTCCTAAACAGAACACCAAAGACAACCAGCGGTCAGGTAGACCGCGCTGGTTGGGGCGGTTGACGATGGCCCACATCTAGTTGCCCGGGGCAACCGTCATTGCCGATCCCTGATCCTTTTCATTAACATTACATCCATAATCAGGCTCCTATATAATAAACTTCAATATTCTCACTTTTTTGGTACATACAGGGTGGATATCCACCGTCATGTTTTCAGGCATGACCTTTTTCCATTTTTATCTTTTGTTTTTAGGTTCTGTTTGTTGTTCATCACTATGTTCGGTGTGTTCTGCCATGTTTCTATTGTGATAAGTTAACTTTATTTATTTATTTATTTGTTTTTTAAGAGATGCACCGATCCACTTTTTTTGGGGTTTCCGATACACGCTGTATGCGCCGATTCAGACTCCAGACCGTGGAGTGGAATTTGGATCGGCGACGTCAGTCCAATATCCGATGAGGGAATGATGTCAGTATCGGCACCCGATCCGATACCGATACTTATACCGACGCTTGATAAGACCCTTCTCTACAACTTGTCCATATTTTGCCATTTTCTTTTTGATGTATTTTGCTACTGTTTTGATGTGAGCTGTTGAGACATTGTATTATCCTCCATCTATCTATCTATCCATCTACTGTATCCATCTATCCATCATTCATTTATCATCCACCTATCTACTGTACCATCCATCTATCCACACAGTCACTGTATACATCTACTGTATCCATCTATCATCCATCTACTGTATCCATCATTCATCTATCCATCCTTCCATCCACTGTATCCATCCATCCATCCATCCATCCACTGTGTCCATTTATCCATCCATCCACTGTATGCATCTACTGTATCCATCCATCTATCCATCCATCCACTGTATGCATCTACTGTATCCATCTATCCACTGTATCCATCTATCCACCATTCATCTATCCATCCTTCCATCCACTGTATGTATCTAGTGTATCCATCTATATACTGTATTTATCCACCATCCATCCATCTACTGTATCATCCATCTATCCATCCATCGACTGTATCTCTCCATCATCCATCCATCCATCTACTGTATCCATCATCCATCCATCCATCCATCCATCTTAAAGTCACGAGGCAAGAACTGTTCTGACTGTTCTATAAAGATCTGCTTCCCGTTTCCTTGTATGCGACACAGATCTGTTTCTTGAGAAAAAGAAAACCACATGGAGTCACATCTTTTGAAATGTGTCCTGGGCCACATGGAATCAGATCTTTTTAAATGTGTCCTGGGCCGAATAGAATCAGATCTTTTTAAATGTGTCCTGGGCCACATGGAATCAGATCTTTTTAAATGTGTCCTGGGCCACATGGAATCAGATCTTTTTAAATGTGTCCTGGGCCACATGGAATCAGATCTTTGTGGATGTCGGAAGGAAGGTTGCTGACAAAGAGGGCAAAACTGTAAACGTCGGCTCTTTTGTCGCCTTCCCAGCTCTTAGCTCCAACAGCAAACTAACTTCAAAAGTAAAGTAGGAGCAAGTATTCCGTACTAAATTTCTATGACGGTTATTTTCTCAGACAAAGCTCTGACTGAAAACAATGAACTGTTGCTGCAGGGCCCGGCACTAACTTTGAGAAGTGGGAGCCGAGTTGGCGACCACCTATCAATGGTTGGTTGCCAAGGCTGACAAAACGGTCGCAGTCATTTTATAATTGGGTGAGATCAATAGATAAATCCATGGGTTTCCAAAACAGATGGCGAAGCGCGAAGGCACAGGTTGATAACAGGGAAACCAGACCGCAGAAGGTGATTGACAGTGGCACAAATGTGGTTGCCCGGGGCAACTGGGCCAACACTTACTTTATTGCCAAGCCCGGATCTTTTTAAAACAAGCTATTATAGAATGATAAATCACATGACAGTGATATCATAACCTGTGAATTCAGTCCCTGCTGAGACTTCCATGTAGTTGGCTGTTCCAGCGACGCCCTTCTTTTCGACACGTGCGTCATTTGAGGAGCGCGACCGCATCACGCGGGATTCAGATTCAGAATAATGATCTGAGCAATAAATGAGAACTGATCACCAAAAGACTCCTTTCACTGCACCACTAGTACTTTTACAAACTTTACATCGAGCAGTGTTTCACAAATGGGTGTACGGCAGGGGGTACTCTGGAAAAAAAAAAAAAAAAAAAAAGTTGGTTATGTATGTTTAAAAAAAAAAAAAAAAAGAAAACATATAAAGCACAGACAGAACATAATTTATGTTAATTTTTATTTTTTTTCTACCAGAACCAGTGAATACATCCAAAGAGATCCAAATATCCATAAAAATAGACGTTAGAGCGGGTGTACTACGAAAGAAAAGTTTGAGAACCAATGACTTAGAGGACAAAGCGAAGAATATCAGGGATAAAGTGCAAATAGAGAAATGCAAAAAATATAAACCAATGAGAAACAAAAATGAACATGTCGACATCAGTGATTACAGGTGTGTGGGCTTGTGCATTACGATAAAGAAATAAAATAGGAAAAATTGGCAATTAAAACAAAGACTCACTATTTCCCAGGGGTGGCGATCGATGGAGAGGGGTCAATTGAGCAACAGAACGAGGAGAGGACGGGTTCCAATGAGAACGCTTGGGCTTATGTCATTAAAATGTTGCAAATATAATAGTGAAATTAACAACAAAAATGATTCCAAATTGTTATGAGAAGGGTTTTGGTTTAATAGTTCAATTCAAATGGATCAAAGTTCCTGCGCTATTCATACAAACGCTGCAACAACTGTTGCTAGATAGTGTAACTTTGGACTGGATTGAGTTCACAGTCATAATAGTTATAATTATAAGTTCTATTTTGTGATACTGAAGTGAACTTCTTTTGCTGCTTTACCCAAAATTAAACATGTGGTGGCGGCGTGAGGGCAAACATCCACCCCCGTGCTCCTGTGAGCCCCTCGCCGCTTCACTAAATGTCCAAAATGACACCGCGCCAAGTGGGGAATAGACATTTTTTTCGGGAGCAGAACCAGGAACTGCGCTTTGCTGAGGGGTTTGAGGTGTGCTACTGTACCTCCGCACGCTTTGGAAGCATTTCACTTGTTATATTATTGTACTTTAACATTGATATTTGTGTCTTCAAAAAGATGTGGACGTGGTCACACGGAGATACGCAGCTTTGAAAGGTGTGTTTACTGATTATGACAATTTTTTTAAATAAATTTCTATATGCTACTTTGATCATCTTACATTTTGATCATGTTATGTTTTCGATATTACTCAATTATATTTTGCATTTCTTTGGAAATTACTCCGCTGGATATTCTTAAGCTGTTTATCACTTTATGGCTTATTTTGTTTAACTGAGCTTTTAATTACTTAATTTTATGTTTTTATGTATATATTTGGGAATTTGGTGTATATATGCTGTATATATCCTCTCACTCTGTACTTAATTTTCCCCTCTGAACTACTTAAGAAAATATAACAGAGCGATTTAATAAGTGATATGACTAAATTTCTATCACGGTTATTAATCACTGTTATTCTAATAAATGGACAAATTCGGGGTCGACGCTGTGACTGTAAACAACCCTCTCTCTAAAGAGCCAGATTGTGGGACTCGAACCTGTGATGTCATCCAGATATAAACACACAGCGCCTAAAGAACAGGAAACAGCGCTGAGAAGGCGGAGAAGAGGAAGAAGAATCCACTGCATCCACTATGGAGGCTCAATAGCAATGGATTCAGTTCAGAGTTTATTTTACGCATTTTATACATAACGTCAATGTTGGGGTTAAGTACCATTTACTTATAAGATCAGACACCACTCACACCCTGCCAGCCTGGCAAGGTGTCTACATGTGCCATTCATCAGTAAGACAGTGTTTACTGAGGAGTGCAGCATCCAGTGTGAAAGCAAGCTGAAAAAATGTGCAAAGTGTGCAGTTCAAGTATTTAAGAAAAGTGTGCGGTTCGAGTCCCAAAACAAAGTGTGCAGTTCAAGTATTTAAGAAAAGTGTGCGGTTCGAGTCCCAAATCAAAGTGTGCAGCTCAAGTCCCAAAACAAAGTGTGCAATTCAAGAATTTAAGAAAAGTGTGCGGTTCGAGTCCCAAAACAAAGTGTGCAGTTCAAGTATTTAAGAAAGGGGTGCGGTTCGAGTCCCAAATCAAAGTGTGCAGCTCAAGTCCCAAAACAAAGTGTGCAATTCAAGAATTTAAGAAAAGTGTGCGGTTCGAGTCCCAAAACAAAGTGTGCAGCTCAAGTCCCAAAACAAAGTGTGCAGTTCAAGTATTTAAGAAAAGTGTGCGGTTCGAGTCCCAAAACAAAGTGTGCAGTTCAAGTATTTAAGAAAAGGGTGCAGTTCGAGTCCCAAATCAAAGTGTGCAGTTCAAGTATTTAAGAAAAGGGTGCGGTCCGAGTCCCAAATCAAAGTGTGCAGCTCAAGTCCCAAAACAAAGTGTGCAATTCAAGAATTTAAGAAAAGTGTGTGGTTCGAGTCCCAAAACAAAGTGTGCAGCTCAAGTCCCAAAACAAAGTGTGCAGTTCAAGTATTTAAGAAAAGTGTGCGGTTCGAGTCCCAAAACAAAGTGTGCGGTTCGAGTCCCAAAACAAAGGGTGCAGTTCAAGTCCCAAAACAAAGTGTGCAGTTCAAGTATTTAAGAAAAGTGTGCGGTTCGAGTCCCAAAACAAAGTGTGCAGTTCAAGTCCCAAAACAAAGTGTGCAGTTCAAGTATTTAAGAAAAGTGTGCGGTTCGAGTCCTAAAACAAAGTGTGCCGCTCAAGTCCAAAACAAAGTGTGTGGTTCAAGTATTTGAGCAAAGTGTGCGGTTCGAGTCCCAAAACAAAGTGTGTGGTTCAAGTATTTAAGCAAAGTGTGCGGTTCAAGTCCCAAAACAAAGTGTGCGGTTCAAGTATATAAGCAAAGTGTGCGGTTCAAGTCCCAAAACAAAGTGTGCAGTTCAAGTCCCTAAACAAAATGAGCAGTTCAAGTCCCAAAACAAAGTGTGCAGTTCAAGTCCCTAAACAAAGTTCACAGCACTAAACAAAGTGTTAGTATGTAGTATGCCACACTAAACAAAGTGTGCAGTACTCGAAGTGTGCAGTACTCAAAGTGTGCAGTACTCAAAGTGTGCAGTACTCAAAGTGTGCAGTACTCAAAGTGTGCAGTACTCAACAAATAAACAATGTGTGCACTACTAAATGATGTGTGCACTACTAAACAAATAAACAAAGTGCGCTATTCGAAAAATAAACAAAGTGTGCACTACTCAACAAACACACAGATTGAGAACTTAGCAGAGCAGCAGTGGATCTTCCTCCGCAGCTGCAACACAGTCTGTTATCATGGATCTGAGTGAATTAACGCACGAAGTCCACTCCAGGCGTGGAACCGTCGTCGGACTCCAAACAAACAAACAAACAAACAAACCAAAAGCGTTTTTACGCCGGTTCCGACCCGAACAAGTAAAGAGCAGAACTCACCGGACAGGACGTTCCGGTTGCAGTAAAACGCTCCAAACAAGCGGCTCGGAGCGGCTCCCCTGTCCGAGTGGAGCTGCACCGAGAGCGGCGTAGTGACTGGAGAGGAGGAGGAGGAGGAGGAGGAGGAAGTGGAGGAGTGGACACTCACTCACTCACTCTCTCTCTCTCCCCTTTTAATTAACATGGGAAGCATACTTTGCCAAAACAAAACGTTATATATTTAACATAAATATAAAATATATAAAAATATCTATATTATATTATAATATATTATAATATATATTATGTGTGTGTGTGTGTGTGTGTGTGTGTGTCTTTCTCTCCCCGAATTTATTTTTCTGATTTAATTTTTTATAAATATTTTTCGATTCCTTTTATTTTATATATATATCGATATTCACTATTGATTTCTCCATCCATTATTTTTTATTTTTTTATTGAAGTTTTGTTTGTTTTTCTTTCTTTGGACATGTTGATATGTCTGTCTCTGCAAGTTTCATTCAAACCAATTCAGTCTCGCTCTCTTCTTATGTATTATTTTTGTATTTATTATCTTTCGTTTTAGTTTAATGAAATTATATAATTCTAATTCAAATCCCCCGCCCCCCTGCCCTCTCTCTCTCTCTCTAGTTGTGGACAGAAGAACAAAAGCCCTCCGCTCTGGTTTACGGTAAGCGGCGTGAAAGCGGTGTGTGTGTGTGTGTGTGTGTGTGCGTGTGTGTGTGTGTGTGTGTGTGTGAGTCTCACTACATTGGAATGTCTGCTGACCATTTTTCTCTATAGAAATCCTTTTCTCTCTCTCTCGCTCTTCTTTTCAACACTATTGTCTCCATTTGTGTGTTTGACGCAAAAAGCAGTTGTGCACAAGTGCACAAACAATCTGCAGATTAACATGTGATGACGGGTTTTTGTGATTCAATATTGAATTGCAATTGGTATTAGTGTCACAAATGCTGTCCAAAAAAAGTAAAAAAATATATATATATACAGTATATATTTATACAGTATATATACAGTATATACACATATATACAGTATATACTGTCTATACTATATATACAGTTTGTGAGTTTGTGAATACACCATGTGGTGCAACTTGGATATATTATGAAATATATACTATATATGTATATATACTGTATATACAGTATACATACATATTTATATACACCTAATTTGATATCTGAAATTTCTATCTATCTATCTGTCTATCTATCTATCTATCTTTCTGTCTGTCTGTCTGTCTGTCTGTCTGTCTGTCTATATATCTGTCTATCTATCTGTCGATCCTGTCCTTCATCTGTGATATGCCCCGCCCTTATGCGATAAGCCACGCCCCCTCTGCGATGCCCGATTTCATCATGCATTTTAGGCTCCAGAACGCGTCCAAATGTTTCAACTCATCCGTCAGGTTTGGGTCCGATACTACGACAGGAACTAACATCAGTCACAGTAACATCAGTGTTTTATTGGAATTGGGCTTACAACGAAACAAATAAGTCACGTATATAAAATAATAACGTTATTGACGTTAACGTTGGATGTCAACATATTAACTGTCAATAAATCTATTTATGTATCAGTGAATTGTGTGTATTATTTATATTTCACACTTTGCAAACACTATATAAACCTTCATCTCATTTTCCCCGACATACTATATTTTGACGTGAAACCTAGAACGCAGTTCACCCGACGGCCACTAGGGAGCAAGGAAGGTCTGACTCTCAGGTGAGTTTTCGGACTTGGTGTAAAGTCGGCTCGACACAATACACAATGGAACAAAAAAAAAAAACCCTGCGTTAACCCCCTTTTTTTCCAGCCCCGTCCTCTCGTGACTCGGGCTCTACTCCCGACGTGTTTTTGCAGCCATTTAATTCTATTTTAGTTGTCAAAACCGGGTAGATTTACTACTGGAGAACCAAACGGGTCCGTTCCCGCGCCGACCTCGCAGTCATGGCGGATCGCCCTCTTGCCAAACCGAAGGGTGCAGCGGAGTCGTAATAAAACGTGGGAGGAATGTGCATTGATATTATGCCACCTTGATTCATTCCGGCAGTTAGGTTTTTTGACAGAACTCCGAGGCTGCAGCAGCAGCAGCAGCAGCATATGGCGGACAATAAAGGCTTCATTGTTGCACTGATTCCTCAGCTTTTATTTTATTTTAATTTTTTTCTTTTCTCGAGTGGTTTTAAGTCGGTGCAGTTAGCCAGATGGGGGCAGGTAGCACTGGAGAAGGCACTCAGAGCTTCTGCTTGAGTAAAAGTGCAAACACTCTTGACACAAAATTTACTCTCGTGAAAGTGGAAGTACCACGTTGACATTTCTACGATGATGTTTTTGTAGTACTTGCTCTTGAATGTTTTGTATTGTAAGTATTGAAAGTAAAAGAATCTGTCGTATCGGCGTCTACAATACTTCATGAAGTGCTTCTGCAGCTGTTTTTCTGCAGATAATTTATTGTGCAGATCCTGATCCCAATAAAGTTTACAATAAAATAGTACAGGTAAGAGTACCACTCCCTGTTGTATTTATTTTTTACATTTCCTTTCTTTTGATATATATACATTTAAATATAAATCCTGATATATAAAAAAATATATATATACAGTATTTCTTCCAGTAATGTCCATTAGTAAAAAAAATATAGAAAATGAAATCAAAGCAACTCAACTGTGTTAGAAATATAGAGTAAAAATATAGATATAAAAAATAGAAGCCTAAAAACAATATAAAGTGAAACAAGTCGAATAAAGTACGGTAGACAGTATAGGTAAAGTATTAAGTATAGTATGGCTATATGGCTATGTACATAAACTTCACTTGACTATAGTATATTTGCTCTGAAATGAAATGTAGTGGAGTAAGAGTCAAAAGTCTACAAAACTAGAAAATATTGAGTACTGATACATGAAAAATATACTCAAGTAAAGTAAGAAAGTAACAGATTAACAGAGTAACAGGATAATGAAGTAACAGAGTAACACAATAACAGAGAAATAAAGTAACAGAGTAGCAGGTTAACAAAGTAACAGAGTAACAGAGGTACAGATTGACAGAGTGACAGAGTAACAAAGTAGCAGAGTAACAAAGTAACAGAGTAACAGAGTGACAGATTGACAGAGTGACAGAGTAGCAAAGTAACAGAGTGACAGAGTAACAAAGTAACTGAGTGACAGATTGACAGAGTGACAGAGTAACAAAGTAACAGAGTAAAAGAGTAACAAAGTAACAGAGTGACAGAGTAACAGAGTGACAGATTGACAGAGTGATAGAGTAACAAATTAACAGAGTAAAAGAGTAACAGAGTAACAGAGTGACAGAGTAACAAAGTAACAGAGTGACAGAGTAACAAAGTAACAGAGTGACAGATTGACAGAGTGACAGAGTAACAAAGTAACAGAGTAGCAGAGTAACAAAGAAACGGAGTAACAGAGTGACAAAGTAACAAAGTAACAGAGTGACAGAGTAACAAATTAACATAGTAAAAGAGTAACAGAGTAACAGAGTGACAGAGTGACAGAGTAAAAGAGTAACAGAGTGACTGAGTAACAGAGTAAAAGTGTAACAGAGTAACAGAGTGACAGAGTAACAAAGTAACAGAGTGACAGATTGATAGAGTGACAGAGTAACAAAGTAACAGAGTGACAGATTGACAGAGTAACAAAGTAACAGAGTAGCAGAGTAACAAAGTAACAGAGTGACAGAGTAACAAAGTAGCAGAGTGACAGATTGACAGAGTGACAAAGTAACAGAGTGACAGATTGACAGAGTGACAAAGTAACAAAGTAACAGAGTAGCAGAGTAACATAGTAACAGAGTGACAGAGTAACAGAGTGACAGATTGACAGAGTGACAGAGTAACAAAGTTAGAGTAAAAGAGTAACAAAGTAACAGAGTGACAGAGTGACAGAGTAACAAAGTAACAGAGTAAAGAGTAACAGATTGACAGAGTGATAGAGTAACAAAGTAACAGAGTAGCAGAGTAACAAGGTAACAGAGTAACAGATTGACAGAGTGACAGAGTAACAAGGTAACAGAGTAACAGTAACAGAGTGACAGAGTAACAAAGTAACAGAATGACAGAGTAACAGAGTGACAGAGTAAATAAGTAGCAGAGTAACAAAGTAACAGAGCAACAGGGCAACAGTGACAGAGACAGAGCGACAGTGCCACCGTGACAGAGCGACAGGGCAACAGAGTAACAAATTGTCAGAGCAAGGGACAGAGCGACAGACAGAGCAACTTGGCAAAAAAGTACTTGTATTTTATTACTTTCCTCCACTGGAGAATGGAGGCCATGGTGTGTGCATGTGTGAGTGTGAGTGAGTGTGAGAAAGCAATAAAAGAAAAAGAGAGAGAGGGGGAGAGGGAGAGGGGTGGAGGGTTAGAGGGATAGGGGTGGAGGGGTGGAGGGAGAGGGGTAGAGAAGGGGATATCCCCCTCTTTTTTTTCTACCTCTCCGGTTTGGAAAATGAAGAATTATTTTCCCATTCCCTCCTGCTGCTCTGATGGGAAGAGTGATGCCATCCTGCAGGAATGTGCACAACCCTGCACCCAGCCCCGTGTGGGGGGCTCGTCCACACCAAGTCCCTCTTCACTTTAACTTGACATTATTGCTCTCCCTCTCTCCCTCCCTCCCTCCCTCTCTCCCTCCCTCTCTCCCTCCCTCCCTCTCTCCCCCCCTCCCTCTCTCTCTCCCTCCCTCTCTCCCTCCCTCTCTCTCTCTCTCCCTCTCTCTCTTTTCATCCTCCCTGCCTCCCCCGCCTCTTCCCATAATGCACCTCCCAGCCACATTCTCATGTATAAGATGTCATTTGCACCTTATCCATCCTTCCTTCCTTCCATCCTTCCTTCCTTCCATCCTTCCTTCCTTCCTTCCTTCCTTCCTTCCTTTCCCTCTGGGTTTTTTGTTTTTGTTTTTTTGGAGGGGGGGCGGGGTCCTTTTTGAATGTGGGGCCGGTGATCCTCTCATGCAAGTATCTGTAAAGGAAAAATAAGGTTTTTAAAGGGGAGTGAAAAAATATTGAGACACATGCATTGATATTTTTTTTTTGATAAAAAGGTTGTATTTTTGCCGGAGAAAGGTGAATGTTTGTGTATATATGGACTATGGAAACCAAAGATAAAATGCAATCAAAATATAGGTTGCAAAACAAGTGTGGTGTGGGGATGGTGTGGTTGAAGCAGACACACCCGTCTTGGGTCTAGGTAATTGTGCCCAGGATCAGGGTGGCTGTACGCCTGTTGCTCGTTAGAATAATCTACGAGCAACAGGTAAAACCCCATCCCCACGCTCAGCAGGGGGGCCCTTGTCATGACACGTGTCCATCTGCTCCAGGCTTGTTCCACCTAGCCCGCTCTCTACAATAAACTGGTGTGTTTTCAACCCCATCTCTGTGGCTGACGGTTATGCCACAACAACAATATATATATATGTATTATGTTTATTTAGTTGAAAGACTTAGATTGTTCTATATTTTATTTATTTATTTTTTTACATAATTTGTTAAAACTGTCAGGCGGTACAAACCGTAGACAAAGCCTTGTCGGCCTTTTCACTGTCTACAAAATCCTTTGACTGTTAAGGCGCAAACTCCCAAAATGAATGAACTTAAAACATTTTTTAAAGTGGTTTCAAATTTAGCGTATTTTATAGAGATCTTTTACATGTCACATGTGTGTCGTTTATTTATTTATTTTTTTAAACCGCTTACGTATATTAAAGTATACCGGACCCAAATCTTGAATCAAATTGTGAATTAATCGGATATGACAGTATATTGAGACTATCTATCTGTCTCTCTAATAATTATAGTAATCCACTCCAGATTCCCGGCCTGGGGCGCCCTAAATCCATGATTCTAGGTTGGAATGTAGTATCGCACTGTGGCTCTGTAGAATGCTGCATTATGCTATTACGCTAATGTCGCTTTGGGGATTAATAAAGTATTTTTATGTTATTATCTTTATCTTTATTCTGATTGGTCAATAGCGTCAATCAGCCGCCAGTTTTTTCAGAATAATGACCGCTGATCTGTCAATAACGACCGTTGTCTTGAACTTGAACGTTGAACTTGAACGTTGTCACCGGCAACCACCTCCCCGCCTGGTTTCACGTCCCTCGTATCGCTCTGCCGCCACCAGCCCGTTCCTGCATAGGAACTACAAGGGAAGACTCGTAGAGATGAATGAGGACATCGGTATAAAAATCACCAACGTCCCATGCAGCGTGACTCATTTCACGACGGATGTAAATGTGCGTTTTAACATTAAAAACAGTGAATAGGTTTGTGCGTGTCGATGTATTCACGATTTCTGCTCTTTATCACCAAAATAACCTCCTTTCGAGCGATACAAAGCCTGATAACCTCATCGTGGGCTATTTGAGGATAATGCCCGGGTGGCCGTAGGTCGTCCCTTTCTCCACATGCCCTGAAGCCCACCGCACTACAATGACGATAAGATATGTGACGGAGGGATCAGACTGTGATCTCTGAGAAGTGCCGAAAAAAAGGACAGGTAACCCCTGGTCTACCCAAACAGAAAGGCAATCAGAGGGATTGGGCAATCTGACCGAGGAAAGCCTTCAACCTTTGCCAGCTGGCAACAGGGCTTATTTTTTCGTGAAATTCCTTTATGTGATGATATCGCCCATCTGGTACTTTTAGAAATTGTTAAATAATCAGCAGCGGGTGACATTTGTTGATGCACGGTCCCCGAGGGGGGAAGCCCCTTCAGCAGGGGTAAGGTTCGCTGACACCGGGGACCTTTTATTTTGAAATAAAGTATCCAACCCTATCTACCATCAGTTTTCATGATCACGACAAAAGTCAACGCAGCAGGGAGATACGGATTGTAGGCTTATTCGATTTATAATTTGAATTGTAAGAAATGGCCTTTGAATAAGTGCCAAACATCTTATTGACTACACATCCTTTTTTTTAATGCGGTCAGTCTCAACACAATAAAAGCTTTGAATAGTAAAACACAATAAAACCTTTGTAATATATAATATCAAACTACATTTCTGTGCAATAGTATTACAGTAATTATATAGTTATATTATATTTGAAATTACAAGGTATTTGCTTTGTGTGCTGTGCATCTATGGACTTTCGTTTATTTTACAGTAGACCAATGGAAGGACGGTGAAACACTGGAGGGGAAAAGCTTTCGGGATTTCTCAACGGGATTTTCTTCGGATTTATTGAGAAGTGCAGGGACAGGATCGCTTTCTAACCCCAAAGACATCTTGTGAAGCTGCTTCACCAACCGAGGGAAAGTTTTTTTCCTCTTCAGGTCCAGTCTCAGTGTTGGGTTTCACCGTGTTCCGTCCGTTTTCATCCCAGCATGAGCCCGTGCTCCGCTCCCCTCACCAAAATGTCCATATTTTTCATTATGTCGTTTTTTGTGCTGCTGCTGCTGCTGCTGCTGCTGGTGCTGCTGCTGCTGCTGCTGCTGCTGCTGCGCCACGCCGCCCAGTTTTAGTGGTGGTGAGGAGGCCGAGCTGGGTCTGCAGGAAACGGGAACGAGATAACACCAACACACACGCACGCATGCACGCACCCACGCATGCACACAGACATGAACGCACACACACATAGACACACACACACACACACACACACACACTTTGCCAACAGCCATGGCAGAGATACTGCGTGTAGATAGGATCGCAGAAGTGAACATGCGGGTGTGTGGCGTATATCAACCACTCTTGTTCTGTATCCGCTTAAAGTGCAAGTAGAAAAACACACATTTTCTGATTCTACTCTCCCTCAAAGTACGGGTGAATACATAAAATTTAATAAAAAATAAAAATTCACACAATAAAGCCCATGTAGGCCGACCACAGGCCGACCAGTGGTGGAAGAAGTTGGTCACAAATAAGTATCTCTGTTCAAGTATCTCTATCTCTGTTGATAGTAAAAGTCCCACATTTGACAATCTACTCAAGTATTTGAAATTAAATATTACTTTTATCTTTCCATCAACCTGAGTACACTTTGGTTTTCATTCATTTCCCATAAAACCCAGTTTCCCCACAACAAACGAGCCCATTTGGGCCATTTGCCATGGCCCCCAGGGGCCACGTTCCAGGCACTTCGGCATCCTCGTCTTTTCCAAACATATGAATCCACATCTGTGCCAAATCGGACGCTTTCATCTCAAAACGCCCCACAGGTTGGAGACGTTTCACCTGCACCATGACGTCACACCCAGCCAGCGCAGCTCCTCTGGTTCTGTTGGGTGGTGGCGCTCTCTGCTGGTTCCCACTAGAATTACATTCGAATATTATAACGCTAGGATTACAACTGTGGGGTTCTCCTACTACACCAACCACCATCACAAATTCTGTAACTATCCTGCAACTGATAAACACACTCAAAACACTGCACCAATTTTATTTTTTAGTGAATTCAGGTTGAAAATGCCCAAAATAGGGAGTTTTATGTGGCTTGATGGAACCAAACGTTCCAAAATGTCGTGTGATTGTGAATAAGACCCAAAGAAGAGGGGTAGAAGAGAATGGAAAATATTTTATATACATGTTATATTTTTCTTTTTTTAACTAATAACTGTAAACAAGTGCAGTTACCTATCTATTTAAGTACCTTCACTGAAGTCGATTCAGTTTTGTAGACTTAGCAGTGGCTTTGACAGTGGACAAACACCACGTTAAACCTTTGCCAGTGAAAAAAAACCACAACAAATAAGACATTTGTCATTTTTTGAAAGAATAACACGATCTATAATAAACATATAGATAAATATAGATTCTCACCAACAGCTCTGCTCTACTTCCTGGATGTAACCCAGTCATCTTGCCAGACAAATTCTAATTGGATTGTACCTCATTTAATTGGATTGTATCATGTTTAAATTGCATTGTATTATATTTAATTGGATTGTACCATGTTTAATTGCATTGTATTATATTTAATTGGATTGTACCATGTTTAATTGCATTGGACTATATTTAATTGGATTGTACCATGTTTAATTGCATTGGACTATATTTAATTGGATTGTACCATGTTTCATTGCATTGGACTATATTTAATTGGATTGTACCATGTTTAATTGCATTGTATTATATTTCATTTAATTTAACCATGTTAAATTGCATTGTACCATGTTTAATTGGATTTTACTTAATTTGATTGGATTTTATTGCTAAAGGGATAAATGGCTGCAATTTTAGTCATATAAATAAATAATTATAATATAAGTATATTTTTTATGATATTAATGATATAAAATATGAAATGAAGCTTGACGTTAAGACACGAGACGCAGTGTTAGAAATATGCACTTTATTTCTGAATTATAACAGTGTTAAAACATTATCCGTCACCATGTATAAATATATACATCTTTCAGAATATACGTTTAATCTAAGAACCATATAGAAATACCAAAATAAATACTGTTAAAGAATAATTATAAAAAAAATCTTAAAAAATAGATTAATTATATCAGTATGTAAGGCTTACGGGTAGAAAAACAAGCCAAAAATGTAACCGTATGTACCAGTTAAATGAATTAACATGTTTAATTTTTAGTCATTCTGACTAATATTGCTAAAAAAATCAATGTCAATCAAACCAGATGAAAATGTAGGCAGAAAATTTGCCACTTAATACATCAATTATCACCACATACATAATGGAATAGATGTCACAGTGCTGAACAGCCAGTGTACTATATAAAAATAGTAAGAAAAAAAAAAGAATATCAACATTTAGGATGTTGCGATATACTATATTATATAAAATACAAGTCAATGTCACAAACATTACACATTGGGATAGTACTGGGATCGGCAAATACATTATTAAAATCAGTTACTAAGAAATGGGTCAGAAATTAAAGCTTTAACCACTCCAGACTACATGGATTTAATGGTAAACTTCAACTTCAAATTGTACTAAAATGTAATTACATTTCTATTAAGAATTGCACTTGGATAAATGGGAAGCAAAATAATTCCACAAAACAATACTTTGAGGAACACATTGTACTTGCATAATGATTGTGCACAGAAAGGTTTTTCAAGTCATGGCATTAAAGACAAATAAAAAATAAAAGTTATCATTTAAGTGGAGCAGAAATGTCAAGTTTTGGAAAACGATCCGCTCTCTATCAGAAAGTGCTTTTGTTCAAACGTTACACAAGGCGTCGCCGCTGAACTCTGGCATCCGTGCTGGACTCCGGAATAAACACACAACTACGAAAGCTGAAGCAAAATCTTATTTTGAAGTGTCAACAGAGACACGTGGAGCAAACAACCTGTGTTGAAGATGGGTCTTCAAAGTAAAAACAGGAAACCAGCTTTTTTTTTTTTTTTTTCCAGCTGCTCAAATAAAAGCAGGTCGGACAAAACATGTCATAACTTGCCCCATTCGGTGAACATCTTGAAAGCAATATGTAATAAGTTTGGAATGTAATCACATTATGTTATGGCCTGTTACACTATTTAATAACCTATTGCATAATGTAATAACCCTTGTCTTAACGTTATTACCTACAACTTCACGTAATAACTTATTTCATGACGTAATAACCATAACTTTAAGTCATAACCTATTACATAATGTAGTGTTTTTGTGGTGTATGTCATAATTCAACACATCGTTTAAAAACACCAAAATTTAGGTCACAATTTATGTGCTAGGTTATTGCATAATGTAATAGAAATACTAAGATGTTACTATGGTAATTACATTATGTAATGGGTTATTACATACAATCGCACACTTTGACATTAAATCATTATTTGTTATTACATTATTTCAGGTTATTATGTAACATTGTAGGTTATTACATTGTGTATTAGGTTATTACAAATGCAGAAAAACCTATTATGTATTGCATTCAAGACGCTTATAACAAATGCAGAAAGTTATTATGGAAAAAGGTCAAATTTATAACATTATAGTAAATATGTTATTACGTCATGTTATTACTTAAGAGTTGTATAAATAAAAATGACCCAAAACCATGAGTCACAAATTGTCCAGTTAGTCAATCCAGCAAGAGGGAATCCATCCATCCATCCATCCATCCAGTCATCCATCCATCCATCCATCCAGTCATCCATCCATCCATCCAGTCATCCATCCATCCATACATCCAGTCATCCATCCATCCATCCATCCGATATGTGCGTTTTGGCAAATTTAGGGTGCTGAACTGCTTCAGTGTGTGTGGGTGTGATTTTTAGTTTTCTTTTAAAAATAATAAGTAATAAATATCATATAAAAAGCATCAATAATTTAGCATTTTTGCGCCTCGGTGTCATTTGGGGACAACAACGTCCTCGCCAACTTGAATGAAGTTTTACACAACACAAAGTAATAAGTAAAATACATTGGATTGTTTCATGGTCAAGACATAAACCTTATGTTTGTCTTATGAAAAAGCGAGAATAAGTCAATGTTGGGAATTTCGTAGTATTTTGAGTATTTTAACCTTGTATACGATGCCGTTTTTGCCAGTTTAGGACTGAATTTGTTTCAATGCAGGTACTGAGTTTAATCTTGTGTTTTTTGGGGAAAATACGGACTGTTTTTATTCCAATGGAAATTTTCAGCTATTTTATACAACTTTTTCAAGACGCTGTTGTCTCCGACTTGTTTTTCTGCTGCTAAAGTTGTTCCAGGGACTTATCTAACCCCTTAACTAATATAAATAACTCACAATATTCAGTCATCACCTAAACTAGATCAGTGGCATTTTACTGTTCTTTAATTACATTTCAATAGTGTTATTGTGTTGATCCATAAAATAATGTAGTCCTCTGACTGCGTGCCAACCGGGTTAAAATGATAATAATGACAATGATCATTTGAAAATAATGATAATCATGCCTTTCAGATGCATAGGTATTTTAAATACTTCTATGCCTACTTGTAAGTATTTTAAATACTTCCCTGCCTACTTTTAAGTATTTTAAATACTTATATAAATACTCTTCAATGCCTCCTGTAAGTAAATAGTCTTTACAAAGTCAATTAATTTCCAATCAATTAAATTTGCTCTCCGGTTTTTCCCAGAAAAAAAGGATTTCAGTCTCAATGAGACAACCTGATTCAATAAAGATAGAACT
Organism: Zeus faber; assembly: GCF_960531495.2. Lineage (NCBI taxonomy): Eukaryota > Metazoa > Chordata > Actinopteri > Zeiformes > Zeidae > Zeus > Zeus faber. The sequence continues at coordinate 21,536,408 of NC_137207.1, forward strand.
TTAATGTATGTACACGCCACAGTGAAGTGAAGTCCTGGATGAAGACAGTTAGCACCTTCTCAGGCGATAAAGGAATTAACTCTTCCGTTTTGATTTTTAAAAGAAAGCTGGAATCACTGCGACTCGCAGCCTCGCCCGTTTTGTTGCGTCTTCTGCGGTGATTCAAGTTTCCAGGCTTAGATTAAGAACATCAAGGACCTTGACTTGACTTTCAAGCACTAACATCGTCTGACTCTTTCACCCCAGGAAGGTTTACATCTACTAAATGAACACAGTGTTTCAGGAAAATAAAGCTTCCCTCCTTCACAGTTAGGCAGCTAACGCTTCTCTTTGGGAAGCAGCTTTAAGAGCTTAGATCAAGGCACTTTTTAAAAATATATATCTAACAGCGATGAAATATCATTTTACTTATAAACTGCTGTACTAAACTATGACCTCTGGGACACTGGCAGTGCTCGGGGGGGGGGGGGGGGGGGTTTGGGGAGAGAGGGCCACAAACTAACTTCCGGAACTGGTAGCAAAGTTGGCAACCATGCACCGGCTGGTGTGGTAGTGGGGAGTGGTTTTTGGCGGCATCTGCAGGTGGAGAGAGCCAGCACTGGAGAAGAAAAGGGGACACACCTGCAGGAGATTGAGGGAATAAGCAGTGTGTTTAAATGCTGCTGTGTTGTCACCTCTCGCTCTCTGCTGACAGTGAGGGCGGTCTGACACTCTAGGCTGCACGCTCCAAGTGTGATTGTCCATTTGTCTGAAAAGACAAACATCTGGACTTTTTGTTGAAATAAACACCCAGCTAAGCTGGTTTTCATTCACCTGCCTGGTCAATCGCTCTACCCGGCAAAGACAAGCGAACCTGTTACAGTGGCGTAGTCGGCAGGATTATCCGATGGACGGACAGACAGGCGGACGGGGAGTCTTCACTCAGGGCAGGCCCTTTGCTGCCTAGTGGGGGTACAGCAGCAGCAGCAGCAGGCCCAGGCCACTCAGGTCCCGCAGCAGGAGATACGCGGCCTGCGGCGCCTGAACCAGGAGCTCCACAAGCAGCTGTCGGCGCTGCAGGTGCAGGGCGAGGAGGTGCACGGGGCGGGCCAGCAGTGTCTGAACCTCCAGTCCAGCCAGACCCAGGTGGAGCTCGGCGTGGAGCGGCTGAACCAGGAGGTCGCCGCGTCACCCCGGCAAATACCCAGCAGTACCTTCCCCCTCGGAGCCCGGAGGAAGGAAACACCAGCCAGCGACAGCAGCCCAGCCGTCTGCGGCGCAGCCGTCGCCAGAGTCAGCATCCAGACGCACATTGGCTCCGTGCGAGAGCCACCCAGGGAGCACCCACACTTCCAGTTTTTTTGCCCCATTAATTTCCCCACAAATTTCCCCCACAAGGGCCTTACCCCCCCCCAAAACCACTTCCCACTGCCACAGTTGAGAAAATGGCTGCTGAATTTGTAATCATTTGATAATTGAGTAAAATCAATAGACAGATTTCTAAACAGCCGGCACGGGTTGACTTGGGAGGCAAGTAGACCACACAAGATGGTCAACAATGACCAAAATCTGGTTGCCCAGGGGCAACTGGGCAACCGCATCTGTCATGCCCTGGAAGGTGTAGTTATTTTGAGGTAAGCGCAGACCAAACGACAACTAGCAATTCCTGAATTTCTCCACCACGGGGATAAAAAAAGTGTTATCTTAAATCATTTCGACTTTAAGCATGACACCGCGGTCACATGAAAAGCTTGGCATATACGCCTCCCCGAACCTAGGTCTTAGCACAAAAAGGTCGATAGAGCTTTTTATATGAAGAATACAGTCAAAATTTGCATCGGTGTTAAACCTTAATAAACCCTGTTATTTTCACGATAAGGTTTCATGGAACGCTGTGTAAAGCCTCAGAGTGAAATGTTAAAGGGAAAACGCTGCTTCTTTGGTTTTGCATCGCACTCGGACTGATGGGAAGTCATAGGGGAAAGGCCACGGCCCGGTCGAGTGGTTTTCCTGAACTGCTTGCTTGGTTGTTTTTCTATCCTACTTAGGTGCTAAAAGAGTGGGGGTTTGTTCCTGACAACAATACAGCCAGTGTCAGAAGGTTGATACAGCCACAGGAAAGCAGGAAAGCGACAGTCATTGGCTACGCATTCTTCTACATGACATCTCACCACGCGGTATCCCAGTGCTTATGATGTGGTGAACCCCACTTGTTTGCTACGAAATTTAAATAAAAACCACTTCAAATGCTTGATGCGCGTCCCTCACAATGGTAAATGCCACTAAATTCAGCAACGTGGAAACGTGTAACATGACATGGGACCCACACCTCTGCTTCAGAAGCAGCCATGTAGACAAACGGTCATTTCAACTTTCACTCAATTCACACATATTTGCAATATCTCTAAACCGAACCGTAACATCTAATAAATACAGCAACTCTGAGCTGCTTCATCAGCTCCAACATACTATTAAACCATTGATAGATATAACAATTTAAATATGAATAGGATAGAAATATAAATAAATAATGATTCTCTTAAATGTATATCGTCAGTCCATACATGGATTTTTCTTTTCTAAAAACAGAAATAGGCTGAATTATGAATACGCGACAGGCTTTGACGAAACTAACTGCTCCTAAGTTAGGTTCTAGACATTTCCACAGCCCGTCAAAAGGCACTTGCGACCTTGAGATTCTGGTAAATAAGAGAATAAAAAATAAAAACAGAACGATGGAGGAAAAGAAAGGATCGAGTAGAAACACTAGCGGATACTTTTAATGCTCCCTGCGCCGTTCCGCCGGACGCTGCTGTACCACCTTCGCAGTGCCACGCCGCTGGTGCTGACCACCACGCACAGGGCCCCGCCCAGGCTCCACCAGGAGGGCACCTGGTCGAAGAAGAGGAACTGGAAGATGAAGGCCAGCACCACGTCCATCGTCCGCATCAGGGCCACGGGGCCGGCCTTCTCGATCTGCAGGGCCTTGGTGAGGAAGGTCTGGCCGGCGATGCCCAGGACGGCGATCAGCATCAGCACCCAGCGGTCGCGGCCGCAGGACGGCACCGTCCACTCCCCGAGGGCAAGCAGGACGATGAGGCACTCGATGAGGCCGATGACGGCGTAGTACCAGACCGAGAGGTAGTAGTGAACGCTCTTCCCCATCTTGCGCAGGACGACAAAGGTGCAGGCGGCGCCGATCGCTCCTAGGAGGAAACGTGTCCATTGGTTCACCACTAGAGGGGGCACTGGGTCTATCAAAGCGAGCTCGATCCAAATCCCAGGGGGATTCATTTTACACTCAGGCCCAAACATCACCTTGTGATTCCGTATTATATAAATTTTTCAGAGAGATGCGAAGCTTGATGCAAATCAAAATTATTTCGCCTTTGGTTAGTTATTCACGTTGATAAAGAGAGTAAATAGAGAGGCACCCCTGACGTGTTCTTTGTAGATGTTTATTTAATGCTCGATTGCGAAGCTTAACTCAATCACTGTTGTGCAGAGCACTGCTCTGTTGCTCTTAAAACACACGCCTTGCAGTCAAGGCAACGCGAGCGTTCTGTGTCACGTTGAGTCAAGCCACTGATTCATTGTGTGTCGGACGCACACAGGGGGTGGGGCAATGGCAACCTGCGGCATCCTAGGAGGCAATTTGGTAAAGTGTGAGTGCTTCTTTACCATTAAAAGGCCACCTATGATATATATTTTTTTACATTTTCAACTATGTATAACAAAGTTACAACCACCACCACAAGTTTTGACAAATAATGGATTTCAAGCTCTAAGAAAAAGTTTAAATGGTAGTTGAAATGGTACTAAAATGGTAAAGTGATATAGTATAATTAATATAGTATAATTATCTACACCGGCTGCAGCCTTTTGACAACAAGTTTGTTGATCAAGTCAGTTTAACATGATATTGTAAATCTAGTGGTTGCTATGTTCCCCTTCAACCTCCATCTTAGACCCTGACTAACAGCCTATTTCTGGTGAGATCTGGCTTTGTTTGTCACTGGTTGCCATCGTGTTACTAATAGGTGATTGTCTATTTCGGGGAAAGCAGGAGGAGACATTTGCTGGAGGTGGCTTTTAAAAAGACAAACCAACATTTGACAACCGTGTCATTTATTCTCTTAAGTGGTCAAATGTGACATGTGTTTACCTGCGAAGGCGGCGATGGTGCCCTTGATGTGGTTGGTGTAGTTGCCCTCGATGCCGTGAAGGCGCTGCCCGAACAGGAAAGGCGGCCGGGCGATGAGGATGACGCCGGCGAGGGTGAAGACGGTGAAAACACAGTCCCAGATGGTGCAGCGCTCCTTCAAGAAGATCCACGCCAGCAGGGAGGTGAAGACCGGGTTACTGAGAGGGGGAGAGGAGAGGGCGGGGGGGGGAGGGACCATGGAGGACGGTCAGCCGCGCGTTCATTTTCCTTTTTCCCCGCATCTCCTGGTGAGGGTCACGGGGGGTCAGAGCTTCTCCCAATAAGGGGGACTCCATTACGGGGTCACACTTGGAAGGGCAATTTAGAACGTCCATTAGCCTAAGTACTGTATGTCCTTGGATTGGGGTCGAAACCAGAATATCTGGGGGAAACCCACAGACACTAAAAGGAACCTGCCATCTCCTCGCAGGACAGCCAAGACAAGATCTGGCCCCCATGGAAGATGTACGTATGTAAACCATAAATATAGTTCAACAGAAATTCAATAGAACAAAATAAAAGACATTCTTTAACATGGGATTTTTGCAGGTACAGGTAGAGAAGACACGACATTACAAGCTATATATAATGTTCATTTTGTGCAAGACTCTGTATGTTTATCGGGATCATTTGTAAATAATGTGTAATAATAAATATGATTCTCACATGAATCCGTCATCAGATGTGATACATCTGCCACTGCTCTACCTCCCTCTACTCCTCTCGACCCCCTTTTACTTCACCGTGACCCCACCCCCCTTTACTCAACATCAACTCCACCTTTACACTACCGCCACTCTAGCTTTACTCCGCCTCCCTCTACTCCACTTTTACACCAACTCTACGGGAAACGAATGAGTCAATCAACGGTTTTAGGTCGATATCTTGATGAAAATATAGACAGATTTATTGTGTCTCGTCAATATTAAGACGCATGGAGCCAATCAAAATTTTTGTCCATTACTGCATGTTTTTGTTTCTCACAGATAGCTGTGTAGGCTCAGGAGGACCTACAATTCCTTTAACTACAAATACTGTTACTGTAAAATATGGGTCATTGGGTGTTAAACAAAGGTTGAGACAGACGAGAGTTAGCTCTTGATCAAGGGTCAACGGTTTATTTCAGGACACACACAAGCTATATCATGGTTCGCGTCACAATACGGGAAGGGTTCGTCATAAGGTAACGACGGATAGTGTGACTTGAACTGGTTCTAGCTGGTTTCAAAGGGAGTTGTTTATGGGGGTGGTAGCTCAGGAGGTAGAGCTGGTGGTCTAGTAATCCAAAGGTTGCTGGTTCGATCCCAGGCTCCTCCTGCTAGCATGCTGTAGTGTCCTTGAGCAAGACACTTAACCCCTAATTGCTCCTGATGGCTGCGTCCGTCGGTCTTTGAACAATTGTAAGTCGCTTTGGATAAAAGCGTCTGCTAAATGACTAAATGTAATGTAAATGACTAAATGTTTATTGTGACGTGCGATCGTGTTCCTCTTGCTAGACAGGATGTCTATGGTTTTCTAAGTGCAGCAGAATGTGTCACAAAGGCGTTTGATTAAATGATCGCACCATAATACAGTACTGTAGCAAATATATTGTCACGCTACAACGACCACCACCACAACATACATATTGAATTTGATTGTGCAATACGGGGTAGAATACCCCCTCTCACCTGAACATGATGACAGTGGCGTCCGCGAGCGGCATCTGCTGCACGGCGTAGAAGAGAAGGATCATGGCGTTGGAGCCCAGGAAGCCCCGGAGAACCAGGAAGACCCGCTTATTCCTGGGACCCAGGAAGCCTGTTCTGGTGGAGCAGACACAGGACAAGGATGGATACAAAGATGGATGGATGGATGGATGAATGGATGGATGGATATGTGTGTGTGTGGTCTGGTGGATGGATGGGTGGGTGGGTGGATGGCTGGATGGATATGTGTATGGATGGGTGGCTGGATGAGTGGATGGATGAGTGGATGGATGGGTGCATAAATGGGTGCATGGATGGGTGCATGGATGGGTGCATGGATGGGTGCATGGATGGGTGCATGGGTGGGTGCATGGGTGGGTGTATGCATGGGTGGGTGTATGCATGGGTGGGTGTATGGATGGGTGTATGGATAAGTGGGTGGATGGGTGTGTGGATGGGTGTGTGGATGGATGGGTTGATGGATGGGTTGATGGATGTATGGATGGATGGGTGTATGGATGGGTGCATGGATGGGTGCACGGAATGGATGTGTGCATGGATGGGTGGATGTATAGATGGGTCCATGGATGGGTGACTGGATGGATGAATGAATGGCTAGTTGGATGGATACATAAATGCATGGCTGGATGGATGGCAGGGTGAATACATGCATAGATAGATGATTGGATAGGAGAGTGAATAAAGGGAGGACTGGATGGAGCAATGGATACATGGATGGGTGAATAAATAGATGGGTGGATGGATGTGTGGACAGCAGGGCGAAAAGATTGACGATAGATGTGTAGATGAACAAATAAATGGATGATTGGCTGGATTAATGGACAATATACACCGATCAACCACAATATTAAAACCAACAATAATAACCAGTAATATTGTGTAGATCCCCCTTGTGATGCCAAAACAGCTGTGACCCGTGGAGGCATGGACTCCACAAGACCTCTGAAGGTGTCCTGTGGTATCTGGCACCAAGACGTGAGCAGCAGATCCTTCCGCATCCGCATGATGTAGAAGAAAAGGTGGTTCATCAGACCAGGCAAACTTCTTCCATTGCTCCATGGTCCAGTTCTGACGCTCATGTGTTCATTGTAGGTGCTTTGGGCGGTAGACAGGGGTCAGCATGGACACTCTGAGCGCTCCCATACGCAGCAAGCTGCCATGCACTGTGTGTTCTGACACCCTTCTATCATAGCAACATTCACTTTTTTTTTTGGGATTGAACCAGACGGGCTAGACACGTGCTCCCCACGTGCATCAATGAGCCTTGGGTGCCCATGACCCTGTCGCCAGTTCACCGGTTGTCCTTCGTTGGGAGTCCTTTTGGTAGGTAGTAACCACTGCATAGCGGGAACACCCCACAAGACCTGTGGTTTTGGAGATGCTCTGACCCAGTCGTCTGGCATCACAATGTGCTCCTTGTCAAAGTGGCTCAGATCCTTACGCTGCTTCAACACATCAACTTCAACAGCTGCCTAATATAGCCCACCCCTTGACAGGTGCCATTGGAACCAGATGATCAATGTTATTCACTTCACCTGTCAATGGCTGATCGGTGTGTAGAAATAGGTGAACAGATGGGTGGATGGATGGATGATAGATAGCGGGTGGATGGACGGCTGGATGGAAGTATGGATGCATGAATAACATACTGTATGGATGCAGGGGTGTATAGCTTGATTAATGAAAGTATATGTGCATGGATGGATAGGTGGATGAACATCTAAATGGATGGATGTGAGAATAAACACATAGATGGGAAGATGGATAGATAACACATGGATGGAAAGCTGTGAGGGTAGATGGGTGGATGGACAGATGGCCAGACAAATGCTTTATCTATTAAAATAAGTTTTAGCAATCATTTGTACTAGGTGTCACTTTACTCAAGTAGTGTAACTAGAAGCTATAAATCATATGAATAAACCCAGCTGATAATAAATACACAGAACATACAAGGTGTGAATCTATACACAGGATAAGTTACTGGGACGGGTGTATACTGAATGGCAGCTTGGAACACATATTTTTCGGGTGGTCTAAGAGGTTTCCGGTCTCGGCCGGGCTTACTTGTGGTAGATGAGCAGCGGCATCACAAACAGCATCTGGAAGAAGCAGCGGATGGCGCTGATCTCGACGGCGTGGATCCCCTGGATGGTTTTCACCAGGAGGGCGATGATGGAGAAGAAGACCGTGGCCAGGAGGCCGTAGAACAGACCCAGGCCCGGACACTTCTTCTTCTCCGGCTCTGGGGGGGGGGGGGGGGGGGGGGGGATTGAGGATAGAGAGATCAGGGGACATAGAGGGTATAGAGGTATAGAGGAGGGGGGGGCTACGGGGATGAAGTATGGCCTCAAGAATCGATAAGCCCCCACACCAACGGTTCCTCTTACAGACGATGGGCTTCGTTAAGGAGGCGGTCCACTGGACACACAGGAACACTGTCGGCGTCAGGTGTTCGGTGGGAATCACGCTCACTTTTGTGCCGTCTTGGGAAGTTTCCTTTTTTTTTTTTTTTCCTAACCGTGTTTATTTGTTGCCGTACAAACTTTATTCTTTCGTCTTCAACACCGGAACAAATGACAGCGACAACCACGGGGGCTAGGAGATGCAGGACTGGATCATGACGTACATTAGGTCAATATTGTCGTGAAGGAGCATTGCGGTGAAGTAGGTAAGACTTGCTCCGGCGGTTCTAATCACCCGTCACCGTACCCACGTTACCTACGACTGTTTCTCAAATATTTCTTGTGTGTCAGTATATTATGAAAGCACCAATACATCAACTGTCCGACAGCCAACCGCCTCCCATTGCCTTCGGCCCTAAACGTGTCTCGGCAATAAATCAACGTTCAAGATGTGAGTTGCTGTTAATAGGAACTCTTGCCCGTCGTCCCGGCAGCAATTTGTCTCACTCTTGCCAAAAACCTATTAAAGACAAATGTTCATCACCAACACGTCAAACATTTTAAAGTATTATTACTGGAGTCAGACAGTGGGAAGTGAAATGGCGATGAAAATGGCGTCGGAATGGGTTGAACGGGAGTTCATCGATGGGGGCGGGAAGGGAAAAGAGCGAGGGAGGGATCGGTGGGAAAGGTAGCGGAGTTTGAGGAAAGGACAGAGACAAACAGACGACAGATGGAGGGGGTTGAGAGAGAGAGAGAGAGCGAGAGAGAGAGAGAGACAAAGAGAGAGGTGACACAGATGGAAAGGAGGAATGGAAGAAGAATGAAAGAAGAAAGAGAAGAAGAAGGGGAGGAAAGAGAAAGAGGTCGAGAGAGAACCAAAGAGGAGAAAAAATAGAACAGGGAGGGGCTGTGGCAAACAAACGAGGTGAGGTTAGGGGGGGAGAGAAGGGGGAGAGAGAGAGAGAGAGGGGGAGAGAGAGCGAGGCCCTCTAATCTTTAGCTGGGTGCTTAAAAAATAAGCATTGTGGCCATAATCTCAATATCAAAACAGTAATTATAGACCAGAGTAGAGAGTAATGAGGGTGTAGGAACACAGTAAATACAACAACTTGGGAGTGAAATTAAATTTTAGAGCTAAATTTAAGAGCTTATGAACAAACCCGTGCAGAGACCTCCGTAGGGGCAGGTGCTCAAAGTGAAATTTAACCCCCAAAAAAAAAAAAAAAGGGGCACACGCACGATTTTAAAATGCCATTTCAAGCACAGCCTGTTGAATCTGAGCAACCCATATATGTAGTGGTGCAGGCGTCGTTTGGACATTGGGGGGGGGCACTAGGCCGGGGGTCTGGGGGTCGCCCCACCCGGAAAGTTTTGAGCGTCACACACTTCATTATACACATACATTTTTATGCACCAATTTGTGCATTTTCTGCATCAATTTATGGTGTAAATGTCTAGTTAAGGAAAAAAAGATAAGTCCCCGCCCCCGAAATGGAGGCCTATGACAGGACAGAATACACATAATATAATATATAACAATATAACATAATACAGCACATTTTAGTATTTTTAGAGTTCATTGCGCTTATTTTGCGTAATCACCGGGTGTCATGACATTTCACTGCATACTGCATATGTATGTGACAAATAACCTCTTGAACTTGAACTTGATGCATTCTGTCCATCAGTTTCTTCCTACACAAATTCCACCTTTATGGGTGGAACAACTCGACCAATGAGGACGCGTTCAGAACTTGTTGTTGTCGGATATGCACGAGCTCGGCCTTGAGAAAACAGACGGAGACGGTGTCTCTGGGAAGATGGGGAGGAGGAGAGAGAGGTGTGGAAGGGAGTGAGAGAGATATCAGTGTCTCCTCATGATAAACGTCCTTTGCTCTCAGGGTCGTTGCGTGTTGTTTGACAGAAAAGGACGGGGAATCTGCGATATGTTACTTTTTATTTGTTTCGGGGTTTTTTGTTTTTTTAAGGGGTTACCTTAATTGTCTTTATTTTTCCCCCTTTAAACGCATACCTTCATTCAACACGTGCCAACACAAAAACAATTACTCCAATATATATATATATATATATATATATATATATATATATATATATGTACTTGTCAAAATATATATATATATATATATATATATATATATATTTTGACAAGTACAAGATTTCTCAGAAGATTTTTGTATTGATTTTTTTAAAGATGGGGTTTTTTTTTTGTTTTTTTTTAAATTTGTGTATTTTTTCCCCCCTCCAAACCCTTCTCTTTATTTCACACGTACCACATAAGAACTACTATTAAATCAAAGTATTGTTTTTGGGGGGGCGGGGTGGAAGGACTAAGGGAGTCACAGAGGTATCGGCCTTTGGATAAACAGCGCTGGGGTTTATCTTGCTCCCAGGGCGCTGGGGCTGCGCTGGGGCTGCGCTGGGGCTGCGCTGGGGCTGCGATCGAATCTGGGGTCGGATTCCGTCTCGTCCTCCCTGGAGGGCGCGGGCGGTGGGAATTACGGGTTTGTAGTGTTTGGTTTTGGTAAATGTTGTCCATCCACCCAGTGCAGTGGTCTGGAACTCAAACGACCCCGGGGGCCACTGGCCAGGTTGTCTTCTGCTAGGGGGGCCGTGTTGAACAGCAGGGCGTCAAAACGGCCTGCTTGTTTTGTTTTGTTTTTCTCCCGCACCGTGAGTGAACCATTTCCTGTTAGGAAATAACTCTCTTCCTGTATGATCTATTTCGTTCCGTTTCATATTTTCAAAACATTGAGTACATCTCTGTGGATTATTTAAGCATTGGGATTTGAGAAAAACAAACTATTTATCATTATATTATTGCCGTGTAGTGGGCCAGATTCAATTCTCGCGGCCGGATGTGGCCCCCCCGGGCCTGCAGTTTGAGGTCCCTGACCTAGCGAGTGATTAGGTTTATGTAAATTTACATTTTATCTTGTTTATCTATTTGGGGTTTTTTTGTTATGTATGGTTAGGTTTATATGCATTGCTAATCAACTGGTTTATCGCCATGCTTTTATTGTTGTTATTGTTTGGATTATTGTATATTTTCACTATTTTTCCATCCTCTAGTTACTGTGAGCTTTTTATTTTGTGCGCCGCCATTTTTTTTCCCTTCCTATTTTTATTTGGAGCTGGTCTGACACAGAAATGTTCCTCCGCCGATTCTTGTTGAGTCATGTTAGGGCAGAAGTGGCAGAAGAAAAACAGAACAAAGATTCAACGGCAAGAATCCAAAACACCGGTGAACGTCGTTAGTGGAACGTGCAAACATTATCCCCGATGGTAATGTCAGCAAATGAACATGATATTCTTCTTTTATGAAATGCTTTTATCTTGATTATTGCTTTTACGCTCCTTCACTGGGTGGAGCAGGAGGAAACCGACAGGTCCTTATGATGTCTTCGTATAAAGTCATTTCCTACTTCCTTCTAAAGCTTCCCCAACACGCAGGCACGCACGCACACGCACACACACACAAACACACACACACACACACTAGGCACTCTGCTGACGTCATCACAAAGCTGATGATGTCAGCAGAGTCCTCAACTTAAAAGTCTCAAGAGTTGGAACTTCCAGAATGGTTCTTTTTTTTTTAATTTGTATTTTTTAAATTCTCGTTCATAAAATAACAAATCATAATAATACATCTTATTCTTCAATTAAAGACGACATGGGGGTTGATACGTTTCCATTTTGGATCCAAGTATGAGTCGACAGAGCGGCAGTAGAAATGCAGAGTCATCCGTCCTGCCGGGGGATGACGTAAAGGTTAAGCCGTCTTACAGCAGCCTATCGGGGGAGAACCGAACCAGCGGTTCACGTCGGCCATGAACCCTGCGTGGGTCGGCGGCGTGTTTATCTGCGTTTATTACCCCGCGGTCGCTCCATTAAGCGGCCGGAGTGAAGTAGAAGCAGGCGGTGGTTGCGTAACGGGCGTCGTTACGTCAGATGGCCGTTGATTTTTTTAGATTTTCCTTATTTACTTATTAAACATTATTATTATTATTATTATTAGTAGTAGTAGTAGTATTTCCTCTAAGCGCTTCCGTCTTTCATTTTTTTAAGTAAATACAATATTAAAAAGAAAAGATAATTCTCATAGCAGCTACGTTTCCTTTTTTAATGTTGACTTTAATTTCCTCCAGGTGTTTCCCTTCATTTCACACGAGCCACAGAAGAGCAGCAATGCAACTTAAATGTTGTTTTTTTTAGGGCGAATATGTTCTCAACGCTAATGCAACGTCTTAGATCAACTGTACACGCCATACTGTATAAATAACGCAATAAAAATTAACTGTAATAATCATAATAATCATGATAATAAAAGTGGCTATAATCAAATAAAAGTTCCGGTTTAAGAAAGCAGCCAAAGTAAATTTATAACAAAAACAGGAACTTTTTGTCCCCTCCTCCAGCTCCACCTCTACCCGCCGCGTTTCCTTCCCGGGTCGGGTCGCCGTCCTCGAGGGACCTGACCCGGAGGACTCGGCCGCTTGTACCCGTCCCCCATCTCCCTTCCTCACCCCCGCCACCCTCCTCCTCCTTCTCCTTCTCCTTCTCCTCACCATCACCATCACCATCACCATCACCAGCCTCCTCACCGGCACACGGCTCATGGCTGTCGCTCCGCAGATGGATCCGCTCGGCGGTCCGGTCCTCCTCGTCGCCCTCGCCGCCGTCATCGCAGTCTTGCCGGCGAAACTCGACAGTGACGTCCTCCGCCTCCAGAGCCCCGGCGGCTACTGAGCGGCTGCTGCCAGTAAAGTCACCCATCGTCGGAAGGAGAAAGAGGAGGAGAAGCGGCTGGACGGCAGCATGCCTCGGAGCGGGGGGGGGGGGGCGGCGGCGGCGTCGTCTCCTCAGCTCCGGATCGGAGACTTGTCCCCGGGTTAATGAGTAATAACCTTGCGGGGCCCGGACGCGGAGCGCTGCGGTGAGCGCGTCGCCCGCTGGGGGGCGGGGCAGAGCGCACGGAGCGGCCGGCCGAGCTGGACGACCACAACGGCACCCGGGGGTTGTGACGTCACCGTTACGGAAGCCCCGGAAGGCAAAACAACTATAATAAGTATAATAAGTAAGTCATAATAAGTACAAGTATGATACTATAATAAGCCGCCCAAGTGGAGTCTGGAGCCGTTTGAAGTTCATTATTCGTCATATTAAATTACATATTGTTTTAATCTTTTCGTTCATCTATTCACTATTCATCCTATTTATTAGATCACAGCACATGCTCGACGTGCTTTACAAGCCCACATTTAAATACAAATCAAACGTCAACATCCACATTTAAAGTTCATTTTGCCATCATTGTTCACTCACCGAAAGTAATACATTTAAACTAAAAATTTGCCTCAAATTTCGTTTTAAATCTCCAAAAGAAATAATATTAAAAAAAAAACAACAGCTTCACAATAAAATCTTAACTTGACTGTACATGTTTGGGGCGAAATAAGTAATCATTGCAACATATTTCACGATTTTTATTTTTTATTAAAACTTTTATTTGTGTTCCGGGAAACACAAAAGCACTCAATTATTTTTGCTTAACGGGTTATTTCACCCAAAACGAATTATTGCCAAAAATCACAATTCAGGATTCCTAAAACGCTCCCACTGTACGTCCACAAAAAGGATGTCGACATTTCCGATCATTCTCTGACATCGTTACACGTTTTATTGCTACTGTACATGAAACACAATGAGTACGATCACAGAGAAGTCCGGGCTGATCAGTCCGTATAGCACAGCCTTCCAGCCGGTGTTCAACCTCCTCTTCTACCCAAACTACATTCTATGCATATCACACCAAACATGGCGACGTGGTCCCCTCTACTTACAAAACCAGGTATTATATAAATTACTTTGTACAGTATCATAAAAACGTAAACACTTTATTTGGCGATTCGTCGTCAGTGGTGTTATGGCTGGAATTAGTTCCACGCCTGTTTTCTTCCGCGTGGCGATAAGTCCACGGTGCACGCTTTGTCCGTGAGGGAGAAAAGGGGCGAGAGAGAGACAGAGAGAGAGAAAAGGAAAGGGGGGAGAGAGAGGGCGTGGGACACACTGGGATGCTTCCAGCAAGAGGCGTTCAACGGGATTTTACACACACACACGCTCCTCCTGAAGTGCTCACAACCGAGTGGTAGCCCGTGGGCAACGATCCACCGGCCCGTTCAATTCGTCTGGGCGGCAGAGGTGGAAAACTCTGAAAAGTCCTGCCCGTGTTTTTGCTCCAGCCCTGCACCGATCCAGCTGGTCTGGCTCATGACTTGGACCGCTGGGTTGATGATAATTGGCAAATTCGCACAGTGTGATGACGGTTGTCAAGGGTGGGGCAGAATTCAAATGATTCTTTTGTGTCTTTTTTATTTTTCCGGACCCGGAATATTTCCACCTCTGGCCTCGAACCCCGGTTGTCATGGATTCCGCTCCCTTTGACAACCACCATCCGTGTTCTACAGAATGATGAAATGATGAAAGCATCCAAATACAAAACATACATGTATTTGAGTTATTGCCACACAGCAAGTAGAGTGGAGCCAAGAGAGCAGTTAAAAGCACAAGGGAAGGGAGAACCATCCTCTAATGGACCCTAAATGATGATTAACACCTAAACACTCCAGGGTTAAGGATCACAATTCAAAATGTGAGGGAACGTTAAAGGATAATTCCGTCCGTTTTCCCGACCCAAATCCAAATCAAACGCTTGAATGCCGTGTGCTGGTGATAAATCAACTGTCAAATCTAAAGACGAGAAGACAAGAACATTTTGGAATGATCCTTTAATATTTAGCTGCAAGGCCAAATGTTATATCTTTTAGTTTTTATCCCACATAGGGAGCCATACAGTATAAAATAGTATTCTTTTAAAATTAGGATTTCAAGTCAATTTCCTGAAAATATCTTTTTAAATGAAGAGGAATGATCAATAAAATAAGGCCGGTGTTTCCATTCTTAACAATTCAATTAATAACAGTTTTCCGGCCATGAAGCCTTAATTTGCGGTTTACGTTTTGTTTAAAAGTTGTACTATATCTCACACCTTCAGCTACTTATTTAATGGCGCTCGTTTCTAAAACACTTCTAAATGCGTTATTTGTAGATGCTAAACATCTGCAAATGAAGCTTCTATTTTTCACCAATAATACACAAATCACAGAATTTACCGTATCGTTAGAGTCAAAAGGTTTTTTTCTTCTAACTAAGTAGACAAGGAGAAGTTGTAACAGCTGAGAAATTAACAAAAGTGCATGAATTCTGTTTTTGTTCTTTGTTTGTTTGTTTGTTTGTTTGTTTTTTAACCAAAAGATCGTCAGCTCGCAATTTGAATGGCAAATAAGTTTTAAAACATAAATGAACATTTCCCTAAAATAAGGAGGGAAAAAAAAGACATACTAATGTTTAAGGCTCAATGAAAAGAGATACAGCAAGTTGATGGAATTTGGCTATCCGTAGAATCTGTTTTCAAGGACTGGCTTATCTTTCCTTTCAAAATAAGGGAAATTATAACAATTTATGTTTTTGTTTTTTTTTAGTGATGATCCATTTATAGACAGGGAGCTGAATAACGTTGAACCCTTAAGTGACCAATGTGGGGTCGGACCTGACACTATGCAAATAAATTCATTAAAGGTAGTTTACTTAATCCTTTAAAAAAAAAAATCTTGATATGTCTATTAAACTGTCCTTTAAAAAAAACTGTTTCGTCTTTAAAAAAAAAAAATACTTTTGAGTGATGACTTCGACGTCATACACCCCAGCCACGGACAATCAACGTCTACTTCCACCAAAAACCTTTGTAAGAATTCAGGTTTCTGTTGGGAGAAGATACATGAAGTTGCGTCTCTTTGTATTAAAGAAATATACTCTCATGCTCTATGAAAAATAATGTTTTCTGTTGTCATTCTGGTCATGAAAAAGATTGAATTCATTGATTGAAGCTTATTTTTCACAGAGGTGTAAAGTCCAGATTCAGAGAGTAAAATGCCACTCCTGGGTTTTGGGATCAAAACAGGGCTGAAGCAAAAACATGGAAATTGGATTTTGACTTTCTGAACCCTGAATTTTCTGATCCCTTGTGGGTTGAAAAAAAATACTTTCTTATCACAGATGTTTCTGGTGGAATGGAATTCAAATCCAAAATGAGTTAATTAAACAAAATTAATTTCCTGATTGAATTGCTCAAAACGTCCATACTTTCATCACTTATGGGGCCTGGGTAATTCATGAAAATCACGAAAACAACAGAAAAAAATAAACAAATAATAAAAAAATAAAAAAATCAGGAAAAAAAAATGTATATAAAAAAAAACGTGAATTAGTTGCTCAGATCTATCATGAGATGCTCGTATATCTGCGTTTTGCCCTTGAAGCTGGAGGCGAGCAGGAACTGGCGGTTGTCGATGGCGAGCAGGGAGAAGGCGCGGGGGGCCTGGATGCTCAGCTCCTGGGCCTGGGCGAACTGGCTCCTCTTGGCGTCCCACTGGTAGACCTGCGTCAGGGAGTAGTCGCTGCCCAGCACGGCGTACTGCCAGCTGCCCACGGCCACCGGCTGGAACACCATGGAGCCGCGCGACGGGAACGTCTGCACCTCGGCGAACATGGCGCCGTCCCAGCGCATCACCTTGGAGTCGCCGATGAATCTGGTCAGGCAGATGAACAGCTCGCCTTGGGGGGGGTGGCGGAGAGAGGGGAAGATTCATTGCCCCGGGACTGGCGTGATGAAATAAAACGACGCGCAAGGTACAACATTTTGGGCGCTTTCCAATTGTTTGACCTTTAGATTTACTGGTGAAGCGGTGGGGGACATCTGACCTTTTCCGGAGGACACTAAACAGTCGGGCGGGGAAAGAAAGGTAACTTTGGTCCGAGTTTCTGAGGCGGGTGAGGGCGCTTTCATTTTGTCCAAATCAATGTCGGCGCTGAAGCAAAGACGGATAAAGATTAAAGCTGTGATATTCCTGAGGGAAATACTACTTAAATGAATTGGTTATTAATATGGGAACGGGCCTTTTTCAAACTAAAATGCAATAACTCATTTAGCAGGCTTGGTGAGTTCTAGTGTGAAAAAAACGTTTAAAAGCTCTGCTGAAAGTCAAAAAACTAAATATGATGAGGGCCTTCTCTGATGAGATATACATGGTTCCGGTGCCACATTTGTCCAATGGCCCGAGTTGAAAAGGACGACACCAAATACATGGATGTAACAAGGTAAAACAAAATTCTCAGTTTAGCTTTAAGCTCAATATTATGAGTTTGAATATCCGTTTACCACGTATTATAGCTGTTTTTCCACGGGACCTCGTCAGACGTCAAAACACGCTACTGAGAGAACCAAACACAACATTTCCGACAGACAACTCTTAAGATTGACTTTTTTCAATGACCTATATTTGTAATGCATTGTTTGGGTTTGGGGAGTCGTCGACTGCTCATCACTCCCAGCTAGGTGACGGCAAACATAGACACTTAGGCTGGAAGACACACAGCTAGAAAAGTAGTCAGGAGGCAAAGGAAGCGCGTGGCGCCATTGAGTGGTCCGACAGAACTAGAACCGGCTCCGGAAGCTAAGCATCGTCTAGTCGCGTTTTACCTCCAGCGAATACGAGAAGAAATAGCCGACCACAGTATATTCCGTCACACCTCACCGATCACCCTAAAACAGACATAAACGGTGCTGACCCTTGACCCGGAAGTGTTTCACAGAGAAGACGTCCTCCATCTCGGGGATGTCGGTCCGCCGGTCGAATTGCTTCTGGCTCCGGTTCCACTGGTAGACCACGGGCCTCTGGGAGCTGCTGGACAGGATCAGGTGGGGCTTGTTGGCGATCTCCAGGTACTCCACATCCGTGTCGCGGTACCACGGGTGCAGGGACTGGTGGGAGTAGAAGCCGTTGCCGTTCCACTTGTACACGGTGGTGGAGCCGGCCTACGGGAAAGATTCAACCCCTTCGTTACTTGGGTTCCATGTCATCCACTCTTCAAATGGGAGGTCTGATGATACAGTGTGTGGTCAAATGGGAGCCATTGGTGAATATTAAGCGCCCATGTTAGGAGCTGTAGTCAGTTACTCAGTGATATTTCTAAAAGGATATTTTCAATATTTTTCAAAACAGGCCTTATTAAAATGTGTTTCCCATCATTTATAGCATATAGTATGTTCATAGCACAACCTCGCTGAACGCTTAACTCTTGAGGAACCTACCACTCTGCTGCAGCTTCTTGCTGTATTTTCATGCAGTCCAACTGGGCAAAGTTACAAGCCTTAAAAAAATGAGTTTCGAATGGTAGGTGTTGGTTCGAAAAAGGGAAACACTGTATTTGGAATGTATTTTTTGAAATTATTTTAGGTAGCTGTACTACTCTTTACAATTGTAGCAGGACATCCAAAGTGTAACATCGGCTGCAGCATTTTACCCTTAGGAAGCGATGCAACTCCTTGTTTGTTAGTCTCTTACGTTAGCGCAGATGTAGCCAAAGGGGCTGAATTGTGGAAGTGTCAAGTGGAAGAGTCAATAAAATGCTGAAACAAATGATTAAATACATGGCTTGGGGGACACGTTTTCTTGGTATAACATACAGTATAATGGCTGTACGACAATATTGATTTTGAAAGGTCTGTTTGCGTTTTCGCAAACGTTTTCCCCCATCGGACTGCATGGAAGCACAGTGAGAAGCTGCAGCAGAGTGGTAAGTGGTTGCTATGGACAGTTCTAAATGATCGGAACCCGACATTTTCATGAGACCCGGGTTGAAAAATGGTGAACCTGTCCATTAGCACCTTCCGAGGAGAAGCTCGATAGGAAGGGACGGGGAAAAGGGGGAAAGCACCTTGGAGCTGTCGGCGATGACAAAGAAAGACTCGCGGTCGATGGTGAAGGTCTCTATGTCGTTGGGTTTGCGGATCTTCAGGATGTCGATGTCCTGGATCTTGATGAACCTGTTGGCGGAGGTGTCACGCTTGTAGATGTGTGAGCCCCCGAACAGCTGGGCCACGATGACGAAGAGCAGGTTGTCGATCACCATGGGCTTGCAGACCACGGTGGAGGTGCCTGGGCGAGGAAGGAGGAAGGAGGAAGGTGGAAGGAGGAAGAGGGAAGGGGGAAGAGGGAAGGGGGAAGGAGGCAGGAGGAAGGGGAAAGGGAAAACAGAGAGAGAAAGTGAGCCACCGCGGGATTACCGTGCCCGATCGTTACAAGCTCGCACTACCAAGGCGTAGCATGTTGCTCTTCACAGAGCTGTTTTTTTAACTATCAAGGTCCTACAATTTGTCTTCTGGGACCATTCCACTTGCACATATTGTAAAGAAATGCAAAATAAATTACCAAAATTATGCAGATGATTCACATCTGTAGATATCCCTATCTCCTGAGGACCTACTCCCCATACACTCCCTCATTCAGTGTATTAATGATATTAATGCATGGATGTCAAAGAACTTTTTACGACTGAACAAAGACAAAACAGAAACACTCATCTTTGGTGCAAAGGCTCAAAGACAGAAAATTGCAGCTCATCTTAGTTCTCTGTCCCTGCAGAGCAAGAATGAAGCCAAAAATCTGGGTGTAATCATAGACGGTGATCTGAATTTTAAGAGCCATATTAATCACACACAAAATCAGCCTTCTACCGTCTAAAGAACATTTCAAAATGAAGAGGCTTCCTGTCAAAAGCAGACTCTGAAAAATTAATCCATGCATTCATACAAATTAGATTAGACTACTGTGATGGCCTATATACCGGCCTCCCGAAATCAGCTGTGCAGCGGCTACAGTTAATCCAAAATGTGGCTGCACGCGTCCTCACTGGGACAAAAAAATGTGTACATATCACATCTGTTCTTAGATCTCTACATTGGTTCCCTGTCAAAACTAGAATTGATTTTAAGATTCTGCTCCTTGTATATAAAGCTATAAATGGCCCTGCACCTCAGTATATAAAAGACATGCTAATTATACACGAACCAGCAAGAACTCTCAGGTCCACAGGCAGTGGTCTTTTAACTGTCCCTCGTACCAACTCTAAAGCAGGAGAGGCTGCCTTCTGTATCTACGCCCCAAGTAAATGGAACATCCTACCGAGGGACCAGAGAGAGGCCCCCACACTGAATACTTTTAAAAGCAGGTTAAAAACCTGCTGAATGACTGACTGACGTGTGTCTCTCCCTGTCTGTCTGTCTGTCTGTTGTTTATGTTGCTGCTATTGTCTGCTGCTGGTATTGGTAAACATCTCTAACCTTATACCTCAACTTAACCATCTCTAAGCTAAGTGACTTTTCCGGTTCCGGTGAGAGCTACCACTTCCGGTGACGTCTTTGCATGTGCGTTGCTGTTGTTGTTTTTAATGTTGTTTTGCTGTTGTTGCTGCTGGTGTTGATGTTGCTGCTGTTGTTGTTTTCTGTTGCTGCTGTTGTTGTTTTCTGTTGCTGCTGCTGTTGCTGTTGTTGCCACTGTGGTTGGAGTCACTTTTATTGTTGTGTTTGTTGTCTTTGTTGTTGCTGTTGCTTTTGTTGTTGCTGTTGTTTCAGGGGCATTCTTTTGTAATGACCAGCAGACAACTACGTTCTCTCTTCCTTTTTTGTATTTCTTTGTAAAGCGCGTTGTGTTGCCCTGGTATGTAATGCGCTTTATAAATAAAGTGTGACTTGACTTGAAAGAGGATAAAAGAGTCAGGTGCAGAGAGAAACTGTTTGGAATTAGGTACCAACTGAAACTTGCCCTTGAAATATTAGGGGAATTATTCGAGAACATTAAATGGACTGCATTTTATATAGCGCCTTTCCAGTCTTGCGACTACTCAAAGCACTTTACAATACACGCCTCACATTCACACACACATTCATACGGCGATGACAGCGACAACCATGCAAGGTGCACACCAGCTCATCAAGAGCACTTTAGGGTTCAGTGTCTTGCTAAAAGGACACTTCTACGTGCTGCCAGGGGAAACAGGGGATCGAACCATTTGTTGCACAATCAGTGCATTCTTGATGGTAAACTATGAAACTATGAAAGCGGCATATGCTCGAGAAGAACACATGCCTAATGTAATAATACAGTCAATGGCTGTTTGTTCTAAATCGCCCACTAAAACTATAGACAAAATTCAGTATTTTCAAACTAAATGATGTTATGGATTACCACTTTAAACCATTCTGAATCAATAGAATAACATGACAATGCCACTGCCCAGTGGAATGGGCTTCATAAGGGACTTTGACTGCCTCCCCACTCACTTTCAATAGTGTCGTAGGTCCTGAAGGTCATCTCAACGTGGTCCCATTCCAGGAAGCTGCAGGTTCCAGCGAACGGTTGAGCAAACACTACGTACTGGTCTTTGCCAAAGGTGAAGGCCTCCACAGAAATGGACTCAAACTTCAGCGACTGATAAGAGGCAAACTCTGAAAAACATGTCACATAATCAGAGCGCTGTGACATACTTATTTTAATTTTGTTAAAAAAGGAAGTGTGTCAGTGTGTGTGTGTGTGTGTGTGTGTGTGTGTTTATGTGTGTGTGCGTGTGTGTGTGTGCGTGCTTGCGTGTAACATACTTATTTCTATTTTGTTGATAAAGGAAGGTATGTGTGTGACCTTTTTTCTCTATGGATGATATGTGGATGGAGCTATGGATGGATGTTTCATTGGATGTATCTATGGATGAATGGATAGATGGATGGATGTCTAGATGGTGGATGAATAAATGGATGGATGGATGCATGGACGAATGTATGGGTGAAAAGATGGACTGGTGAATGGCTGAATGGATCTATGGATGGATCTGTGTATGCATGAATGTATGGATGCGTGGATGTATGTTTGTGTGTAGGGTTGATGGATGGATGGATGGATGGAAGGATGGATGTATAGATGGACGGATACATGGATGGATGAAGATATGGATGGATGGATGCATGGATGGATGGATGGATGGATCTATGCATATAGGGATGGGTCTGTATATGCATGGATGTATGGATGATGGATGAATGGATGGATGAAAAGATGGACTGGTGGATGGATGGATGGATCTATGGATGGATCTTTGTATGCATGAATAAATGGATGCATGCATGTATGTTTGTGTGTAGGTATGGATGGATGGATGGATGGATTTATACATGGATGGATGAAAAGATGGATGGATGGATGGATGGATGAATGGATGAATTGATGGATGGAGGCATGGAAGGATGGAAGGATGGATGGATGGATGGATGGATGGATGGATGGATGGATGAAGGATGGATGGATGGATGAAGGATGGATGGATGGATGGATGAAAGCTTGAACTTCTCAACCCTGCTCTTTGCAAACTTGGCAACAACGCTAAAGGAGATTAACATTCTCCCAGGTTTTACAACTCGCCGGCTGGGTCAGTAAATCTGGTTCAGCAAGTTATCAGCAACTCGTTACGACTGGATCTGGAATCACTCAGAGGTCTCATATGCACTCAAGTTACAGAGGAATAATGTGAAGAATATGGTCCGAGACGTGATGTTGAAGGCACCGGTTCAAAATGCAACTTAGGTGAAGAATCCAGAGAGATGGAGATAAAATCTCTCTCCTCGGCTTGGCCTCCCACCAGCGCCAGACGAACACAACATGGTGGCTTGGGGCATACATCAACATTATCTCTCAGGAGGAGAGGGGGGCGGGGGGGCCAAGGAGAACACACTGAGGACCCGCGAGGGAGAACCTGTGGTGATGCAGTCGAAGGAGTGCGG
The DNA here is from genome assembly GCF_960531495.2 of Zeus faber. Classification (NCBI taxonomy): domain Eukaryota; kingdom Metazoa; phylum Chordata; class Actinopteri; order Zeiformes; family Zeidae; genus Zeus; species Zeus faber. The sequence goes on from NC_137207.1 coordinate 21,559,457, forward strand.
GAGAAGGTCGTTGATCCTCTTTCCCTGGTGGACCGGCGGGCCGCTGCAGTAGATCTGGTCCAGGGTGGCGTTGGTGTGGTGCATCCACTCCACCAGCCACTTCAGCTTGCAGTCGCATATCAGGTTGTTCCCACGCAGATCGCTGAACAGGGAGAGAGCTCGTTGGTGATTGGACCTCAAGTACGACTGCTTCAGACAACTCTTAGGACGTTCACACCCATTGGCGATGAAAGCCCACCCAAATATCAGCATATTATTCGTTATATAGACTGCCATTTGTTTATTAGGATCCCCATGAGCTACTATAACCACGCAATCCATAATGGAATATAATTGGGAATACAGGCATTTCAAGGAATGTCCATCATGGCCGTCGGAGAACTCTCCACAGACATCTCCCATCAGACCCCCACTCCACCTCGAACGTCTCAAGCAGCTGGACACAGAGGAGCAGCTGGAGGTGAGATGGGATGGGAGGTCCTGGGAGTTTCTGTGCCGGTAGATGTTCCTTTAGGAGGTTGTTTTTAAACCCTGATCTACTTGTTGTGTGTATTTAATGGAACAGTCAATGCACCGCTGCCTTATGAAGGTCCAGCAGGCGTCCACCTCACCATGTCCTGATGAGAACCGCACCGGGACGCCCATCAGTGGCGCTCCAGAGCCAGTCTCTAGTATAATTTGACAATTAACCATAACCCCTTGGAACTCCCCAACGATTTCAATGAGTTCCCCTGAAAGTGATAAATCACTTTGGTAGATTTGGGATGTTGAGCTTGGCTTTACATGAAGCGGGGTTCAAACAAACAAACGTCTCTATCTTGTCGCGCGGGAGACAGAGGCTGCACTCACACTTTGGACAAAGCGTCCATGCCCTTGAACACGTCCTTGGGTAACGTCTCCAGGTTGTTGTACGCCAGACTCCTGATTGGAATGGAGGCAGAGGGAAAAGAAACACAGTGTCACAGGAAGGAAGGGAGGTAGAGAGCAGATCAATATACAAGTCCTCCTCACTGAATGACCTACCTGTTTAACGACCGCTGGGACTGACGACCAGCTCTCTGTCCAGTCTGTATTGTACACTGCGTACAATACCAAGCATCTCATCTCATCACCCTTTATATACTATATACACTATATATACACTATATACGCTATATACACTATACAGTATATACTATATACACTATATACATCATATATACTATATATACTATATACACTTTATATACACTATATATACTATATACGCTATATACTATATATACTATACACTATATGTACTATATACACTGTATATACTATATATACTATATACACAATATATACAATAATAACACAGGTCCTCACTTATCGACCAATACACTTTCTATCTCTCTCTCTCTTTCTCTCACTATATCTGTCTGTCTGTCTGTCTGTCTGTCTGTCTGTCTATCCACCAACATACTTTTTATGAGCTGGGTCGTTATTATGTGATCTTGAATGAACCTGGAATATGAATTTCCAAAATCCCAGCACTGAAAGACAGCGTCTGCTCTGTAAAAAAAAACAAAAAAATAAACCCTCTTCATCGAGCTCCCTCTCCCCAGTCCTGAGGACGTCCAGACGGAGGGCCAAAAAAACACCCCTGCCCCCCAAATTTATCTCTCCGGACTGGATGGGAGGGTTGGACGACTTCCAAACCCCCCCCCCACCCACCCAAAAAACGAACGTGAACAGAATGAAAGGAGGTGTGCGACGCGTGAGCGCTGCATGATTCATCTCTGTTTGGATTGGAGACAAAACTGTCGAACTCGAGTGTCTGCCCGTGAATAATGCATGACGCAGAGAAAGCTGCTCCCCCATTCTAATTCTGGCTGCCCGTTCGCTCATGATGCGCGAGCGCAATCGCTCCCCTAAAAAGGGAAGGAAATCCATGAAATATTCAAAATACCTGCGCGAGATTTGTGTTGTTTGAAATTCCTAACTCCCTGATTGCCAAACCTATCGTTACCACAATCTCCTTTGTACACAACTGCACTTTATTTCATTTGGTGTTCACCTTCGTTTACACTACAACCGCCGGCATTGGATTTTATTTGTCAGTTTTTTTATTTTTAGCGATTTGCCCTGATTTTCACGCTGGTTTTCCCAATCGGAGAAGATTTATGTTTTTATTGTTGGATATGATGTAGTCCAAACTTCCATACCTACCTATACTACACTGAGGGAGGTTACAATGAAAATACGATCAAAACAGCCATAATTATACAAATAATGGTGGGGTTTCAAATATAAACGACGTGGCCGGGGGACCCCCTGGCCCCCCCGAGGGCCCCCGGACCCCACGTTGAGAACCTCTGTGCCGGATCAAGGGTTTTCCAAAGGAACCCAGCGATGAGACCCCAGACAAGCGAGGCACGTCGCTGGGGTTTGCCGTCGCGCCGGCCAATTCAGGAAACAGCGCCGTTTAGTACGCGCCGCCCGATTCGTCGCCTCCGTCGAGGCTCTCGGTTCGAGTTTACTTTGAACGCCCCCCCCCCCCCTGAAAACCGGCTCCGCCTCTCTTTGGGCGCGGAGCGAATTGGCCGAGAGCCGAGGCGGGTGGGGGCACTTGCGTCTAGGGTTACGGCGCGGTTCTTAAAAATAGTCCTAACCTTCAGGTCACCGGCTTTGACGCTGCAAGGTGTGCCGTTCCCAGAGCCGCTCGGCTCCCCGGCCGGATTCGACCGCCCCTCTTCCGGATGATGTAGAGTTTGTCGGTCGGTGTTTTACGAAATCGTCCTTAAACTCGAACCAAAAATGCGGCTGTGTTTGTTTTTTTTCCCATTCGTAAACCGCAAACTTGGCGAGGCGAGAAAAAAACAAAAAAAACCTGACAGCAACAACAACTCTGTCCCGTAGTTTCCTTGTGCAACCCGATCCGCCGGACGCAGCCGCTGACTTTGACCTTGGACCAGTCGAGCTCCCGGGTGCTGACCTCGGCTTTGCGTGACGGGGAGGAACCGAGTAAATACAAACAGGAAGTGGAGACCGGGGATCAAACCAGTCGGCCTCCAACGGGGATGGGGTTCGAATTTGCGCTAAGTTATTTTTTGGGATTGTGAAAGCTGTACGGGGGATTTAAGATCGCCATTAGTGTAACGGTTCTCATGAAGACGAGTCCTAGATCTGAGAAGGAAGGAGGGATGGGAGGGAGGGAGGAAGGGTGGGAGGATGGATGGAAGGAAGGAGGGGAAAAGGAACATGGAAGGAAGGAAGGAAGGAATAACTGTAGGATAGAAGGAAGGAAGGAAGGAAGGAAGGAAGGAAGGAAGGAAGAATGGGAGAAAGAAGGAAAGAGGGAAGGAATAACGCAAGGAAGGACAAACATGAAGGCAGGAAGAATGGTAAGGTAAGGAAAGAGGGAAGGAAGGAAGGATAGGAGGAAGGAAGGAATGAAGGAAGGAAGCATGGGAGGGAGGGAGGAAGGAGGGAGGGAAGGAAAGAAGCTAGGACTGATGGAGGGAAGGCAGGAAGGAAGGAAGTAAGGAAGGAAGAGAATGATGGAAGGCCGGTAGGACGAAGGAAGGAAAGGGGAGGGAGGGTGGGAATACGGAAGGAAGGAAGGTTGGAAAACAAGGAGGGAAGAAGGAGGGAGGTAGGAGGGAGGGAAGGAAGGAAGGAAGGAAGGAAGAAAAGGGAGGATGGGTGGGAGGAAGGATGGCGGAAGGAAAGGGGAGGGAGGGAGTGAGGAAGGAAGGAAGGAAGGAAAGTACAAACTAAATAAGGAAGACAGGAGTAAACAGTGATGTAAGTGAACAGTGTTAAAATCCTGATTTAAATTGTTCTACTCACAGGTGAATCAGTGCTTTGAGCCCACGGAACGCAAACGGGGAGATGGAATCAATTCTGTTGTTTTCGATAAACCTGCAAGAGAAAAACAAAAAAGATAAAAATCAAACAAACATGGCCGCCGGCTCTGTTTAGAGGCGAAATATTGATGCGGGAAATCTTCGAGCAGTGGCCCAGGGAAATAACTCACAGGTACTCGAGGTGCGGCAGACCCAGGAAGGCGTCCTCGTCGATCAAATCCAAGGAATTGGCTGTGAACAAACTTTCAAAGAACAGAGGCAAGAGGCGCTTGTACTTCAAGGAAAACACGTTGGAAAAAGAAAACGACCGTGAAGCCGGCTTTGCACCGAATCCGGCAAAACGGCGAGAACAAAGCTGGACGTCCATTCATTCCTATCGGGGGGGTCGAATTTGGGTCCGACACTGCGGCAGGAGGTGGCGTCGGTCACGTTTCAAATTCATGACGTTAATAACGTTCGCGTCGGATGTCACCGTATTCACGATCTACAACTCTCTTTTTGTGTCCGTTCATCGTTTGTATTTTTCATTTTCGTTCGCCCTTTGCCGACGAGGCATAAAGGGAGTTTTACGCGTCTCATTCGTGGAAAACGGTGAATGTCCAGCTGAGCAAACTACTCTCTGGTGTGCTGGGAAAAAAAGAGCTCTCCCACTTTGGACAGGGCGTATTTTGTGACACGAAACTCAAGTGCATCCGACGGCCGCCAAGGGGAGGATCCGACTGCCGGATGCGATCAAGCATTCGGTGTGAAGCGGGCTACACTGTGTAACTCCAAATGCAGGGGAGATGTTCTGGTGAGAGACAATGGTGTAATTCAGTTCATCCGCCCACGTCTTGTGGTCCAAGAATGACTAAAATGAAGTGGGTTGGACAAGAAGCGCTGTTACATCCTCGGACTGTAAATACTTTATGCATTACTTTGGGCTCGATTCAGAATCTTCCAAACGGACATCGAGTAAACAGCGGGTCCATTCATGCCGGCTCTTCATCGCCACCGCGGATTTTCTTGATCGCAACTCGAATGTTGTTGATACACAGTGAGAATTGGTTTGCACGTTGCTTCATTTACACCAGTGTTTCCCGCCTTTCTTCTGCCACGACGCCCTTTGGACGATGAATTAATCCCACGGCACGGCAGTGCCGCGCTTTCAAACCACTGAAAACATCAGAAACACCTAGAGCCGCGCTTGTTATAATGGCCTTACTAGCAGTTGGTGACGCAAGTCTCGCAAACGATTCGTTCTTATCAAACACATCTTTTAAATGAGTCTGGAGCCTGGAATCTCTCCGTCAAAAGAGTCAACTCACAAAGTGAAAATAATCACAGTTAAAACCCAAAGGCTTTTGGCATAATTCATATGAAATGTGACCGACTTCTTCATTGCATTCCGCTAAAACAATAACTTTGACAGAATTAATTGGTTCCTCGCAAAATCCGAAAGACTGTTTTCACTGAGTGACATGTCAAGAACCGAACCTCCAAAAGGAGTCGAACCTTTGACATCACTACGAACAGTCCTCACTTCCGGAGCAGAACTTGAGCTGATGAACACAGCGCCGCTGCTCTGCCTGGAACTGATGGATTAGTGCAGCCTTGCAACTTTGATCTTGCAACACAAGAGAATCATTTTCATTCTTTTTTTTTTTTCCGTTGGAATTTGAGGAATGTTCACGGCGCCACCTGGAGAGCCCCCCACAGCGGTTGAAAAAACACTGAATCACAGCTCCCACTGCAGGTAACAGTACTATCGCTTCGTCCCCCAAAAAGGAACAGTTTGGAAAATTCCATTTTTGTCCTTTTTTTTTTTCCGCCACCGCTGTAAAGAAGAAAAAAAAAAAAAAGGGCCGGATGGAACGTTCTGGCAGCGGGCCATTGAACAGGAGACGTTTTGTGTCGAAACCAGCTCTTTCAGTTCCATTTCAAAACGTGTGAAAGAAAAAAAAGGCATCGGGCTGAAGGATCCAGTGCAGCGTGAATGGAGGACGGCAGCAAACCGGTAACAACACTGGGAGCGCGCCGCGATGGAGACCGTGCTGCGCGGCGTAACCCCATGAGGACCGCCCCAGTAACACAAACACGTTCATTGTTTCAGCCATTGTCATCTTAACACATTGTCTGTTGTCAAAAAATAACAGACGTCCAGCGGGGTGGACGTCCAATGCAGAGTGCACGTCAGGGCCACTCCTTATGCATTAAAAGACTAATTTAAATTAGATAAAACGTGAAAATCGTGAAAGGATTTAAACTGGTTGCTTATTGGTTTAAATGTAACCATAATACACTGATCAACATCTCCTAACGAGTAGAACACTGTGTACTTGACTCATACGTATTATAGTTATCCATGCGTCCTTAAACTTTTTTACAATCGTATGTATTGTACAATGTTTATAAAATATTTATCAGCAATTTACTATACGGCTCTGTGGAATACTCCATTCTGATTGGTCAACAGCGCCTATTAGCGCTCAGTTTTTTCTGGACAACAACCGCTGATCTGTTGATAATGGCTGTTGCCAGGGGCAACCACCTCTCCTCCCGGAGTTACGTCACCTTGTTTCACACTAGCTCGTGGCGCCATCTGGTGGCGCTACATAGGAACTACAATGGAAGACTTGAGACAAATGCGGCTACCATTATCAGAGTCCCGGACGTCCCATTCAGCGTCACTCATTTCATGATTAGCATAAACGTCCAAAGTTATTTTGGAATATTATTACGACAGCCTTGAGGGGTACGATGGCCTTTAAGGGTACGATGGCCTTTAGGAGTACGACGGTCTTTAGGGGTACAATGTTCTTTAGGGGTACAATGGCCTTTCAGGGTACCAAGGCCTTTAGGGGAACGACAACCTTTAGGGGAGCGATGGCCTTTAGGGGTCTGACGGTCTTTCAGGGTACGATGGCCTTTAGGGGTACAATGGCCTTTAGGGGGATGACGGCCAGTAGGGGTACGATGGCCTTTAGGGGTACAACAGCCTTTCAGGGTACCATGGCCTTTAGGGGAACGTAGGTCTTTCAGGGTATGATGACCTTTAGGGATACGACGGTCTTTCAGGGTATGAAGGACTTTAGGGGTACAATGGCCAGTAGGGGTACGATGGCCTTTAGGGGTACGACGGTCTTTCAGGGTACGATGGCCTCTAGGGGTAACACAGTCTTTCAGGGTACAAAGGCCTTTAGGGGTACGACGACCTTGAGGGGTTCGACGGCCTTAAGGAGTATGACGGCCTTTCAGGGTACAATGGCCTTTAGGGGCACGACGGTCTTTCAAAGTACGATGGCCTTTAGGGGTACGATGGCCTTTAGGGGTACGATGGCTTGTCCCACCAGTGGTACCCTCTAAGGCTGCTTTAGTATCCCTGAAGGAAGAGTGAACTTACTTTTACCTAGATTTTACCATACTATTACTATTAGCTTATTTTGTTTTACTTTACTTTCCTTTTTCCTTCCTTCCTTCCTTTGTTTCCATCTTTGTTTACGTCCCTCCGTCCTTCCTTCCTTCCTTCGTTTCTATCCTTGGTTGCTTGTTTCCTTTTTTCTTTTGCTCCTTCTGTTCTAATGTTCTTTCTTCCTTCCTTCATTCCATCCTTCTGTTCTACAGTTATTTCTTCCTTCCTTCCTTCTTCCTCCCTTCTTCTTTCCTTCCTTCCTTCTTCCTTCAGTCATTCCTTTCTTACCTTGTAGTTATACCTTGTAGTTATTCCTTCCTTCCTTCCGTCCTTCCTTCCTCTCTTCTTTCCTACATTCATTCCTTCCTTCTCTTATAGTCATTCCTTCCTGCCTTCCTTCTGTTCTATTGTTCTTTCTTTCTTCCTTCCTTCTTTCCTTCCTTCATTCCTTCCTTCTCTTCTACAGTTATTCCCTCCTTCCTTCCTTCTGTTCTACTGTGCTTCCTTCCTTACTTCTTTCTGTTCTACTTTACCGTAAAGGTACTGTAAAGGTACTCCATAGGTACTGTAAAGGTACTCTGAAGGTACTATAAAGGTACCAAATGCTGTCACTTGTTTTTCACTTGTTGTTTTTCTGAGAGTGTAATCGGAAAGTAAACAAATGTTTGTTTGCAGATCTAAACTCTTGACCACAGGCGCTCAAACAATTTGGGATAATGAAGGAGTTTGAAGGAAGGAACAGCTGGCAAGATAAACGTTTTGAAATTAGCCATTATGTGCACCCCACAGCACGAACCAAGATGGAAAACTAAATTGGTCAATTCACTAAACTGCCTAATAACGCTGCCCTCCATTTGCGACTCCACAATAACAAACTGCACGATACGACGTTCTTCTTCTGCTTCTTCTTCTTGTGTTGTTAATCTGACACACCAGCGCACCCCCGCCCGCCTGCAGACCTCAGATGGAGCCATGTGGTCCATTGCATAATCCTGACATCATTACAAAGAAACGCGTTTCAATCAGTGCACCGAGCCAAGTGTCCGGGGTGGCTGCTGCATTATTCTGCTAAACCCTTCCTTCGCAACATACCTATTGTTTCAAAAAAATAAAAATAAAAACAAACAACAGGGAAGGAGACAAATGCTATTATAGCCAGACAACATTATCCTGTTTCAATTATTGGCCAAAAAAAATAAAAACCAGCTCAAAACATCTGTTTTGTATAACACTGGGCTGGGTTTTGTCTTCATTGGATCCCAGCTTTAACTGGAAGCCGTAAGAAGAAGCTGTTAAACTGCATTTCAATGTTTAACAGGGGGTGTAGGAGGTGGGGTGCACCCTTAAACTCGCCCGTGAAAAGGAGGGTACAGGGCACAGGCGGGTCAGTTAAACTGAGATGGATAATGTGTGCATATACACTCACAGGAGCTGCAGGGCGGGCGTGTGAACGAAACTCCCCCCGGTGATTTCATTGAATCCGGACTTGACAAAAGATCTGGATGGAGGGAGAGAGAGAGGGAGAGAGAGAGAGAGAGAGCAAGAGGGATGGGGGGATGTATCAGAAAGAGCATTGAAAAAGAAGGGCCACCAATAGGCAGAAGACCAATGAGGATAACCACATGTCTGACTTCCTGGAACTGGCAATTTCACAGAACGGAACAGAATTTAACCGCTATTACACACAGATATAGTTGAAATACAAACAATATCATTGTCATCATCATCATAATAATTATTATAATTATAATAATAACCTTTTTTTGTATTGCAACTTTCATCCACAACATGCAACTCAAAGTGCTTTTTATTAATAGTATAAGTAATAGTAATAAAATCAACAACAACAATAACAATAATAATAATAATAATAATAATAATAATTATTATTATTATTATTATTATTATTATAACAATAAAAACAATAATATAGACAATAAAAATGCAAAATAAAGTAAAAAGCAAACAAAAAGCAAAATGCATTCAGTAGCAAATGTAGTAATAATAATAAAAATAACACATTACAAAATAAGTTTAAAAAAATGACAATAATTAAAATAAATAAAAAATTAAGTTATAATAAAAAAGAGGTAAAGGTATGTATATATATATATTTGAAAAAAAATAAGCAGTAATACTGAAGGATGACGGACGCACGAGCATGCAGGAGCACAATGAAACTACAGAGACCACGCACGCACAGTCCGCCGGGTGGGTGGGGGCACACACTCACAGCGAGACCACGTCCGTGGGGAAGGCGTGCGGGACGGATCGGATGTTCTCGCACAGCGCGTTATCCTTGGTGCACGAGCAGCCGGCGGGGCACCGGGGCTGCCTCGGCCTCCTGCCATCCGCCAGCAGGACGCTCAGCGCCGCCAGCCACACCAGGAGCGCCCGGCCTGTCGGTGCTCCGTCCGGGCGTCCCATTGTGCCTCACTGGTCCCGCTCAGGAAACAGCCCGGTGCATCCACAAAATGACCAAACTTCTCCGGAGGAAAAGAAAGAAACCCAAAACAAAGAAAAGCCCCCACCACCACAAAAAGAAATGGATATATATACAAATATATATATATCCTCCCGTCCTGTTTATTATAGGGGCGTCTGGGTTGCAGGAGTGCGTCTATGCTCCCTGCGTCTCAATCAGGAGGCTCCAGTCCAGAGGATTCGTTCTGCAAGGAGAAGGATTAGATGCGGGACAGAGAGAGAGAGGGGCGGGGGGGGGGGGGGGAGAGGGAGGGAGAGAGAGAGAGAGAGAGAGGGAGAGAGAGGGGGAGAGAGTGAGGGGAAAACCACACACACACACGCACATGCAAAAAACGCACAATCCAAGATATGTGGTGGAGTTACGTACTCCTCGTGTTGGAATGGGACACGTGGAAATGCCTTCTGTTCTGTTTCTGTCTGGATTTGTCCAAAGTGTCCCCAAAACAAACCCCAGTGTTGTTATTGCTCCAGGGGGAAGTTGTCTTGTGAATGCAGACTACCTAAAGCCCGGAGTCCCCCGAGGCAGAGTGGGAGATGGAGATAGGGGGTGGAGGTTGGATGAGGGGGTGGAGGGAGGTTGGTGCTTAGATGCGCTACCGGCTATTATTTATGCGCGCTCCCTCAGCCGGTGGAAGGCTTTAATGTGACTGATCTGCTATTCATGAGGGTCCCTGCAAAATGCACCTGCTCATTGAAATGCTGCCTTTCTCTACTTTGAGCGGGTAATTGTGCTATAAGTATAGGGGTTCCCAAAGAGGGGCCCGCGGCCCCCAGTGATGGGCGCCGCAGCAATGATCCCTAGAGGACCCTCAAAAATAATTGCATGGGGTCCAGTGCAACCAAATTAGTAAAACAAATGTCGGCCTCTCACACACCCTTTCGCTCTTCTCGACTGTGAAACACATTTGTTTGAAATAATTTTTTTCGGCCTTTCTATTTTGACTGGGAAATGGTTGAAAGATACAGGGGTTCCCAAACAGCGGTCCAGGGCCCCCAGCAATGTCAAACTCCATGACAGTCTATTACAGGCAGATAAAGGGTGTATCATCATGTCACATTTTTGGGGGGGGTCCTCAGTTAAAGTTTTGGAACACCTCGTAGGCTTATATGTTTTCTAATGTGTACCCTAAATAGAAACCAATATGGTTTCAAAATGGATTATCCAAACTCCTCTTAAAATCTAATTTTGCAAACTAATTTCAGACAAAATCTAAATGGATGACAGTCATGGATTATTTAAAGCAACCCACTCACCTCTCACTCCCCGCAGCCCTGCAGCACTTCATTCATCCAGCAGCTTCGGGCCATTGTTGAGTTGAGTTGGTGTCGAAAATAGAAGATCATGAAACACTGCGCTTTCTGTTCCTCGCGTTCCGAGGCGGTGGCACTCCACTTACATCCTTTCCACAGAAGCTTTTACTGACAGCAACGTTCAAAAAGAATAAGCACAACATTGTTCCTTTCCACAGCTGAAGTCTCTCAAAGGGTTCGCAGCAGAAAATTGTATTTTCAGGTCTAGCTGTGACAGTCTGAGTCTAAATCGACACTGTTTACTAGTGTCTCTGCAACAGTCTGACACTGTTGATGTTGATGATTATTTCAAATGATTCAAGAGATAACTGATCCAATATTCATCCAATATTTAGTTTTCCGTTTACGAGTTATGTTTAATCTGTCAGGTTTATTGTACATTCATCTTTCTGCTTCACTGTTTTTATTTTTCATATGTTATTGTGTAGGACCGTATGTATTTGATTTTTGGGCATGGCCTTTTATCTATCAGGTGTTATTAATCTTTATCTTTTAAAATTGTTTTTGTTTATAATCTATATCCATCTATATCTAATTATGACAAGGTCGCAAACAGTCTATTCATAAACATTTTAAAGGCTGTGATTTCGATTTTCTGTCTATATGGTTGTATTTTCTTTTTTTTAATTATTATTCTTTTTTTGCCATATAAGACATGCTTCACATGTACTTACATAAACAAACTTTTATTTTTTGGGGGAGGGGAAAAATCCTTGCTGTAAGTAGGCCTAAAACATGTGAATGTGGGTTCGATCTTTTTTTGAGATAAATTCGGCTGAATTGGATGGAGAGTGACCTGGTAATAAGATGAATGTTTGCTATTATTTCTCCAGAAATACTACAAAAAAAAAACGTTTTGACTTGTTAGGATTTGTCTTTTAGTTGCATTTTTTAATCAGATAATTACTTATTTATTCATAAATATTAATATCAATTGGCGGTCTTGGATTTTTAAATGAATACATTTCTGTAATTTTTTTGTATTTTGCGCGCTTCAAACTCCTCCATTTAGAGTTTGGGCGTGTGACGTCACCACCATGCGACTCCCTGGTGCCCACGTCATCAGTTCGCCACTCTCTCAGTGCTTTTGTAAACATCCCGGGTGGAGAAAACATGGATAACCTCGTAAAGGTAGGCCGATCAACCCCATCTTGCTGCGTTTGATGGCACTTCACTTGAAAGAAAGACGAAGTTTCCCCCGTCGCTGTTGCTGTCGGTTGGAATTAATATACGTACAGACGTACGTAATTCAAGGCGATGTGCTGCGACACGTTGTGCTCTTCCGTCACACAGTTACAAAGCCCCGCTGTTGACACCCGGGACGTCACGTGTTGGTTGTAACTATATCGTTATGTCGCGATAGATCGGGAATCTGTCGTTACATCTGCAGTCCTCCCAGTAATATCGTGTAAATCCGATGATGCGACGATACCTGGTCCCATATCACAATATCAATATTCTACGATACCTGGTCCCATATCACAATATCAATATTCTACGATACCTGGTCCCATATCACAATATCAATATTCTACGATACCTGGTCCCATATCACAATATCAATATTCTGCCAATATTGTGATATGGGACCAGGTATCGTCGCATCATCGGACTGGACAATTATCTGGGATTTTGGTTATTGTAATATCGCTGTAATATCGGGATGTAATGTATAGTCTTTAATACTTCATTACAGTAGAGTAATGCCGTTTTCTGAACTTCATGGCTGTTCCAATCATGGTCATAATATCCACATTACCAATGATTGTGTCTCTAACAATGATTACGTGTAGATGTCTCACGAAAGCACCAACAGTCATCTCCAAAATAACGTCAAATTATCGATAACGAGGTGTTTGGCAAAGTTATTGCGATATTTGATATTGTCCATATCACCCAGTCCTAGTGGACCAAGCAGTTAGGGATAGGTATAAAATATGAATAAAAATACAAGAAAAAGAAGCGACCCAAAAAAGAAACCTGAAATTGTTGGTTATGTACAGCAACAGTGAAGGGGGAAAATGGTAATATACAATAAAAGCTTTTAAAATGAACAATTAAACAATAAATAAATAAACCTAAAAAAATTATACAATTAATAGAATTTTGGTAGTGAACCTGAAAACAGTAACAGCAAACATACAAATTCACATTCTGGAAGTTGTGCAAATTGTTATTAGTTTTGTGTGTGTGTGTGTGTGTATATATATATATATATATATATATATATATATATATATATATATATAAAATGTATTTATATTATTATTATTATTTTTTAATTGAAAGAAGAAGATTAATATATCGCTATATACTGCTGCCTTGTTGATGTTCTCAGGTGCATGGAGGCGGAGGTTATGACTCTGACTTCAGTGATGATGATGGACAAGGAGAGTCCTCACAGCGAGGGGTTAAAAGGTAAAGTGGAGGCTGTGGAGCGCGACTAAAGAATGTCACTGTTTAATTAAATTAACCAAGGGATTTTGCATTGTTGCACTGATGCGCTAGGTAAAGAGAACAGATCGTGTAACAAGTCAGTTAATTCAGTTTGTGTGTGATCCTAAAGTCCATTCAAATCAGAATCTGTTTATTTTGCAAAGTACATTTTCACATACATAATTTGTCGTAATAAAGATTGGTGCATTGCTGAACGGACAATTTACATTCAAAAAAATGAGCAGTGCGACAAAAAAAAAAAAGAAATAGGAATAGCCAAATATAAAAAAATAGCCAAACCTCAAAAGAAATATGTAAAAAATCCAAACATACAAAATATATAGAATATACCCCAAAAAATTGATATAATGCACACTAGGATAGGCTTAGTGGCTGTATGATTGCTGGGATATTTATGGGTATAAACAATTGAATATAAATATAGGTGATGTACTGTACGGATGAATAAATATACATACTACAGGGATAGATAACAATTTTTTTTATTATTGTTATTTTTTGTCCAGCTTTCTTAGTTGATACTAATAACAATTGGTACTTTATTCATGTATGTGGCAAAATTGTGATTATCCTGCTTATATTCATGTAAATGTTGTGTTTCATCATTTTAATGAGCCTTGCACATAATTTACACTCACTTTCATAGTCTGTTCGAAACATTTTGTTCTTTAATCAGCTGCTGTATAAATAAAAAAAGTTACTACTTACTTATTTGGCACTAAGATATTTATTTTCATTTTTGACAGGAAACGTGAGGATGAGATTCTCCAGAAGCCCTTCCAGAAGGGAAGGCATTCCAAGGTGGCTCATCGCAGCTTCCACTCCAGTGAACTGGACAGGTAATATGCAGTTATATAACAATACGGAAAATTATTGAAATGTTTCACAGTTGGAAATCTTATCTGAGTCTTCGAAATTGGATTAATTCCCATAAAGATACAATACAACAAACAAATATCAGTTATATTTAAAAAAGTGGCTTACAGTAATAGTTAAAATAAGTCATCAAGTATTATCAACAATCACAAAGTGACATAAAATGAGAACAGGAGTCTAACAACAAGGTTGTAATAACAGTACTAGAATTAATGATATTAAGACTATTATTAAGACTTTAAAGACTAATATTACTACAGTCTTTATATTTATACTCCCAAGATAGCATGATACTATATGTCCATTATGCAGAATATAATCCAGATTTGCAGTGCAATGTGTGCAATACAAACACTATATTAAATTTGTATTTGGGCTCCAAATCTTGTATGGAAGGTGCGATACAAATAAAGTTTATTATTATTATTATAATACAACAAACGGCAATAAACACAAAGGTGTGTAAGGAGGCCGGTTTCGCATAGACTCATTTCGGATAAATATTGCGTTCCCTATCCTCGAAAATAATTCTGTGCCTGACAGACTCTCTCTTGTCAAGCTGCATCATGCCAAAATAACGTGTATGAGGGGAGCAGAGCTGTCTTCGGTCGTGGGGACACGTTTTAGAATGTTGTTGTAGTTCCTATGGCTTCCGTTAGGGGGTCCATTGGTTGACTGTGTCTATTTAATGTATTGTTGTATGCTTTTTTTATCAAGTTATTGAAGCCGAAGGTAAATTTTCACTTCTGTGGACAAAATACATTTTCTGTTTTATTTTTATTTTTTTAATAAATTGATAGCGTTATCCCTTTATCATTGTTCTTTTCTCACGTTTCATGGCTCTGATACATTATTCAAAAACTAAAAAACATCTGACGAGTCTCCTGAACCCGGGGGAACATCCAGTCTTCTGAAAGTTTAAAAAGCCTGAATTGTAAATGCATTTAGAGCCTGTTATTCATTCCCTGTCTTTTCTTGGTTGATTTGTTATTGTTTTGTTTTCTCTGTTTTTCAGGGAGGAGGCGAGGAACAGAAGAGCTCATCTGATATCGATGAACGCTGTATCCTTTACCGTGGAATTTTATGAGAGAGAGAGAGAGAGAGAGAGAGAGAGAGAGAGAGAGAGAGAGAGAGAGAGAGAGAGAGAGAGAGAGAGAGAGAGAGAGAGAGAGAGAGAGAAAAAACCTTTTGCTCATTCCTTTCAGAAAAGTAAGTACAAGTTATAAAAAAAAAACCAACCAAAAAAAAACGTTTTCCAGCATTTTTATTACCAAAAAAAGGGTAATTGTTCAATTATTATATGAAGAAATATTTTAAATAAAAAAAAATATTAGCTGCCCTGTTCAACTCTGATCATCAGATTTTTATATTATTTATCTTTTTATTATAATAAATATTATTATTATATTTCTGAGCCCCCCGCTCTCAAGAAGTCCAGATTTTCGGACAAACATTTGTTACGTTGAACTTTTAAGGCCTGTGATAGATCCACCCCCAAAACCCTATCCAAATAAACTAAAGTCTTTAAAAAAATGTAAATAAATCACATTAAATCAGATAAATCCAGTTTACTGATTAAAGTTCTGGGGATTGGAAGCTCCGACCTTAACACGCCGTCCTCAGTTCGAGCGACACCAGAAGTTTGTAAGCGACTACATCCTGTACTACGGAGGAAAGATGGCCGACTTCAGACGCTCCTCGTGAGTACACAAAGTCAATAAACAAGAAATTATTTCAAACACGTAAATACATTTATTTGCAATATTTTCTTGTTTATTGTTGATTTCTGTGTTTATTTCTTATTGTTTATCATTAGGTTTATTGTATTTTGCCGAATTGTTATTGTTCACTACTTAGTTTAGGTTTATTGCATGCTTTATTTTTATTGTTAATTTTTAAGTTTATTGTATATTGGCAAATTCTTTCTCCTTTTTTCTTCTACTACTGTTCAAATGTTTGGTTTATTTGACAGTTTTTTTTTTTACATTTTATCTTTTATATTTATTTATGTTTAATGTTAATCATTAGGTCTATTGTACGATACCAAATTATGACTGTTAATTGGTCAGGTTCATTGTTCTCTTTATTTCATTAGTTATTGTACATTTTTTAGGTTTGATGGAAAAATATTGGAGTCGACCGATATATCGGTTTGGCTGATATATTGGTCATTATTTGACTTTTTTCACCACATCATGATCGGCAATTATGCAGCCGATGTGTCCCAAATTAAAATAAATATATATATATATAAACAAAAAGCATTGATTACTTACTTTACTTGTCTGTTTTACCCTTCTTTTAAGTTACTCACCAAAATAAGCGCAGAAGTCCAACTAGGCATTTGAAATCCATCCATCCAAGCAGGAAGCGATGCTGTGTTCATGGGAAACTCAGAAAACAAATTTGTTTCGGAAGTGATGATGCATTCACTGGAACTTAGAAAAAAATACATTTTTTATTTAATATTATCTTTGACACTTCCTTATCTGTCAAAAATGGATTTGTGTGTTTATTTTTATTTATTTGTATGGTTATAAGTTATATGTTCTCAAACATCAGTATTCTCGTTCATTGTTTTAGGTTTTGTTTTATTGTATTATTTGTAGCTGTTTACTTTAACAGGACCCAGGACAGAACGGACCTGGACGTGGTGCGAGAAAACCACCGATTCCTGTGGAGGGACGAGGACGAGGAGGACATGACGTGGTGCGTATTATTATTATTATTATGAGTAGTAGTAGTAGTATTAGTAGTAGTAGTAGTAGTAGTAGTAGTATTAGTATTATTAATTCCTATTGTTTTTGCTCTGCGTTTTATTTCTATTCTCTGCGTTTTTCGGGCTGAAAGTATCTGAAACACGACAAAGGCAGTACACACACACATGGTTGAGGTCTAGTTAGAACCGGGACATATCAGATGTCTTGTCGTTCTAGTTTGATCAATATCAATCGACCTTCGGAGCAGAAACGAGTGTTTCTAAACTAATTTCAGGAGCGGGGCGCTTTGTGTCATCATCATCCAAAGTTATTTTAGTCCAAGCTTCATCTTTCGGAAGTCATTCCCCTCCAGCCACGAGAACTCGGAAAACTGTAATGCGTATCGAACAAGACTAAGCTGGACCCTGTGTATTGCTGCCTGCAGATATATTTATTATTATTATTGCTGTTCTTCTTCTTCTTTGTCACTTTTTGACATGGCGCCATAGGACAGAGGTTCTCAAGATTGATATATTGATGTTTGATTTGAAATATGTGATCATTTCTATGTAATGGGTTTGGAGCTCCCTCCATGCATACAATTAAAAAAAAAATCATAATAAAATAAATGTAAATAACATACTCAAATTCACATGAAACAGTTTCATGATCTGCACTTTGACCAGGAATTTACATTTATTTTCAAAGTGGAGTAACAAAGCTTCTTATTTATTTATTTGCACAGGCTGTTTTATTAATATGAATATTAATACAAAACGTACAAGCCCAGAAGTTATTGTATAGATCATAGAATAGAACTTACCTGTTTTGTGCTGAATTCTCACTTTTAAAAATGGTTTTATTTTGTCCCAGGGAGAAAGAATTATCCAAGAAGTATTATGACAAGTTATTTAAGGAATATTGCATCGCTGACCTCAGCAGGTACAAGGAAAACAAGGTGAGCCCACTTGCATAATTCTGTCTCTGGAAAACAGAGCCTTTCAATTAACTGTCTTCTGGAAATACCTCCTCGAAAGACATGTTCTGAAAATAAATGTCCTATATTCATTCTGTTTTCACCAAAAACCATTGTTTGGAACGTAATTATTTGCACATCATTGACAGAATTTTTTTTTTTTTTTTTATTCATTTATCTAACATTTTTGGGGACGTGGATGGTTTTAATAACAACAATTAATTTGTGGCTCGGCTGTTTGAAGAACTCCTTTTTTTTCCCCCTTAAACAGTTTGGATTTCGATGGCGAACTGAAAATGAAGTTGTTTCCGGCAAAGGTAAGTCATCATAAGCTATAATTATTTTGTCTCTTTCGATATATAAAGTTTTCTCTATTATACACTTTCCCTATTTAATTTGACCACTTTTGGAACGAGGGAATTTTTTGTTGTTGGTTCCATTTTAATATATGAAGTTTTATTGACCTCACTCTGTTTTCTTTGTGAATTTTACCACTTTTGGAACAAGGAGAATTGTATTATCTTCTGGCGAAAGAATATTGTACAATTTGTCAAAATACTTAATAAAACATGGTTTAACATATTATTTCACGTTATTTTAAACAAAAAAAAATTCCCTTCAATTTAACTCTATTAAATTTTGCTTAAAGTCTGTTGGAAATAGCCACAGCTGTAAAGGCATTTCGATTTTTAATTTATTCCAGTTTTTATCTACTCGCAAATAAACCAATGGAATCTGATTACAAATCAAGTTTTTAACCCAACTAACACGACATGAACAAACGACAGGGTTCCCTTTCATGGTTGCATTTACTTTGTTTTCCCACTTGATGGCGACATCAATCAGGGCTTGAAATTTGAGATAAGAGCGACGTCATTCGTGTGTTATCTGCACAGTAAGGTTTAGTTAGTTGGATTGTACGGAAAACATGTGATGATTATTTAACATTGTAGTTACTGGCCTGAAAGAATTATCAATAAATGTTTTTTTTAATGTTTTATACTATTGAAAATCCTCATTTCTGCACATGTGGTTATTTCAGTTTGTGCACTAAACAGCTACTCCTTTAGATGGACAGACAGACAGACAGACAGACAGACAGACAGACAGACAGAAAATAAATGGAGAAATTGCAGAATATACATAACTGTACACAAGAAAAATATGGCAATATACTGTACACTAAACCTAATGATAAACAACAAATATAACCTAAAAATAACAGAAAAACACTGAAAATAAAATATAAAAATTAAATCAAATATGAAATGTGCAAATGTTTTATTGTAACAGAGGTGGAAAATCTGGGTTCAAAAAGTAAAATTCCACCCCCAGATTTTTAGTGCTTGAATTGGGAGGGATCGAAATTCCGGGAAATCTGAAACGGCAATTTCCCACCTCAAGACCTAGTAACGTTTCCGGGAAAATGTCCATGGCCATAGTGTTGTGAATGGAAGCGGAAACATTCCCGGCACAAGCACGTAAAGTAGGGGTGGAGCCAAATCTGAATACGGTATTGGCAAAGCACAAATAGTGTGTTTTTACAAACATTTATTTCGTACAAATATTTTTTAAATTATTTTTTTTGGGGAAGAAAAAAAAATCTGGGGGGGGGGGAAGAGTCCGAACCGTGGGGCTGGGCTGCACAGAACCGAAACGTCCAGTCACTACGGAGAGGGGTGTTTATGTTTCTTAAAAATGCCAGTCGGACCCTGGACGTGTCTTTTAGAGTTAGGGACGGAGAGGGCCGCTCACATGGTGTATGTCAGTATGGGACGTTTGAAGTGCTTCGAGTGCCTCGGTGACATGGGGCACAGGCGCTCAGCCTCACTACGCGAGCCGCACCGGGGCGCGGAGCCGGAGGGAGCGAAGGGACAGAGAGAGGCAGAACGGTGGGAGAAGGTTCCTTCCCCGGAGGCAGAGAGTGTAGGACAGGTGGAATGTGATCACGCTGATGTTGAATGCGATCACGCTGATTTAATAATTTTGTGTTAGGGTTATTGCGTCCGGGGACGGGGGGCTCCCGGTAGAAGTCCATGGGACGCGTTGGTGCGGCGGGCGGCGAGGTTTTCCACCGGCTGCTCGAAGCGTCCCGGACGTTTTGTTGTCACAGAGAGAGGAGGAATGTTGAAAACAACAGTGATTTTTTTTTTTTAACGCACAGTTTGATAATACTGGGTCGACCAGACAGGATAAAGGAAGCCCGTGGAAACCCGAAGCTGGTTATGGCCTGGCGGCGAGGCTACCACTACCCTGGGGTTGAGGTCGGTCCCTTTTATGACGAACTTCTCTTCAGACCCCCTTTCTCTTTCTCTCTCTCCCTCTCTCAGCGCTCTCCTCACTTCCCTCTCTCCTTCCTCACTCCTTTCCTTCCACAGTATCCTGGAAACCTCCCCTCCAATCAGATGAACCTATGCACGTTATAACGACCCACCGACTAACGTGAAAAAAAAAAAATAATAGAGAAATGCCGCACGTGGTAGCCGCTGCAGTGGGGATGAACATGGATTTATCAGGAAGTGTCCGTATCTACCTAGGGAGCGGGTACGCTTCACGGAGGCCGCCATGTTGGCCATTGGGAGGGTTGTTCAGTTGATTGCGTTTTGCACCGTCACTGCTAGATGCCACTACATTGTACACATTGCACCTTTAAAAAAAGGAACCTTGCATCACAAGACACAAGCTGTTATTAACTTCCATGTAGCCGAATTGAGATGTTTTTATATTTGAGTGATTGATTTGAGTGAGTGTTGATCCTATATAATTATAATCTGCATTTCATTGTTCTCACTTTTTTCATTATTTTTGACACGCTTTTGAAAAATAAACCTATCAAATGTGCATGAACGGGGCAACCATACTACGCAAGAAGGTTGACAATGACCAAATCTGGTTGCCCTGGCAACTGGGCAACAATTATTGTCAGGCCGCACAATGGAAACACGAGCACGCCCCCTGGTGACCAGTCATCAGTATTCCGTCATGGCGCCCGTCAATATTATCGGCCCAAATTTCTTCCAGTTGCGTCGATAATATTGACTGCTGTCTTGACATAATACCGGCGGCCGACCACCAAGGGGGCGTGGCCTGGCAGCTAGCTAGTGTCGTGTCGGTCACGCAGTTGCCCAAATCTCTGACGTCGAAGAACTTTGCCGGCGTTTTGGAGACAGCGCATCGACTGTTTGTGTCCCCAGTCGCTCGGATCGGAGCCGGGCCCCCGAGCGAAGACGAGAGGATTCGTCCACGTCGGGGAAACCTCTGTGCTGGACGACGTGGCGCAGACACCGCTCGGACTTTTATTTTTTGGGCGTAGTCGTCGATCAGCCTGGTTTATTGGTTGTGGGGTGTCTCAGTTTGTGTGCTTCAGGTCACGCCACTGGTTTAACGCCGACTGAACCACTCCCCCCGTCACGGCGACCGGTCGGGACATTGACCAACTCATGTTCTAAGCTCTACATGCTTAACCATCCATTATTCTTTTGAACTTTCACCCTTTGACAACAACGGCGTCGTTCTTCCCGATCCCTGACGGGGGAAACGCGTCAGCGTAAATTGTTCCGCGTAAAATCCTCGGCTTATGTGACTTGTCTTCCAAAGGCAGAAAGAAAAGGCGCCCGACCTCACGCTCCGCACCGTGCGAGCCGCCTCCCGCACACATGGTGTGTTTGGATTAGCCTTAGCGCCGGCCCACGTCTGTGACCTCCGCGTTTGATTGCCAGGCCAGGGCCACGTTCTGCCCATTCATGAAGCAACAAGCTGTTTTCAGTTCATCTGGACATGAAAGTGTAGGAGCAATTACCGCAGGTCCCTATTTAATCACTTCCGTTTGGCTCGGAGTCCACGACGGGCGGAGTTCTGGAGTGGGAGTCGGCCCCGGGCCACTCCACCCGAGAGGCTCATTGGCGACAAGTTAAGAGTGACGTTGTAGTAACACTGTTGGCGTCGACACTGTATGAATGATATTGGTAGCTTTAGCGCTTAGTGGCGATGTTGGTGTTATCGTGGCAGTAACAATGTACGGCAAAAGGCAATTTAGCTTTCTCTTCCCCCATCAGCCGCTGTGATGCCTACCGGGTCGGACCCTTTCTCCTCGCAATGAAAACAATAGAGGCGTGTTACAAGCTCTTACAATGCGGCTGCTGCAATATCCAGTGCCCAGTGGACTAAATAGCGGAGGGTTGTTTTTCTCTCTGTTGTTATGAGTATTGTGGTCAACCTGCCGCCGGTAGTCATTGCTGACGGTTGTTGTTTGCTGGGCAATCAATTCAGGGCACGTGAACTAACCTAGCCGGATGATGACGCAGAAGAAGACGAATTGTAAACTTTCTGGTTGGCCAACGGGAAAAAAGGAAAAGCGCTGTCCCACGTTGTTGCCCCGTGGCGTCGTGCAGCGATTGTTAATCACGCTGCCATCTGTCCGCCTGCTCTTCCGCCTGCTGATCCCAGGACACCGTTTGGTGGCATTAGAACCCATTGACGTAAAAAGGAGCAGGGTTTCCCACCCTGTAACAGGCTCACACCAGTACCAGTGTTTGTATTTTCATGCACGTGCAGACAGGCGGTATAAAGGTTATTCATGCTCGCACCGGTCCGTTGTCCTGTTTGCCGTGTGTCTGCACACTGTTTATTTACAGTTGCTGCGGTAATCTGTTTTGCCAGTGTGCGTGAGCCTGACTGTGCGTGAGTGGGATGTATTTGGGGTTGGGGGGGCGGGGGGGAGGCTCGTCAGAGGGAAGAGAAAATCCCAGGGCGATTGAGACTCACGTCACGGTGACGCCGAGGAGGCTGGATTCTCTTGGGTCCTGTGGCCCGTCGGGGGGGGGGGGGGGGGGGGGGGTGAAGATCCCGGGGCGATTGAGACTCATGTCACGGTGACGCCGTCCCGTCCCGCCCTGTCTCCTCAAACCAGCGATTCTCAAAGTGGGGTCTGGGGGCTCCCGGGGGTCTGTGGCACTGAGCCAGGGGGGGTCTGTGAACAGTCTTTGGGAGGAAAATACAAAAACAAAGCAACTTTCGGAAAATATAATGTTTTTTTTGCAATATATACGTATTAACTGTAAATCCCGCCATGTCCACCTCTTCGCCACCGTGCACGTCCCTGTCCTGCATTTCTCTGGATTTGTGTTTGATATTTTGTGTCGCTACAATGTTACTTGTTCATTGAGTTGATGTTCATTGAATTGAATACATTGGTTTTATATATTCTGTGTTTTGAAATGGTGCAATACAAATCTTTCTAAGACATTTCCCGTGAATGTTTTTCCACGTGTAGTAGTGTTTGAAAGGGGTCCAACACTCGGGGTCTTATTTCCTCTCATATGAGGGGTCCTTGGATAAAAAAGCTTTGATAACACCCCCCCCCCCCCCCGTCTTAATCAATTCTCTTTAAATTTTAGGTTGGCACATTTGAGCTGAAAGGGTTTAAAAAAAATTAAAAATAAAATCACTTGAAAGGTCAGCAAATCCATTTGAATGAAGCCAAATGTGTTGGTGGACGACCTGTGAGGGTTTCCCTGTTCAGGATTTAGAGCTTTGTTTTTTTAGTTGTTGTTGTTTTTTTTTTTTGTTTTTTTTAATGTCATCATCTCCTAACGTCTGCAAGTTAAACCAATCAATCAATCAATCAAAGTCCAACGTGGGAGCCAGGAGGCATCGCTGCGTCATAGAGACCTAATCTGATACGGCACGTGAAGGGAGAGGAAGGGGAAAGGGCGGAGTCTCCACTTTGGCATTACCTCGGGGGGGGCGGGGGGGGGGGGTGTGTGTGTGTGTGTGTGTGTGTGTGTGTGTGTGTGTGTGTGTGTGTGTGTGTGTGTGTGTGTGTGTGTGTGTGTGTGTGTGTGTGTGTGTGTGTGTGTGTGTGTGTGATGCAACCTGGAGGATCTCCCCCACGCCGCCCTATAAAACCTTCCAGAGGATAACAGGCGTACGTAAGCAGGCTCGCAGAGAGGCTGAAGCGAGGGAGGGAGGGAGGGAGGGCAGGCGGCAGAAGGAGGTGAAGAAGAAGTGAGGCAGGGTGAGACAAATGAGAGTAAAAGGGATGGAGAGGACAGGAAAGACGGGGTACAAGCCGGGGAAAATGACCTGTCCCCCTGGTGAAGGTTTGGGGGGTAAACGTCCCTCATTTGATACTTTATTTATCGCTTTATGAGAAACAGTCATTCAGTGTATGGCCTCCTCTACATGGGGTTTCCCCTGGTTGGTGGCGGGGTCCGCCTTTCCCGGCAAGAAAGATCACAAGAAGTGAAAGCCAAATCAAATAATCAAAATCAAAGCCGACTCAAATAAATCGATCGATCAAACTTTGGAAAAAATAATTGTACTTATTCCACGAGAATTGACGGGAATGGAATTTGGGGACTTGTAGTGTAATCCACTCAACACAGACCATGTGACGGATTCCACCTTTAAAGTTGCCAGTCTACACATGTACATTTGCCCAAAATTATTAATGTGCTGTACCTTATGCAACGAATCAAATCTTATTCTTATTTTACGGAAAATTGATTCCTAACCTTGTTCTACATTTTCAGCTAAATTTGGGGAGATTCTAAGGGCTCGGTGGCTATTCCCCCGCACTCAGTTTGGCTGATTTGGTTTCGGGACCGCCCTGGTCCTGTGGACGTTTGCAAAACGAAGGGTCAGGTTTTGGGGAGCGATTTGGGGAAACGGAGGCGAGGAGATGCAGAGGCGCTGGAGAGGGCACGGAGGGGGTTGTTTAAGGAGGAAAGACGGACCCCTTCGGACCCCCAAACTGCTTTTTGTCATCCAGCTGTGAAATAGTGGTTCTATTTCCGTTTTTTATTTCGATCACCCTGGATACTTGCAGGATTTCAGTCACATTGTTTGTTTTATTATTTATTTCGTTTTTTGTTTTTTTTGTTTTTTTTCCCCCCCGCCATCCCCAGGCCAGTTCCAGTGCGGCAACAAGCGCTGCGAGGCGCCCGAGGGTCTGAAGAGCTGGGAGGTGAACTTCGCCTACGTGGAGCAGGGCGACAAGAGGAACGCTCTGGTCAAACTGCGTAAGACGGCACGGAAAAAAACAACTCCTTAAACCTCTTCCGAAACGACCTTACACCCTCTCGTCTCATCCCCGGGCCGCGAAACCCGGGTGTTACAGCGGGGAAATTTGGAGAGGATCTGCAAAGAGGAGTGGTCCAAAATTCCTCCTGAGATGTGTGCAAACCTAGTAATCATCTACAAGAAACGTCTGTACTTGCCAACAAGGGTTTCTCCACCAAGTACTAAGTCAGGTTTTGATAGGGGATCAAATACTTATTTCACTCAATGAAATGCAAAATAATTTATATCTTTTATTATTTTCTGGATTTTGTTTTTGATATTCTGTCTCTCTTTGTTATAATAAACCTACCAAAAATTACCACTTAAATTATAGACCGCAAACTTACAAAATCAATGAGGGATCAAATAATTATTTCCTCCAGTGTGTGTGTGTGTGTGTGTGTGTGTGTGTGTGTGTGTGTGTGTGTGTGTGTGTGTGTGTGTGTGTGTGTGTGTGTGTGTGTGTGTGTGTGTGTGTGTGTGTGTGTGTGTGTATTTTCCCCCTATCTATAAATAAATAAATAAATAAATAAATAAATAAATAAATAAATAAATGATAATATAATGTAAAATACTATAGGATCATATAATGTAATAATTATTAATACACGATTTAAATAATAATACACAATTTTGGTGATATATTTATGCCCTGCATTGATTAAACAGAGTGAGATTTGACATGAAATTATAACATATGGAGTATTTGAGCACAGCATTTGACCTGATGCCTGATATCCGTCATTTTAAAGGCCTCTTATTCTTCCAGTTCTGCCAATTTTAGAACCTTCTACTAAGTCCTCCAAAGAACAATGCCATCGTTCATTTTCCTCTCCATTTTCCTCTCCAGGTTCGCTCCCCTCAACTCTCACTGACTCTGATCCAGATCGGTGGTGAAAAGTTTGTCCCTTTTTGGAGATTCGGCTCTTTACGAGTGACTCGGTCAAAAAGATTTGTTCTGATTTTCCGGCTCATTGTCTGTTTGATTCAGTGGGTGCAACGCGTCAGAAGGGTCTGTGAACGGGATCCTCGCAGTCTCAGCTCAGCCCGTGTGACTCGCCGCGGTGGCTCCAGGTGTGTTCGAGGAACAACGAATCGTTCGCGAGTCGCCACTAATGCAGAATCGGCGTCCCGCATGGCGTTGGATCAGATTCCCCCCCGGCGGTGATTCTTTTTCTCTGACATTTCACGTCCGTGCCGCCCCCTCAGACCACTGCGGCTCAGGGGGATTTCCATGGGATTACCGCCCCGGGTCTCTCCTCTATTAGGAGAAAAGTTACTTACCTGCAGATTTACACGAGCTCCGAAACCAGCGCTCCACTGGGAGTGTGCGTGCCGAGACGTCAACCTAAGCTATCGGTAATTGCTCACGCCACGGAGGCCTGGAGCCGACTCCTTTACCTTTGCCCTTTTCTCCACGTTCCTTTGCAGAGATCACAGCGGCCAGATACAAGGTTATGAGACGAGATACTTGATGATCCCCCGTAGTGTTGATGCAGGCGTTGCAGCAGCTCAATGGGGAAGTGTAAAAGTACAGAGTAAGAGGAGAGGAGAATGTGCACTAAATTCACAATATATACATACTACTAAGGAGTCCAACGGTGAAAAAATCAGTAATAGAGTAATAATACTTATAAAAAAACAGCTCTAGAATGTACAGCGTCATTATTTCAATCAAATGCAAGAGAATGATTAATTTTTTTTTTTGATGAGATTTGTGCAAAGTAGCAGCATGGAAATATGGTAATAGCATTGACAGCAGCATTTAATTGGTGTAATTGTCCATTATAATACTAATATATTAAAGCGAGAGTAGGTGACAGGTGATAAATTACTGTAGGTTGTGTTCAACGGAGTAAATGTTGCTCTGCAGACACACACACACAATTATGCTTACCATAATTATACCGACGGGACATTTTTTTCCACACACACACACACACACACACACACACTCTTGTGTTTTATATATTAATTTATGTATTTATAATTTTGATACGTTTTAATATATTTTAAATCATTAATTTAATTTGTATTAATATTTTCCAACATTTTCTCTATATTAATATATATAAAATACCTGTATATAGAAATTGGTTCAATGTGGGAGGATGATGGTGATGTGTCTTTTCTTTCTAGGACTGTGTCCAGAATGCTCCTTCAAACTCAACTACCACCACAAGTAAGACGAGTTTTATTCCCACAAGCTTCTTTTTCCACCGTTCCTCAATGAAAATACGCATGAGTCCAAAAGTGGTTTGGAATAAGTCCACTCCATGTAAACAAATCAATAATCAAATATTCTGCTGAACATTGAATAAAAACTGTCTTTATTTGCGTCATTCCTATTCCACCCACAGGCGGAAGGAGGTGAAGGTGCAGAAGAAAATGAGAAAGTGTTCGGAGGAGAACGACGACCCGGCCAAAAAGAAGATGGAGGAGGAGGAGAAGAAGAAGAAGAAGAAGAAGAAGCGGAGGAGAAGCTCGTCGTCCTCGCACTCCAAGAAACGCAAACGCAAAGAGCGCAGCAGGGGGGACAGCGGTAAGAGGGGGAAGAAGGGGCAGGAAGCGTGGACCTCAAATCACCACAAAGTCTGTTCCCATACAACAGTAGAACGACAGCGTCTGGCAACCTCAATGTGTCCATAGCGGAGGGAGAAAATGGTCCCAAACTGTTACTTTATCATGGTTTTCACTGTTCTATTGGCTCTTTTGGCTACATGCTAACGAAAGCGACTAGAAACAGGAAGTAATAAATGAGCAAAAGGAAGTGGGAGACTAGAAGAGACTAAAAAACAGGAAGCAAGAGACTGGAAATCGTAAGTAAGTTACTCAACAAAGCAAGTAAAAGATTAGAAACCGGAAGTAGGCGACAAGAAACCGGAAGTGGGCGAGTAGAAACCGGAAGTGCGCGAGTAGAGACTAGGAAAAGGAAGTAAGAGACTGGAAAAAGGAATTCGGAGAGAAACTAGAAACAGGAAGTAAGAGACTGGAAAAGGCAAGGGAGCGACCAGGAACAGAAAGTGAGAGACCAGGAACAGGAAGTAAGAGACACTAGAAACATGAAGCAAGACACTAGAAATGGGAAGTAAGAGACTGGAAATAGGGAAGTGAGAGACTAGAAATGGGAACTAAGAGACTAGAAACAGGAAGCAAGACACTTGAAACAGGAAGTGAGAGACTAGAAGCTTGAAGTGACTAGAGACCGGAAGTAAGAGACTAGGAACAGGAAGTAACCCATTTGTCTCCTCTCCCTCTCTGCTCATTGCTCCCTCTCTCTCCTCTCCGCCCCTCACTCCTCTCTATTCCTCTCCACTTGTATCCTTCCTTCCTTTCTCTCCTTCTCCTTCTCTCCTTCCCTCCATTGTTCTTGCTCTTCCCTCTCCAGATGACTCCTCGTCCAGCTGCTCAGACCAATCAGAGAACTCAGACCAAGGTAACACACACACACACACACACACACACACACACACACACACACACTCTGACACCTGGACCTCAGCTCTGCTTTTCTTGGCACACTCTTTCTATCACCATCCATCCCCCACTTACTTTCCTTTTCTTCTTGCCCTTCAATATTTTTCTTTATTATTTCACTTTCTTGTCTTATACAACATCATTTATTCCTCCTCTATTTACTTTTTACATTTCATTCTTTCTTTCCTTCTTCCCTTTTCCCCCCATCGTTGTTTCCTTCTATTCCCTTTTACCCCTTTTCTATCCATACTTCCTCCCCTCCCTCCTTCACCCCTCTCTGGCCTTCTTCCTCCCTCCCTCCCTCCCGCCCTCACTTCCTTCCGTCCTTCCTTCACCTCCTCTCCTTCTTTCACCTCTTCCTCCCTCTCTTCAAAAATGAGCGATGCCTTTGCACCGTCAGACCCCATTCCGTCGTAAACGTTAGGTCACATTCCATCTGAACGGAGTGATGGATGCAGTGATGGATGCAGTGATGGATGCAGTGATGGAGGGAGTGATGGAGGGAGTGATGGAGGGAGTGATGGCGGGAGTGATGGAGGGAGTGATGATGACCTCTAGAGAGAGATGTAACCAACACAGGTTCTCTCTGTTCAGGGCGGTCACTGGGTGCAGGTGTTGACGGTCACTTTTGGGACTTGGAACTGAACGTGGCTGTTAATTGACACAATTAAACTAAAGATTATTTGGAATAAAGAGGGGAAAAAAAACGATTGACTTGCGTTTGTCATGAAAACAGACATTGACACTTGAAAGTTGACAGAACACTGCAACTCAAAGAGATAAAAAAAATAGAGACAAAAACATATAAAATACATTTATGTATAACATGTAAACAAGGTATATAAAGAGGAAATATGGAAGTTAAGATAAAGTGCTTTACATATAAAATAGTAACAATAAAAGAAAAAGGCATTTAATAAAAAAATGAATAAAATAATTGAATACTTTTAAAACAGGGTAAGAATAATCAAATAAAAGTAGATATACAAAATTGCATTCAAAGAAAAAAACATAGTAATTAGTGAGTGTTCAGTGAGACGTGGCATGTAGAAATATGCCATAGTACAGTATGCGCATATATATATATATATACACATGATAAGTGCATATGTAAAGCAGTGTTATTAAAAATAATGGCTATTATAAATCTAAATAGAAAAAAGCCACCACGACGTACAACCTCTTGGCTTCAATGATGGACAGATGTAGAATAGATGGAATGAGTTTATAGTTGAATTAATTGTTGTGGAAAATTGGTTTCAGGTGTAAATTTTGAGATCAAACACTGTTCTTTATAAAAGACTATTTAGTATACTTGACTAAATACACATTTTGTCACAAACTCCTTCAAGATCTCACCCCATTTTTAAAACATTTGTCATTTATGTTTATTTTATTATAATAATAATAATAATAATCATAATAATAATTATTATTATGATTATTATTAATAATCATAATAATAATCAACATGTGATCTCTCTGAACCTCCTCCGCCAGACGGCGAGGCAGCCGCTCCCACCAGCCAGTCGGAGGCGGAGCACTGGCGAGGCCCCGCCCCCGCGGTGGAGGAAAAGTCAAGGTGAGCTTAGCGGCTGAACGTTCATATCAGTTTACAGCTGATGAGCTCCAGGAAGTCTGGACCCTCAAAGCTGCAGCTTACACTCAAACACGTCTTCCCCGGTCGCTGCTCCGCCCGGAGACACAGGGTTCCATCACCTTCCGCGCCTCGGCCATGTCGTCGGATAAGGACACCAGCCACAGGAGAGGGAGTGGCGCCGCCGGAATAGTCCAAAATACAAGGCCCATAATGAACGATCAACTTTATCAAAGATTGGAGTTATTTTCTCTCGTAACTTCAGTGAAGAAGAGCGTTAACTCTCAATTCTTTTATCCGTTAGGTCCTTGGTTCTCATGGGTTGGACCTTCTCGAGGAGGTCCAGGACCCCCTCAAGAGGTCCTGGACACAGTAGTTCCCTAAATTGATGTGGCGACCACATCCACGACACTTCTTAACATGACGTTCAAAAAGCGAGAGGAACGTTACGGCCCAGAAAAAAGACCATTCAAATGAAGACTTAGTTATTTGTACGACGCAAATGTCGTGACAGTGTTTGTGCCGTAACTGTACTGCAGGTGTTGTCGAACTCCATGAGCGGTGGTGGAACTGTTAAACTGCTCGTGTGGGAGCCAAACATTGGCAAAACAGTGAAACTGGATTTTGGAATTGATTTCCGTCATTATTTTCAGTTTGTAGCTGCTTTCACACATGATTCCGGACAATGTCCAGATAATCAGGTCTGGACATTGTCTGGATTTACCCTTTCACACATGCAGCTCAACCGGAGATTGTCCGTGTCAGATGCGTTACCACGACCTGGAAATACTTGGTTTAGACAAGGGGCGGAGCCTGGATGGAGGCGGGACGTGATGCAGTGACGCTGCAGGGTTTTACAGCACACCCAAGATGGCGGACAAGGCCGCCGACTTGACTGTGACTTTATTTGCGTTGATGCTCCATGTGCTTGGACGCAATATTAACGTTGAAAGGAATATAAAGGAAAGCAGGGTAGAGTGCGAAGCAGCTACGCTCCGACCCTCCTCCACCCTCTGTGAGTGGGGCGTCAACATGTGACACGCTCACTCGCTCGCTGTGAATGCTCCGGACAATCACCTGCTCTGTTCACACATACCGCTCAATCGGACATTACGCTGACTTTGTACTAGGGTGCTGGCTGGGTAAAGTCCAGTTAATGTCCGGATCATTTCAGGGTTGCAGTGCATGTGTGAAAGCAGCACACGAGTGGAACAGTCACTCTTTCGCCGGCGCAACTCCAGACCCATTTAAGAGACGTGTTCACTACGACCGACTCATTCGCGAGCCCTGCATCACTGACTATCAGTCATACCAGTCATAATCATAACGAGGGCAGCTCTACGTGTTTCTGCCGTGTCTAGTGCTTTTATTGGGATTATTTCACTGTGGAAAAGTGTGACGTGGCGGAAAACAAATGTCGCGAAACACAGGTGCAGACGATATCCGTCCACTGTCCAAATGATTTGTCTTCTGTGTTTTCTCCGTCCAGGGAGGAGGAGTTTGACGACTACTTTGAGGACATGTTCCTTTGAGCCAAACCTTTCCTGACGCTGCTGCTGCTCCTGGAGACACACTTCAGTTAGAGTGTGTGTGCGTGTGCGTGTGCGTGTGCGTGTGCGTGTGTGTGTGTGTGTGTGTGTGTGTGTGTGTGTGTGTGTGTGTGTGACAGATCAATACCGGATATCTGGAATTAAAAACGTGAATGAGTAAATCTCTCAAAAACTGAATAGAATCATCCTCTCCATATTGGCCTGGTGTCAAGCACCGTAGCTTGACACCAGGCCAATATGGAGAGGATGATTCTGTCCGTTGAACTTTTGTACGATCAGGTTCTTGTATTGGTTTCCCATGTTAATCGCGCCCGCAGATTGTTCGATGGATGTATAAGTTATATTATAAGTAACGTATTTGCATATTTGAGGGACGGTTGAACTAGGGTTTGCGTAACTCAGATGTTCATCATTCGATTTGCAAATATTGCTGGTTCGCTCTTGCTATGTCAACGTTAGCATGTGTAATTACAAACACCGGTGTTGGTCGCAAAAAAACTTGAATAAAAGTGACGTTAATCCCCATGAAGTGAAAAGCTTACTTTGGTTCCCGGTGGTCGTGGCGGACGGAGGGAGGTCAAAGAAGCGTGATCGTGACCTCTAACCCACTTTTCCAACTGTTTCCATGTGTTTTACTTGTCGTGTGTCGACTACAGGTTAAAGGTGGCTTTTGGTTGGACGCCTCCACCCAGCGGTCCTCAGGGAACCTTTTTCTTCACTCACACTGGTGTTTCTAATGAAATATGCTAATATTGGCGTAACGAGCCGCACTGTTAATTAATCAGTACTATTTGCATATTTAATTCGAAACGAATATAATAATTTGAATAAGTTGCAAAAAGCCTGAGGCAGCGTGGCATTCACCTCAACCGGGCGACACGGTTCTCTTGGGTCGGTGGATGGAACCCTCAGCGAACTTGGCTCAAAGGCGACGGCGACCCTTGGCTGGACGCCCTCCAGCCGACCCCTACACCTGCTCTCCCTCGCTGAATGTCAACGTGGCTTTGATTCGCGCTTTGTGGAACTCAACGCGGGTTGATTGTCATTAAATATGCAAATGCTGATGATAACTAAAGTTGCGGAAACACCATCTACAGTATATGAATTATTGTTGCAAAGGACACAAACACACCAACTCCGTTCCTCAGCTTGTTTGATTGTTTGACGACATTAAGGCGGTGCCCTAACGGACCTTCTCATTGTTAACTGACCCTTGAGCGGAGCCGTCTCGTAAGAGTCCGACCAGTGGAAGAGTGTTCTCTTTTTAAAAAAGGGGGATTAGCTGCAGTTGCGACTCCGGCCAAGGACGCCGTGAAATCCTGTTCTGACTTTGACTCGCTCAACAGGAACGTGCATGAGGATTAAATCAGAGCTCTGTTTAAATCAGGCCAATGACTTTATCTCCTCCTGCTGCTGCTGCTGCTGCTGCTGCTGCTGCTTTTTCCTGGAGTTCCCCAAAGTGATACTCTGCCTTTCAGAAGAAACCCAAAACCTTAACTGTGTGATTCATCATAAAGATGGTGTAGGCTTAAACAGGCCGTAGTCCAGACTTCCAGTCCAGTACTTGATCAAACCCTCGGATTTCTTGGTGTTTCCATTAATTATTCTTAAATCCTTTGCTTATTTCCCACCCGAGCGCCTCCACCTACAGCACTGTACATAAGATGTGTTGGGGATCTGTAGTGCCGTAAAGTGAAGAAAAAATAAAGTTGTGCTGACCTGTCCTTAGGACCCTGCCTTAAACAGGCACAGTTTCGCAATCACACAAACAAAATATATTGACCCCAATCACGAGAAAACTCCTTTAAATGACATATTATTTGACTAAAAGGCTGAGAATGGCCGTGGGTTTCTGAAATTCTTTCGCCGTGTTACGTTCTATCGCCCACCTCGTTATCGGGGTGCTGTGAGACGTTTGCAAATCGTCCCGTTGAACTTTGGCCCGTGGACAGTGTAAGTAAGATAAACTAAGATGACGGTTCCCTGCAGATGACGAGGGGCCCCCGGCGAACGCTGCAGCCAGACGACACAGTAGAAGTTGGGTGGATCTGAGCTGATCTACTGATCCTCTTTCACTGGAGGCTCATCCAGCTTTGGAGCCTTTAAGATGCACGATGTGGGATGCAGGATGGGACTGACTCAGCCAAAGCCCAAGGATCCTCAAGTTCACTACCTACACCTACCTAGCACTACCCACCACCTACCTACCTAGCACTACCTAACACCTACCTACCTAAGAGTACCTACCTAACAACACCTACCATCTACCGAGCACTACCTACCTAGTACTTCTGACCCCCCTACTGACCCCCTATCTAACACCGCCTACCATCTAGCTATCACTACCTACCACCTACCTAACCCTACCTACCATCTACCTAGCACTACTGACCACCTACCTAACCCTACCTACCTATCACTACATAGCACTACTGAGCTGTGTGCAAGGCAGAGAAATAAGCACCATGTGCACTACCATACGTGTGAAGGAGGTCCAACATCTTTAGATCTCCATAAATTGCTTTATTTTTTGTTTACACAAATTACATCTCATGAAACACACATACATACATACGTACATACATACATACAGTAGAGGTCATCAGTAAGAGGTACACCGCCAAATAGTCTCGCAGACAGATCGACAGCATTCATCGCTCAGTGCGCACATACTGAAATGTACGACTGTGACGGAAAACACAGAAATGGGATCGATGATCAAAACTCACTTTCTCCTGATGACATTATTTCCTTTTGGCCCTGAGCCAGGACGCGAGGACTGCAGCCCCAGAGAGGGAAGCTGAAGGTGTCGGTTGGTCTTTTACCACTGCCCACAACACTAGTGGACTAACACCTTTCTGGAGATTTGGGGTGTTTCATGAAATAGACCCGGTTGACGGGGGGCCGATAGAACTTCAGTGGTTGCCTCGGCTTACGTCCCCCTCCGGGGGCCGTCCTAAAGCAAAGGAGCTTCATGGCAGTCTCAAAGCCATTCTGATAGGATTAGGCTCTTTGATCGATGTCTCGGTGATGAAGTAGGTGACACGTTGCATAACGGGAAGGAGGCGGTTGAGAGACCGTCCCGTCGAGAAGAACCGCAGGGTCACCGAGAGACACAGCGCGGCGGGGCTCGGGTGCCTTTTGACCAGACTTTTTTTGGTTGCGTGCTTCTCTTTTCTCAGCGTTGCATCAGTGAACGGTTCATTGAACCGCAAACAAAAAGAACCTCTGTGTGATCAAGTTAGAAAAGGTTGAGAACTTTGGTCTCTGCTCGTCACGGGAGGGAGTCGTCCCGCCGCTCAGATATGATAAGGCTTTGGTCGGCTGGCTCTTATCTGCTCTGCGGGAAGGGTATTTAAAGCCTAAAGCCGTGTGGATCTGAAAAGCTGGCTGACAATCAAACTCAAATCCCATCCAATCTTCTTAAGGGGGGACGGGCGGGGCCCGGTCGGCGCGTCGTCTCGGGACAAGTTGACGCGCATCTTTTATTTGGTTTCGATTTTTACATTTAAGGTTTTTCCATGACCTAATTATGAACATAATGTACAGTTGACATTACAACTGCTACTTTGACAAACTACATTATGCGAATCACATACTCTTTTTTTTTTTCCAATCACAGATCGCTCTAAGCATCCCTATAAATATGTTTTATTTGTATATTACAAGGTCCGGTAGATCCTCCCGTTATGATCTGCTCTCCGAAAAGAGCAAAACCATAGCGATTCAGCAAAGATCACAATGAAATCACAGATAAGCAGAGGTGGGAAACCCAGGCCCAGAAAGGTCAATCCGACGATTTGCCAAAGAGCATCAACCCAGAGGAACAACCGGGCCAGAGTGCAGCTCGAGCGAAAACATGGGAGCTGGATTTTTTTACTTTCTGGACCTGGAGTTGTCCAGCTCTGCAAGTAAATCTGTTGTTGTTTTTTTACCTGATGCAAATAACCAGAATGCAATTTCAGCACAGATTTGATCACGGCTTCGGATCAATCCTCTCAAAGCCTGGCCGAAATCCACAAAAAGACAAAGAGTACAAAATGTTTTCCTCAGACAAGAGTCAAAAAATATAGAATATGTGTTTAGATACATTGCATATTAAAATCTTAACATAAATATTACCTCTCGCACAAGGGTACGTCGGATCCCTTCTTGCGGTTCTGCCACTTTAAGCCTCTAATCCTGAGTTTGGGTTTCGGAAGAAATCAAACAAGTTCAGCTACAAAAACGTTGTGCTTCAGAGGAAGGAACATAAAAAAAAAACAAAAAAAAACAAACGACTCAATTCTCATCTCATTATTACAAGCGTTTACCTGATAGTAATAGGTTATTCAAGGATAAATACCGTACATTTAAAGCCCCTTTTACCCCCCGTGGTAAAGCAACATGAAGTTATTCTATCCCGGCCGCTGGCCTTCAGACGGATATTAGGAAAGCTGTTGTGGTGTTCATGTTTTGGCAGACTCAACCCCTGCCTCCCGTTCTGTGTCGTCCGTTTGTCAAGTGTGTAACTAGTCTTCCAGACGTTGAGTCTAAAGTGCTGCGGGTTATGGAACCAGGGCTACCTGCGGCCGAGCGAGCGGCGGTCGACGGTTTGTTTTCGTAAAGGTGGAGAAAAGCCAATCCCTTTCCCTCTCGCTTTTCCTCCTTTGAGCCTCGGGTCACGTTTAACCCCCGTTGGTCGGGGCCAGACCCGGGACCCGGAACCGGAACCGGAACTGAGAAGACTGGACTAAAGTGAACTCGACCACAGGAGGCGGTTGGAACTGAGGGGAGGGGAGGGCGGGAGATGAGTGGGGGGTGGGGGTGGGAAGTGGGGGGGCGGGGCTGGGGTTGGGGTGGGGAGGCGGAGCCGAACGAGGAACCCGACGGACCCCGAGCCGACCCGTCTAACCTAGCCTAGACTCAACGAGACAAGATCCAGACCCGGAGCGGAGGTGCCCCCCGCGAGGTCCAGAATAAACTAGTTCAGGCCGGAATGAAGAGCTTTCCAGACCAGAGCGGGTGTCGGTCCAGGAAGCAGGAGCGGTTTAGCAGATGCTGCAGGTCTTGGACTTCCCTGTGTCATCTCCGGCTGGAAGGAGGTAGAGAGGGAGAGAAGTCGGTTGGCTGTTCCATGTTCGGTGAGCGGCGAGCGGAGAGGCGACGACTGGGTTGTCCAGTGCGCCTTCCGGTCCATTGAGTCTCAATGGAGCATCCACGCATCCATACATTCATGCATACACCGATCCATCCATAGATCCGTCCAACCATCCACCAGTCCATCTTTTCATCCATCCATCCATATATCCATGCATACACAGATCCATCCACATATCCATAGATCCGTCCATTTTGTTCATCCACCCATGTATGCATCCATCCATCCATCCCTACACACAAACATACAGTGGGGTAAAAAAGTATTTAGTCAGCCACCAATTGTGCAAGTTCTCCCACTTAAAAAGATGAGAGAGGCCTGTTATTTTCATCATAGGTAGACCTCAACTATGAGAGACAAAATGAGAAAAAAAAATCCAGAAAATCACACTGTCTGATTTTTAAAGAATTTATTTGCAAATTATGGTGTAAAATAAGTATTTGGTCAATAACAAAAGTTCAACTCAATACTTTGTTATATACCCTTTGTTTGCAATGACAGAGGTCAAACATTTTCTGTAAGTCTTCACAAGGTTTTCACACACTGTTGTTGGTATTCTGGCCCATTCCTCCATGCAGATCTCCTCTAGAGCAGTGATGTTTTGGGGCTGTCGCTGGGTAACACAGACTTTCAACTCCCTCCAAAGATTTTCTATGGGGTTGAGATCTGGAGACTGGCTAGGCCACTCCAGGACCTTGAAATGCTTCTTATGAAGCCACTCCTTGGTTGCCTGGGCGGTGTGTTTGGGATCATTGTCATGCTGAAAGACCCAGCCACGTTTCATCTTCAATGCCCTTGCTGATGGAAGGAGGTTTTCACTCAAAATCTCACGATACATGGCTCCATTCATTCTTTCCTTTACACGGATCAGTCGTCCTGGTCCCTTTGCAGAAAAACAGCCCCAAAGCGTGATGTTTCCACCCCCATGCTTCACAGTAGGTATGGTGTTCTTTGGCTGCAACTCAGCTTTCTTTCTCCTCCAAACACAACAAGTTCAGTTTTTACCAAAAGGTTCTATTTTGGTTTCATCTGACCATATGACATTCTCCCAATCCTCTTCTGGATCATCCAAATGCTCTCTAGCAAACTTCAGAAGGGCCTGGACATGTACTGGCTTAAGCAGGGGGACACGTCTGGCACTACAGGATTTGAGTCCCTGGCGGCGTAGTGTGTTACTGATGGTAGCCTTTGTTACTTTGGTCCCAGCTCTCTGCAGGTCATTCACTAGGTCCCCCTGTGTGGTTCTGGGATGTTTGCTCACCGTTCTTGTGATCATTTTGACCCCAGGGGGTGAGATCTTGCGTGGAGCCCCAGATTGAGGGAGATTATTAGTGGTCTTGTATGTCTTCCATTTCCATTTTCTACCATGGGGATGGTAGCTCAGGAGGTAGAGCTGGTGGTCTAGTGATCTAAAGGTTGCTGGTTCGATCCCAGGCTCCTCCTGCTAGCATGCTGTAGTGTCCTTGAGCAAGACAATTAACCCCTAATTGCTCCTGATGGCTGCGTCCGTCGGTGTTTGAACAATTGTAAGTCGCTTTGGATAAAAGCGTCTGCTAAATGACTAAATGTAAATGTAATTTTCTAATAATTGCTCCCACAGTTGATTTCTTCACAACAAGCTGCTTACCTATGCAGATTCAGTCTTCCCAGCCTGGTGCAGGTCTATAATTTTGTTTCTGGTGTCCTTTGACAGCTCTTTGGTCTTGGCCATAGTGGAGTTTGGAGTGTGACTGTTTGAGGTTGTGGACAGGTGTCTTTTATACTGATAACGAGTTCAAACAGGTGCCATTAATACCGGTAACGAGTGGAGGACAGAGGAGCCTCTTAAAGAAAAAGTTACAGGTCTGTGAAAGCCAGAAATCTTGCTTGTTTGTAGGTGACCAAATACCTATTTTACAGAGGAATTTACCAATTAATTCATTAAAAATCCTACAATGTGACTTCCTGGATTCTTTCCCCCCATTCTGTCTCTCATAGTCAAAGTGAACCTATGATGAAAATTACAGGCCTCTCTCATCTTTTTAAGTGGGAGAACTTGCACAATTGGTGGCTGACTAAATACTTTTTTGCCCCACTGTACATCCATGCATACACGGATCCATCCATAGATCCACCCATCCATTCACCATTCAATCCATCAACTCATCCATCCATCTTTCAACC